>NC_081369.1:54935726-55616976 GCF_030684315.1 Stegostoma tigrinum
TTTCACTGAAAATAGGTTTGAGGCTTTGCAGTACAGAAGAAGGACATTCGGTTATTCAACCTGTGCCAGCTCTTTGAAAAAAATTATTAAATTAGTCCTTCTCCACTGATCTAACCTTGATGCCTTACAGTCTTTATTTTCCCCTGAAGTACACATCCATTTCCCTTTTTGGAAGTTACTGTTGAACCAGCTTCCACCATTGTTTTATAAATGTGCTTCACATCACAATAATTTTTGCTTTTAAAAGAGAACAAAACTTGTGTCACCTTGTGTTTATTTTGTCCATCAGTTTAAGTGTGTATTCCTCTGCTGCCTGAAACAGCTTCTTCTTATTTACTGTATCAAAACTGTTAACGATATTGAGCATCTGAAATAGAAAGATCACTGAAGCACTGGTTTAGGTTAATGACTGCATCTGTACTGCTGATAATTTAGCTCCCTTCACCTGTCAGCTCACTCACCGCTCCCAGGGAGTTTATCCATGTTGGGATTGCTCCACTGAACAAGGATATTCAATTAGAATAAAAATTAGAAAAGATAATTAAAGTTAATCTTAATTCAGACTAACAGTTTTATTTTGTGAAGGAGCCCTGCTAAGAAAATCACACCTGGCACTCTTTAGGATTACAGTGTAGTGTCAAGGCAGGATTTGAGCATCTTTATAAATTTCTAGTGCCTCATCTAGGAACCAACATAGAATGCCTGGGTTATTTTCAATGATTTGGGTTCCTATTTTGCTCTAATTAGTGTTAACACTGGCCTAAGGTAAAAGGAAGGGAAACCTTCACTCACCTTAGCTGTTTTCCTGTACAATTTATGCAATTTCCTTCATTCAAACATTTCTGTTATTTTTACCTGGTTATTTTCTGCTTCCCTTCTCTCCATCCCCCAGTCCCCATTTTATTCCTTTCATTCTTATCTTCGAATTAGAATCTCCTGTGGCAAAAATACATTCTTCACAGTTGTGCCAAATTTGCACATTTGGCCGCCAATCCCGCAGAGATGAAACTGATAATTGTTCGAGGGCCAACAGTAGTTGACAGCACTATCTCAAATCAGAATCGCAGTTGAGTAAAATATAAGCCGCATTTCTCTCATTGCCCTGCTGATGCACATGCCATCTGAAGTCACAATCCTCTGTTGCATGTGACACTACCTTGATACTTTCCGTAAACGGGGATTACTTTCCAGATGAATCATTTAACTGAGGCCCCTGCTTGCACTCGCAAAGATCCCATCCATGCTATTCGTAGGGTCATAGAGCTGTACAACATGGAAACAGACCCTTCAGAACAAATCATCCATATCGACCAGATATCCTATAATAATCTAGTCCCATTTGCCAACATTTGGCCCATACTCCTCTAAACCCTTCCTATTCATGTACACATCCAGATGCTGTTTAAATGTTGTAACTGTACCAGCCTCCACCACTTCCTCTGGCATCCATTCATGAAAAAGTCACCCGTTAGATCTCTTTTAAATGTTTCCTCTCTTACCTTAAACATGTGCCCTTTGGACTTAGGTTGGATTACCCCCACATAAGGGAAAAGACCTTGTTTATTCACCCTATCTGTGCCCCTCATGATTTTATAAACTTTGACAAGGTCACCCCTCAGCCTCTGATGATTCTTTTTTTTTAAGATTCCCTACGGTGTGGAAACAGGCCCTTTGGCCCAACAAGTCCATACCGCCCCTTGATATATCCCACCTAGACCCATCCCCCTACAACCCACACACCCCTGAAGACTGGGCAATTTAGCATGGCCGATCCAACTAGCCTGCACATCTTTGGACTGTGGGAGGAAACCGGAGCACCCAGAGGAAACCCACACGGATGCGGGGAGAATGTGCAAACTCCACACAGACGGTCGCCCGAGGCAGGAATCGAACCCGAGTCCCTGGTGCTGTGAGGCTGCACTGAGCCACCGTGCCGCCCCATTTTCAGGGAAAATAACCCCAGCCTATTCAGCCTCTCCCTGGAGCTCAAATGCTCGTACGCTGGTAAGATTCTTGTAAATCTTTTCTGAACCCTTTCGAGTTTCACAACACCCCTCCTTTGGCAGGGAGACCAGAATTGAATGCAGTAATCGAAAAGTGTCCCAACTAATGTTCTTTCCAGCCGCAACATGACCTCCCAACTTCTGTAATCAATGCACTGACCAATAAAGGCAAGTGTACCGACTGCCTTTTTCACTATTACTATTTGAAGAAGAGCAGGGAAATTTATCCCTCAGCCAACATCTGAAACCAGCAGTGGTCGTTTATTCCTTCGCTGCTTATGGGAACCTTCTCAATGCAAATTGACTGCTGTGTTTTCGAAATTACAGCATTGGCTACTCTTCTGAATGTGCTTAATTGGCTGTAAAGCACTTTGGAATGGCCTGAGGTAGTGAACAATGTCCTGTAAATGTAAGTCTTCCTTTCTGTGTGCAGTAGTTCCTTTAGCGTGAAATAGGGAAGTCCAGGATATTTGCTGAGAAGCATACACTTGATGCTGTTCTTATGATGTTCACTGCTCCTTTCTTATTCTAGGGTAGGCGTTACAGGTGGGATATTGAGATTGGCTCTTATCGAACAAACTGCTCTTCTGTTCCGCGTAGTGTCACAATGTCAGTAGAAGCTGCTAATGAGTCACACATCTGGGTTTAGTGCTGTCCTGAGTATTCCCACCCCACTAAAAATGATTTAATGGACATTATTAAAAGGGCCAGGAGAAAGCCTGTTTTTGCTAGTTAAGCTCTTGTTAAAATTACAAATGAGAAACTAGCTCAGAATTCAGCCACCACAAAGTGGAATCAAGAATTAGAAAGCACATCTTTTTTTAACCCAGCGCTGTTAGTAATCGGTGTAAGAATTAAAAAAAAAGCAAAATTTTGACGTTAACACACATGATCAAAGTGAAAAGTATGCTGCAACTGTGAGCATCAAATTTACGTGAAAGTATATTGCAATCTAATTTCAAAACAATCCTCCTTGAAACACCAGCATACTGTCACCAATGACTGAGACAAGTTCACAACCAATTGTTCACAATAGCAACAAGCTGTCGATCAAGCTGCAGCACACTTTGAGTCACAACATCTTACTGATAAGATAGACCAGTGGGCACAAAGGAAAGACACATGCCCAAATCCTGCACTCTGGATGCCACCCACTACCTCATGAAAGATTCTACAACATATGTCCACATTGTATGTAGACAATCAGACCAATCATTAAGTCTCAAGGCAGAAAGTGTGACCCCGAGTAAGCATCATCCTGAAATTGAGCGATAACCAATGACTGACACTTGAGCAAGAGTAGCATGAAAATTCCCAAAAAGGCTAAGGCAATGGAAGACATTCAGAATATTGAACATCTTCAATAATACTGTTACTGATAAGGAAAATAATGTTAAACTTGTCTTTGTTTATTTTTGAAATGGTTTACTCCAGCAAAAAAACATCCAGAATCTTCATATCATCCAAAAGTATCTATACCAGTGTGAAATTTATAATGGGAGTCGAAATCAAATCACTGGCATAAAGTTGCATGAACTCATGTATCACTGGATGTTTCTGTGTTCATGCAACTATTAACAAGCATTGCAGAATGCATCTTCATGAAGTAACCACATTAACACAATATAAAGGCTATTCTAACGTTTTGCACATATCATTGTACCTTTTCAAGAAATTTTATCGCTAGGTATTTTAACAGGGAAACACATAGAGGAGATTAGAAATAGTTTTGGATTGCCCTAGCAAGAAGTCAGCATTGACACTCAGTAGTTAAAATATACTCTATTGTGTTTGAATTTCCATGATTCCACAGTTCAAGAATCAGACACATGGATTAAACTATATTAAATTAGAAATGTTATGTAGAAAATACTCCAGGCTGTTCAAGAACATGCACCATTAAATGGGAAATGGCTGCGGTCTAGCCATGATTTGAAACTATTGAATGCTCATTTGCAAATAGAAAAATGATTTAGCGGCATAGATCCCAACCTTGGATGAGGACTGAGCAGCAAGGTAGAGCAAAACTGCTCACGGAGGGATCGGGAGTGAAAGAGCACAGATTTGGAGTGATTTTCAAAAGAAGTGAATGTGATGTGAGAAAAAATAATTTTCACATAGAGTGGTTTGAATCTAGTCCAACCTAGGTGTGTGGTGGGCACAGATTCAATTGAGGCATCAAGAAACCATTAAATGAATATTTGAATAGTAACAACGTGCTAGGGTATGGGATTAAGGCAGAAGAATGGTAGTAGGTCAAGATGCTCATTTGGAAAGCTTTTGTTGACATAGTGAACCAAATGGCCTCCATCTATACCATAATAGATTCTGTAAACAACTAAGGAATGGTTACAATTGTGTGCTAGGTGTTTCTGTGCCTTGGATTCTTGTTAAAACTTGATACATTTGACAGAAGTCGTGGCCAGTACTGAAATATTTCTCAATGAAGAAATAAAACAAAACGATACACTAACTGGAAACTTAGTAGCATGAATAATTGTACTCATCAATTGTTTGAGAATTGTGTTCAAAATTTTTTGCAGGAAATATATCTTTGCTTTCTCCACATTATTCTGGTGTGAAGTCTTGCTAAAAGGTCAGCAGCTGTATTAGTCAAACAGAAACTCTATTCGTCTCTTTGAAAAATGTTGAACAGCGGCAAAAAGAGTAAAATTCAAAATTGCATTGTTCGTGCTGAACCTTAGAAAAGCATTCAATAATATGAATGGGAAGATGGTGTAAAACTTGTGTGTTTTAAGCGCTGAGGTCTTTATTTGCCACTTAATTGTTAGGGACAGCTATGGTATCCCTAGATGAGCAAACACTGGGGCAAGGTCCACCTTACATTGCTAAAAGAATTCTGCATCTAAATACTGTCTAAACCTTCAGGTCACGATGTATTTAACAGACTTATTGCTGAATCCCAAATTGTGTATTGGACTGATTTTATTATGACAGTGTACATCTGGAGCTCTTTCATTGCAAAGTGATAGTGTAACTTACCAATCAATTCCAAACTAAACTTTCAGTAAATTAAATGCATAAACTAAATTAGGCTCAATCTGAGTGTGTCACTGGAATGGGTGATGAGGGCAGATTTGGATTCAGCCTTGAAGCCATTGCAACAGGTATACAGAATTCCAGAAGCCATCTTTTCATCACTCACGCCCAGTGGTCACTGACCCAAATGTGCCATCTTAGCCAGAGGTGACTTCAGATAGAGAGGAATATCGATTGATTTATGTTTATCATTCTTTTTAAAACACTATATTGGAGATTTAAGCCCTTTATACTATCAGTGTGCACATGAAAGGCTTGGTAGTGAATCTATCTTTACATCGTTATGTTGGTATTCAGACTGAGTGGCAATTGCCCTGGTTTAGTGAGGGGTTGTTGTTGCTATCATTGCAATGGGAGCCAGACTGACTGTTTAGCAGATAAGTGGCAATTTTCAATTAAATTTGCATCTTCTAAAAATAAGCCAGAAGGGCTTCTCTAGAGGAAGGACAAACCAGAAAAAGAGAAAACAGATCTCAAATCCATTCATCTGCAGATCAGTGTGACCAAACTAGAAAATACCCTGCATCTCAGTCAGCATTTTGCAAAGGCAAATTAATGTTTTGAATGGAAGTCTAATCATGCACAGGTCTAGAAGGAAAAAGACTTGACATTTTCAAGGAGCAAGGAGTCACTTGCAATGATTTTTGGAGGCTAAAGTCCAAACAAAAAGCATCAGCAAAAATAATAATTGCCACTGATCCCAGTTTTGGTCTCCAGATATTATAACTACTTAGTATGTTCGTTTTATTTATTCCCCTGGTTATCAAAATGTCTATATTGCACAAAACCAGGCCTTTGAGAAAATGATAAAATGCAATTTTTTTTACAGTTGAAGTGGAGGAAAAATGTAATTTAAATAAAGGTAAATAAGTTCAGGATTATTGTGCAAATGAGTTTTACATTAAAATTTTGACTTCTGCAGATCTCAGTTTTAAATCCAGCTTTTTCCGAACCCATGTACCCAGCATTGCCCCCCTCACTCCATGTTCGGGTCCTTGTGAGGATTTCAGAACTATTTGTAGCCTTGAAACTGTTCAGGTTGCTGTTTGTTTTTTGTAGCACAAGTTTCCACTTTTATTTAATCAATAAAAAAATTACATCATGTAACCATCTACAAATGAGGACTGAGAAGTATTTTAACAAAGTCTTAAACAATTTTTTTAAGCCACAGTTTGGCAACAGTCAGAACTTAATCTTGTTATTCCATTGTCTGAGTTTCAAGAATCACAACTGAAATGATAACGAAAAATCAAAGTGAATCAGTATGGCCCCAAATATAAACCGAATGAGCTGTAGATGCTCGAAATCAGATGCAAAAACAGAAGTTGTTGGAAAAGCTCAGTAGGCCTGGCAGCATCTGTGGAGAGAAATCAGTGTTGACATTTTGGGTCCGGTGATGTTCTGAGGAACGGGTTACTGGACCCGAAATGTCAACTCCAATTTCTCTCCAAAGATGCTGCCGGACCCGCTAAGCTTTTCTAGCAATTTCTGTTCTTGTTTCAGGTCTGATTACGTTTTTTCTTAATGTGAAGGATTACGGGTGATATCTTTAAACTGAGTGGTGTTCTCGGTGAGACAGAGGATCACTGCACTCATTGGCTGCATAATATAATTGAATAGTCAAGTATCACCTGGGTTTAGATATGGTAGAAGGCTTCTTCTACCTTGTTCTAATAATGTACCTTTAATCATTTTCCTCAGAGGAGCATGCTTTTTCATCTAACATTTGTTTCCCTATCTACGTTCACCTTCTCAACAATACTCTCAGTTCATGATGTTTTAGTTTTGCAAGCAGTTTTTGTGCCTCTTAAGAAGTGGGATTGATATGCACCAAATCAAGTCACCTTATAGCAGTTAGAGAGCAGACTTTAATCTCATCAGCCTGAACGCATGTCTATGTCCTTAAAGTGTTTGAACTCATAGTTCACTCAGTCTTTGTGAAGCATATTTCAAAGGCAAGCTTCGAGCTAATGAAAAGTTTGCTTTGTGTATCTATAGAAACCTATTTTGGTTCAGCTGATAGGTCTCTGCCATTGGCATTCAGTGACTGATGATAAGTGAATGTTTTTCAGCACAGAATTAATCGTGGCTTTAAAAGGCAACACAGTCCCAATTTATACCATCGTATCCAGGACTCTACCTCTCTCTTTGAAATGAAAACATAGTTTAAAAGAACATTCACAGCAATAATTAAAACCAATATCTATCATGTGGGTCATTTTGTGCTGTAAGGATTCCTAAATGCTTCAGGCAGAATGAATGGAATATCTGAGTGCTATTATGTAATTCTATACATTTGTCTAATTTTGTTTCACATTAACATCAAGTATCAGAAACAGAGAAAAATTGTTCCTGTTGAAAACTGTATAAGAAAGATTAACAGGATGATTTTGAAAGCTAGAGAGAGGTCAAGCATTCAGCTTCAGCTCTGCAATTTGCTCGATTATGGACCAACACTAAAAACAAATTAGCAAAGTTTGTCACATAACAGAGATAAGATTATGCTTGCCATTTAAGGAGAGGACAGTGATGAATTTTTCAAAGGAAGGATGTCGCCATCAGAACTTGCCTTTAAATGGATTGTCACTTTTAAGGTGGATGGATTTTTTTCCCTTCTAATGATCTTCCTGTGCCAACATTACCGGGGTTGAGAGGATCATTGGGGAACCTGTGCTGCAAAATCCAGCAAAAGCCTTTTGTAACCAGATAGCAGTAGGTGCATGACAGTGGTCCTAGCTAGTATTCCTCTTGATTTTCGATCCCTTCCTTTCTGTGGAGAAGTAACTTGCTCAGCAGTTCCCTATAATGGGTTGTATGAGTTGGGATAACATCTATTCCGAGCACTAATTAATTTCATCTCATGGTTAAATGCACTTTGGAGAGTGAATCCTTTGCTGCTGTGGTGCGATTGTTAGATTTGTCACCAGATGATGATCTCTCAGTGTTTTTGGCTGCTGGAGAACAGTCTAAGCTTGCATTTAGATAGCAACACTACGATAATAAACCTTCCCAAGGCACTTCAGACAAACATAAATTTGAATTGAGGTGAAATCAAGGGATTTCATTGTTTAGTCTGTTTAAAAACTCTGATTAAATTTTGGAGTCCTATATAAGAAGAAACAGAATTGATGAAACTCTGAAATATAAAACTAAGTACAGCAGGCCAGTCAGTAGCTAAAATAAGTTAGTATTTTCTTTGGGAGACTTCCAAACTGGGTTTTGGTACATCCATGCGTACCATTTTTAGATCTGTTTCCTGTCTTAAATATTCACTTAAATCTTAAAGCTTTCTTTCATATGTCAGCTGGTGAATTGCTATGTTACAAACTGATATTAATAAACTTCACAACAATTTGTATATCCTCATTTTGGAATTAAATGCAACGTATGTATGAACTGAAAGGTATTTAAATCCAATTGTTTATTCTGTAAGGAACAAGATAGCTGTTAGGATAATGAATGGTAAGCAACACAGTGTTTTAGTTGGAAATAAAGTAAGATCCGTTTATGCTTTCTGTGCAATTAGTATTTAAATAAAATATTATAAACCCCTCTAGATTAATCAATAGTTGTTAATTATTAAAAATGACCTTGATTTGGGTTGAATAATGCAAACTTAATTTCCCATCTTTCTGTCATTCATAACTTAAGAACTCTGAGATTCTTAGCATTTTGACCCCAGTTTAAAAATGTTGGCATCCTTTAAATGTTTTTGTTTAGACAGCATTGATAGTATCACTGGAATTCAGTGGCTTAGATGAGCTAGTGATCTCTCTGTGTGAGGGAGCAGAATTAACACTGTGGCCATTAATGCTGAAACCCCTTGAATTTAATGGTGTCAGCAGCGAACACTCCTCTACAATATTAAAATCAGTAAATCATCTAAACAGCAATCCTACACAACTTCGTTCATTTAAAAAAAAGTCTTATTGAAAGGCCTGTGTCAGAAAAATAAACAAACAGAATCTCCAGCATTCAAGGTAATCGTAAATGGTGATCGCTTGAAAAAAGGTTCCTCATAATCAAAATGTGCCTTTTTTTTAAAAAAAATGTGGCTTTTACAGCTGAAGTTTCATGGAAAGATTGATACATAGAGCAATTTGTACAAACCATTGCCTTACCTGAGAGAATCACAGATTTTCTTCAGAAAGTATATTTATTTCTGCTCCAAAAGCATTTGGTGCACATTTTGACATGGTAGCAACATTATTTCACTCTAAGCCCCTCCAACACCAGGTATTCCCCTCACAGTCACATACACCTGGATAACCTGCTACCTGTTTACAAATGACCCTGAAGATTCTGCTTGGTTCAGCAGCCAGTATTTGCTCTCTCAAGTGTTGTAATTAGACCTTAGGAGTTCACGTTTTGTTATTATGTTGTCTCTTGTGTTTTGTTGGGCAGCTTTGTAGATGTAATCATATATTTTTGCTGGCAAGCTTTCCACCAAATTATGCACAGAGGGCCAAACTAACCTAACATTAACATACTGTATGCTAAACAATGTTTTTTTTCCCTGATAATTATACTCCAAAGCTTCAGCTGCTTATCTCAGTAAATTTCACTTTAAATTGCCTCAAAGATATGTTGTATGAGGGGGCGTCAAAGGCATTCCACAGCCGGAGAGCTCCTGCAGCAGAGTAAATCAGGCTAATTACTTGCTTTTGTTTGCCTAGCGAAGCCGTTAATATCTGATCAGCTGATAGCTCCAGCAACGACAGTGAAATGGTGTTCAGTAATGTATCATTAAACCTCTGCTGCCCCTTCACTCTGCCACCCCCCCCCCCCCCCCCACCACCACCACCACTACCCCATCTCTACACTCCCAATAACCTGTGCTGGTTCAAGAGCTTAAAATTCATTGACCACCAATGTAAACAGACTTGTGCATTTTCAACAGTAAATTTATCTGGAACATTGAAGCAAATTACCAGGAGCATGACTGTTTTACAGTCTGCCAACTCACTCTTGTCCGGCTGATAATGTTCTAAATTCCAGGAACCCATCTCACTTAAGGAAGAAAAAAATAAATGTATATATTATAGCTGAAAGAAGGAGGCTGCAAGGAGGAGGAAACAGGAAGACAAAAGAAAGTCATGACACATTTCAACCTTTAATTTGGCTGCTAGTTGAGTTCTGGAAAGAACTGCATTTGATTCATTGCTGTTTATTGGCCATATCTTTTTTTAAACTTACTTTTCCTTCTTTCATGCCCTTAAGACTTTGGTTCTTTCGGTTTCAGTTCCGCATTTCCTGCTTTGCCCTCCGTTGAGCATTATTCATCTCTGAGCCGCACATGCAAATGCTGGCTGCAAGCTCTCCAAACATTAGAGAGGAAGACGAATTTCAGCCCAAGAGAATTCAGCTCTTAGACACCAGAACAGAAATCACTGGAGAAACTTAGCAGATCTGGCAGCAACCATGGAGAGAAAGCAAAGTTAATGTTTTGGGTCAAATGGCCCTTCTTCTGCTCTCTCCCTACTGGTGTGTGTGTTTTTCTAGCTAGTGTTCAGGATCTCAGGGTCAAGTTACAGCACTCATACTGACATTAGCTAACTTAGCACAGGTCTAGCATCAAACCACTTTTTAATGCAATGGTTCACTTTGGCTGCATCTGTTGTCCAAAAAGGTGAAGGTTATGATTGGAGACTTCTTTTGAACCAGTCCTTGTGGATATTTTCTAATCAACCTGTTCAGAGCTGTTATTAACCATCTCTGGAATAGGTGGGACACGAATTGTGGGCTCCCTCTTTGTGTTGATTGTCTGCCTGTGACATGTTTTCTGGTCACACTGTTAGATTTTTCTTACTCATTCACAGGACGAGGGTGTTGCTCACCAGGCCAGCATTTATTGTCCATCCCTAATCACCCAAAGAACAGTTAAGGGTCAACCACATTGCTGCGGGTCTAGAATCACATGTAATCCAGACCAGAGAAGGATGGAAGATTTCTTTCCCTAAACGATATTAGTGAACTAGATAGGTTTTCCCAACAGTTGATTTATGATCATCATTAGATTCTTAATTCTAGATTTTTATTGAATTCAGATTTCGTCAACTGCCATGGCATGATTGAACCCAGGTCTGCAGAACATTACCTTGATCACTGAAATAATAGACTAGTGAATATGCCACTAGGCTGTAGCCTCCCCTCCTCATATTGTGAAGTTGTATCAAAGCTGGTGTTTGGTCACTATCTGTGTGCCTTCCAACACGCTGCACGCTTCACTAGCTTTCCAGTGTAAGATCAGGTATATGATTGGTGAGGAACTTCACAAACTCATGGTGTGGTGCTTACAGTGGGCAAGCTGAAAAACATCACTCACGGGCGTTTTTGGCAAATATGTTCGTGGTGTTCCTGTCAGAGTAGATGCTGGCACGGGGGTGTGAATCTGTTTTAAAGATTTGTAAATGCAGCCAGAATAACTTTTTTTTTCTCATC
Organism: Stegostoma tigrinum; assembly: GCF_030684315.1. Taxonomy (NCBI): domain Eukaryota; kingdom Metazoa; phylum Chordata; class Chondrichthyes; order Orectolobiformes; family Stegostomatidae; genus Stegostoma; species Stegostoma tigrinum. The sequence goes on from NC_081369.1 coordinate 54,947,231, forward strand.
TCCACTCTTACCCCACCTTGCTGTTACATCATTTCAGATATTTTTGGTGCTTTTCTTGGGAACCAATTTCATCTTTTCAGGAATTTTCATAGTCATTTTCCGACACAGATTTCTTGTGTGATTTGTCTGTGATGATGCTCTCATAACATTACTGCCCTCAGTGACACAATTAACAGAACTGAGAGGTTTCTACCAAACATTTGGACTGGAGAAACCCATTGTTTTAAAGTTATGTGATGGGAAATCTATTTGACCCACTCTCATGTACGTACATCTTCTAAATCAGGGATAGCTTTAAAAGAATAACCTTTATAAAAGGTTTGCGTGGCAACCCATTTGTGCACTTTCTCCTTTGACCTTTGGTATAACTGCATGGTAATCATTGACATTACGTATTTCCAGTGAACCTGTAGATATTATATGAGATCAAGACCTATGTAATAATACTCTGATTTAACGTGCATACATGTTATGTCACAAACTGTGCTGTTGACAACCAAAATGGAATTGATTAAAGCGTCCATAACAAATTAGCATTTGACTTACGATCTACTTGATGAGTGCAGATATTTGTCATAATTCTAAAACTCATTTTTGTTTTACCATGTGAGGAGATTTGAAAATTGTACCTTCACAGCTTTCAATTTGTATGCATGGGCATAAACAACATTATACTGCAAACAGTGCAGAAAATCTTGATTCCTCTATAAGAAGTAACTGCGCTGATCAATATAGTTGCATCCAGCAGTGACTGGTGTGAATGGGGAATTCTGCAGCTCCCGAAAATTAGTCAGCTTAATAATTGAAATGGGATTAAAAATAAAACTGGTCTAGCTCTAAGCAATGTGGGGCTGGATGCTCCCAGTCTTGGTCTGAATGTCATGCCCATGCAACGGTCAAATAGTCTCCTCTGTTGTGAAGAACAGATAAGTACATGGGTGAGCTGTTGAATAGTGATCAACCACTGTGTCAGTGCCCTGAACGGAGCTGGCACATTCAGGAAAGGAGGTTTATCGTTGGAAGTAATGGCTGGAAATACTTTCACAAGACAAGCACATGACAGAGGCATTCTGGTGACTTGTGAGAGAGTTCAAGGCTTAGAGATATTGTATTATTGTTCTTTATGAAGTTGGATGTGAAAGCACAGAACAGGATCCTATACATCTTGATTTTTAGCTGTTTAATTCAAATTAGTTCTGTTTCCACTTCGATGTGTCATTTAAATTCTTGAATCATTTTATTGGATTTTAGTTGACGTACAAATAACATTGAAATGCCACGATTGTATAGAATTGTCCTGCTTTCCTTCCTTTTTGTTCTTTACTTTGTTTTTTATTCAATCTCACAATTTAGGATTGGCATCATCCATTACCTCTGCCAGTTTTTTTTGACTGCTGCTATTACTGCCAGTGTGGTGTACTTCATGAATTTGAATCATTTGACAAGGAAAGGAATTATGACCCTAAACCAAGGCTGTTACAGTCCCAACTGACAGGAAAGGGACAGGCTTAATGACAAATACTGCACTCTATTTTACTAGGTGATAATAAGAACAGAAAGTGCTGGAGATGTGTAGCATTGGAATAAGAAAGAAAGGCCGATGTTTTCAGGATGACCGTCCCTTAAAAAAAATCAAAACACTGAGTGTTAATCATGCTTTGTGTGGCTCACAGTTTTAAGTCATTTGCCGATTTGCTATGAATCACAACACAATGTCAGTTCTCTTCCTTCCTGCAGGGCTTCGTTATAAGCTTCATTCAGACAGCAAAAAGTTTGATAGCAAAGTTGAATAAAAGCAGAAAATACTGGGAATGTTTGGCAGCTCAGGCAGCCCCTGTGGATCGGGAAACAGAGTCAATGTTTCAATTTGATGATCTTCCATCATTTGGTTTGAAAAACAAACAGCACTTTTAAAAATTGGTCTTTAAGCTTTCAGAGAATTGCATCCAATTTGGAATTATGCTTTGCTAAGCACACCATTTTAAAAATTATGGAAGTTTTATCTTCTGCTCTTGCATGGCAGTAACATGTGAAGTTTGGGCAACAGTGCAAGTATTCATTCAAAATTCTCTCACAACAAAGTGATTCCTCACTCCCCAAAATATAGACAATGAAGGATAGCTTTCTTTTGTTCCCTTCACTCCACTATTGGTGGCCGTGTCGCCAGGTGCCTGGGCTCTTAGTTTTGGATTTCCTTCTGTCGGGCTGGAAACTACAAAGATGTTGCCTCACGCCCAAGAGACTAAATAAAAAAGAACAGCATTATCAGAGTGTTTGGAGACATTTGGACGCTTCATTCCAAAGCAAGGAGGGAGTAGAAAGTAACAATAAGTGGCCATACAGCCCAATAAAGGCATTCTTTATAGACAGATTTCAATCTTGTACCTTCTCATCACATTCACCTTCCCTTCACACTCTACCTCCAAGCCCATATAATTTGCTTTTGAAGCCACTTGTACACTCCACTTCAGTGTCTTCCCTAGAAACTATGACACCTTAAACCATTGCAGAGATAGTAGAAACTGCCGATGCTGGAGAATCTGAGATAACATGGTGACCATTTCTGAAGAAGGGTCCTGACCTGAAATGTCAAGCTTTCTATCTCCTCTAATGCTGCTTGGCCTGCTGTGTTCATCCAGCTTCACACCGTGTTATCTCACACCTTAAACAGTAATGTTATTGGATAGTGGTGCAAGCTCAAGGGACTATGTGACTAGTTCCTGTTCCTGTTACATTCTTGTTTAGGGTTTGGTTCAGCTCAGTTTGCTAGATGGCTGGTTTGCAATGCAGTATGATGCCAACAGCATAGATTCAATTCTCACACTGGAAGGACGGATTCTCCCTCCCAACTTCTCCCAATTTGCCTGAGGTATGGTGACCCTCGAGTGAAACTGACACCAGTCATCTCTCTCTAATGAGAGCAGCCCTGTGATCTAATATGGTGACTTTACCTTTATGCTCTTGAGTTATCTTTTCAATGGAAGAGCTTTATCTGAATTCTCACTTTCTCCGAACCTTCTCATTCTGTAACATATTACCTTGTAGTGTTTGGACTCTTCACCTGCAGGAGAATGAAGAGGCAAGATTTAAAAAAAAACAAAACATTTACATTTTGAGCATCTCAATCAGCATTTGAGGCACAAAGCTGTTAGTCCAATAGTTAACTGCCTTTCCATCATTTGGGGCCACCATTCCTATCTGTGTTGTAAAATTCTGCAAGATGAGATGTATTTGGTTGCTTTCAGGCTGTAAATGTTTCTCTTAACTACTATCATGGAGGAAATGTCAATTTTTCCTAAGCTTTTCTTTTATTTTGTGTTTTAGTCTAATCTGCTGAGTGAAGCTATAATCTTGTTTATTAACAAAATGAACCAATTTCAGATCAAAAATAGTAATTTCATCTTTTTCAGATCAAAGTAATTACTTAAATGTTTTTCCTAAACTTCCTAAATTGGTTTAACTTTTCAAACCCTATTAGTGGCAGACATGTTTTTCCCACTAAGCACATTAATGATGTATATTGGCTTCGAGTGTGGCGTACAGCATTTTTTATTTGTTATTTTGCTAATGCCATTATAGCTGGAACATAATGTGTTCAAGAATGTGCTGGTTCTTTTAACTAATACTGAAGCCGCATGAATAATGTACTGGAGAATTCTGTTCCCATTTATTGTAATCTCAATGAAATCATTGAGAATTGAAATACTGTTTTTCCAGACATACATTTTCGTCAGTTTAGCCCCCTTCACTTTTTCCAGTATTAAAAACCAGATAGCAGGCATCTCTGCGTTATTGTAAAATCTCTCATCACCATGCCCCCAGCATCCTAAATTATATTACATTGGTCCCATTGCAAGAAATTCGCTAATGACCCACAATAATGGACAATCAAACCAGTGATGGAAATCTAAATTAACACTGCAGTCTGACTCTAAATTTCGCTGTCAATGACATAGTTTCCATTGTATTTTGCACCATGAGATAAATCACTAAAGCTTAAAGGTACTCCAGAGTCTCCAATTTAGTAGATTGCATTGCACCTTTAATTCAGTAAACATCTCAAAGCCTTTCACAAAAATGTGATAGAACAAAATTTGACAGCAAATTGCATAAAGAAATATTATGGCAAATGACAAAAAGTTTTGTCAAAGTTAAATTTTCTTCAGTTTGTTAAGGGAGAATAGGGAGGCAGAGAGTTTTAGTGGAGAACTCCAAAGCTTAGGCATTGGCTGTCAATAATAGTGCGATAGTACTCCAACCATTCCCTGAGTGAGGTTCCCAATTTGTTATGGTTCCAGACGGTGTGCCTCAAACCATTAGATTCCCGGGTGAAGATGGATGAACTGACTCCACTTGGACCTTCACCCGTCCCCTCGATTTGTCGAAACAAGGTTATTTTTAAAAAGATTCTATTCCTTGTTGATACCTTGTTCCCAGACCCCAATTAAGTTTTGAAAGGAACCAATCTAGCCAGCCATTCTTGAATTCACAAAGATATAGAATTTATTTAACACTAAATGAAAGAAGAAACAATGACACTGTACATACACTCAGGTTAGAAGTAAGGAGTGAGTTCAAAAAGATACACGCTGAAGGAAGATATAAAGGTCTGTCTCCAAATTTTTTTTACGAAGCGCGTACAGTTGAACATTGTGGCCATTGCAGTGAACGTTAATGGAAGCGTTTGCGTTAGTAGTTGAATGGTCGATTTTGAGACCCTTAACTTTTTATGTTAATTGAAGCTTTTATTGACCTGATTTAATTTGGCAGTTTTTGATAGTCTGCAGAGCGAGGGAGAGTTTCTTTTTCCCTTGTTTACCTGAAGTGCAGGGTTGTTTAAACAGTTGGTCTCAGTGTTGTGACCCTGATAACATACTAGTCTACGCACTAGGGCATCAGGCCACTAGCACACACAGAACCGGGTTGAAACTTGCTATTGACCTCTATTCATGTGGCATTATTGAAAGGGAGGAAATATAAATATGCCTGTTACCCAGACTACTGTCTTCTTTAACCATTTACTTAACTGTCTAAAGTGTTCCCTGGAGATTATAAATTGAAGTTATCTGTTTGAAGCTTCTTTGTCACATCTTTGGCTGTGACATTCCAGATTATCTCTGTCTCTGTCTCTTTCTCTCTTGCTAACTTTCTCTTTCTGTGTAGCAACTGAGTTTACCTCTGTAGTGCACGTTTGGCTGCATGTCCCTTTTTAGAACAAAAAAAAACTCATGTAGTGTTTGAAGTTCAGTGTCTACACAGGTGACTCGAGTTCTGGTCCATTTCATGGCAGTGGTAATCCAAGATACGCAAAAGATGACGATTGAGTGATCTTAGAAGATTGTAGAGCAGCAAGAGATCACAGGGATAGGATGGCATGGGATGGAGTGATGTTGTGGAGGAATGGAGTCAGACTGACAAGGTGACACTGGCCTGGTACAATGTTCTCTTAATACTGCATTGCTTTCAAGGGCCACAGCCCCAGTTAAATGAAAAGGGCAATTGTATCAATGGAACAGTCTGAGCTCTATGAATTTATATAGAATTGACTCCTGGGGATAGTTCCCAATTTTTTTTAAATGAATTTTTTGATAAAATCCCCACAGTGTGGAAACCGGCCCTTCAGCCCACTGAGTCCACGCCAACCCTCAAAGCATCCCACCCAGACCCATCCCCTATAACCCACCTGATCCACACATCCCTGAACACTATGGGCAATTTAGCATGGCCAATTTACCTAGCCTGTTCATCTTTGGACTGTGGGAGAAAACCGGAGCACCCAGAGGAAAGACACGGAGAGAATGTGCAAACTCCACATAGATAATCGCTCAAGGATGGAATCAAACCTGGGTCCCTAGCACAGCAAGGCAGCAGTGTTCGCCACTGAGCCACTGTGCTGCCCCAGTTTTGTATAGAGGAAGCAGCATCAGCAGATCTAATATGTCATTACTGCTAGCTCTGATCATGGGTGCACTGGCCTCTAAGTTCACTTGTCCTGGTCAAAGTTTTGTTTTTTATATCGGAGTTCAAAACTTAATTGCCACCATCATATGGTCTTACACACCTGCGTATTTGCCTATGCCTTATACAGCTCTTTATTCAGTGAGGAATAGAATTTCTGAACTTCCATGATTTGAAATTTGGATTTTCAAAAAAGGAAGGAATGATTAGTACCAGACGTGAATGGTAAACATCAAATTAAAAACTAAAGCCACATTTCCTTTTTGTATAATAGACCTCATTCAAAATGTGCCCATTTCACTAAGTAAGCACTAATTTCCTGAACATTTAACCGCTGTAGCCAGCCAAAAACAACTAGCCTCTTTCCAGCAACAGTTTTAGAAATGCCTAAAATTCTTAATGCTGATAGGGTCAAGAAACAGACCTGAAAGCGGATCATAACCTTAGATTGGGGTAGCTGTTAATCATGTTAACAACCATTGATGAGAGTTTAGTTACTTTCAAGACAATAGGCCATGACTCTTAATGCTATAACTGAACCAAAACCCCTTTGTCAGATTTATTGAAACCAGGCTCGTCATTAAGGCTATAAAATTCCACTCACTGATGACCCAACTGGAAGTTACTTTACATTACACTGTGTATTATCTCTTCGTATTCCTCTCTTCATCTCTTCCTCCTTCCTTCTTCAAGTCTCTATCAAGAACCCATGGAATTTGATGTTTTGTACATTGGCAACTGTGGAGGAACACAAGGATTTCTGTTTTGTAAAAAGTTGCTCTGGAATGATAAATAAACACAAGGTTTACTGCAGACTTAACAAAACTGGAGCTTGTCATCAGTAATGCACGATGCTATTGGTCTATTTCTTTCAGACACAGAGCAAAGTTTTAAACAAAATTTGCTGTGAAACTCAGCAGATTTGATAGCATCTGTGGAGAGAAAGCAGAGTTAATATTTCTCATCCAGGGACCCTTCTGCAGAACAAGTTGAAATCAGGTTCACACACAAATAATGGCTCCGTTTCTTTTGATGTGATGGTTGTTACTGTAACTGAGGAACGAGCCAAGTTATTCCATTCAAATGTAGTCACTTTGTGGGTTTGGCTAAAATACATGTTGCACTGGCAGTACTGTTTGGATTCAAGGTATCACAAGCTCTCCCGCCCCTTCTCATCTTCCGCCCCCACACAACTAAAACTTCATTTTTCTATTCACGAATGAATGTTCTAGATGTGAGTTTGCTCGCTGAGCTGGAAGGTTAGTTTTCAGACGTTTTGTCACCATTCTAGGTAACATCATCAGTGAGCCTCCGACGAAGCGCTGGTGTTATGTCCCGCTTTCTATTTATCTGGTTAGGTTTCCTTGGGTTGGTGCTGTCATTTCCTGCGTTGGTGATGTCATTTCCTGTTCTTTTTCTCAGGGGATGGTAGATTGGCTCCAAGTCAATGTGTTTGTTGATGGAGTTCCGGTTGGAATGCCATGCTTCGAGGAATTCTCGTGCATGTCTCTGTTTGGCTTGTCCTAGGATGGATGTGTTGTCCCAATCAAAGTGGTGTCCTTCCTTATCTGTATGTAAGGATACGAGTGATAGTGGGTCATGTCGTTTTGTGGCTAGTTGATGTTCATGTATCCTGGTGGCTAGCTTTCTGCCTGTTTGTCCAATGTAGTGTTTGTCACAGTTCTTGCAAGGTATTTTGTAGATGACATTCGTTTTATTTGTTGTCTGTATAGGGTCTTTTAAGTTCATTAGCTGCTGTTTTAGTGTGTTGGTGGGTTTATGGGCTACCCTGATGCCAAGAGGTCCGAGTAGTCTGGCAGTCATTTTGGAAATGTCTTTGATGTAGGGGAGAGTGGTTATGGTTTCTGAGCCCGTTTTGTCTGTTTGTTTGGGTTTATTGCTGAGGAATCGGCGGACTGTGTTCATAGAGTACCCATTCTTTTTGAATACGCTGTATAGGTGATTTTCCTCTGCTCTGCGTAGTTCCTTTGTGCTGCAGTGTGTGGTGGCTCATTGGAATAATGTTCTAATGCAGCTTCGTTTGTGGGTGTTGGGATGGTTGCTCCTGTAGTTCAGTATTTGGTCCGTATGTGTTGTTTTCCTGTAGACGCTGGTTTGAAGTTCCCCATTGGCTGTTCACTCTACTGTTCGCTCTACATCTACAAAATACCTTGCAAGAACTGTGACAAACACTACATTGGACAAACTGGCAGAAAGCTAGCCACCAGGATACATGAACATCAACTAGCCACAAAATGACATGACCCACTATCACTCGTATCCTTACATACAGATAAGGAAGGACACCACTTTGATTGGGACAACACATCCATCCTAGGACAAGCCAAACAGAGACATGCATGAGAATTCCTAGAAGCATGGCATTCCAACCGGAACTCCATCAACAAACACATTGATTTGGAGCCAATCTACCACCCCCTGAGAAAAAGAACAGGAAATGACATCATCAATGCAGGAAATGACAGCACCAACCCAAGGAAACCTAACCAGATAAATAGAAAGCGGGACATAACACCAGCGCTTCGTCGGAGGCTCACTGATGATGTTACCTAGAATGGTGACGAAACGTCTGAAAACTAACCTTCCGGCTCAGCGAGCAAACTCACATCCAGAACCTCAACCTGAGCTACAAAGCTTCTCAAAACTCGCTAACGAATGAATGTTCTTTGTTCCTATAGTTAATTGCAACCTAATACAGTCTCACTGCATTGTTACTTATGAGACTTAGAAAGATAAGGAAGTCATTGACACTCCATGATTGACCATCAATTACAACAAGCAAAAATGCATATTCAGAGGCCTTATGGCTAGTCTCATTGGTACTGACCTTTGAATCTGATTATTATTTTCTGTTTTTCTAAGGATCCCTAAATGTACTTGTCAGTTTATAGCCTAACATGTTGTGTAATGATGATAGAGAAGCACTTATTGTCTGTGTTTGAATCTACAAGGGCAGCATGGGTGCATATAATATAACCAGTGAGCTAAACCACAGATAACAAGGAGCTGATTGAGTTGGACTTGCTAAAAGGAACATAGATTTTGGGCATATTGTGATATTGTAGGGAGCAAGAGCCCTGACAATGAATGGAGTCTGAAGATGCTAAGCTATAGAAAAGTGACCATCATTAAAAACCCAAGAATGAAATCAAAATATCACATTAGGATACAGCATGAAGGGGATGCCGAGGAACCAGCAAACAAAGTTTAGAGAATCTGATTGCTAAGATTCCCATGGCAAACATTCCAGTTTTATCGAGCACATTTGTGTTGTCTGTTTATGATATAGGAGCACTTGCTGGAAATAGTAATGTCGCAGTGAAAGGAAGGTAAGAAGAGGCAGCAACTGAAGTAATGACCTAATTATAGTTCTTCTGGTGGAAGCAAAAACAAAGTAATTACAAATTGCAGACATGTGTTATCCTAATCTACTGAACGTGTCTCTTGTTTTCACAGTAAATTTGTACCATTTCCTTAGTATTTAACCTCTTGGACTTTCAAGCAAAGGTTGGCTTTCTGTGTTGCTCAATTAGGGTAACTTACTGGTTGCTCTAAAAGTGCTGTCATGGGTAATGACCTTCGAAGGTCCATAACTTCATGATAGATTATCTCATTTGAATCATTATAGCGATGTTGTTATTGCATGTTCTTTTCATAACCTTTTTCTATGGTTCTTGTGGAGAATCTATTGCATTCATTAATGTCGTTTGAAATAGTTTTTTTTAATTAAAAAAGAAAAATATGTATTTTCCCAATCCGTGCACTATACCCAGCAGAGAGGAGGCAAACAGAAGACTTATTTCCGAATCTATTGTCAATGCTATTGTTAAGCTAAATGTCCTACTTTCAACGTCTGTCCCTTGTGCGGAAATAGAACAAATAGGAATCCCCTGAGTCTTTTCCACCAATTAGTTCAACCACAGTTGGTCTGTGTCTTAACTCCACCTGTTTGCTTTGGTTCTATCTTTTAATACACTTTACCAACAAAAATCCATCAATTTCTATTTTGACATTTTCAATTAACCTCAGCTTCAATGGCATCTTACAGCAAGAAAGTTCCAGACTTCCACTACTTTTTGTAAGAAGAAATGCCTCCTGACATCACCTCTGAATGTCCCAACTCAAATTCGAAGCCTATAACAGAACAAATAGTTTTTGTTCATCTAAACTCTCAACTCTTCTCACTATCATAAATACTTCAATTAGATCAACCTTTAATTTTCTGTGCAGAAGAAAGTACAAACCTAGTCCATTCTTTGTTTCTGATTGCAACTTCTCCCAATTAGCAGCATTGTGTAATAAAACGAAGAACTGTGGAAGCTGGAGATAAGAAACGAAAATGGAAGTTGATGGCAAAACTCAGCAGACCTGGCAGCATGTATGGGAGAAAGCAGAGTTAACATTTTCTGTTGAAGTTCTGATGAAGAGTCACCAGATTTGAAATGTTAACTCTGCTTTCTCCCCGCTGATGTTGCCAGACCTCCTGAGTTTCACCAGAAATTCCTTTCTTTTTCAGAGCATTGTACATGTCAAATTGTGCTTGTTTGAAAAAAAATGCAACACATGTGCACGCAGAGCTTAGAAATGAGAAGTGAGTCTAAAACAACTTAAAAGATGTACAGATCAGTCCCTGTGGTGACTCATAAAACGTTGATAAGCAAACAGATGATATCTGTATTTTTGGCATTGGAGGTTAGTTGAAACCATCTTGTCTTGTATCCTTTTGACTGGCTTGCTGGTTGGCTTGCTTCTACTACCCAGAGTAACAGAGTCTTTTGCCTGTAATTCAGGAGTGGTTAGTGGCTGATTCTTCAACTATGACTATCACAGCACTAGTTCTCAAGCCTAAGCGATTACACATGACTGTTGCAGCTCACTAGTATGCCTTCCTGCATTGCACATGCAGATCATGTTAAGCTCACTTAAACACAAAATGTGTCTCTTATCCAGATGCCTGTCTTTTCTCCATCATTTTTACAGGCTGTGATAGCACCCAGGAGGTTACAGTTCAGTTTGTAGTGCATTTCTCCCCTTTGAAGCTTTCTTCCATCATGTACGAGATTCTAGGGTCTCTCTCGCTCCAGACAAGTATTGAATTTACATTGCAGTCATATTTTAGCCATGTGTCCATTTGTTAAAAAAATACACATGGTGCAATTAAAAGTTCAGTATGTCTGTAAGAGAATAGAGATTATGATCCATCTTGTGACGTGCTGAACCATTTCTTAACCAGATATTCAAAGGGCTCTTCATTTTTACTGTGTTCACCTTAAGCAGCTACAAGTGAAGAGAAACATTTTGGATGATGTTTGAGATCTATCTCCTGTTGTAATTAAAGTGTTTTTGTGATTGGAAAGCCTTTTGTTTCCAGATGTTTATGACAATATAGAGTCATGTGGTACAGAAACAGACCCTATGTTCCAACTTATTTGCGCTAACAAGGCATTCCAATCTGACCTAGTCTCATTAGCCAGCATTTGACCCAGATCCATCTAAATCCTTCCTACTCATATGTCCATCCAGATACTTTTTTAAATGTGGTAATTGTACCAGCCTCCACCACTTCCTCTGGCAGTTCGTTCCGTACACAATCCATCCTCTGAGTGAAAAAGTTATCTTTTTAAATCTTGCCCCTCTCAACTTAAACCTATGCCCTCTAGTTTTAGAGTCCCCCACCCTGGTGAAAAGACCTTTGCTGTTCACCCTATCCATGTCTCTCATGATTTTATAAACCTTTGTAAGGTCACCCCTAACCTCCGATGCTCCAGGTACTGAAAGCCCAGTCTATCTAACCCCTCCCTATAACTCAAACTTGGCAACATGCTTGTGAATCTTTTCTGCACTCTCTCAAGTTTAGCAACATCCTTCCTATGAAAGGGCAACCAGAATTACATGGATTATTCAAAAACAGATTCATTTTGACTAATGGGTGGAATTTATTTAGCGTAAGAATGCAGGTGTTAGTGTAAACATGTACTGGACTGGGCTCACAGGCCTTGATTTTAACCTTGAGCGGAGTGAGATGCATGGGAGCCATGTGTAGGAGTATGGGGGCCATTAGTGTAAAGCTCAGGCACTTCAAAATAATTACGTTTATATTTGACAATCTGAGACGATGACCAGTGCTGTTTTTGGGAAATGTTTTGGATCATAAGAGAAATATTAAATTGACACAAGTAAAATAACATGTTTTCAACTTCGAAAGTATGACGGAAAAAAGCTTAAGTGAGCAAAGATGAAGAGGTTTGGGAGTAAGTTAACCACCCTAGGAGGGGTGGCTGAAGGGTTGAAAATTGTTCTATAAAAGAGCACCAGACCTTAGCTTCACTCCAATGCATCCACCTCTGGGAAGGGCAATGAGAGCATGGGCTGGTGCGGCAGGCAGAGACTAGCCTTCTGTCTGGATGTGAGTCTCTAACTTAGTTGTGTGCACCCATTTAACTTTAATCCTGTTTAAGTTTTAAACATTGCCATCCTACCATTGGCTGCCTCTTCCCCAAATCTCCACCACATTCCTAAACGAAACTTACCAGCTGCAACTAGAACTAATTTCAGCACATCCCATCGTAACAGTGACTTGCTTTCAGAGTTCATTATCCACTTATCTGTACATCATAATTTATGATCCTTTTACTTCCACTCTTGATCTTGTTAGTGTGAGAGAATTCTGCAGCAATGCCATATAAATGGGTCTCAGCAGTTTTCCTGTTAATATTTATCTATTCAGTTTTCACTCCTCTCCTTTCTTGACTTCAATGGTTACTGGCAGTCTACAGATCCTCTACCTTCAGTAAACAACAACTTGCATGTGCAGTGCCTTCATTTTTGTCTACAAATATCCTACATTTCTCACAAAGATGTTATCGAAACAATGGATGCTGAGACCGATTTAGATATTTGGAGCGCTGAGTAAAGACTTTGCTGAAGGGCTGGGTTTTAGCAGTCTCAAACCAGGAGATTTAGATGGAGAGATGAAGGAAGGGCATTCAGAGCATTGACTGTGAAAACTCTCAACACAGCTTCTCATCACTGGGATGAAGGGCAGACGTTCCACAGGAATGCTAGAAGAATGTTAAAGAGTTGGTAGAGGTTACCAACGCGGGGAGGGAATAGGGTCATGAAGGGATTTAAAATGTTTGGACATTATGAGAAAATATTCTCTAGTCATGATTGTGAAAAACGTGATGTGTGGTTGAATCCTACCATGGCAGATGTTAAAATATAAATTCAATGATTGGAATAAAAAGCTAGCCACATGATAACCATGTAACCACTGTTGATTGTCATAAATACTATGTGGTTCACTAATTTCCTTTAGGGGAGGAAATCTGGCATCTTTACCCAGTCTGGCCTTCAAGATACCTGCAGTGTCATGTTTGACTCCTAATTGCCCTTTCAAATGGCCACTAGAGCCAACAATTACAAGGGTAATTAGGGACAGGCAGCAAATAGGACCTTGTCAGTGACATTCTCATCCATTTGAAAAGCTATGCATTTGGTGCTGCACCATGAAGCAATCTTTACTTTGTAAAACTGTCAGATGTGTTGGTTCGGGCTGCTCTACAGCGAAGACAACGAAGACAAAAGCCATCCAGACTAGTCAGCCCAACAAAGCATTTTCCAGCTTTTCTGATTTTCCTATATTACATCAATGCCTGCCCTTCATTTGTTATAAATTGCTGTAAAATTTTGCGACAGCCTCACAGTCGGAAAAGGTGTTACGTAAATGCAAGTCTCTCTTTGCTTTTTGTTTCTGTCAGTTTTTGTGTTTAAAATTCTTAATTTTGCTCTGCCACAGCAATTCGCAGTTTCCAGGCTTATGCCTTTCTTCCCTTTTAGGAGGCTTCAGGACCCAAATGATTCTTTGTGCATGCGAGCTGATCTCAAGTTCTGATGATGTATATTGGCTCTTTCTTTCAATAAATTGCATCTCATCCTCTCTCTGCTTAAGGGACCTAGCACTGCCACAACATGATTTAAACTATATATCTGTTAGGATGGGACTGGAAAATGAGCTAACAGTTCTCTGAAGAAACCTTGGCACTGGCGGGTGTTTATCGCATGTGATATCCCATGTGAAATTAACTCTGCCATTGTCGCTTTCAGCCAAGTATAAACGCTGCTAGCAATCAATAGACTGAGCAATGCCGCACCAATTGAAACTGAAACAAATGTACTAGGAGTTGCTCTGACAGTTTGACAGAGGCTGACGCTCATGTCTTTAGCAACAGAAGCTCAAGAGTCAGTTCGGTTTCGATCCCTGATATGAATCTTCTTCCGAACTGAAACATTCTCTTCCCACTGAAGATGCCAGACCTGTTGAGTTTTACCAGCACTTTTGGCCGTATTTCAGATTTCCAGCGTCTACAGGGCTTTGCTTTTGTATGAGATGATGTACAGTATTCTCCTCATCACTTCTGTAAGGTCTTCCATCCCCTTCCCCCACACAATCAGACAATACATATCATGGGGAGCTGATGGCCTAGTGATATTATCACTGGACTGTTAATCCAGACACCCAGATAATGTTCTGGAGACCCAGGTTCAAATCCCACCATGGCAGTCGGTAGAATTTGAGTTCAATAAATATCTGGAATTAAGAATCTAATGATGACCGTGAATCCATTGTCAATTGTCAAGGAAAAACCCATCTGGTTCATTAATGTCCTTTAGGGAAGGAAACTGCCATCCTTGCCTGGTCTGGTCTACATGTGACTCCAGACCTACAGCAATGTGGTTGACTCTGGGCAATTAGGTATGGGCAATAAATGCTGCCTAGCCAGCAATTCCCTCATCCTGTCAATGAATAAAACAAAACCTGGGTTATAGTCTGCTTTTTCTGAAAATTTGTAGGTGTTGAAATCAAATTTTAAACACAATTCTCATCTTTGTAAAATGATGTAAGTATTAACATTTAATATATAAATTTACTGAATATAGGCTATGTCAAAAGTAAGCAAAATAAGAAATGTCATGATCATGTTTCCTCCCTCCTAAATTTCAGAAATTTTATCCCATTAAAGCTCAGGATGCATCTGTATTTTATATCTTATAATTTGATCCTCAGCCTGTTGAGCTAGTCACTGACAGGGGTTATATTCTGGTTCCAGTTTTCTGCTTTATTTACTTTCCCTTTCTCACTCATTCAGAATTTGATAACTTACTATCTGTAGAATCATCCAACTCTTCAAAATGTAAGTACCATATCTTCTTATTTTTTTCCGTATTTTTGATTGTAGTCTGGGATGGGAAATTAATTGATTTTAAAACCAATGATAGCTGAAGGATTGTTGCACGTTTTATAAAGCAAGTTATTGAAGCTCATTGTATGTGGTGCTTACACTGCTGTTTTGTTCAAGCACTTAAGGGCCATTGGTTGCAGACGAACTGGCACCAGGGGTGTTTACAAAGTGAGATTTAGCTGGCAAAAAGTATCTGACTGGTTTGTGGAGTTTGAATCAGCTGTAGACGACAAAGGCCATCTGCCTGCCAGCCACTATGTGCTTGTACAGCTTGTGAGTGGAAATGATATGGCCAAAAGCCTTCAGACCTCTGGGAGAGATGGTGGTATGTATTTCCCTGTAGTAGAAAACAACTGAGGCTTGAAGAAAGCAGTTTATTTTCTTCCATGATTTGCCGTAAGCTGTTGCTTTTAATCAAGAGGTCAGAGACTTTTTAATTTGTGAATCCATTCACTGTGCTTCCTACTAGGAATTGAACAGTATCTGAAGACATATTGGAAAGGAGCAAGTCCTGGCAAATGAAAGGAGCATCTGAGCAAATCCTGTGGATAGGATTGACATTGGTTATCTTTCCAGATTTTCCCTCCACTTACAACATCATTTGTTTTTTTGCCAACCTTTGTGTATAGAGTGGAAGTTTTGTAAAGAGTCAGTGTTAACTGGGAGAGTTATTTGTTAAAAGTTCACAGTTATTTTAGCTGTAGCTAGAAATTATTTTTAAAAAATATTAGTCGTTCCTGTAAATTACAGAAACCTGCTTTGTGTTTTCTGTTTAATTAGTTTACAAACACAGGTGGATTGAGGATGTTGCATATTTTGATAACATCTCCAAATTTTGTGACAACTCTGGAAATAGGGGGCTAGATTTCCAGACACCTACTGCAATGAGACGTGACAGAAAGAGCTGTCAAAATAAATCCAATCTCCTGCTCTTTTCCCACAGAATATTGGATGTAGTTAGGAATAAGAACACAAGTGGGCTATTCAACCCCTCAAGCATTCCTGCCATTCAGGAATGACTGATCTCACTGTAACCTTACTTGCTGTGTCTAACCTCATGACCCTTGTAGAGCAATAATCTGTCTAACACTGCCCTGTCGCAGTAATTGCTCCCCCATCTCAAATATTTAAGTCATCTTGGAAATTACAAGGATGATCCATGAACCACCCCCATCCAGAGCTTGAGGAGATTTATTCATGGTCCTCATGTACCTTTGCAAAGTCTTGTAACTGTCCGAGGCCTTTGGGAATAGAAGGCTGTTGGCAGGCAGGATTGAGAAATCATGTAGGTGACCCACAGAGACATCCTTGAACAAGGTGCACAAGGAGTTTCCTCACCTTGGTGCATTTAAAAAACACCTGAGAAACTTTAACGAGTGGGTTGAGGACTGCAGAGCTCTTGGTTGAAATGCTCAAGCTCCTTCATGGAGTAGATGAGATTGAATTTTTGTCATTGAAATTTGAGGTGATCAATGTCGTGTTCTCAGGTTGCAGCGCTGCTAGCATGTCATGCCATCTGATTACCAAACATTGGCGGCTTGTGCCTGAGGTAGCTCACTGCCACCAGTGTTCCATTAAAAGCAAAATACTGTGCATGCTGGAAATCCGAAATGAAAACAGAGAATACAGGAGAAATTCAGCAGGTCTGGCAGCATCTGTGGAGAGAGAAAACCAGATGTAACATTTCAAGTCCAAAATGACTCTTCTTCTCCTTTCAGCACTGAATCTAAGAGCCTGTTAGTGGGAGAGGTGCTTATACTTTATACAGAGTATAGTTTGTTGCATGAAAGCAAGAGATACAATTTATGTCAAATAACCACACAGCAAATCAGAGACCAGAATGTCACATCTGATTCCATCGGGATCTCATGTAAGACCAACCATTTCTCTATCCAGATACTGTGTGACATCAGCTGGTTGAGTGGAGTGAATGCACCGCCAAAAGAACCCCAGCATGTTCAAGCTTTTCCTGATCGGTGTGACCTCTCAAGTCTGGTATCATTCCAGCAAGATCTCTTAACACCTTCAGGGCTGGTGCTGTTTTGGTCTCAGTAGTGGAAGAGGTAGATTTTTACTGAGCTTTTAAACCTGGGGAGGGGTTTAGAAAAATGAAGAGGTTTGGGATTGTAATTTCATCCATCAGTTCAGAGAATGGAAGAGTGGCAAGTGAACTATCTAATCTCTCTCCCAAGCAACTCCATCTTCGGTCCGCCTCCCCATCTTTCCCTGTTTATTCCCTCACCCCATCCCCCTCTCTGATGAAGGGTCTAGGCCCAAAACGTCAGTTTTTGTGCTCCTGAGATGCTGCTTGGCCTGCTGTGTTCATCCAGCTTCACACTGTGTTATCTTAGCTTTTAGATGGTTTATTGAACTGCAGCCTTCAATTTCCATTGGGATAAGTGGTGATTATGTTTTTCTGATAGTGCAATTCCAACAGTGATGCATCAGAAGTTGGTACACTTTTTGTGTGCTTTGGGGATTGTTAGCTACCACCACATAAGCCAACACACACTCAAATCTGAATGTAAAGTAAACCTTAAGAAAAAAGTAATTGGACAAAAGCTCATCTTTTACGTCAGACATTTATGGATAAAAAAAATACTGAAGCAAAATTGCTCTGCTTCAGATAAATCCACCCACCACCATCTGTATATAATTGGAGACAACTGTTTTGGACCAGCTGTGTAACCGTTCACTGGCTATTAATGGGGCCAATGTGGACATGTCATATTGATGAATGATGATCATGTGACCAGGAAGAAACAGGCTCTAAAACAGGTTCAGATTTTATTTTTGAAAGAAACTCACTTAAATTATTGGAAGTAAGAAAAAGATCTTTGGTGAGCTGCATTATCTCATTTGCTAAATCCTCCGTGCAAAAATAAACGAATCACTCATGTGTCAGTGACTTCCGTCCGACCCCAGTAAACCGTGAATCCATGTCGCAGTTTGGGATGTACATAATTGCACATGCGCCATAAATCACTGAGCAAACAGTGTGATTATGCCCTGCAGAAAAATGGGCTGTTGTGTTTATGAGGTTCTTCATTACGCAGTTTAGAAAAATCTGATATAAAGCAGTGGGGGGAGTGTAATCACAAGCTTAAATTGGGATAATGATTGTTTACTTTCAAAAAAAAACAGTGTCGACAAACTGACAAATTCCTCAGCAAGTTGTGCGCAGATGTGAAAATGTTGGCTATTCCATGTAATGATAACAAATAGTTTAAACAATTGAATTCTACCGCTGTCCGTGTCACAGCTGCGAGTGACTAAATGTGATTAATATGAGTAAAAGTTGCCAGTGTTTTTATCCCTCTGCTTACAGAGTGTAAACTTCCCATTAATCACGCTTTCTCTAATGGAGTGGCCAACATACAACTCCTTTATCGCCAGAGCTAAGTGATTTGTGACTTTATTTTATTAAATGACTTTATATTTTTCGGGGAGAGTTTTAATCGTGTTTCTAGGCTAGGGTAGAATGTAACACTCTGATCCTATTAAGTGACAGCCCTCTCAAACACTGGTTTGTTGGGGACATAATTTTATGGCGCCAGAGCTTTAGGCTGTGAACCTCCTTGTGCTGAGGGTTCCAGTGGTTTGTTATCCAGATGTTTCTTGGACATGTCAAAAATGTTTGTGAAGCCGCCTGAAAAGAAAACATGCCAGTTGTAAATAGCTTGAGCAACTTCCAAATATAAAATGATGCTTTGATGCTAAGGGCGAAAAATGTAATCTTTAAATCAATGTAATAAGGAGCTCATGGGACCTGTTGATTTAATCGCTAGAAATTGGTGAATAGTGTTACAGATGAATGTAAAGAGGAATGACTCAACTTGTGCAGTTCATAGCCCTGTTTTGCCTTGCCTGTTTTTTTTTCAATATTACTCTATCTCAAATCATGTAACTGGGTATGCTCAGAGCTGCATTTGCTCCTCAATCTCCAGGTAATCCGGGCAAATGTGAGGTGATGCATTTTGGAAGATCAAATTCAAGGGTGAACTATACAGTAAATGGAAAAGTCCCAGGAAAAATTGATGAACAGAGAGATCTGGGTGTTCAGGTCCATTGTTCCCTGAAGGTGACAATGCAGGTCAATAGGGTGGTCAAGAAGGCATATGGCATGCTTTCCTTCATTGGACGGGGTATTGAGTACAAGAGTTGGCAGGTCATGTTGCAGTTATATAGGACTTTGGTGTGGCTACATTTGGAGTACTGTGTACAATTCTGGTCGCCACATTACCAAAAGGATGTGGATGTTTTGGAGAGGGTGCAGAGGAGGGTCACCAGGATGTTGCCTGGTATGGAGGGTTCCAGCTATGAAGAGAGGTTGAATAGATTAGGATTATTTTCATTAGAAAGACGGAGATTGAGGGGGGACCTGATTGAGGTCTACAAAATCATGAGGGGTATAGACAGGGTGGATAGCAAAAAGCTTTTTTCCAGAGTGGGGGACTCAATTACTAGGGGCCATGAGTTCAAAGTGAGAGGAGGAAAGTTTAGGGAAGATATGCATGGAAAGTTCTTTACGCAGAGGGTGGTGGGTGCCTGGAACGCGTTGCCAGCGGAGGTGGTAAAAGCAGACACGTTAGCGTCTTTTAAGATATATTTGGACAGGTACATGGATGGGCAGGGAGCAAATGGACACAGACCGTTAGAAAATAGATGACAGGTTAGACAGAGGATCTTGATCGGCACAGGCTTGGAGGGCCGAAGGGCCTGTTCCTGTGCTGTAGGTTTCTTTGTTTCTTTGTATTGCATGGTTTCTCAGATCTGTTCAGATCGTGCTGTTATCAATGTTGATACTAACACTGCCCTGCACAAGCTCTTTTTGGTTTCTTTTCTTTGTTCAATGAGCCTAGAGGTACTCAGCTGTATTCTGTTCTTGGGCTGATCTGATCTTCAGTTCCATTGTGTTCTGGCTTTTGACAGAACGTCCTCAACCACAATATCGTTTCTGGCATGATAGTTGTTGTACTACTGTTCAAATCGCACAGTAAGTAGTGCACCTTTATATGGCATAATGATATTCCAGTTTAAAAGCACTAACCCCACTTTCAGTGCCAGTAACATAGTAACCTGTTCGCAGCTGCTGTATTTTTTTTAATAGAATCTCTACAGTGTGGAATCAGGCCCTTCAACCCAACAAGTCCACACCAACCCTCAGTGCGCCCCCTAACCTCTACACATCACTGAACACTACGGACAATTCAGCATGGCCAAGCCACCTAGCCTGCTCATCTTTGGATTATGGGAGGAAACCAGAGCTTACGTTATCAGTAAGCTCAGAACCCAGACAATATGTAAGTCTGGGATCAAGAGCTATGTTAATAGCTAGTGTTGTTAATAAACTTTAAGACCTCTGTCTCAACAAGAACCTAATCTTTGTGGAAAATGTTACAAAGGCTAACATGCAGGGAACACTCAGACCCTTCCATTACTGACAGTGGGGTTACACCCAGAAACCATATCAATGTTTACTTCTCCCAGGCAGAAATTATCTACTCCCTTTTGCCTCTCCAAGCCATCTCACAGCTCTTCTCCGTTCACTGTCATTCATATTCTTTCACTGAGTGGTCTCCTTTGCATTCTCCCCCATACTCTTTCATCCCTTTACTTCCTAATCTTTGCATTTACCCTAATCTTTCCAGACTGATTGCTGAAGTCACATGCTCGTAACCAGGCACGATGTATAAAGCTGCCAAGGAATTTTCTTTATTTTTCAAGAACAGGCCTTTTGTTTAAGTTTGAAACCCTTCCTGCACAACTAATCACAAATTAATTCCAAATAGTATCACTTGCGCATTTTGCACCTAGTCGGAAATATTTAATTCAAACAAATTTTCCATCACTATTGTTACCAGTTAGACTGTACAGGAGGTGAATCCTTTACTGAGTAAATCCCTTTTGTTCATTCACTTCCCTTCTCTCTCAGCCTCTCAACCACGTACCAGCTGTGGTCAAAAGATTGGGAAAGGAACAGACTTGCAGATAATCTCTGACATCGCCAGAGCAATCTAGCCACCAGCTTGGGAAAGAGGAGTTTAAATCCAGTTGGCTGATTTTTATCCAACAAGTGCTTCACTTCACATAGAACCTTGTCACAGCATACAACCTGAAAGAAGGCAGTAACCTTGCATTTATGTAGCACCTTTCACAACCGCAGGACTGTCCCAAACCAGGACTTTGAGTCATATCCGTTGTTTTCATGTTCTGCGACTGGGAAAGCGGTCTTTTAAGGTTGCAGTCATTAAACAGGAATTAAGCAATCAGAATGCCAGGCAAAGTGATTTATAATTTCTGCAATTTTCCTGTATTTTTTTCTCTCACCATTTCTGAGGCAGTGGAGTTGTACTGAAGGAACTGGAGCATTTCACATCCATTGCTTTTGCAGAAACCAAACTCCCAAGGGTTTCATGCAAACGATATCCCACTGTGTGTGGCTGATTGACTGAGACAAATATGATGATTTATAAAAGTGTAACGAGTTAAAAGTAGATTAGAGCAACAGTGATTAAAGGTAAGTAGGAAAAAAACTGCTGATCCTATAGGGGCCCGACTGATTAAACTGTTGCTATATTTTCCTCAGTACAATGTTTCCTAAATCTGTTCAGTGCTGTAAATAGCAAGAAACTTCTATTTTTCTTATCCGTGTATATGACAGGGAGGATGTAACAAGAGCTGGATGGGAGAGGGACTTTTTCCTTGAAATTAACTTGCCTTCAGATTGTTATCTAAACTTTAAAAGAAGACACTGAATGCAGCAATAACATGCATTTATAGAGTACCTTTAATGTAGTCATAGTGTTGTACAGCTTCACATACCCTTCATACTTTTCACATAACCAACCAGATGTCTTTTAAATGTCACAGTTGTACCAGCCTCTACCACTTCCTCTGGCAGCCCATTCTATACACACACCACCCTCAGCGTGAAAAAAAATTGCCCCTTGAGTCCCTTTTAAAGCTTTCCCTTTTCACCTTAAATCTATGCCCTCCAGTTTTGGACTCCCCTACCCTGGGAAAAGGCCTGGGCTATTCACCTTATCCATGATCCTCATGATTTAATAAAGCTCTATAAAGTCACTCCTCAGCCTCTGACACTCCAGGGAAGATAGCCCTGGCCTATTCAGCTGCACCCTTTCGCTCAAACCCTCCAACCCTGGCAACATGCTTGTAAATATTTTCTGAACCCGTTCAATTTTCACAACTTTCTTCCTATGGGAAGAAGACCAGAATTGAATGCACTATTCCAAAAGTGGCCCAGTCAAATGTCCCATGGTGCTTCAGAGCAGTATTATGAAACAAAACTTGGCATTGGACTTCAAAAAGAGATATTCGAACAAATGGCCAAAAGACTAATCAAGAGATGAATTTTAAGGAGCATCATAAAGGATGAGGGAAATAATGAAGTAGAGATGTTTGGGACCAAGGCAGCTAAAAACGTGTCCACCAATGGCGCACTGATTAAAATTGACCAGAATTAGAGGAGGCAAAGACCTTGGACCCTCATAGGGGTAAAGGAGGTATCAGGGATCAGGAATGAATGAGGTAATGGAAGGTTTTAAAAATAATGTGAATTTTAAAATGACTTAAATGAAGTCATTTTAAAATGGGAGACAGTGTGCATCAGCAAACACAGATGTGCTGGGTGTAAAAGATTTAGTATGTCTCTAAAACACTAGCAATAGTGTTTTAGGATGACCTCAAATTTTGGGGAAGGTCAAAGATGGGAGGCTGGCTAAGGGTGCATTAGAATAGTCAAGTGTCATGTACCAGAACAATGGATTACAAAATGATCCAAAGCAATTGTGAAAGAAATGCTTAGAGATTGAAATTGGAAATGCATCGACCTCATACACAATGGCTATTTGGCTGGCTCCTTCCTCACCAAAACAACTTCCCTGACATAACAAAGTGTAAAGCTGGATGAACACAGCTGGTCAAGCAGCATCTTAGGAGCACAAAAGCTGACGTTGCGGGCCTCGACTCTTCATCAGAAATGGGGGACGGGGAAAGGGTTCTGAAATAAATAGGGAGAGAGGGGGAGGCGGATTGAAGATGGATAAAGGAGAAGACCGGTGGAGAGGAGACAGGCAAATCAAAGAGACAGGGATGGAGCCAGTGGAGGTGAGTGTAGGTGGGGAGGTAGGGAGGGGATAGGTCAGTCCAGGGAGGACGGACAGGTCAAGGGGGCAGATTTTGGTTTGGAGGAAGGAAGTGGGCGTGTGGCTTGAGGTGGGAGGAGGAGATAGGTGAGAGAAAGAACAGATCTTTAACAGGGAGGCGGGGACGAGCTGGGCTGGTTTTGAGATGCAGCGGGGGAGGGGAGATTTTGAAGCTTGTGAAATCCACATTGATGCCATTGGGCTGCAGTGTTCCCAAGTGGAATACGAGTTGCTGTTCCTGCAACCTTCGGATGTCATTGTTGTGGCAATGCAGGAGGCCCATGATGGACATGTTGTCTCAGGAATGGGAGGGGGAGTTGAAATGGTTCGTGACTGGGAGGTGCAGTTGTTTATTGCCATCCAAGCTTAGGTGTTCTGCAAAGCAGTCCCCAAGCCTCTTCTTGGTTTCCCCGATGTATAGGAGGCCACAACAGGTACAACGGATGCAGTATACCACAATGGCAGATGTGCCTCCCTAACCTGTTCTTCCTCTCACCTATCCCCTCCTCCCATCTCAAGCCCCACTCCCATTTCCTTCCTCCTAACATAATCCTGCCCCCATGAACTGTCCGTCCTCCCCGGACTGACCTAACCCCTCCGTACCTCCCCACCTACACTCACCTCTACTGGCTCCATCCACGCCTCTTTAAATTGTCTGTCTCTTCTCCACGTATCTTCTCCACTATCCATCTTCGATCCCCTCTCTCCATATTTATTTCAGAATCCTCTCCCCCTCCCCCATTTCTGAAGAAGGGTCTAGGCCCGAAATGTCAGCTTTTGTGCTGCTAAGATGCTGCTTGGCCTGCTGTGTTCATCCAGCCCCACACTTAGTTATCTCGGATTCTCCAGCATCTGCAGTTCCTATTATCTCTGATACAACTTCCCTGACTTGTTTGCCAGCTTTTCAGACATACAGGACATACTTGACTGTTCAAGAAGCCAAAGAAGTCGCTGAATCATTGAACAATCCTTGGCTTGAGTCTTGAGGCTGCTAAGCCTGAGTATTGTCCATTTTATTGTTCATTCTGAAGCAGGAATATTGGCAAAGTTAGACATTCTGTTTGGAATTGCAAAAGGGACAGCGGGATAGAACAATGTTAGAGATTTGTCTCTGAGCTACAAATCTTCTCAAAACTCGCTAGATTTGTCTCTCTTTGGATTTAATTTAGAGTCATAGAGTAATACAGTATGAAACAGGCCCTTCAGCCCAATCTGGTCCATACTGACCCTGGTGCCAACTCAACTAGATACAATTGCCTGTGTCTGGTCCATTTCCCTCAAGTCCCATCATGGCCGACCTCTCCCTGTAACTCAGGCCTACTAGTCCTGGCAACATCCTTGTAAATCTTTTTTGCACACTTTCCAGTTTAACTATGTCTTTCCCATAACAGGGTGACCAAGTGTACACAATACCCCAAGTGCCGACTCACCAATGGCCTATACAACTCTAACATAACGTCTCAACTCCTGTTGAGGTTGGTTGGCTTGCCGAGCTGGTTTGTTGTTCCGCAGACATTTTGTTACCATGCTGGGTAACATCATCATTGCAGCCTCTGATGAAGCTGGATTGCCTCACTTCCGGTTTCCCTTCACAGTGGAGTGTATATGGGGTTGAATTCTATATGTTTATTAATGGTAACGAAATGTCTGCGGAACAACAAACCAACTCGGCGAGCCAACCAACCCCAACACCCACAACCCGAGCTGCAAATCTACTCCAAAAGCTTTGGTCCCACTTCCTGTACTCAGTGCCTTGACCGATGATGGCGCGCATGCTAAATGCCTTCTTCACCATCCAGTCTAACTGTGACACCACTTTCAACGAACTTTATACTTGTACTCTTAGGTCCCTCTGTTCCACAAAACTCTCAGGACCTTACCATTTACTCTAGAAGTCCTACCTTGGTTTGACTTTCCAAAGTGCAACACCTCACACTTATCTGCATTGAATTGCATTTGCCAAAGCTCAGTCCACTTCCCCACCTGATCACAATCTCTCTGTAATTTTTGATAACCCTTCTCACTATCAATGATACCACCTAATTTTGTATCATCTGCAAACTTACTAATCATGCCTTGTACATTCATATTCAAATCATTTATGTAAATAATAAACAACAAAGGTCCCAGCACCAACCCCTGGCACACCACTAGTCACAGGCCTCCAGTCCGAGAAATAACTTTTAACCATTGCCCTCTGCCACCTACCATTCAGCCAATTTTGAATCCAGTTAGCTAGCTCTCTGCAGATCCCGTGTGACCTAACCTTCATGACTAGCCTGCCTTGTGGGATGCTGTTAAAGGTGCATTAAAGTCCATATAGACAGCACCCACTGCCCTACACTCATCTATCTTCTTGGTTATCTCTTTGAAAAGCTCTAACACATTTGTCAGACGTGACTTCTTGCACACAAATCCATGCTGGCTATTCCTAAATAGACCTCGACTATCCAATGTTGATTGATCCTGTCTCTCAGTATCTTGTCCAATAACCTGCCTATCGCTGATGTCAGGCTCACTGGCCTGTAATTCCCTGGTTCATCCTTGCTCCCTTTCTTAAACACTGGAATAACATTAGCCACCCTCCAGCCTGCTGGAACTTCATCAGTGGCTGAAGATGAAGCAGAAATCTCTGCAAGGCCTCTGCAAATTCTTCCATGCCCTTCCACAAGGCCCAAAGATGGACCTGATCAGTGCTGGGGATTAATCTACCTTAATGCACTTTAAGGCTGCAAACACCTCCTCTCTGGTAATATGTATGCGGTCCAAAACATCCCCACTTGTTCCCCTAATTTCCTTAGCATCCACCCTCACTGTTTACTGAGGAGAAATATTTGTTAAAAATCTCCCCCATTTCCTGTAGATCCACATAATGGCCATGCTGATCTTTAAGGGGACCCATTCACTCCTTAGGCACCCTTTTACTCCTAATGTAGCTACAGTTCACTTCTTGGTGAACTGTTGTGGAACAGGAATTGATTGTGGTCAAAGGCAAACAAAACCTTCTCACCACATTTAAAAGGACTAGAGTGAACATCTGCCAGAGGCAACAATAAAGTACACCTAACACAATGTATGGATATTTATGATCAATAGATAGATAATGGGTAGATCAGCAATTCTATTGCATTATTAAGGTCTCCATAATGAATTCTGGAGAGGACTTTATTGTTCACAGAAACTCATTATAAACAACTCTTATGGGACTTTCCTAAAACACAAAATGCAACTCATAGGATTCTGCTTTGTTTTTGTGACGCTATAAATTAAACTGTTTTTCAGGGTTTTGGATGCTTCTCACTGATTTGGCTGGCTAAAAATATTTTGAGCAATTCTGCTGTTTATAATTTTTGGGAAGTAACTGACCATTGTCTATGATTTTCAAATGGTACAACAAATTGCAGTGTGTAAGTTATCATTGTGTGGAGCTGGACATCATCAGTTCTTACTATCTCACAGCGTCTAAGTTGACTTGGTTTAGATGTCTTTTCTGGCCCCAGAAACCATGTTTTGTCACACAGTCAGCAAGGAAGTTGCCTCTCCCCACTACCCAATGTTTTCAGTCACAATATGATGCACTTGTACTCAAGAGTTAACCTCAGTTTTTCATCTGACACATACATGTTTTAACTTAGCAGTGTCTTATAATTGAGTGCAAATGAGTTAGCAGACAATACAGGCTGCACTGTGATGACCATCACCTTTTGCACTAGGTGCAGATAAGTCTTTAAAATAGTAACTACTTGTACCCATATTGCTGGCTAATGTTTATTTTGAGTATATAAATTGATCCCCATTTTTGAGGTCAGATTTTTAGGCTTCAGTAGTTGCTTTATGCACAAATATCAGCAATGCATTTAATCTGTTTTTATTTATTTATGTTTTCTATTAGCTGGAATCATGTTTTTCATATAGTCTTTATCCCTGTTTGCATATTCATCACAATAATTATACTACTGTTGATTTCTAA
This sequence comes from Stegostoma tigrinum, assembly GCF_030684315.1. Taxonomy (NCBI): domain Eukaryota; kingdom Metazoa; phylum Chordata; class Chondrichthyes; order Orectolobiformes; family Stegostomatidae; genus Stegostoma; species Stegostoma tigrinum. Next base: position 54,974,590 of record NC_081369.1, read on the forward strand.
CTAATTGTCCAAACAGGCCTATTTGAGATGAAAACATCTTTATGTGCTTGTTCCTGCATCCTCCAGATGCTTTCTTGAAATCTGTCTGTATTGAAGTCTTGTACCATTTCCCACTCTGATAATGGCAACAAATGGCAAAATTCTATAGCAGGCTTAATGAAGTAAGGCTGCTAAAGATGTTCACAGGAATGCTTTCAAACAAAGTTTGCTACTCAACATACAATGTAGATACTAGGAAAAGTGATCAAAGGCATGGTCAAAGAGGAGATATTAAGGAGCATCTTAAAGCAGGAAAAAGAGATGTAAGAGGAAATCACAGGGCTTAGGAGCACTGGCAGCTGAAGTCTCGGCCACTAATGCTGGGACAGTGAGCATCAGGAATGCACAAGAAACCTGAATTGAAGCAGCATAGACTCTTAGAGAATTGTTCGGATGGAGAAAGTAACCAAAACAACATTACCTTCAGTTATTATGTTCCAGAATCTCATTATATTGAAGCTCATTTCTTCCCTTCCCTAAAAAAACTTGGATTTGTTTTCAAACATTGGCATCTTGCTAACTCTTGACTTTCAACTAATACCGCCTTTTTAACTGGGGTGCAATAACCCTTTACCCATTAGTTAACTTCCTTCAACTAAAAGAAAGATCCACTCAGCTGGGTGGAATTAAATACATAACATTTATAGAAGATGTGTCAACATGTTATTCTGGTAGCTGAATAGCTGAACATTAAGTAAAAAATGTTAACAAATAATTCATTGTCTTAATATACCATCATAAAAATGGAACAAATCTTGTATAAATGCTCTTCTGGCATAGGCCCTTCAGTACGTCATAAGTTCATTCCAAATATTTCTTTCTGTCTCAAAAAAGATAACTTTTCTATTTATTAATCTGGAACCCACGATGTTTGCTATAGCCACATTGCCTGTGAGGCAGTTCATCAACCAAATGACCAATTCTGAATAAAGGGTTGTTTCTGCAGTTGATCAGCTTATTCATTCTGTAGCCTGCACAGTGCTTTGGTTTTGGTTTTAGGCTAACTTTGTAGTAATTTGTGAGATGACGTACTGGTGTCACTGTCTTTGTTCCATTGTCCTTCTGTTTAGAAAAGTAATGGACTACCTTCTATGGTTTCATCATTGTGACACTAGAGTTCCTTCACTAGCTCCTTATATTTATCGAGCAGTCAGCTGAGCCACACAAACTGGGCAAATCAGAGATCCAGTGCTCACCAACTTGTTTTTGAAAGAAAATTCCTCTGTTTTTGATGAGCGTGCTGATTCAGTGGTTAAGCTTGCTGATAAAACCCAGCTGAAATTCTTGAGATAAGGTGTAGAGCTGGATGAGCACAGCAGGCCAGGCAGCATCAGAGGAGCGGGAAGGCTGATGTTTCGGGTCTAGACCCGTCTTCAGAAAGACCCTTTTTCTGAAGGAGGGTGTAGGCCCAAAACATCAGCCTTCCTGCTCCTCTGATGCTGCCTGGTCTGCTGTGTTCATCCAGCTCTACACCTTTTTATCTCAGATTCTCCAGTTTCTGTAGTTCGCACTATCTCTGAAATTTCTGAGGCTCTCTCAATGCCTTTAGGAAGGAGTCTGGTGCACTCTGATACCAAGATGGAAATATCTGTTGTAAATATATGCTTGCACGAGAGAAAATGCAGTGAAGAAGTCTCTTTGCCCCTCTCCTACAAACTCAGTGTTCGTATTTGGGTAGGCTGAACTGTTCAGTCCATGAATCCTTTGTGGATGTATCATTATTGCTATTCTTTAGCTGAGCAGCATAATGAATGAGTCTTAAGAAATTATCCCATCCCAGGGATTCCAGTTGTTAGTTGGAAGTTGTGCTGTTTGTGAAGGGTGCTGTTTTGAAAAACACAGGTAAATGTATTTTCATGTCAAAACAAACCTCACAGCTCTTTGAAAATAGAAACATGACAAGTTATTAAATGAAACATCTGAAAATTATGAAAGGGCCACTCGTTAGACTGAAAGAGATGGGGCCTGGTCTCGTTTGCCCTCATTTCTCAGCCACAAAAATGTCAAAGTAATTTTTAGATCTGACTCAAGTGAGGTTAATTTGGTCACTTTCATCCTTTGCTGCACCTTCAACAGAAGAATACTTTTTTTTGTTTAAGTAGTGTCAGTGCTTGTCGCATTGTCTTGTGTGCAAGTTGTGACCTTTCTCTTTTTCCTCTGTTGCTTTTTGAAAAGAAGTATTGGGTAACTGTGATGTCGCAAGGCTTAGGCTCCACTCGACTTAGAGTGTGGTGTTTTAGCTACACCATAAAACTGCACGCAAGATTAGATTTTCCTTTGCTGTCACTGAATACTTAAGATGGGGAATCTGCAGCCCGTTTCATCCACTGATGTAAACTTTACTTCACCTCATCTCCCTGTCCTGTACACTACCTCGAAATGTTGGCCCAGTTCAATGGAGGGCCTAGAATAGCAATTGTTCCTCAGTGTTTGGGGTTTTTCCATGGCCTTCAAATTTTTGTGCGGCATTCCCAAAACACATTAAAAACTAGAGGTTTGATTGGTTAAGACAGAGTCCAGGCATAATTATTTTACTGAACCTTGTTTCTTCTTCTAATGGCACACCACAGCTGGGATTTGTACCCGGGTCATCTGATCCAGAGGTAGGGACGTTATCACTGTCCCATAAGACCCTGAAGATGAAGAATTGTGTAGTTATTTTAGTCATCCTGTTCAGACATGCTCTGACCACATCTCTGGGGTGGCTGGAATTTGAATCTGAACCTTCTGACCTGGAGTTAGTGATGCTACCACGAGAACCTTGGATAAGCTAGGACTTTGCTCTTTAGAACGTAGGAGACTGAGTCGGAATCTTTATAGAGGTGTATAAGATCATGAGAGGCCTGGATAAGGTGAATGCACTCAGTCTTTCTCCAGGTTGGACAATGGAGGACTAGAATAGGAATAAAGAGCAAAGAACAGTGCAGCACAGGAACAGGCCCTTCGTCCCTCCAAGCCTGCGCTGACACATTTTGCCCTTCCTTATTAAAACTGTCTTCACTTATAGAATCTGTATTCTTCTGTTTCCTTCCTATTCATGTATTTGTCCAGGTGCATCTTGAATGCTGCTGTTGTATCTGCTTTCACCACCTTCTCTGGCAACATGTTCCAGGCACTCACCACCGTTTGTGTGAAAAACTTGTCCCACACTTCTCTTTTAAACTTCGCCCCCCCACTCCCACTCTGCATCTTGAACATGTGTCCCCTAGTAATTGATCCCACCACCCTGGAAAAAGGCCTCGTACTTTCCACTCGACCCTGGACGATATCAGTTTTGGGTAAGAGGGGAAAGAATAAATGGGAACCTGAAGGGCAACTTTTTTACACAGAGGGTGGTACGCAAATGGAGTGAACTGCTAGCAGAAGTGGTTGCGGTGGGTACATTAACAACATTTAAAAGGCATTTGGACGAATACATGGATCGGAATGATTTAGAAGGATATGGGCCAAGTGCAGGGAAATGGAGTTAGTGTGGATGGACATTTTGTTCTGCATGGACGAGTCTGAGCTACAGGGCTTGTCTCTGTGCTGTGACTCTATAACCTAATTAACAATGAAGCCCAATGTAGGCCCAAAATCACCATCCTAACAGTAAGAGTCTCAAGCTGTAATGACTAAGCCATCCTTAACCCAGTCAAGTTCTCAACCAATTATGGGGTATTTCCAATTCCTTCAAATTTAATCAGAATTGAACAAGTGCTTTCTCAAATAGTTTGATCAGCAAAGAAAGCAAGAGAGGCTCATTGATACACATTAGACTCAACTACCCTGTAAACCCAGTTCTTTGACTCTTACACTTACAATTAGATACTTACTTCTTGACAATCTGAGCAGAGGCCAAATTCGTGTCAAGGCATGTTTTAGTGTGCAAGTGGCCACACTTAGCTTTTTGTTGGAGGAAAACCACATTCCCTCTGCATTCCTGACACCACGCCACTTTCCGCTGGCGTATTTATGGAATTGTAGACAATTGGCACGCCTGCTCCTGCTGGGCATAGTTTCCCATTTTTTAAGTGAGGACTGCAAATCCATTTCCTGCCACTCACCACTTTTGCCTTCTGCTGCTGTGTTTTCAAAGCTCATTAAAAACACACCAGCCTGACGGTTTGTGAAGAAAATGGAAAGATTGATGAGGAGCCTAGAACATTTTGAAAGGTCAGTGTAATTTGTTTTTACTTTCTTAAATTACCATTAGATCCTGTCTTATAATGTAGATGTAGTGACGTATCATAGGGATGTATCATTTCAAGATTAAGTTGACCTTCAGAGTGACTTCCCTTGCATATTACATGCATTACAGTACATTTTTCAATGGAAAAAGCAGGCCATGCAGTGAAAATTGTATCAAATGTCCTGACAGCTTCTGCTGTTATCTTTTCAATGAGATTTAAGAGGTTGTGGGTTATGAAAAGAAAGCCTGAATTTGACACCTGAAAAGCCATCTATCCATTTGCTTCCCCATATTAAATGACATGAATCTGCTTTGAATTTTTTTTCCCTTCCTAGGGAATAGCGTATTGCTTAGTTATGGTGGCCAATATCAAAGCTTCACATAGATTGTGTCCTAATGAATTTCAACACAGGAGGTGTTTCATTCATCTGAAAACAAATAAGTTTCAAGCAGTTCTAATAATAGATTGTGCTTTGATGTGGCTTTTGGTTTATTGACATGAGCTAATAGCTTAACAAGCCAGATGCATTTTATTTTTCTCAGTATAAATGAAAAAGATAATCTGGAGGTTTTGACTAGATGGCTAGAGATTCATTTTACTCACCCAAGAATTTTAAAATACTTTTTGTTGATACTACACAGGACCTGAGGACTGTATCTAGTGCATTATCCATGAGTGGCTATAGAGGATACATGGGATACATAGATGTATCATGGCTGTTTTGAGGAGGTAGGAAGAATACATGGAGCATAGAGGTGACATGAGTGATGTGAGGGTGTATGGGCTGACAAATGAGGAGGGTGGGGTTTTGAAGAGAGATGAAGGGTGAGGTTTAGGACATCTTTAAACAGTTTTGGAGCTGGGTTATTTTGTTAGAGAGCCAAGATAGGCCTTCTGACAAATCCACTTTCACTTTCACTTCTACTTCCAAACTCTTCCTGCTCCAGTTTGCAAACTACATTGCATCCTTGACTCTGGAGTCAAAAGACAACAAAGGAGTGTGAACAAGGACTGGGTGTGCAGTTTGTGAGTCACAAAAATGTATAGGTCCACCTAAAGGAAGATTCAATTCTTAGTTATGGAGTCATAGGTTCATACAGCACAGAAATAGACTCTTTGGTCCAACTAGTCCATGCAAACCAATTTTTCCAAACAAGACCAGTTCCACATGGTTGCATTTGGCCCATATCCCTCAAAGCCTTTCCCATCCATGTACATATCCAAATGTCTTTTAGTTACTGTAACTGTACCTGCATCTACCACTTCCTCTCGCAGTTTATTCCACATATGGACCACCATCTGTGTGAAAAAAGTTGTCCCTCAGGTCTCTTTTAAATCTTTCTCTTTTCACCTTTAAAAATATGCCCTCTAGTTTAGAACTCCCTGCCCTTAGGTAAAGACTTTTGCTATTCATCTTATCTGTGCCCTTCATGATTTTATAAACCTCAGTAAGATCACCCCTCAACCTGTTAAGGCCCAGTCAAATAAGTCTCTGCCTATCCTGCCTCTCCTTGGTTCTGATGGTTGAGTGAGTTCACTTAGGTTTTATTTGGCTAATCAAATTACAAAACCTTATGACAGCTTTGTACATTTTCCTATTTCAGTGCAAGTTGTTATTGCTGTTGATATTTCAGCAGGACACATCTGTATCTGCATGTCACTAACAGTGTTGCCAAGTACCAAAGCTGCTTCTCTTTCTGATGCAGCTCATTACTAAAGAATCATAGAATTATTCAGCACAAATGAAATCCATTCAGCCCCATTACACCTCTGTCTGCTCTTTGGTTGAGCTTTCCAACTTATTCATTTCCATGATGATGCACAAACTGAAATTACTGTTGAGTCTGCTCCTATCACCCTTTCAGGCAGAATATTCTAAATCATAACAACTCTCTGTGTAAAGTAATTTATAAATTCGCTACGAGTCCAACTATTCCTGATACCTTCCTGTCATTTCCTCATTTACTTCATCAGAATCTGTCAATTTTGAACACCTCCATCAAATCTTCCTTGAAAGTCTGCACTTCTAAAGAGATTTTGACAAGTCCCTCTCTCAATAAGTGAAGCCCTCATCCCTCAAATAAACATAAAGCACTGTGGATTCTGGAAACCCAAGGTAAAAGCTGAAAATGGTGAAAATCATCAGCAATTCTGGTAGTATCTGTGGGGAGAGATACACAGTTAATGTTTCAGGTTGAGATTAATTTCATTGGAATTGAACATCAAACACCAAACCTCATCGACTTTTAGGTGGCTACTCGATTGCCTGAGGAAACAAAAATATCCATCTTGGCAGCTATTTTCAAAGTCAATTAAAACGCAGTGGTTTAAGCTCAACTTCCAAAACTGATGTTAAAATCCAAAACGCAGAGATAAACCCTTCGAGTAAAAATGGTTCAAGCTTATTTTTTCAAAAAAGCTATATTTACAAGTGAATTGATTTGATTCGGAGAAATAAGCACATAAATTGGAGAAAAGCAAAGAAAATATTATAAGCAGATAAGCATTGAATGCTTGCATTGAATATTTATCCAGTTTCTTTTTCAGCATCAAGCTAATACCACAGTAATTAAACCATGTGATAGTCACTGTAATATTAGTGTTTATTTCAGGTCAAACTTAAAAAAAAGTTACCTCAGCAAGCCTGGATATCCCAGAACATACTGCACATTAACCCCCATTATAACATTCTGTGATGTGTCACAACCTTTGATTTATTTATGGATCTCTCATTAATACATCACCCATATAAAGCACTCTCACTATTATGGTCTTTGATGTATCAAGCATTCTTAATTGCTCCCTCATTAGTAAAGAAGCTACATAAAATGCCCTCTGTATTACAGTATTTATGGCTGTTTTATTAAGAAACTGTATAAAATCAACTTTGTAATATGGTCCTGACATGGTTCCAGAAGGCTCAATTATTGAAAGGGCCTGCTGATATAAACAATGTCAAATAAGTCAGTCAATGACCTAGTTTCCCCACTTGGATGCTCCAATTGGATTTGAACCATCTGAGCGAGATGAAGAAACAGTCAGCCTGGGTTTATCTATCATAAATGTAACAGTGATTTCTGTTGGAAAAGGACATTGACACTTCTTGTTTACTACACATCATTGGGTAATATATATGTTGAACAAGATTCCCAAGGAGGTCATAGCCTTCAGCAGAGATTGGGAGTAAGATCAATAAAAAGACCAGGAGTTGAACCTTTTAACGTGACACAAGCACAGAAACAAAGTTTATATTCTTTGTGTAAGCAAACTCATATTAGTTCAATCCTTCTTGAGCTGTTTAGTGGGTAGGAGGATGAGAAGTCTCCTGAGGCCCCCAATAATTAAAAAACTCAAAGTAGCAACACAAACAACAAAGGCTTTTTGTTTTCACGGCTGTGTATCAACAATCCTCCTTCCCATGGGCTAGCTATAACAGATCATGCTTCCAAAGGAAACAGCCACAGCTCTATCATTTGTAATCTTCCATACCCACCTTTAGGTTAATTTCATTTATAAGTTCTCAATATCACTATCTCAGCTGGCCATGCTTGATTTGATGAACATTACCCATATAAATTTTGATGGAACATGGATACTAGTCTGTCATTCTGAAACAACTGTAACAGAAACAGAAAGTGTTATTATTTAATACCTAAAATGCCAGCTTGGCTCACTTACTAATTTCTTAACTGCCAGTTTAGCTCACTTGGCTCCATGCCTGCCTCTGAACAAGGAATCCATTGGTTCAATTCGCATTATAGACTTGAACACAGAATCTAGATGGTTTGCTGTACTGAGAGGTTGCAGCATTATTGGATGTGCGTTCTTTTGGTTGGGATGGCATGCTGAGGGGGGCACTGTTTGAAGAAGAACAAGAAGTTTTCAAAGTATTCAGTCCAAAATTCTTCCCCTCTTCAACGTTATGCAAAATGGATTATTTGGTCTTTCATTTTGATGTAGGCTTTTGCCGTGATAACTGGCTACCATGTTTGACTGAATTTCAAGATTAATTTATATTTCCTCATAAAGGGTGTCTGATTATCATAATAAGATAATTTATAACTGTGAGTTCATTCTTTAGTTATAAGATTGAAACAATGCTGGTTAAATGTTCTTTAAGTTTGTTTGTAGTACAGTTAGATTACAATTATTCTGATTTGCTTTTATTTGTATAATTGCAGTCACCTTTGTGGATTGAACCCAATCCAACATGTTTTAATGAAATCTATTGCCTCGCACTTCACCATCTTGCAAACAGGACCGACATTTTCCTTTTCCATGTGGAGCTGAAAAAATGCTTAAGCAGCCACAATATTCACACACCTGAAGGCGTGGGGTGCATTTTGTTTCAAAAGCATCTGAGAACAGATTTTATTTCATTCAGCGCTTTTCCCATCTTCAGATACCACTGATTACAGATTAAATTCCAGTCTGAAGGGCACAGTACAATGGTTTGACCCGTCAGCTCTCAGCTGCCAAGTTCTCTGCCCATCGTGGTGATTTTTTTTTAAGCGAGTTGAGATTGCAATTGGCACTGATGTTTTACAAATGCTTAGTGGAGTTTGTATCCAGAATCTCTCTGCACTCTTTTAATTTGTTGGTGATTTTCACTGAGCTGATACTTGTGTTAAAATAGCCTAGAGAGGAATTTAGTATAGGCCTGTTAAGCATTTGTAAAAGAACAACAAAGATCATAATGCCTAGCCTCAGGTTTAATATACAAATATAATGAAGCTGCCCTTGACATTTCAGTAGCTTTATTACTGTAATAATGTTTGTTGACCGTTGTTATGCCCTGGCTAAAAATGTACCAAATTGTACATCCAGAGACAGGAATTACTCTGACTCTGCAGGTGGCATTTAACTGTATATTTCTTGTATCCTGTGGAATTATAATGCTGTGGATTGTAAGGCAGCATAACAGAAGACTTAAAATGCTTTAAAAGTTGCAATGTTGAACACAGTTTCTTCCAAAGGTACCAAGCTCAATTGGCGACCTCCTGTCCAGGAGAATGAAATGCAGTAGTGAATAACACCCCACCCTTTCCCCAAAGGAAATGTTTAGATCTGTGAGAGCCTTGGCAATGTCCCAAAGAGTGATTTGGAGAAAGACCTCAGAATATTTCCGCTGAGGCTTTAAAGGTAAGTTGGTTAGGAATGGAGAAGTAACGTTACGGAAGGACAATGTGGTGACTTACTAGAAACTTGTTCTATAGGGGAAAAAATGTCCAGTGGGTATTTAGGGAATCACTGCAGTTCAAAAAGAGTCTGTTCAGCCCATCAAGTCCACACAGATCCTTCAAGGAGCATCCCATCTGCTGATGCTCTGTCCTATCCCTGTACACCTGCATTTACCATGTATAATCCACCCGGCCCACGTATTCCTGGATACTAGAGACAATTTAGCAAAGCCAATCCACCTCATCCACACATCTGTGGGACAGAATTAGAACATCCAGAAGAAACCCATGCAGACAGCGGAAGAATGTGCAAACTCCACAGTCAGTCGGCCGAGGGTGGATGGAACCCAGGTCCCTGGCACTGTGAACCAGTGGTACCAATCGCTGAGCCACTGTGCTGCCCCAGCATGGAAAATTTCTCCATTGATTTTGTGAAGAGCTAAATAGTCATCTCTTCCATACCCTTAATTGAGCTTATGGTTTGTTTACTATGAGGGAAATAATATTCGACCACATGAGCTTCTTATTTCTAAAAGATTTTGCAACTGTCAAAACCTATAGATTCATGCACTCATGTTGACCAAGCCATATAAAGCTGCCCTATTAACTCCATGTGCAATTGAACAGTACAGGTCAGCAGGTCCCTGGCCTGTCGTTCAACCCCAAGTAAGTTAGATTATCTGGTCGTTACTTCATTGATTGTGAGATTGCCATTTTTCCTCTATTAGAACAGAGACAAGGTCAGAAGTCACAAGATACTAGGTTATAGCCCAACAGATTTATTTGAAATCACAAGCTTTCGGAGCGCTGCTCCTTCGTCAGACAATACTTTAAGCTTAGCCATCACCTGTAAAATGGATTCAGATATTGTCAAAGGTACTAAATAAAAGAACTAAAGGGTGGTGGGTGCCTGGAACGCGTTGCCAGCGGAGGTGGTAGATGCAGACACGTTAGCGTCTTTTAAGATATATTTGGACAGGTACATGGATGGGCAGGGAGCAAATGGACACAGACCATTAGAAATTAGATGACAGGTTAGACAGAGGATTTTGATCGGCGCAGGCTTGGAGGGCCGAAGGGCCTGTTCCTGTGCTGTAGGTTTCTTTGTTCTTTGTTCTTTGTTCTTAAAGAAGAACAAAGAAAATTACAGCAGAGTAACAGGCCCTTCGGCCCTCCAAGCCTGTGCCGGTCGAGATCCTCTGTCCAAACCTGTCATCTATTTTCTAAGGGTCTGTGTCCCTTTGCTCCCTGCCCATCCATGTACCTGTCCAGATACATCTTAAAAGACACTAACGTGTCTGTATCTACCACCTCCGCTGGCAATGCGTTCCAGGCACCCACCACCCTCTGCATAAAGAACTTTCTACGCATATCTCCCTTAAACTTTCCTTCCCTCACTTTGAACTCATGACCCCTAGGAATTGAGTCCCCCACTCTGGGAAGACAAGTCTGTTTTCCTTATCTTTCTTCTTTTATGTTTCATTCCTTCCTTCCTAAAGCAGGAGTTGGGGAGGGTGTTGGGAAACCTTTGCACAAGTTATGTCAAGCTACTGTTATTGCAATGATTGTGTGCTTGCCCTCTCAAAGGAAAATCAGGTGAAGTGTGAGAAGACTTTCAAGAAAAAGGCATTAAAAGAATGATCAAGAGTAATTTACTGCTGATTTGTGTCGTGCCAGGTTAGACAGTGATACAAAACGTGAATATCACAAAAGAGTTCAAAAGCATAAATTCTGACAGCAGGTACTCAACAATTGAACAGTTAGTGGAGATTTCAGCCGTTCTCCTCCCTGTGCAGCTCATTACACTAGCCCTTTTTTTTCCTAAGCCCCTGTTACTATCTAAAGCCTGAAGAAGAAGATTACAGGGTTACTCCATGACCTCCTGTCACACCAAATCTCAGCACTCATTAATCCTATCCCCCTCACTAGCCCGCATCAAAAACATCATCTGGAGGTGACTGTCATTCAGCAGTCCCAGCAGTGCTCTGCTTTCTGCTTGTGTGTGTGTGTGTACGCGCGCAAGACTGTAGGCAAACTTACCCAGCTCGGTTACAGGATCCTGACCACTGCAGGAAGTGGTCGGAATCTGTTCCAGTCTGCGCCTAGAAACCGAATCGGATTGATCTGAACTGGAAACTCGTGTGGTGAGACTGTGCAGAAAAAAGGGTTGAATCAGCCTATAAATAACTCCATTGAGTATTACATTTCCTTTGCAGCTTGCAGCAAATAAATGTCTTTTTATGTCTGCCACAACAGGTTGTGTTCTTTTTGGGGGACAATGAAACTATGTCAGTGAAGACTGTGATTCAGATAAAGGACACTGTCGTCTTACCACAGAAATAAAACTTTGTTTCAAATGAGAACATTCAATTTTTTAAAAAATTGATGCTTTCCACACCCATCTTTGAATTCTATAATCATCTGAATTTGCCACCATAAATTAAATTCCTTAATGCACAGACTTATTGCACACTTGCTCCCATGGGATGATCATTTAATGCTATTTAATGTGCAAATTGATATAATGCGTTATGCATTTTTGTTGGTTCCTCTCAATGGAGTGGTGGAATGAGGAGCTCCTCTCTAAACAGCCTTGCATTGATAGTATCATAAAAGGTTTAAATTTGCTTATCAGCTTATCACAGAATTGTGATTCTTGACTTCACAGAATTATGGTGCGCTAAAGCGCCACAAACGGCAACAGCCAAGCTTACAGAAATATGTGCGAGTGAGCGTGGAGGTGGGGTGGGGTAAAGTTGACATCCAATTTCCAGAACAATTGATTGACCCAGAGTAAAAAATTGTGTAGCTTTATTGTTGGAATTGACATTTTCTGTAGCCTTTTTTGAATTGATTCAATTCACTTGGATAAGACTCACTCTCAAACTGGCCATGCCCTTTGGTCAATATTGCCAAATTTCATTGATTATATAAGTTCAGGAAGACACTTCATTGCGTTCAATTTCTGACCCAATGCCGGCCCTGCCGGACGCATCTTAAAACTATCATTAATATCAAAATTATTTAATTTCCTAATAACCAACCAAGTGCACACCAATTAAATTATTAAACATATAATTTCTAAAGGGGTAACTTGCAATGATTTTACTTTTGGGTGACATTGAGATGCAGGAGTGAACACCCCATCTCTCAATATTTATGTGTCTCTGAGATGTGTTCATCACTGGCTTGGCCTGCATTTATTGCCCATCCCTGACTACTTTGGAAAAGATGGTAGTGAGCCTCAACCTTGGACCACAGCTGTTCATTAGTGTAGTTGTACCCTCAGGAGTCAATTTTTTTTTTATCAGAGCTTTTCTTAAGCCTCCTTAAGAGTTACTTTCCTATTCCCACTAACTCCTTTAACAGGTGAAATGCTGTCATGCAGTAAAATTGCCTTCTGTTTTTGTGTTGACATGTGAGGTATTTGGACTTGCACAGAATTAGAAGAATTAAACAGCATCTCAAATATTATCAACCTTTCACTAAACAAAGCTTAATTCCCTAGGACCCAGAGTGTTTTTAAAAAATAGCTGTCTCGCGCTTCATATGAAACACATTAATTTGCATTATGCCACTGAGCTCAAGTCTTTCTGCCTTATCATGAGCTGTGTATTCCTTTGTTGAAAGGTTTAAAACTGTTTGTTCCCCCTACAGCCACTCATTTCTTCTGCCCCAACTGCCCCTTTTCCCCTTCATGCCATTCACTTCTCACAGAATTGCTGCAACCCCAGTCGCTCCATGGCTGACTTACACTCCCCACTTGCCCCAGTCTGACCTGGCATATATGATCTACCCCTCCTCCCCCACCTCAGCCTTGCCCAGTAAAATCTCACGCCCATCAGCCTTGTCATCCCTGTTCAGTTCCATAAACTCTGCTCCTCACAGCTCCTCCAAGCCTGGGCTATTTCCCGCTCACAAACTTACCAGCAGCAAAACACTGAGAGAAAAACAGCCTCTAATTTGGTGGAACAGTTTCAACAGGGCATTCAATAAGATGGTTATTTGGGTAGGAATGGTGTGACAAATATGGTGAAAAGACAGGAGATTGAACATGCACCAATAATTTTACAACGAGCTGAATGACCTCTTTCTGCACTATAATGATTCTGTATTCTTAATGAGAATGGAGGGTGTGTGTGTGTGTGTGTGTGTACACAATTGTATGTTTGTTGGTGGGGGGAGGAATGACTCATTATCCTGGGTACAGGGCTTTCACAAATGAACCCACCCACTAAACCGTGTACTTTGAGCTTTGGTACACCAACAGTGCTATTAGGAAGGGAGTTCCTGGATTTTGATCTGATGACATTGGAGGAATGACCAAGCCAAGATGTTGCATGGCTTTAAGTGGATAAGAAATGCTTCTTTTTTGCTGATAAATCCATTTTCAGCTGTATTGATAAAACCACTTAAATATATCAAAGAACACTATTCAATAGGAAGAGAAAAATGTTATGTTGTACAATTGCACAAGCTGACGGAAGATTTTACATCAGCGATTATGTATTTGCACTTATGTAAAAACTCAAATTGCAACAAACCCAGCATAATTTCAAAGGTGTGATTTCTCACTTGAGACCAGAAGCCAAAAGTCCAGAGCAAAGTGGGTGAAGGTCAAGTGGAAACCCAACTATGGTCACTGGGCCAACAATCCAGAACTGCAGGCTACTGTTTTGGGATGTGGATTTCAATCCCACAATGAAATTAGAATTAAGTGAAACAAAACAAAAATCTGGAATGAATCGCCAGTCTAATGGCGGCCATATAACTGTTACTTTCTTTGTTATTCATTCATGGGATGTGGGCCAGCATTTATTCTTATCCCTGGTTGCCCTTGAGAAGGTGGTGGTGAGCTGCCTTCTGGAACAACTGTAGTCCGTTTGTTGGAGGTGAACCCACAGTGCTATTGTGGAGGGTGTTCCAGGATTATGACCCAGTGACACTGAAACAACAGCAAAGTATTTCCAATTTGGGATGGTGAGGGGTTTGGAAAGGCTTGCAGTTGGTTCCTAGTATCGGCTGCCCTTGTCCTTCTAGATGTTAGTGGTCATAGCTTTGGAAGATGCTGTCTAAGGATCCATGGTGAATTTCAGCAGTGCATCTCGTAGATTGTACACACTGCTGCTACTGAGTGTTTGTGATGGAGTTACTTGCTACAGGATCCCTGACCTCTGACCTGCATTGTAGCCACAGTATTTATGTGGTTAATACATTTCAGTTTCTTGTCAATAATAACATTCAGGATGTTGATACTAAGAGATTCACTTATGGTTATGTCTTGGAATGTCAAGGGACAGTGGTTAGATTCTCTTTTTCTGGTGATGGCATTTGTTTGGCGTGAATGTTACTGGCCACTTGTCAGTCCAAGCCAGGATATTGTCCAAACCTTGCAGCACTTGGACAGAGATTGCTTTAGCATCTGAGGAGTCGTATACAATGCCGAACATTTTGCAACTATCAGCAAAGATCGCTACTCTGACCTTAACAGGGTATGGAGGGAAATTCATTGATGAAGACGCTTAAGCATAACATACTACCCTGCAGATTTGTCCTGGAGCTGAGATGCCTGATGTCACAACCACAACCATCTTCATATCTCCCAGGTATTACACCGACTATTGGAAAGTTCTCCCCAATGAATTCCACTGACTCCAGTTTTGCTAGGGCTCCTGTATGCGACATGTGGTCAAGCACAGCCTTGATACCAAGAGCAGTAACAACCAGCTCACCCTCTGGAGTTCAGCCCTTGTGTCCAGGAGTTCAGCCCTTGTGTCCACATTTGCACCAAGGCTGTAATGAAGTCATGGGCTGAATGACCCTGCTGGAACCCAAACCGGATGTCAGTGAGCAAATTATTGCTGCTTAATAGCATAGTTAATGATACCTTTTAACACTTTACTAACGATTGAGAGTGGACTGATCGGTGTTCATTGGTTGGGTCGTATGTGTCCCTCTTTTTGTATACAGGACATTTTGGGCATTTTCCACCCTGTGGGGTAGATGCTAGTGTTACAGCTGTAAGTGGACAGTTTGGCTAAGGGTGTGGATTGTTATAAGAAACCATCTGATTCACTAATGTCCTCTCAGAGACAAAATTTGTTGTCTTTATCTGGTCTCGCTTATGTGCGTTTCCAGTCTCTCAGCAACGTGGTTGACTTTTAACTGCCCTCTGGGCAATTATGGTAGCCGAGCCAGTGACTTCCACATCCCATAAACTAATTTGAAAAATGATAACTCATGATGCAGGGATAGATGGTTGTGGTTTTTAAAGATCTGTCATCAGAAATCTAGAGCATCACTGGAGGAGTCCTTTAACTCAATGAACAATCTTCCTTTCATTAGGCAATTGAGAAAGGGTATTTTTTGTCTTTAATGATCTAGTCATGTTTGGCTCCATTCAAAACTCTTTCAACAGTGAAGCAGACATTAGAGCTGACGGAGGGACCTGGATAATATCCAGAAAAAAAGACCATTAACATGCCATGTATCTTCTCACTTCTTTCATGGGATATAGCCATCACTGGCAAACCAGCATTTCTCACCCATCCCTAATTGCCACCCGGATTAGTGATTTGCCAGGCCAATTCACATTGGACAGTCCAAGCAAAGGAAAGGTTGGTCGAGATAAGGTGAAGTTGCCAATGTCTTATCAGACCATAGGGCTAATATCCCATTCAAGAGACCGGGAAAGAAATGACTGGTGGTGACTTAACTGGAATGTCATGATGCCTCAGGCAAGGGGAGAGATTGAGAAGGAGAATCCTTCATGGTAACCTCACATTCAACAGCTGCATCTTTGCCAAGTCCTACCCCAGCAAGAACAGTGTGGTAGAAGAGCTGAGCTCTCAAAGCCCATCCACAAGGTGCAAGTTGGTCATATTTTGGAATATTTGCCACTTGCCTGGATGATTGCAGCCACAAAAATAGTGAAGAAGCTATGCAATTGTGTAGAACGCAGTAACTCGCATGATTGATGCCCCTAACACTGGACTCTATATCAAACCTCCACTATACAGTGTACTGTGGCAACACTATATAGACAATTTGCAAGACTCACTGCAGAATCAACATCTCAGTCTCCTTTGACTGTGAAGTATAAGCAATAAGGCCATGGGAATACGTTTATCTAGACTGAGTCATGCACCATGCCATTATGTGGTATATCTCCATCCCTTCAACATTGCTGGGTCAATTTACTGAACTCCTTACCAAAGTGGAACAGCATCACCACATGGCTGCCTTCCAAGTAGAAATGTGGCAACTGCAATATCATATAAATTCTAACATCAAATCTAAAAATCAACAAGTTAATCTATTTTGGAAGTGTTGGCTGATAGGACTTTTGCCAAGGACATCAGGAGATCTCCTTGTCATTACTTAGATAATACCATGGAACTTTTAATGGCCACCCAAAGCATGGAATCAGACAGATGCAACCTTGGTGTAATCTTTTCCAAATGTGTGATAATGCAGTGCTTCCTCAACTGTACGTCAGATTATTAATCTACATTATGCAATTAATCCTCAAGTGAGATTTGTCCCCACCGACCTTCGAACTCAAGAGGCAAGCTTTCTGCAAGATTGGAAGTGTATCAGCAACATAGTCCCGATCCTAGAGTTCTGAATTTGAATCATTTTTCCAAGACATTTGCGCGAGCTTTCCACGTTATTCAACCACATTCACTATATTTCAATTCAACCTGAGAACGGTTTACTGTGTGTGATCTTTCACCCCTTTAATCCCGAAAGTGTGGAGTCCTTGTTCTGGTATCATTTTACAGGCATTTAGTGTTTCACCTAAATGAGTATTTATCATGTATAGGTATTTCTGCTGTAACGTGTGTTTCATGAACGCAATTGATGAATAGAGGAGCAAAAGCAAAATTGCTGGAAAATCTCAACAGGTCTGGCAGCATCTGTGAAGGAAAAAGCAGGGTTAATGTTTCAGGTCCAGTGACCGTTCCCCAGAAGTTCTTTTCAGCAACTTTATTTGTGTTCCTGATTTACAACATCCGCAGTTCTGTTGGTCTTTATTTGATGAATAGCACATATTATTTGGATAGCACGAACTTTCTACTGTATAGTATAGCGATTTGCTATAGCGATTTCCCTATAACATGATTTTCTATAGCATGAGGTTGCACAGGAATGCACCTATCATGTTATAGAAAACCTACTTGTATGAGCTTTGACAGTGAGTCAACATAGCAGGCCAATTCTATACTTCTCCAATACTCCCAGCAGGGATCACTGAATAGAAGACAAGAGCAGCAACCAAACCTAGAATGCACTCGTGAACCCAGAGCTCAATCCTTAATATGAAAGTTGCTGTCCCAATTGCAATCATTACAGGGTAGGCATCAAACCTGAAAACGATCATGGTTGATGTAGCTTGTCTGCTATCACAAGGTTCTGAGTCCAAATCCCACTCCAAGATCAAGGCTGACACTCCAGTGCAGTACTGTGTAATACTGTACTGCTGGATGTACCATCTTTTGAATGAAGTGCTGACCGGAGATAGTGTCTGTCCTCTCGATAGATGTGAAAGACTCCATGGCACTAGATTGAAGAAGAACATCTGGAGTTAATGCTGGTGTGTTGGCTCACAGTTATGGGCCAATATACATCACAAGGAAATCACATGGTATGCAACAGCTTAAATGTAACCTTGTGGGAAGAAAGATTATATCGCGACCATACTCCCACCTATCTTAGGATCATCTTTTACCATCACCGACTCAGAAAGACTGCTGAAAGGTCCAAGAGGTGAGTGAACACCATCTGCAAGCTCGCCTGCACAAGTTGGAATCAAAAAACACTTTCCTTCAGACCTCTGCCGTAAGCTCTGGTCTTCTTGTCAGTTGTGTAAGTGCACTCATAATGGCCTCATGTCAAGGTCATTGACACATTTAGTAATGAGGATAATCTCTGTAAATCTGAGTGACTTTAGTTCAGTAGTTAACAATCCTTTCAATAATAGCCCTCCCTCCATGCGAGAGATCCATCAAGCTGGTAAATAACTCACATCAGCAGCATCTTGGATTTTCCCATTAACAGAGGCCTTCAAAACACTACCACTAGATCTCATGGCGAAACATAATCTCTTCTGGACACAGATTAAACATTTCTGATTCCATAATGCTTATGGAAACCTGAAGGAATTCTGCTGATTAAATCTAGTTGCCACATAGACAGAGTGCAAGATAAAAGGCTTTTCTTCCTCATTCCTTGCCCTCAAGCCTTCCCAAAGAACTCCATTCCAAGTCACGACATTGTTTCCAACTCAACATCTCAGGAACCAGGTTTCAATCTCCCTTGGAATATAGAGAAAACTCTCATGAGAATATGCAGTGCTCTTGTCTAATGTAGCCATCGATGTACAAGTGGCATCACAAAAGCTCACCTGGTTGTGACTGTGGAGTCCGTGCCTGAGCCCTGGAGCACACATAACAACATCCTTCCTCCACACAAGTTTGATGGCAGCATTCTGTAAAGCAGCGGGACATTGGATGGCTAGGGAACGTGATATTAAAACTAAAAGCTTCTGCTCCGAAAGAAGAAGTGGCTATAAAATACTTTGAGATGTCCACTGGTCGTAAAAAGCATTGTACAAATGCAAGCCTTTTTTTAATCTACTCACTGGATAAACTCAATTAGGAAATACAGAGACATTAAGTAAATAAATTAAAGCAAAATATTCCTCAGCCAGTTGACTAATATCATGCTGACTCCAATAAAGTTTGTTCTAAATTATTCAAAACAAATTAATATTGTCTGTTCAATAATGAATTATTACTTACAGTTTTCGTCTTGTATGCACACCACATTAAAAAGTGAGCAAACCTGTTCAGATCAGCTTACTTGAAATACAGCCATGTGTACTTGGCTCGATTTAACCCTGAGGCATTTTGTGCCTCACACCTTTTCTTGACACATTCTATCTGTGCAAAAAGAGACTGGAAAATCAAGAATTAAGACCTCTGAAAAAGCGACACAAAACAAAATGAAAGTTTCCATTGAATACTGCTTGGCCTTTTAAGAGTTTATAGCTACAAACTCCTACAGCAACTTGTGGCTGAAGATGGTTATTGCTACTTAGGTCTGCATAGTCCCAGAGGACACACACTGTTACTTTTTTCTACCCTTGCTTGTGAGCAACACTGGACAGTGACTTCCCTTCCTGATTTGCCACTGTGATCACTGAGTACAGCAATTAAACATGAAGAATTCTTACTTTTCAGTCACACTAGCATTGCTATGAAAGTCAGACAATAGGAGCATCATTCAGTATGATCATGGTTGACCCTCAGTCTCAATGCTATACTGCTGCTCCCTCCTTGTACCTATTGACACATTTAATGTCTAAAAATCTATTTCTCCTTTTATGTATAATCACTCATTTGGCCACCACCACCTTATGTGGCAGAGAATTTCACAGATTCATCACCTTTGCGTTCGGAAGAATATTATTAAACTGGAAAAGATTCCAAAAAGATTTACAATGATGTTACCGAGACTGGAGGATTTCAGTTGTATGGATGGGCTGGGACTTTTTACGTTGGTGCGTGGGACGTAGAGGTTTATAAAATCATGAGGTTCATGGATAGGGTGAATAGCCAAAGTCTTTTCCTCAGAGTGGGGGAGTTCAAAATAGAAGGCACAAGTTTAAGGTTAGAGGGGAAAGATTTGGAAGGGACCTGAGGGGCAACTGTTTCACACATAGGGTAGTGAGTACATGGAATGAATTGGCAGAGGAAGTGGTAAATGTCAGTATAGTTACAACTTTTAAAAGACCTTTGCACAGGTACATTTATAGGAAAGGCTTATGGGGATATGGGCCAATTGCAGACAAATGGGTCCAGTTTAGTTTGGGAAACTTGCTCAGTATGGGTGAGTTGGATTGAAGAGACTGTTTCCCTGCTATATGACTTTATGAGACTGTAGCAAGCTTTCAGGTCATCAAATATATTAAAGATTGAGAGAGATTTTTGATCAGTAAGGAAGTCAAGATTTACAGGGAAAAGGCAGTTCAAGCAGTTCAGGGTAATCAGGTCAGCCATGTTCTCATTGAATAGCAGAACAGACTCAATGGGCTGAATGCTGTACTTCTGCTCCTATGTTTTATGGTAAGGAGATCAAAGCTGCTGACAATACTCCAAGTGTGGTCTCACCAAGGTCATGTACAGCTTCAGAATGATTTCCTTGCTCCTGCATTCAAATCCTTACTTGCTGCATCCTCATGCTTTCTCTCAGAGATTGGTGTATGAGGACACCCAGGCTCTCTTAGCCTGTTAACATTTCCCAATCTGTCAGTATTTAAATAATATCTGTCATTTTACCCAACATAATAGTCAAATCTTTTTTCCCCTCTGCTATTTGTAGGTATTTTTAAGTGAAACGTAAGTGCATGACATGGTGGTTAGCCCTGCTGTTTCTCAGTGCCAGGGACCCAGGTTTGATTCCACCCTTGGGCGACTGTTTGTGTGTAATTTGCACATGTGCCTGCGTGCGTTTCCTGTGGGTGCTGCAGTTTCCTTTCATAGTCCAAAGATGTGCGGATTAGGTGGACTGGCCAAGCTAAATTGCTCATCGTGTCCAGGCATGTGCAGGATAGGTGGGTTAGCCATAAGAAATGCAGGGTTACTGGGGTAGGGTAGGGACTGGGTCTGAGTGAGTTGCTCTTTGGAAGGTTGATGGAGACTCGGTGGGCTGAATGCTTCCATACTGCAGGGATTCAATGAGATGGATTTTATTTCAATTGATTTTTATCTGTTCCTGACATATCGTATCATTACCAAGATCACTGCTTGTTGCCCATTCCTGGGTTCTGCTTGAGAAAGGTTGGCTTTGCCAGTGACGCTCACATTTCAAAGCGTGAATAATACACATATCTTAAAGGAGCTGAGCCAACAACTCAAAAATGCTACCAACAGATTTCTATCTGGTGTTTATCAGCTTATTATTTTGTGACTTTCACAGATTTGTATCAAGATATACAGCATTATATTGATCCAGTAAGGTGAATTTCACTTGCGTCGAGGCTGCACAACCCTCACTGTAGGGAGAGGAAGTTATTCAGCCATGGATTAATGCATTTGCTCAAATTGAAGACTTTAGAGTATAAGAATCTACTGTCTCATGGCTAACAACTGGCATGGTAGTTTTTCTTTTAATTCATTTATAGGATGTGGGCAGTATTTGGCTAGGCAAATTTTAATGGTCCATCCATAATTACACAGAGGACTGTTAAGAGTTAACCATTGCTACAGGAGTGGAGTCACATGTCAGCCAAACACAGATATGGCAGATTTCCTTCACTAAAGGCCAGGTGGGTTTTTTTCTGACAACTGACAATGGTTTTGTGGTCATCATTACCTGAGCGCATGTTATTGATTTCAAGTTCCACCATCTGCCATGGCAGGATTCAAACCAGTGTCCCCAGAACATTACCTTGCTTTCTGTATTAATAGTCTCGTGATAATACTGCAGGCCATCATTCTTTTCCCCCACTGTGTTTCCCCTGATACATTCTGCTAAGTATGCGTAGCTTTCACGCAGTGGCCAAATGGGCTGAGCATCACTATGTAAATGCAAACTAATTGTATCAGAGATAATGGGAACTGCAGATGCTAGACTTGTGATTGTACATTTGGCTGCTTCGACATTTCCAAAGAAGAATCTTGCAGATCATGCTTTCTCCTATTACACTTTCAAAGCTCAGAATGTCAAATCAGTCACACATAACACATCCCAACCAGAAACTGTCACCACTGCATCAATTATAGAGTCATAGACTCGTAGAGCTGTACAGCATGGAAACAGACCCTTCAGTCCAACTCAACCATGCTGACTAGATATCCTAAATTAATCTAGTCCCATATTCCAGTGTTTGGCCCTTACCCCTTTAACCTTTCCAATTCATGTACCCATCCAGATGCCTTTTAAATTATGTATTTTTACCAGCCTCTACTATTTCTTCTGGCAGCTCGTACCATACATGCACCGCTCTGTGTGAAAATGTTGCCTGTTAGGTCCCTTTTAAATCTTTCCCTCTTACCTTAAACCTATACCCTCTAGTTTTGGACTCTTCCACCCTGAGGAAAAGACCTTGGCTATTCACCCTGTCCATGCCTTTCACGATTTTGTGAACCTCTATAACCGATCTTCCAGGGAAATTAACCCCAGCCTCTTCAGCCTCTCCCTATAGCTTAAACTCTCTAACCCTGACAACAGCTTTGTAAATCTTTTTGTGGTTCAAATCACAAGCCAGAGATTTGAGTGTGTTGGCAGATACTCCATTGAAGTTATTGAAGCTGCACTGCACCAATGTTCCTGTTAAGAAGTCAACACGTTCCCATACTGAACATGGGGTGGTTGCTCAGCCCAGAGAACATTGTAAGATGTGCTATTTCTTAGAATAGATCTTAAACCCATTTTGTCTCTCGGATCCCACAACCGTACTTCTGCAGTTACGCTAAAGTTGCCGTAATCTTACCAGATGATAGGGCTGTTTCTCATTAGAAAAAAAGGGTCACCATCCCTCAGGCAAGAGGAGAGGTTGAAAAGGAGACCTCAATCACTGCAGTAATTGAACCCATGCTGTTGGCATTACTCTGTACTGCAAAATGGTACTCATCCAATTCAGCTAATCTGATTGTCCCCCTCCCGCCCTGTTCTTTAGTTATCTCTCAATCAACATGTCAAAATTTAGTTGCTCACTCATTGGTGTACATAGGGACATCTTGTTACTTGAAATCACAAAAGCTAAGAGAACTTAAAGATGGCATCCAGAAAAGTTAAGTATTTTGATGATTTAATCAGATCCGAAAAGCTACAGAGATTTCTTCTAGAAGGGCAGTAGGTGTTTTTTGATGATGGAAGACACAGAGCTACAGACAAGCTACCAAGCTACATAGGAACAGGAGTAGGCTATTCAGCCCCTTCACTCAGGTCATGGCAGCTTGAAGAATCATAGAATCCCTACAGTGTGGAAACAGGCCCTTCGGCCCAACAAGTCCACACCAACCCACCAGACCCATTCACCTATAAACTGACTTAATTTACATATCCCTGAACACTATAGGCAATTTAGCATGGCCAATTCACCTCGCCTGCACACCTTTGGACAGTGGGAGGAGACCCATACAGACGCAGGGAGAACGTGCAAACTCCATACAGATAAGGCTGGAATTGAACCCGGGTCCCTGGCACTGTGAGGCATATCGTGCTAGCCACTGTGCCACCCTACAAGACTTCAATAACTTTTATTTACCCATAACCTGTGCCCACAGGTAGACATATTCAAACTCTAAGCCTCCAGAGCCCTCTGTGATAGAGAATTCCAAAGGTTTGCAACCCTTGGAGTGAAACTACATTCCCTCATCTCAAACCTAAAGATCATTCCCTTATTGGTTGTGCATGCTGATTTTAGACACCCCAACCAGGGAAAATATCTTAACTGCATCAACCTTGTCTATCCCTTGAAGTATTTTGTAGGTTTCAATGAGATCATCTCCACAGTAGACACATGCTTGGCGGATGAACATGACACACCATGACAGCAAATTTCCTGTTAGGATTAACTGCAAGCAGCAGCAGCTGTAGAAAAATTGACTATTGCATTTCTAGTGTTACCAATACCTTAAGATGATGAAAGGTACTAGATATATGGAAGTTTTTTTTCACTGCACTTAAACTCACCTTTCACATCTGTGCCTTTCCTAGCTCAAGTCTTTTGAAAGTAATTGGCAATTAAACTTGGGTCACATGTTTCCCTTCCACTAACTCACTGGGACCAATAGAGCATTACCCTGACTATCTCGACATAAATGAAGAATCCTTGAGTAGTTCTGTGCGATTTGTTGTTGTTCAATTCCTTGGGAAGCACAACTGAATGAAGGTCCAAGAGATTCGGTATTGGAGATGAGGCATTTCAGTTATGTGCAAAAACCGGAGGAAATGGCATTGTCCCCCTTACAACAGAGAACATAGAGAACATAGAACGTTACAGCACAGTACAGGCCCTTCGGCCCACGATGTTGTGCCAACCTATTATCCTACAAAGATCAAACTACTCTGCATACCCTACATTTTACTATCCTCCATGTGCCAATCTAAGAGTCGCTTAAAAGTCTCTAAAGTATCTGACTCCACTACCACTGCCAGCAGCACATTCCACACGACCCACTGCTCTCTGTGTGAAGGACCGACCTCTGACATCACCCCTGTACGTTCCTCCAATCACCTTAAAATTATGTCCCTTCATAATAATCATCTCTGCCCTAACCATTCTATCTCTGACTCTCAACATCTTGTACACCTCTATCAGGTCACCTCTCATCCTTTGCTCCAATGATAAAAGCCCTAGCTTCCTCAACATTTCGTCATAAGACCTGCCCTCCGGTCCAGGCAGCATCCTGGTAAGTCTCCTCTGCACCCTCTCTAAAGCTTCCACATCCTTCCTGTAATGAGGTGCCCAGAACTGAACACAATATTCCAAGTGTGGTCTAATCAGAGTTTTATCGAGCTGCAGCATAACCTCACGGCTCTTAAACTCAATTGCCCTGCCAATGAAAGCCGATGAAAGACCTGCTGAGCTTTTCCAGCATCTTCTGTTTTTGTGAGTACAAAACCGAGGTTCTCTCCACAGATGTGGCCACAATCTGCTGAATATTCCCAGTAGTTTCTATTCTTATGTCAGATTACCAGTAGGCATGATATTCTGTTTGTAATTTGCAAAAAAGGAGCATTTAAACAGTCAGGTAGTGAGGTATAATAATTATGCCAAGTTACACAGCACCAAGAAGTGTTGATATCCAATATATCTACTGTTGTTTACTAGGGCTGCATACTCCAGATAGTTTAACCTCTGTTTTTGAGAAAGCTGAGGAAATATTTAATAGAGGTGTTCATTAGGATGAAGGTTCATCAGAGAGTAGATAGGGGAAAACATGTTTCCACTGGGAGGGTGGGGGGAAGTTAATAGCTGTAGGAAAAGCATTTAAGTCAATGAGCAAAGGAACCAGAAGAGTAATATTAAGCCCATTGAGGCCATTCGGCCCATTGAGTCCACACTGACCCTCCAAAGAGCATCCCACCCAGCCCCATTGCCCTACTCTATCTCTGTAACCCTGCATTTCCCATGGTGAGCCCACCTAGCCCATACACCACTGGCACCATAGGCAATTTAGCATGGCCAATACGCCTAAACTTGCAGATCTTTGGACTGGGAAGAAAGCAGAGCATCAGGAGGAAGCCCACGCAGACACAAGGGAAGAATGTGCAAACTCTACACAGACAGTCGTCTAAGTGTGAAATCAAACCCAGGTCCCTGGTGCTGTGAGGCACTAGTGCTAACCACTGAGCCATTGAAAAGAATTCACTACCTGAAAAGGTAGTAGAAAGGAATTTGACAGTAACTTTCAAAAAGGTATACTTGAAAAGTGTAAATAAATGCAGGGATGTTGGAAAATAGCTCTATTTTGCTAACTCATTCAAAAATACCGATACTGGCACAATATTTTGACATTTACATCACGGACTTGAAAAGTTAGCAGTGTTTCTCTCTCTTCATTTGTTGTCAGACCTGCTGAGTTTCTCCATTATTACCTGAGTTTGTCAGTTTTCTGTCAGTATTTTGCTTTGATCGGACAGTGTGCTTATCTGTTAGTAGAGTCGCATGTCCTTCATTTGTCCTCATTTGCTACTCTCCTTCATGCTGCAGTTGAAATCTGAAACTCCATTCTCAGGCTGTGAATTTGTCTTGTGTGTCAAAATATTGAGATCAGGGCCGAAGTTTTACAGATAGAACATATCTCTGATGCTGTGGCTCCTTCACCGTTTTCATATCACAGCAAGCAGCACCTGATGTGCGCAGAAGTGGTATCTGTTACCTTCCTGCAGGATGGTTCTGTGAGACCAAAGCATATTGACTGAAGATTGCTTCCTGCCCAGACCACAGTGGTGCTGTTCTGAGAAGGTTTGTGGGCAGGAAAGAGTAAACCAGAGTCATATTGATCACAACTGCTAGCAAATAAACTAATTATATTCTTGACATTATAGTGATGCCTGGGCAGAAAAAGTGTACAGTTATGTCACAAGAAAATCTGCCTTGGTCATAATACTTATCATGAATTATTATATTTTCAATATTTCAAAACTTGCAATTGAAATGAAATAAAAATTGTCTCTTGACTGTGGAATGCTAATGTCAACAGGAGATAAAGAAGTAAATTAAAACCAGAAGAACTACAAATGCCCTGAATCAGAAGCAAAAACAGAAATTGCTGGAAAAGCTCAGCAGGTCTGGCAGCATCTGTGAAGAGAACTCAGAGTTAATGATTCAGGTCTGGTGACCCCTTCCCCAGAACTGAGGAAGAATTCTTTCTTTTTCATTCATAGCATTCCTGCAGTGTGAAAACAGGCCCTTCGGCCTGACAAGTCCACGCTGCCCCTCAGGTCATCCCACCCAGACCCATCCACCTAAGCTGGACACTACGGGTAATTTAGCGTGGCCAATCCACCTAGCCTGCACATCTTTGGACTGTGGGAGGAAACTGGAGCACCCGGAGGAAATCCACACAGACACGGAAAATGTGCAAATTCCACACAGACAGTAGTAACTTGCAGTGTAGGTTCAAAGATGTATTGTGACAGTAAACATATAGTAACATACATAAAATCCCTTTAGCTTTGACAAAAAGTATTAGTTACTAACATATTGAGAAATTTGACTAGTTTATGATCTTCTTTTAAATAATCTTTAAACATAATCTTCAAACGTAATCTTCTATAGAAAACATTTGTTCATTTCACTTAAAAGTAGTCTTTGACAGCCAAAAGTACTGAATACTTTCTTGTTTGTATATTTGGTTTTGTAAAACACTGATAAATCTTCTGGTTCAGAACAGGTTATTTAATTACTGCAGTTACAGGACGTTCTGGTAATTATAGCTCTCCATTCTCTTATTCTGTGATGATGTGTGGGTAAAACTGTTATCAAATGATTGTAATTTTAACTGAGCGTTACAAAATTATATGGTACAAGTACAATTAATGTTGCTACAATGCCCTTGGGTGGTGTTATACCCAGGTACTGGTTAGACACTGGTAGCTGCTCAATACGATGAGAAGCAGCCAGGCCCATGGTGTACTGCCAGGCCTGTGCATCTGCCTAGCTAGTGAAAGCACTATTTAGGGATAAGAACTTAGAAAGTTCTCAAAATGCTCGAATTTCCACTTACAACAGGGGAACAACCGTGTGAACATGCTGCACCATCCTGTTGTTCGGCTTACCTGTAGCTTAGCTCTATGTTCCTACTTTGCCTCCACATCCTTTAATATTTTTGCCTAATAAAAATCTGTCACTCTCTGGACAGAGGTTTTCAATTGACTCCCAGCCTCAACAGCAATTTAGGGTCAAGGATTCTGTGGTTTTTAGCACCTTCTGCTTCCTGACATTGACCTGAATAACCTATCTCAAATTTTAGTATTGTGCACTAAGTCAAATTACAATTAAATGTTATCGTTAACAAAATATCAGGGATAGTTTATTTTTGATCAAAATATTTGTACTTAGACGTAAAATGTTGCTGGGGATTCGAATGGATCGTCTTTGTGATCTCTTTGAGTTGTCATGCCCCCTGTATTTGTGGTTTTGATGCAGTGAGTGTGATAATGAAACCACAAAAAGGCCACCTCCTTGTTTATGCCACTTTCGTTGGTTTAACTTTTGGTGACCCGCACAATGTTGTCCCACCAAGAGCTTTCTCGGCAGTATACCACATGCGATTTGCTGTCGGTCAGCCTTCAGCTTTCTAGCAATCCAAAATGAAGCTACCATCCGTGAGGTGGCTGCCTGTGTCCATTTGTTTGGAGAGGCAGAGGTTGGGGAGCAGGTGATCAAGGTGCCTATGTTAAAATCATAAAGTTTTTGCAGATCAGGATGTTTTAGTGATTGACTCCAGTTCTCTGCCATTCACCTCACCCCCATCCCACCACCCAATTCTCACTCCAGGTTAAAATTTGGCCAAAATTGAGTTAAATGACTATTATGAAGTGCTTTCCTTTTGATCAGGGGAATGGGGAGAGTTCAACCAAACTAAGACCTGCCTGCCCTGGTCGACCCATCGTCTCAGCCAGCTCCTGCCCCACCGAACTCATCTCCACCTATCTGGACTCCATTTTCTCCTCTTTGGTCCAGGAACTCCCCACCTGCCTCCGTGACACCACCCATGCCCTCCACCTCCTCCAGAACTTCCAATTCCCTGGCCCCCAACACCTCATTTTCACCATGGACGTCCAGTCCCTATACACCTGCATTCCGCATGCAGATGGCCTCAAGGCCCTCTGCTTCTTCCTGTCCCGCAGGCCCGACCGGTCCCCCTCCACCGACATCCTCATCCGCCTAGCCGAACTCGTCCTCACCCTCAACAACTTCTCTTTCGATTCCTCCCACTTCCTACAGACAAAGGGGGTGGCCATGGGCACCCACATGGGCCCCAGCTATGCCTGCCTCTTTGTAGGTTACGTGGAACAGTCCCTCTTCCGCACCTACACAGGCCCCAAACCCCACCTCTTCCTCCGTTACATTGATGACTGTATCGGCGCCGCCTCTTGCTCCCCAGAGGAGTTCGAACAGTTCATCCACTTCACCAACACCTTCCATCCCAACCTTCAGTTCACCTGGGCCATCTCCAGCACATCCCTCACCTTCCTGGACCTCTCAGTCTCCATCTCAGGCAACCAGCTTGTAACTGATGTCCATTTCAAGCCCACCGACTCCCACAGCTACCTAGAATACACCTCCTCCCACCCACCCTCCTGCAAAAATTCCATCCCCTATTCCCAATTCCTCCGCCTCCGCCGCATCTGCTCCCAGGATGAGGCATTCCACTCACGCACATCCCAGATGTCCATGTTCTTCAAGGACCGCAACTTGCCCCCCACAATGGTCGAGAACGCCCTTGACCGCGTCTCCTGCATTTCCTGCAACACATCCCTCACACCCCGCCCCCGCCACTACCACCCAAAGAGGATCCCCCTCGTTCTCACACACCACCCCACCAACCTCCGGATATAACGCATCATCCTCCGACACTTCCGCCATCTACAATCTGACCCCACCACCCAAGACGCTTTTCCATCCCCACCCCTGTCTGCTTTCCGGAGAGACCACTCTCTCCGTGACTCCCTTGTTCGCTCCACGCTGCCCTCCAACCCCACCACACCCGGCACCTTCCCCTGCAACCGCAGGAAATGCTACACTTGCCCCCACACCTCCTCCCTCACCCCTATCCCAGGTCCCAAGATGACTTTCCACATTAAGCAGACGTTCACCTGCATATCTGCCAATGTAGTATACTGCATCCACTGTACCCGGTGTGGCTACCTCTACATTGGGGAAACCAAGCGGAGGCTTGGGGGACCGCTTTGCAGAACACCTCTGCTCGGTTCGCAATAAACAACTGCACCTCCCAGTCGCAAACCATTTCCACTCCCCCTCCCATTCTTTAGATCACATGTCCATCATGGGCCTCCTGCAGTGCCACAATGATGCCACCCGAAGGTTGCAGGAACAGCAACTCATATTCCGCTTGGGAACCCTGCAGCCCAATGGTATCAATGTGGACTTCACCAGCTTCAAAATCTCCCCTTCCCCCACAGCATCCCAAAACCAGCCCAGTTCGTCCCCTCCCCGCACTGCACCACACAACCAGCCCAGCTCTTCCCCTACACCGACTGCATCCCAAAACCAGTCCAACCTGTCTCTGCCTCCCTAACCTGTTCTTCCTCTCACCCATCCCTTCCTCCCACTCCAAGCCGCACCTCCATCTCCTACCTACTAACCTCATCCCACCTCCTTGACCTGTCCGTCTTCCCTGGACTGACCTGTCCCTTCCCTACCTCCCCACCTATACTCTCCTCTCCACCTATCTTCTTTACTCTCCATCTTCGGTCCGCCTCCCCCTCTCTCCCTATTTATTCCAGAACCCTCACCCCATCCCCCTCTCTGATGAAGGGTCTAGGCCCGAAACGTCAGCTTTTGTGCTCCTGAGATGCTGCTGGGCCTGCTGTGTTCATCCAGCCTCACATTTTATTATCTGAGAAATCCATAATTTGTTCTTTGAGTACCTTTATGATTTTTTATACAAACCTAAAGGAAAAGTGCTGTAAAACAAAACTCAGTGGGTCAGAAATTCGTGGGAAACAGAAATTGCTGGAGAAACTCAGCAGGTACAGATGGCAACATCTGTAAAATAAAAGCAGAGTTAACTTCCTAACTGTGTTTCTTCCAGTATTTTCTCTTCTTTTTTTATTTCATAGTTTCAACCTCTGCGGTGTTTTGTTGTTTGTTCGGTACCTAGGCACTTGGCTGTTCTATTTAAGGAGTTCTAACTGCAGAAAGAATGATCTTTCTCTGAAATAACTCCACAGAGACTAATATCCCATCACCAAGCTCCCCTTTATACATGAACAGTCTTTGACTGTGTTACTGCCTTATACAGAGTCAGGCACCAGAGTGTCAATATCTCTGATACTCCACCTTTTTTATGTCAGCCAGGGCTTCTAGATTGAACATTAACAGCCCCAATCAGGGAACTCATATTCTGTGAGATTCAGCTGGCTGATCACATTACAGTCACGACAGTCTCAGCCTCCTGTGAAGGTCTCCAGCATCACAGTCTTCGGCCACTGTGATTCACTCCACGTGATATCAAGAAATGGCTAGAGGCATTGGATACTGCAAAGGCACTGGGTCCTAACAGCATTCCGGCAATAGTACTGAAGACTTGTGGTCCAGAACTTGCTACACTCCTAACCAAACTGTTCCAGAACAGCTACAACACAGGTATCTACCCATCGATGTGGAAATCTGACTAGGTGTGTCCTTTTTAACAAACAGCAGGAAAAATCCAACCTGGCCAATTACCACCCCATCAGTCGACAGTTAATCACTACCCTATCAGTCGACTCTTGATCATCAGGAGTTATCAACAGTGCTCTGAAGCAGCATTTTCTCAACAATAAACTGCATACTGATATTCTGTTTCATTTCCACTCAGCTCTTGACCTTGTTACAGCCTTGGCCAAAATGTAAACTCAAGAGCAGTATCCAGAAATGAGTCGAGAATGACTTTCTTTGGCATTAAGACTGCATTTGACTGAGTGTGGTATGAAGGAGCCCTAGCAAAATTAGAATCACAGGGAATCAGGCAGAGAACTCTCCACTGGTTGGGGTCATACCTAGTATGAAAGCAGGAGGTTGTGGTTGTTGAAGATTAAGCCATCTCAGCTGCAGGAAATCTTTGCAGGAGTTCTCTAGAGTGACCTAACCACAATCATCTTCCATTGCTTCATCCATGATCTTCCCTACATTGTAAGGTCAGAAGTGGGGATGTTCGTTGATGACTGTACAATGTTCAGCACCATATGCGACTCCTCAGATCCTTAAGCAGTCCATGCCCAAATCGAGCAGGATCTGAGTGAAATTTAGGCTTGAGTTGACAAATCACAAGTAAATGTTTCACCACACAGTGCCTGGCAATAACCATCTCCTACAAGAGGGAATCTCACCATCCCCATTGACATTCATTGGCATTATCACTGCTAAAGTAGCCACTATCAACATCCTAGGGGTTGCCTTTGACCAGAAACTGAACTGGATAAGCCATATAAATACAGTGGCAACAAGAAGGAGTCAGGGGCTGGGAAGCCTGCTATAAGTGACTCACCTCCTGACTCCCCAAAGCCTGCCCACCACCTACAAGACACAGTCAGGTGTGTGATGAAATCCTCCCCACTTGCCTGAGTGTAGCTCCATTAACACGAAAGAAACTTGACACTATCAAGGACACGGCAATGCTCTTGACAGGCACCACATCCTTAAACATTCCTTCCTCTTCCAATCTTCAGTAGCAGCAGTGTACTATCTACAGTTAATGCACACTATCCCTCTCAAGGACAATGAATGCTGGCCCAGCCGAAGATACCGAAGTCCCCAAATTAATTTTTAAAAGTTGCATCAAAACTTGAAAATGAAACGACACCACCGAAAATGTTTGTGATGATCTTTGACTATAATAATAGTGGTATTAAAAGAAACCTTTTATTGGCATATTAGTTTGAGGAGAGACTGTGACGTCATGGTAATGTCACTGGGTCAGTAATTCCTCAACTCAGCCCCAAAGCTGATCCTCCTAATTGTGAGGCTAATGCTGCGGAACATGTGTTCCAATGCCACCAATACAACGTCTGTGGCAGCATGTTCCTTTCTCTGTTTTCACCTGGCTTCTGCTGTTTTCCAATGGCACGTCTTGAAGTGCTGAAGACATAGATGATTTAAAGTTGGGGACCACGTGCCGTGTGTCAAAGTTTACAGATGACACTAAGAGGAGTGGTAGAGCAAAGTGTGGAGAAGACTCTGAAAGTTTGCAGAGGGCTATGGATAGATTATGTGAGTGGACAAAGGTCTAGCAGATGGAGCACAATGTTAATAAATGTGAAGTCATCTATTTTGGCAGGAATAACAATAAAAAGGACTATTATTTGAATGGTAAAAAAATTGCAGCTTGCTGCTTTGCAGAGGGAGCTGGATGTCCTTGATCATAAATTGCAGAAGGTTGGTTTGCAGCTGCAACAGGTAATTAAGAAGGTAATTGGAATTTTGTCCTTCATTGATTGAGGGATTGAGTTTAGAAGCAGGGAGGTCATGGTGCAGCTGTGTAGAGTGCTGGTGAGGCCACACCTGGAGTACTGTGTGCAGTTTTAGTCTCCTTCCTTGAGAAAGGATGTACTGGCATTGGAAGGGGTGCATAGGAGGTTCACTCGGTTGATTCCAGGGTTGACAGGGTTGGATTATGAGGAGAGGCTGAAAAGGCTGGGATTATATACTTGTAATTCAGAAGAATGGGGGGGGGGATCTTACTGAAACATATAAAATTATGAAGAGATAGACAAGATAGAATCACAGAGAATGTTCTACTGGTGAATGAAACACGAACGAGGGGGCATAGCCTCAAAATTAGGAGGATCAGCTTTAGGACTGAGTTTAGGAGGAACTTCTTCACCCAAAGGGTTGTGAATCTGTGGAATTCCCTGCCCAGTGAAGCAGCTGAGGCTGCCTCATTGAATGTTAAATAATTAACATAAATAATCTTTTGAACAGCAAAGGATTTGAGGGCTATGGTGAGAGGGTGTAAGTGGAGCTATGACCTCCGTGATCTCAGCCATGATCTTATTGAACGACATAGTGGGCTTGAAGGGTCAGCTGGCCTACTCCTATTCCTGGTTCTTATGTTCCCAGGTGGTCTTGGACCAGTTATTCCCAGATGTTTGAGGCCTTGACGGTATCACTGAACTGTTTCCCCTGCCCACCTGGGACTCACCTGTCATTTTGGAACTGGGAGTAGAGCACCTTGCTTTGGGAGTCACATGTCAGGCATGCAGACGATGTGCCTGGCCCAACATAGCCCAACATAGGGTTGTCAATGCCTCGATGCTGGGTATATTGGCCTGGTCAAGGGCACTGGTGTTGGTGCATCTGTCTTCCCAGTGGATTTGCAGGGTTTTTGATCAGGCAGCACTGGTGGTACTGCTTCAGTGTCTTGAGGTGTTTGCTGTATCCAGTTCACATCTCAGACCTATGAAAGGGTAAAGAAAAGAAGCCTACAGCAGCCAACAAATGGTTAAATTTCCAAGCAGAGTACTTCCTTGCTCTCTGTTTCTCCACAATGTCATTGGAATTCTTAATTCTGTCATCCACAATATGACACACCCACAACCAGCTGAACGTGTCTGTGGTAGAATGAAGAAAACTTCTGCAGATTGTTTCTGTGTATTATTTTTCAAAAGTTCTCATGTGAGTAAAATTCAAGTTGAAAGCTTTCCGAGAATTGCATGCAGCCCTAACACAAAACAAATAAACTCAAAATGTGTGCTCTGTAAACTACAATCCAGCCTGCAATCCCAGAAGATTAAATTACCTTATCAGTATGATTATAAATAACAGCACGCCAAATATTATTGGCTTGCTGTTGAGTTTGACTGATGAAGTATAGCAGGGCCCCTGAATAGCCTATTAGTTCCAGTATCATGCCTTAACGACTGAAAGTCAACAACATTTTCCGTGTAAATTGTTTGCATCACCCATGACTCTTGGGGAATACTGTTGACAGGTACATTGCAATTTCTGCTCACTTGACAGTTTAATGCAACCCCTCAAATGGCTCCTGGCTAAATGGCCAAAGCCTGAAGGTGTAGTACTTGGGTCCATGGTGTTTGCACTACAGTTAAAATAATTAAGGAGGTTGGACACAGCTGACTGAATAGTAGAGCGATACGCAAAAACAAATCTTCACTCTGTCAATCTTAAACCAAGTAAACAGCATGACGGACCCCCTTAGTTTAATTTTTTTCTGAAGAATTGCATTGTATACTTTTATTTGGAAAACCCCTTGAGCACTGGGTTTAGTTGACATTTACATCACATGAGTGTGTTTCTTTTCCATTGCTCGAACTGTGTAGCTGGGTCGTGTATGAAGTAAGAAGCGTTAAGGAAGGCAAATCTATGGTTTCGCCTTCATTGATCAGCCGCATGCTACTTGATATCAACATCAAAATTGGGGCAGCATTGAAGATTTTTAACATTGAAAGATTTCCACGTCCCTTTGCACTTTAAACTGATTTGAAAATGATGTGCTTCGATTTAGTATGACAGCAGTGGTGTACTGAAATGAGTTAAATTGTTGTGCAATTATCAATCAGACAACTTTACTTTCTTGTCCCTCTGCCCAATCCTACGCTGACAATAAAACATTGGGCTGCAGCTATGTTTTTGTTGAGACAGCATGCACTTTATTACATAAGAAAAAATGTCCCACTATTCCACAAGATTGTGGCTGAACTGCTCCAGGCCTCAACTCTTTCAGGCCAAGTTCTCACTGCTCTCAATTCCTCGAAATTTGAAAGAATCCATCTGCCTCTTTAAATACTTCCAGTGATCTAGCATCCATAACTCTGTCGGGTGGAGAATTCCAGACATTCACTGCCCTCTGGGAGAGGAAACTCTTTCATATTTCAGTTTTAAATCTGACATTTGTCAAGCCCCTCCAGAATCTTTAGTGTCTCAATAAGATCACCCCATGGTTTTTCTAAACTCTGATGAATCAAAGCCTAAGCTGTTTAACTGTTCTTGAATAGTTAGTTCCTTCATGCCAACAATCAGCCTAGTGAACCACGACTGAACCACTTCTATTTTAAGTACATACTTTCTTAGATGCATGCACCATAGAATCCGAGAGATGTGTGGCACAGAAACAGACCCTTCGGTCCAATTTGTTCATGCCGACCAGATATCCTAAATTAATTGAGCACAATTTGTCAGCATTTGGCCCATATCCTTCTAAATCCTTCCTGTTCATATACCCATCCAGCCTTTTAAATGTTGTAATTGTACTAGCTTCTACCAATACCTCTGGCAACTTATTCCATACAAGAACCAACGCCTGTGTGAAAAAGCTGCCCCTTAGGTCCCCTTTACATCTCTCCTCTCTCACCTTAAACCTATGCCCTCTGGTTTTGGACTCCCCTATCTCAGGGAAAAGACCTTGATTATTCACCCTATCCGTGCTCCTCCTGATTTTGTAAACTTCTATAAGGTCAACCCTCGGCCAACGTCACTCCAGGGAAAATGGCCCCAGCCTATTCAGCCTCGCCCTGTAGCTCGAACCCTCCGACCCTGGCAACATCCTCATAAATCTTGTCTGAACCCTTTCAAGTGTAACAATATCTTTCCTACAGCAGGGAGACCAGAATTTAACACAGTATTCCAAAAGTGGCCTAATCAATGTTCTGAACAGCCACAACATGACATTCCAAGTTGTAATTATGTCAAAACCTCTTCACGAAAGGAATGTTGCGAAGGAGGATTCACCAATAGTGTGTGCCATGTGTACACAGCATTACTTCATCAGTTGCATGCAGCACTCCCTTCATTCACAGGTCCATGGTATGAATCAGGGGGAAGTGGCAAGATTGTTCAATGCTCAAAGAATGAAGCGATTTGTTGGACCCTGTTCTGTGCTATTCCTGATCTCACCAGGAGCATTACTGAGGATATGACAGTTCGGATCAATTCCCTTGAGTTCAGCATGGTTGGGGTGATGGGGCAAATGGGGAGAATTTGGCTAGGGTTCTCACTTAATACACACACTCATGTAAGGGGCTAGTGATTCCTTCCAGAGTGAAATCATTTCTTCATGTTCACGTCTGAAAGACCCAAGTTGGACACTTGCTACTGTCATGTTGTTAAGTCTTGGAAGAGCTTAAAATTAAAAAAAAACTGTATTTTCTTCTCGGAGTAGACAATGTATTTTTCAGGACTAAACTGACTTATATGAAGCACATAATTCACATCTTGACTGCAATCAACAAAGCTAAATCATAATCCTTGTGGATTTTCATGTCTAATATTGAATGCATGTTACAAACACAACAAAACAATGTGTGCACGGACCTTCCTTTTTGTAGCCAGTTGGTGTTCATGTCTCGCAGAGACTGCAAGAAACACTACATCGGACTAACAAGAAGGAAACTAACAACAAGAGTACATGAACCAACTGGCTACAAAAAGACGTGACCAATTCTCACTCATCTCAATCCACATGGACAAGGAGAACCACGACTTTGACTGGGACAACACCAAGATCCTGGGACGGGCTAGGCAGGGACACCCATGAGAATTCCTGGAAGCCTGGCACTCCACGAGTCAGGCTATTAATAAACACATTGAACTCGACCCCATATACATTCCACGACGGAGGAAACCCGGAAGTGAGGCAATCCATTGCAACGGACCCCAGAGTTTAAAAGCCAGGCAGGAAAACATACCGATGCTTCATCAGAGGCTGCACTGAGGACGTTACCCAGCACGGTAACGAAACGTCTGCGGAACAACAAACCAGCTTGGCGAGCCAACCAACCTCAACACCCCCACAACCCGAGCTACAATTCTACTCCAAAACCTTAAAGTTGACTCCTTAATGGGCTCGTCACTCCTCTGTCTTTGAACTATTTTAATTCTGCATTACTGAGCTTTGGAGGAATTCCTCTAGACATCTCAACAGTGTAGAACTCTCCGACACCACCTCCTACCGCCTCCTCGATCATGACCCCACACCCAAGCACCAAACCATCATCTCCAACACCATTCATGACCTCATCACCTCAGGGGACCTCCCACCCACAGCCTCCAACCTCATTGTTCCCCAACCCCGCACGGCCCGTTTCTATCTCCTTCCCAAAATCCACAAACCTGCCTGCCCTGGTCGACCCATCGTCTCAGCCTGCTCCTGCCCCACCGAACTCATCTCCACCTATCTGGACTCCATTTTCTCCCCTTTGGTCCAGGAACTCCCCACCTATGTCCGTGACACCACCCACGCCCTCCACCTCCTCCAGGACTTCCAATTCCCTGGCCCCCAACACCTCATATTCACCATGGACGTCCAGTCCCTGTACACCTGCATTCCGCATGGAGATGGCCTCAAGGCCCTCCGCTTCTTCCTGTCCCGCAGGCCCGACCAGGCCCCCTCCACCGACACTCTCATCCGCCTAGCGGAACTCGTCCTCACACTCAACAACTTCTCTTTTGACTCCTCCCACTTCCTACAGACTAAGGGGGTGGCCATGGGCACCCGCATGGGCCCCAGCTATGCCTGCCTCTTTGTAGGTTACGTGGAACAGTCCATCTTCCGCACCTACACAGGCCCCAAACCCCACCTCTTCCTCCGGTACATTGATGACTGTATCGGCGCCGCCTCTTGCTCCCCAGAGGAGCTCGAACAGTTCATCCACTTCACCAACACCTTCCACCACAACCTTCAGTTCACCTGGGCCATCTCCAGCACATCCCTCACCTTCCTGGACCTCTCAGTCTCCATCTCAGGCAACCAGCTTGTAACTGATGTCCATTTCAAGCCCACCGACTCCCACAGCTACCTAGAATACACCTCCTCCCACCCACCCTCCTGCAAAAATTCCATCCCCTATTCCCAATTCCTCCGCCTCCGCCGCATCTGCTCCCACGATAAGACATTCCACTCCCGCACATCCCAGATGTCCAAGTTCTTTAAGGACCGCAACTTCCCCCCCACGGTGATTGAGAACGCCCTTGACCGCGTCTCCCGCATTTCCCGCGACACATCCCTCACACCCCGCCCCCGCCACAACCGCCCCAAGAGGATCCCCCTCGTTCTCACACACCACCCTACCAACCTCCGGATACAACGCATTATCCTCCGACACTTCCGCCATTTACAATCCGACCCCACCACCCAAGACATTTTTCCATCCCCACCCCTGTCTGCTTTCCGGAGAGACCACTCTCTCCGTGACTCCCTTGTTCGCTCCACACTGCCCTCCAACCCCACCACACCCGGCACCTTCCCCTGCAACCGCAGGAAATGCTACACTTGTCCCCACACCTCCTCCCTCACCCCCATCCCAGGCCCCAAGATGACATTCCACATTAAGCAGAGGTTCACCTGCACATCTGCCAATGTGGTATACTGCATCCACTGTACCCGGTGCGGCTTTCTCTACATTGGGGAAACCAAGCGGAGGCTTGGGGACCGCTTTGCAGAACACCTCCGCTCAGTTCGCAACAAACAACTGCACCTCCCAGTCGCAAACCATTTCCACTCCCCCTCCCATTCTCTTGATGACATGTCCATCATGGGCCTCCTGCACTGCCACAATGATGCCACCCGAAGGTTGCAGGAACAGCAACTCATATTCCGCCTGGGAACCCTGCAGCCATATGGTATCAATGTGGACTTCACCAGTTTCAAAATCTCCCCTTCCCCCACTGCATCCCTAAACCAGCCCAGTTCATCCCCTCCCCCCACTGCACCACACAACCAGCCCAGCTCTTCCCCCCCACCCACTGCATCCCAAAACCAGTCCAACCTGTCTCTGCCTCCCTAACCGGTTCTTCCTCTCACCCATCCCTTCCTCCCACCCCAAGCCGCACCCCCAGCTACCTACTAACCTCATCCCACCTCCTTGACCTGTCCGTCTTCCCTGGACTGACCTATCCCCTCCCTACCTCCCCACCCACACCTTCTCCACCTATCTTCTTTACTCTCCATCTTCGGTCCGCCTCCCCCTCTCTCCCTATTTATTCCAGTTCCCTCCCCCCATCCCCCTCTCTGATGAAGGGTCTAGGCCCGAAACGTCAGCTTTTGTGCTCCTGAGATGCTGCTTGGCCTGCTGTGTTCATCCAGCCTCACATTTTATTATCTTGGAATCTCCAGCATCTGCAGTTCCCATTATCAGTGTAGAACTAAACCCTGATTCTCAAACCTTGTGGCAGCCTAACCCCTGAGAGCTGATCAACTCGAGGTTCTATCAATGAAGGCAGATCAAACTAGAAGTTACTAGGCACAGGGATTTAGAAAGAGAATTCCATCCATGCTGGTGAGTGGCAGCCTATCTGTTTCTCGACATATGTATTGTTCAATCTGTTGGGTACTGTCCAAGCATATTCTAATCCGTACCTAATATATGTAGTAATTTACTCCTGTTTTTTTCTCTAACACGTGATGTTCTATTTCAGAAAAAATGATTGAGCCAAGTGATTCCTTCTAGTACAACTTTTAAACTGGTACCTAAAATAATACACTCGCAATTTACCCACAGCTTTGTCTTACAATTAGTACTTTATATTTTATTCCAAAGCAGAGAGGTGTGAAGTTTAACAAAATTAAGGGGATTCTCTGAAATTCATTAGTTTTCTCCTAAAATCAATGTAAAATACTATGAAAATGAATTGCTGAGTTTCCAGGTGTCCCCACTGACTTCTGGGTATCCAGATAGCCTGTGTGAAACACTCGTTCCTATTCTGAATCTAGATTCTATTCTATCGATTAAAATGCAAAACAAAAAGCATGAAATTTAAAATAAATGGTTCTGTAGGAGCAATTGCACCAAGTTAGCATACTGTTTGCCACCTCAGTTCATAGCAAGCTTTATAACTGATAGTGTTATGAATTGTGATTGTGTTCAGTCAGCTAACCTAGCTCAAAACATGAAGCCTGTGTGATAGTGGTACTGTATGACCTTTAGAATTGTAAGCAGTGTTGCACTTCATTGCATAAATGTAAAACACAGAGGCAGGCCATTTGGCCCAACTGGACTAGGCTGGTTAATAAAGTGTGAAGCTGGATGAACACAGCAGGCCAAGCAGCATCTCAGGAGCACAAAAGCTGACGTTTCGGGTCTAGACCCTTCATCAGAGAGGGGGATGGGGAGAGGGTTCTGGAATAAATAGGGAGAGCGGGGGAGGCGGACCAAAGATGGAGGGAGTTGCAGTGGGAGAGAGATTCCTTGAGGTTGGTCCGGAGGGAGGATGGTTGTGCTCCACAAATCTCCTTCTACCCCGACTCCTCAAACTTTGACTTCACAGAATAGTAGAACACAGAAGGAGGACATTTCGGACAGACAGTCTATGGCAGCTCTCTGAAGAGTAGTTCACCAGTCCCACTTTCCCGCTTTCTCCACACAGAGTGCCCTCGTGGCCATCGCAGCCACTAGGTGGAGCATCTTATGCACTGCGTCAAATATAGAATGATGCTTTTAAACATCCAGCATCAAACAAATCACCTCATCCTACATTAGGTACAAATGCCTGCAATAGCTTTCACTATTGTAGGCAATCCCATCATGAACTGATCTTTGTCGATAGGATTCACAAAGAAGAAGCATTGTATACCTCCAAGTCACGCTGGCCGACAGTTTCAGTGAATACTCTTCATTCCTGAGAATGCAGCTGAGAAACCTTAACATTTGCAAATCCAAATGCTTTTGGTGTAATTTATCATTTATCTTGCAGTGTGTTTCTGTTCCACTTTGTATCAGCCGTGGCAGCCGTTTATGAAAATTAAATACTAAAATGTTGGGTGCTTTGGCACATGTGTAGATGGATCATGGTGGCCAGTGGAAAAAAAACAATAATATTTGAAAATAAGCATTCTAGTTGTACCAGACGAGTTGAATCAGTATGTGTAATTCATAAATTTTGCTGGTTTTCCAGTCTCAAGTTGAAGGCAGCACCTTATCTTCTGTGTTGGAAACACACACTGCATTCCTCATTTCCCCACCATTTTTAGGTATGTAATTCGCTTTTGAAATCTACTATTGAGCCTCTATCCACCATCCTATCAGGCAGCCCAGTCCAGTGCTAACCACATGTTGACTAAAAAAAATGTCCTCAATTGATAATCACCTCAAATCTGTCCCATTTGGTTATCACATTTCACCAACTGGAAACTGTTTCTCTTCTTTCGATCTATCTAAGCCCTTCACCATTTCAATCTGTTTCCTCCTTTTGCTTACATTTATCTCACTTTTACAGTTGAAAAAGCAATATCAACAGGAAGATGTAATGTAATTTCCACTCACAGTCACCATGGGATGGTTGACTAGTAACAGGACAAGCAATCCAAATGTCCAATCTAAAGGTCAGAGGACATGGGCTCATATCACCCCAAAGTAGCCAGGGGAATTTAAAGTTAATTATTAGCCATGGAGTTTAAACATAGTCTTAGTGAATCAACTATTGCAAAAGCGCATCTAATTCATTAATGCCCTTTAGGGAAGACAATTGGCCAAACTGGTCTGGCTCCAAACTACAGCAATATGTTTGACTCTCAACTACCGTCTGAAACCACCCTGGAAGCCACCCAGTTCAAAGGCAATTAGAAATTGTCAACAAATGCTGGCTTTGTCAGCAACCCTCACATTCCAGGAAAAAAACTAATTTCTGGGATGGATGTTACCCTCCTTCAGCAGGCGATTTGAAGATGAGATAGGGGTGGAAGGTCCAGTGGGCATTCTTTTGACTGCCCACCCTCAACCTGTCTGAAAGTTTGTAGAAGGCAGGGAGGTTCAGGTACCCTGTCACTTGATTTATTGAGGCCCTTAAATAGCCAATTAATGGCCTCATTTTGCTTCTTCTGGACATGGAAGGTCCCATGCCATATGTAATGCTAAACTAAATTTAGCCATGTGGGCATGTATCAGGCAGAGGGACCTCACATGGCCTCTACACCGACCTGCTGAACCCTGTTCCCCTTGACCCTCCTCATGAAGCGTGTGACCCTGGACAGCCAGAGCTCTTCTGTGTGCTGGTACTGCCTGCAGCACCTACCACTCCTGGTGGGACTGCAGAGCTGTTGCCTATCCAATTGAGAGGCAGTTGGCTAATATGGAACTTAATCCTGAGAAGGGGATGGATGTCTTGCCTGTCCTTCCCAACATTAAATTGCTGACTGGCCATGTGGATTGTGGGCAGGCGTCCCCTCAGATATTTGATCCTGGAAGGGGCAGGTACTGCATTGCCTGCGCAATCCAGTCCCATGAATCCAGTCCTATGATGAGGCTGGCAGTTTTAGTTGGGCAAAGATGAGTTGGAAGGGTTGATACCATTAGAAAAGTCTAGTCCATCTGCAGGGTCTTTAATAAGTATAAATTTCAGTCAGGATTGCACGCTGAAGCTTATTCTGGAAGAGACTACTTTCGTACAGTGTGAAGAGACACTTGTTACATCGAGTGAGTTTTTGTGTTGAAGGTACCTTTGTGCAATTGTTATACTCTTGATGCCACATGATGGTAAGTTTCATTCCCACCATAGAAAGGTGTAAAACTGATGCATTTATGTTGCATCTTTCACTTGTTCAGAATATCCGAAAGTGTTTTACACCTAAGTAGTTGCTGTTGTCATGTAGGGATCTTCGTAATTTCTGACTGGCAGTGGAAAGTACAAAAGTTCAGCATTGTTGTGTGAACCCAACTGTTTCATTGTCTAATTTTGTAAGGAAGGGAACTTACTCAGCCTCCTCAATTTACACCGCATGTGACCTCAGTCCCAAAACCTCATGGTTTGCTCTTATGTCCTTCAATTACATGTGTATCTAGGTGATCTAGGTTACCAGCACTGCTATCCTCACATGCCGAGAGACAATAAAAATGATTCGGTAAGCAAGCATTGGTAACTGTTTTTAAATGACGCAGCACTGCCACCACGGCATGATATGCAATGTCACTGATTTTGTTGGAACTGTAATGAAGGAAGTCCTTGCATTTATACAATGCCATCAGGTTGTCCCAAGCATTTTACTGCCAATTATTTCTTCTTGAACTTAGTCACTGTTGTAACACAGTAAAACAGCAGCCAACTTGAACACAGTAATGCAGCATTCGCACAATGCTCAGATTTCCTTGGTTGGTGTTGTGTGAAGAATAAATTTTGTTAAGGACACCTGGAGAATGCCCGACTTCAC
This sequence comes from Stegostoma tigrinum, assembly GCF_030684315.1. Lineage (NCBI taxonomy): Eukaryota > Metazoa > Chordata > Chondrichthyes > Orectolobiformes > Stegostomatidae > Stegostoma > Stegostoma tigrinum. The sequence goes on from NC_081369.1 coordinate 55,018,324, forward strand.
TATACCTGGTCCCTGTGGCACTCCACAGCTTGCCAGCCCAAAAATGACCCAATTCCTAATCATTCCCTGCTCCTACTTAGTTGACCAATCCTTTAGGCATGCTGTCCTATACAATAAGCTCCTATTTTATGAAGAAGCCTTTGAAACAGGATTGTGTCAGGGGCCAATTGAAAATGAAGTACACTACACAAGGGTTCCCCTTTATCTATGTTACTTTTTTATTAATTTAGTCACAGGACATGGATTTCACTAGCGAGTCCAACTAACTGCCTTTGAGATGGTGCTGGTGAGTTTGTTACATTCTCAAAATGTTTTAATAGATTTGACAATATCCTTTGTGCGAAACCACATTAGATCTGCTTGATAATGTTATAATTTTCAAAATGTTCTGCTGGTACCTCTTCAGTACTTACCCTGTAACGAAAGTTCCTGCTTTCAGTCTCTCTCCTTGCCAGTTTCCAATCTGCTGGGACCTTTCCAGCATCCGACCTTCTGATCCTTTCACCCTCACATATTTAATGCAACTTCCCCAAAAATGCTATTTACCTCAGCATTTCTTTGTGGTAATATGTTGCATGTTCTTACAGTTTTGAGGGATGATGGTTTATGGAAAACAGACTACTTGCATCATCGCAAGCATAATTCACATGCCTTAATTGGACATGCATCACAAAGCAGGAGTTGGTTCGTGTGGTTGTAAATCACCACTCCCTAATTTCCACCCTGCACTTGCAGATAACCCCCTCCCCCCTGATAATGGTTTTTGCAGCATGGGTTGCAATGGTCAAGCTGTGGGAATGTTTGTATTGAGCAATTTTTCACAGAGCTGTTTTCATTCCTCTCAATTTTCCCAGGACACACTCTGCAGCCCAAAACCGAAAGCTGCTGTTTTGTTCTTTGTGTGTAGAACACAGCGTGCCTGAAGCACATCTGAAAACATATATAATATCCGTTCAATGAATGCAGAAGAATTTGCATTCTGCTCATTGTGACCTGCTGCAGAAATAAGCATTCCTAATGATCAGAGTGGTGAGGATTGCACTATCATGAGAATAAGGTGATTTGCTGAAAGAGCTGGCAATCTTTTCTTGCTCTATTCATGTACGAACATGTCTATATTATTCAGTCATTCTTTTTAGGTTGGATTGTGGCCAATTGGTTTCTGATGGATATCCTGTCCCTTATCTGCTTACATGTTTATCCAGTGCAAAGTAATAGCAGGAATAGTGGTGGAATCCCATTTTATATCAATGCTTGTCAAAAGCAATTATGAAAAATGTTTTCTGCAGGTAATCTTTATTTTTTCCTTGGGAAATTAAATGGGAAACAGATGCTCATTGATTGAGACCATACAGCTGATGACAGGATTGCTCTGGTAGGGCTCACATGTTATTAGCAAGCATCTGTTTTGTTTTGCTGCTAAACTGACATCCTCCTAGAGTGTAGATTATGCGTTATCTCAATCCAGGTAGCAAAAGAAGAAAATTCCTTAATGCATTTTGACATCAAGCTAGCTTGAAGTCCAAGTGTGCTTTGTGGAAATTTCTAACTCTGTGCATGTGTGAGCTGTCTTAAGTAACGAGTGACTAAAAGCCAATACATTTCACACAGAAATGCTATTTGAAGAGCATGAAGTTATTCTCTTTCCCTGCTGCATTTTCAAAGAGCAGTACCAATCACACAAGCCTTATTTAGATTATTATGGAAGTTAGGAACTATATCTAGTTGGTTGTAGATTATCTATATCAATATATATGTAATGCCAATATTCATAGAATCCCTACAGTATGGAAACAGGCCCTTCAGCCCAGTGAGTCCACACCGATCCTCAGAGCGTCACACACAGACCCATCCCCAGTCACTATGATCAATTTAGCATGGCCAATCCACCTAATCTGCACACCTTTGGACTGTGGGAGGAAATTGGAGCACCTGGAGAAAACCCACACGGACATGGGGAGAATGTGCAAACTCCACATACACAGTCGCCCGAGGGTGCAATCGAACCCAGGTCCCTGGTGCTGTGAGGCAGCAGTGCCCACCGTGCTGCCTTTAATGGTAATATTGGTTTTCCTAACTCTGTACTCCCAGATTAGGCATCATCTGAAAAGAAAAAGAGTTGGATTTATATGAATAGCTTTTCTAAAAAGGTGGCACAGGCAGAGTGTGGTGAATTACCTCATCCTGTACTGTGAGCATATTTAGTTCTGTCTGAAGTCAAGATCTCCATGCCAGATCATTTGAAACACAAAAGAAATGAAAAACTGCATTGTACCTACTCTACACCTAATGTTTCCACCCTATGGTAGCTGCCAGATTTAAACGCATCTCATTTTACCTTATGAGATCTGTGAGTAAGAGGCAGAAATATCAAGGCAATTCTGTGTCTAGCTAGACTCCATGAAGGGAGAACAGTATGCGCAAGTGGTGAATGATTTTTGCTGTGACTGCCTTTGTACACTGGATTTTCATGTGGGTTTGGGAAAACCCAAACTGCATGATCTTGCACCTTCCAACATGCTGACCAAATTAACCTGTGACTCTTCCAGATTTATTGTCTTTTTGCAAACAGCATGGAGTACATTAATGAAGGCGAGAAAACAGACTGGTTAGAAGGTCAGCCTTAAATCTCCCATCACAATTGTCCAGCTCCCAACATAGGTTAAGATCCCTTAATCCTTAACCCTTGGCCTCTTCCCAGCCTCATGCCACCACATGCATCTTTGGATCACCTATGCCATCTCCAGCACCCTCGCCCCCAATCACTATACCTTCCATGCCATCTGCACATTTCCGTGTATTTTCCATCATCACTCTGTGCACAGTCCTCAAGGGCCATGCAATTGCAAGGAGAATTATTTTAAAAATGTTTGGAAAAAAGCATAAATCTTGAACAACCTAATAAAACACTGAATTGAAACACTTAATTTCTGCGACAGGGGTGGAGTTTATTACTGGTACTGGAAAGAAAATAAAAACGACTCCAGTACAGAAGAAAAATTCAATCCTCTAAATGTCTGCTCGGTTTGTAAATGAACAACAAGCCACATTTAAGGCATTTTCTGTAATGTAGATCTCTTACATGTTTTAGTTCTTCTTGGATCAATATACCACCTGCTAGGCTGGAGGCATTATGGCCTTTTGAAACTCAGCCAGACACTCATGAGGGCTACAGATGTCATCACAAAAGCATCCAGGTACATGGCCTGAAGCTGTCAGCACATAATGGGGTCCCATTTCCATTTCAAAACACAATGTCTGTCTATCGATGTAGGGGATCGGGGCAAAGAGCAAGGTTTTTCTTTCGAACAGACAGCATTGTCATTTGTTTTAAATCAGAAAACATGACACCAACGGCTAATGGGACACTTTCAAAAACATTCAAATATATTCTCACACTTTCTCCAATATTAAAATATGCTATTACTAAACTCGTGACAGTGCCTTTACACCACCACCTCCCCATTTTTCAATCCATAATTTGTTATTTAATGAATGAAAATATCATCAAGGCAAAGCAATGTTTCAATACACTTGCAGTGAATTATGTGATATGAATTTAATTCAAAATGATGCTGTGAAGGTTGTATATCCATAAATCAATTAATTGTCTTATTTAACTCTTTCTGTACAATTCAAAATTTGCCTCTCACCTCCTTTAACGTGATCCACAAATCTACTAAAAAGGAGTGAGTTGATGAAAAGAGACGCAGGAAGTACCGATTTGTTCTTTTGGACAGCATAGCCCTTCAGTAGGTTAGCTAGCCAAAAGTGAATAAACTACCTTATCATTATCAGATCCTGACTTACTAGCCTTCCTAAACAGCAACATATTGCATTCAAATCATCCAAAACATGGAGCAATTAAATATACATTCCCGCAGTTCACACATCACAGCCTCTCAGCCCACCTCCATTTCTCTTGGGCAAATATAATCATACAGTCACAGAAACCCTATAGTGTGGTACTAGGGCATTCGGCCCATTGAGTCCACACAACCCCCAAACAGCAACCCCCTCAGAACCCCACCCTTAAATTTCTTTATTTTTCTATTTGTATACCTAAGATTTTGTACTGGATACCTTTGTACCTAAGATGGCCCTGGGAATGGTGACGTTGTATACTTTTCCCTGTACTCCTGTGTGTGAGTACATGACAATAAAACCTAAACCTAAATCGAATCTAAAATCTCTAGCCCTGTATTTTCCCATAGCTAATCCACCGACCACTACATCCTTGGACACTATGGGCAATTTGGCATCTGCACATCTTTGGACTGTGGGAGGAAACTAGAGCGCCCAAAAGAAACCCACGCAGACATGGGAAGAATTTGCAAACTCGCCACAGAGGCTGCAGTCAAACGTCAGTGCTAACCTCTGAGTCACTATGCCACCCATAATCATGAGTTCAAAGCCTAATGGTTTGTGCCATCAGTGCTAGCCAGGACTTTTTTTCACGCTAACTTGCAGAGAGAATTTTCCTTACACATTTCGTCCGTTGTGACTGGAAACTCAGCATCTTCTTATTTTGAAACTTATCCAGACATTCTTGAGGGCTACAGTTGTCATCACGGTAGCATCCCAGGTAAATTGCCAGAAGCTGTCAGTGTACAATGGGGTCTCATTTCCAATTCAAAACACAATATTTATTGATCAGTGCAGAGGATTGGGGCAAAAAGCAGGGTGTTTTTTTAAACAGACAAGAGTTGTCGTTTGTTTTAAATTGGAAAACATGACACCACAGTCTAATGGGGCACTTCTAACACGTTTCAATATGTTACCACTTTTTCTCCAAGATTAAAATATTCTATTCATAGACCCATGACAATACCATTAAACCACCACCTCCCCAGTAATTCAAATGAAGTTCTGGAGGTTTATATTAATCAGTGATGTTAAACAATTTATTTCCACAAATCGATTAGTTGTGTTATTTAACTCTTGATCTGCTCATCAGAATTTGTCTCTCACCTCCTTTAAGGTAATCCACAAAATGTATCTATTTGACTGAGCTTTTAGTCAGCTGTCCTAATATCACCTTTTGTGGTCAGATATCAATATTCATTTGATAACCCTTTTGTGAAATACCTTGGGATTCTTTCATTATGTGAAAAGAAATCTATGAATGCAATTTCTTTTTGCTGATGCTTTTACTATTTAAAAGGAATGAGTTAATTAAAAGAGACTCCAGAGGTTCCAATTTGTTCTATTGGACAGCATAGCCCTCCAGTATCTTAGCTGGCCAAGTGAATATCAACTAACTACCAATCATTTTCAGATTCTGACTTACTAACCTTCTTAAATCATGAGAATTTTTCTTACACATTCATCTGTTGTGACTGGCAACTCAGCGTCATTTCCAAGAGTGGCAGATGTTGTAAAATAACTATTTGCTACCATTATTAGACCATCCTCATCCATTTGTGCTTTGTGATAATAACCTTATTGATAGATTGAGGTGCGCTGAGGGAGCATTGGATGGGGCTTTGTTATTTTCTAGACTTTTCTTGTTTGTAATTACACAAGAAATTGCTTTATCTAATAAACTGTGTAATTTCATTTTCATGACTAGATATTCTTTAACTACCATTAAAGTGCCATTGCGCTGCTGTCATTTTGGGTAGAAGAATGCCAGACAGTTCTCATTTCAGCAGCCGTGGTTAGTTAACACTGTTTATCATATGCGCTGTAAGACTGCAGTATACCGATCACTCAGATGTGATTGAAAGAGCTCGTTCTGTCCTTTTTATTCAGCTCTTCATTTAGAATGTATCAGCTACAAGCCTGGATGTTAAGCCACTGAAATTATGATCGATATAATAATGCTTGCACAGATTCCTGGATGGTGGACTATATATTTCTCATCAAACTATAACTTTGCATCAAGTACTTTGAGAAATGTGAGTGCATGCTTAATATTAATAATGTTCAATTAGAAAAACAAGCTATCGTATGAAGTGGCTATTGAAAGCCCTTGACCTTCTTTAAGTCAGTCAGCTATTCCCCCCGCACCATCCCTGTCCTTTACAAATTTTTACTTATTTGGGTTTATAAATTAAACCTTTTGACCAGTATCCCTATAGTTCTGATCATTTACGCATAGAATCAAAGAGTCATACAGCATAGAAACAGATCCTTCAGTCCAACCAGTCCATGCTGACCATAATTCCAGACTAAATGAGTCATACCTGCCTGTTCCTGGCCCATATCCCTCCACACCTTTTGTTTTCATTTACCTATCCAAATGTCTTTCAAACATTGTAACTGTGCCCACATCCACCACTTGCTTAGGAAGTTCATTCCACATGCGAACCACCCTCTGTGTAAAAAATCTTGCTCTTCATGTCTTATTTAAATCTCTCTTCTGTCACCTCAAAAACATGCCCTTTAGTCTCGAAACGCCCCATCCTAGAGAAAAGACATCTCTCATTAACTCTATCTACACGCTCTGTGATTTTATAAACCTCTATAAGGTCACCTCTCAAGCTCCTACTGCTCCAAAAAAAATGCGTATCATGCCAGTCACTGCTCCACTGCGTTCAAGGCATGTTGTCTGAGATGCTACTGGAGCCCATACACAACTCTCAGCCCTTACAACACATTATAACCTGCACTGTGAGAGCCATTGACTTGTAGCTGCTAGGACTGAAATGTATGGTCTAACCACCAAAAAAGACTAAAAATGATTTCAGACCTGTTTAAGTTTGTTTCCCTTTTCCATTGCTGTTGTTTGTAGTCAGATTTCCACATTCAGAAGTTCTCCTTTCATCATGGGGTGTTAAATATTTTAAGTGACTATACAGTTACATTTTTACATCCAAAATGAGTGAGTCTCCAGCTATACTGTTGATAATTGATCAGTTGCTCACTGCCTGTTACAGAATCACTGCTCTGTCTTTATTTAAAAGGGTGGCACAGTGGTTAGCACTGCTGCCTCAAAGTGCCAGGAACCAGAGTTCGATTCCACCCTCGGGCAGCTGTGCGTGTGGAGTTTGGACATTCTCCCTGTGTCAGCGTGTGTTCCCTTCGGGTGCTCTGGTTTCTTGTCACGGTCCAAAGATGTGCAGGCTAGGTGGATTGATCGTGCTAAATTGCCCGTAGTGTTCAGGGATGTGTAAATTGGGTGGGTTATAGGGTGATGGGTCTGGGTGGGACACTATGAGGGTGAGTGTTGACTTGTTGGGCCGAAGGGCACGTTTCCACACTGTCGGGATTCCATGATCTAAAAATTGTCAGATGTACAGTGAATTCTAACATGAGGTGCAATATTTATGATATTTAGACATGTTTCAACATTTGTTCATTTGAACCAGAATCAATATGAGCATCCTAGAAGAGTAATGATATCGTAAAAGAGAATTTCATATAATTTACAGCACTAAAACAGGCCTCCTCCCACCCCATTTCTGGTCTAATTTTATCAGGACTTTCTAGTCTTTGTACCTATCTACTGCTTTATAATTACGCTATTGTAAGTCCCAAATTCTAATTATTCTCTGCGTGCAGATATTTCACCTGAATAATTTATTGGTGACTGTTTTATAGTGCTGATCAAGGTGATTTGAATTTTATCCACTAGATGGTAGGGCATTCCATCAAGTATTGGTTTTGGCATAGTGGAGGGTTTCAGGATCTAACACAGCCCTTGCCAAAATTATTCCCTTCATGATCCTATTTCCAGGGTTGAAAATAGTCACGAGTACGGAATGAGAACAGTGGAAGGGGGAGTGCTGTTCAGCTGTTATCGCTTGATCAGAGCTCTGTGACAATCCTTGGTGCCTCATGCTCACCACCCCAAAATTTCAGCTCATCACCTCAGTTGGGGTCATGACATTCCCCGACTTTGGGAAGCTCTGGTCTAACATCGCCTTTCTCAGGCCTCACGTTACTTGTTTCCTGAGTAAGGGTGAGCCAGCGGGTATAATCAGTATTATTTTGCAATACCATCTCCCTGCCCTGCTGCTGACTATTGGAACACTCCATGGGGATGAAAGAGAATGGTTGCACGGCAGATCAAACTGATGTTGCCAACTCACAAATTGAATAAATTAGATGGGGAAGCATTTTCCATTGCGATGGCTAGTTTAAACACTGTCCATTAACTTGGTTGTTCCTTATTGTTTTTGAAGATTTTCTTTTGGAGAGCAGGTGAGGGTTAGTGTGTCTGATAGTCCTCCTTCATCCTTCTTTTAACATGGCTTAAAAAGGGTGGACGCTGGGAATTGTTTCCGTTAGGCGGGGAGACTGGGATCTGTGGGCACAGCCTTAGAATTAGAGGGGGTAGATTTAAAATGGAAATGAGGAGATATTTCTTCAGCCAGAGAGTGGTGGGCCTGTGGAATTCATTGCCACAGAGTGCAGGGGAGGCCGGGACGTTAAATGCCTTCAAGGCAGAGATCGATAAATTCTTGATCTTAAAAGGAATCAAGGGCTATGGGGAGAGTGCAGGGAAGTGGAGTTGAAATGCCCATCAGCCATGATTTACATGGCGGAGTGGACTCAATGGGCCAAATGGCCTTCCTTCCACTCCTATGTCTTATGGTCTTATGGTTTTTATACACTGTAATTTCCAGAGTATATGTTGTCAAAATGACAGATTCTAAAATTACAAATCCACTCAAACTGCGTCCTTCAATTTTGAGAGATAAATGTGAGAGAAAAGAACAGTGACCTCTCCTTGTGCTCTTAAAAATGATGCAGTATAGAATCCGCCAAACGTGCCAGTGATATCACGTATGAGAACTCTTGTGTGACCGATGGATGCACTGTCCAGTTTGGGGAACGTGGGCTTTTAATGAAAACACAAAATTCTAGGCAGACTCAGCAGGTCAGGCAGCAACTTTGAAAAAGAAAAGTAGGGATTTGCACTTCAGATCTCCAACCCTTCCTCAGCACTCAACAGGACTTGAATCATTTTCCTGTGTCTTTGCAAACCTGCTACTACTCACCCAGTGCTAGGTTAGATAATGTATCGTGCAAATCCTAGTTTGTAATTTGGTACATTTTTGGAGTCTTAACAGGATAGTTCTGTGGAGCTCCCAGGCTGTGACCACATTGGATGTAGATGAAACTATGGACATTTAATTGAGCTATTTCAGTTGAGATGCCACCACATCTATCATTGCTCTGCGATCATTGCACCTCTTTTCCCAGGCTGACTTCACATCCCTGTATTTTGTATGGAATGTAAAATATAGGCATGGAGAAGAAGGCATTTATCCCTTTTAAGCCTGTTCCACTGCTAAACACCCACTGCTGAGCACCCATCTTGGACTCTCCCCTTGTCATGGTGTCCACAAATAGCATCCACGGCTCTCTGGAATAAAGAATTCCAAACAGTCACAACCCTTTGTGTAAATAAATTTCTCATAATCCCAGTGCTAAGTAACTAACCCACTTATTCTGAGACTGTGATCATTAGTTCAAGACTCAACAGTCGGGGGAAAGTGGACCCAAGGAATGTCAGAACAGCCATACTCCGACTGAATGGCAGAGCTGACTCTGGAGGTCAAATAGCCTACTGCTGTTCCTCTTTCTTACGGTCTTAGGGCAATGTCTCCTCAGCATCTACCCTGCTTCACGTTGATTTTTTACAATAAAATGCTTGGACAGTCTTCTCAATCTACCCGACAGGAAATGCATTCTTTCTATGGTAGGCCAAGCCACCAAAGTTGGCTATTGGTATTCTGTGTTGTTTGACCTCAATTGTGGAAATTTTTGCCAATAGCAGGCAAAAGGACTGGGATTGAGTTAGCCCTTAGCAAAGCTCTAGCATGACACTGTGATTTTGCACTATGAGGATGTAGTTTGTGCATTTTTCACGTATTGAATCAGTGCCCAATTTTTAGTTAGGGACCCTAAAATCCAACACCTGATGAACATTCTGTGATCTAAAAGCTTTTCCAGTTTTAGGGAACATTTGCTGGAAAGCATTCCAGAGAGTGTCACAATGCATTTTTAGTCTTTTGTGACAGGCACAGACTGCACTAGATTGGAGTACCAATGGGCCCATCCATGCGACAGAAAGTAGGTTGAAGCAGAAGAAACAGTTCACACAGGTGAAGTGCGTCACCTTTGGGATCATAGAAAAAGTGCCCCATGCTGACTAAACCTACATATTCTTTTGATTCACAGTCAGTCAGGGAATGGTATGTATTGGGAGTCAAATAGGTCCTAAAATTGTTCCATTCAAAATTAGCTTCTGTGGCAACTGGTTTGGTACAAGTAAAAGATCCACTGGGTCCCTTTTGGAGAAGGGCAGTTGAGCTCTCCTACGTGTCCTGACTAATACTTATCCCTCATCCAACATCATGAGGATGGTCATTGTAGTGTGGCTGTGAGTGGGATCTTGCTGAGCACAAATGGGCTGCCATCTTTCCCCACAACAGTGACTGCACTTCACTGTTTGCTTCTCAAGGGCTCAGATAAAGGTTCTATATAAATGCAAGTTATTCCTTCTTTTTAATCAATGCACTCTCTAAGGATACAGACCACAGAAACGCCAGATTCAGTCGTGCAGTCTGTGCATATGTAACTGACCACTGCTGCCAGTGCTGTAGGCTGACAAAGAGGGAGGGAATGGTTCAGCATGGGCTCCCAGCTCTCGATTATTATGTAATGTCCATCACACACGTGGATTGTGGGTGAGGGTGAGGTTTTCTGCTGTGCTGCCCCCATAATCAAGAGGCCTGCCAAAGCTCACCATCTGGGCTAGATCACAAAGAGCAGCCAGTTGTGGAAAGGCAATGTGATGAACATTGAACTCACCCATGAGTCACCATCATCAGAAAGGAGAGGAGAAAACACTGCAGTGTTGTGAATTGGAGCTGTTAACTGGAAGCCCATTTATGAGTCTAGCTCAAAAGGAACAAAAATACTTGTTTCACTCACCCTTAAATACTTCAGAAGAACAGAGCAAACTTTAATCCTTTAACAATATTGAGTGTACCTTATCTCTTACAGTGGCTGATTAACAACCCCGGGGGCTGTTGCAATTAAACTGACTGTTTTATTGTTCAAATAAATTAAAAATGAGGTAAAGGACCTTTCTAAGGAGGTAAAATAAAACAATAAATACATACCGTGCTTTTAGAGGTGGTACCGCTGGGGTTAAAGTTCTCCTTCCATTGCCGTAGGAGCACAGTGTGACCTCTAGTCCGACACATTCATGCCACAAAGAGCAATTGTTCAGCAGTAGAATAGCAGGAGAGAGGAGTGAAGTTTAAAAAAAACATGTTGGAACCAAAGGTCAAACAGAACCTGTGCCATGTTTGGACATAGCACACAACATCTTGACTATGTATTGGATGAGTGAGCTTTTTATGTAAGCTTTAAAAAGGAACCAACTGGTGACCCTTGTTTAAACAAGAATGCATCATTCAGTTTAAAGGTCACTACAGGATTATTTTTATTATAAACAATAGTGTATGCAATTTCTCACTTTTATGAGTATCTGAAGTATAGTCAGTTTTATTTCTCCCTTCCTCTCTTTTCTGCATTCTGGTTATCCCAGAAGACTATCACTAGTCCCTCCCCACCTCCCTGACACACCATAACATACAGGACCGCTTCAGAGCTCAGAGTTGATAGTTCAAGCAACTTATGCAATGTTTGAATATAATTTTCCATCAAAAAATAGAGAGGAAATTATCAAAGGCAGCTAGCTGAAGATTTGAAAACGGTTATAGAGTATCAGCAATGTTATCTGGGCATAGGGGGATGATAATAATTATTCGTAACTCTAACATTTTCTGGAATTCTGAAATATCAGTACATAGCTGTAATAAGGACATCTCAAGGTGGGCTAACCTTGTCAATGGTACAGATTGTGCAGCAAATTATTTCATTTATTCACATAAAGCAGAATATTCACTCTAGATCTGGCATGTTGAAAAGAAATGCTAAAATGATATTTGTTCAACAAAGAAATCAATTTCCCATTTCAAAATATATGTTTATACATTGCTTAGTGCGGTTATTGGAACTTTATCTGGTTCATTTAGAAGGCAAAATCACTGGATCAACAAATGGCGGGTAGGCTGAAGATTTGCACTGAGAATGTGCAAACTCCACACAGTCACCCAAGGGTGGAATCATCCCAGGTTCCTGGCACTGTGAGGCAGCAGTGCTAACCACTGAGCCACTGTGCCACCCTGCAACTGCAACAACACATCCCTGCTCCTGTACTTGAAACCTCTCGGAATGAAGACCAATATACCATTTGCTTTCCGTACCACCAGCTGCACCTGCATGCTTACCTTCAGACCCTGGTGCTCAAGGACACCAATACATAAATATTGCTGCACACTCCCCTCTCCCAAATTATAGCCACTCAGGTAGTAATCTGCCTTCTTGTTTTTGCTTCCAAAGTCAACAACCTCTCATTCATCCAAATTATATTCAATCTGCCATTGATTTGCTCACTCAATCAACCCATTGTGCTGAAGGATCTCTGCATCATTGTCACAGTTCACCCTCCCACCCAACTTGGTATTATCTGCTTGAAGATGTTACATTTTCTTCCCTCATCCAAATCACTTATCTATATTGTGAACAGCTGGGGTCCCAACACCGATCCCTGTGGCACCCCACTGGAGATTCTGCTTCAGTCTTGGGCCCCTTATGGCACATCAGCTATTAACTTATAATCAATTTGTATCACAGAATAATAATCAGTGCAGAACCCTGAGGAGAGATTAAGGTGATTGCTAGCTGTTTAGGAGAGGTCCTGTAGTTAAATGCAAAATAATAATTATTATGATTTATATTTTTGAATGAAAGCAATCTATATGTCAAGTCCATGGAAAGAAAGCTTTGACTGTATTGCATATATTTTTCCTTATCAGTCTTCTCAAAAAATATGCCTGTCCAATTTGGGTGGTGAAGTTGTATTGGAGCATGTTGAAGTAGAAAATCTTTAGCATCCAGATAAGGATGTGATTACACTGGAGAGAGTGCAGAGGAGGTTCACCAAGATGTTGCTTGGGATTGAAAGTCTCAGTTATGAGGAGAGACTGGATAAGGTGATTTTGTTTTCCTTGGAGCAGAGAAGCCTGAAGGGAATGTGACTGACCTATACAAGATTATGAGATATGTAGGCAGAGTAGATTATGAGAATCTCTTCCCCACGGCAGCCATGACTAATACCAGAGGGCATAAGTTGAAGGTGAGGAGCAGGTGGTTTATAAGAGATCTGAGAAGTTTTTTACACTAGAACATGGTAGAAATATGGAATGTGCTGCCTGATAGAGTGATGGAAGCAGATACTTTTGCAATATTTATGTAGCATCTGGATGAGCACTTAAAATGCCAGGGCCTAGTAGGCTGCGGACCATGTGCAGGTAAATAGAATTAGTGTAGTTTGATGTTTGCTGGTCAGCATAGTCGTGGTGGGTCTGACACTTCCTAGTTCTGTTTTTAATTGAACAAGTTCTAAATGTGTTTCTTTTTGACTCACTGTTATGTAGATATACCATTTTGAATTGGCAATTTTATTTTTCCTGAGCCTGACAATGCTCATTCTGTGCAGTAGATTTCTTTTTCTAGTCTTTCCCATTCTGGATTAGTTTGTAAATTGGCCGCTGATATTCATTTCTGAACAAAGCTTGGAACACGGGTGAGCTTTCTCCAGAGCCTCTACCCCAAGGGCAGTTCCATGGCAGAACATATTGATGATCAACGTTCAGAAATATTGTATTTGTTTTGCTCCTTACTTTCAGGTTTCTTGCAGTAATTGCCCAGGAAGTAACTCTTAGGGATAAAATTAAATTTGCAAAATAATCATATAAAATGTGCGATATCAAATTAACCACGTGCTTTCAATGATTCTTTGGTGTCAATGAAAGGCAAAATTTGGTGAGACTTGTACTGAGCATATTTGACACTATAACCCAAAGTTAAAAAGACTTCGGTCATGAAATTGCAGGTGCAGTCTTCTGTCCTATTACGTTAGTAAACCAACATGTCACAGCAGCAAAAATCTTGAGGCAAATATTGTGTGCAGCACCTACTGTGTACCATCATTGTATACAATGAACCTGTGTCAGAGATAGTATTTCACAGGACCTCAAACATTCTAGAAACAGCGTTCACCACATCACACTGTCGATTCGCAGTGTGCAATGGGCATAAAAACATCAGATTGGCACAGGAGTGCAGTACAGGCACAACTTCAATATTTCATTTATAATTGGAAATAAATCTGGAACTGCTTCAATGTCCAATTTACAGAATGTGCCACGATTTGTCTACAATTGTTAGTTGCAGCTGTACATTGCCAAGCTCAGTGTTGCTGTCCTATCAATGCCACATCATCTCTAACTAGCATCTTCCTTCTCGGCGGTTGCAACAAACCGTTTTTTTTAATCCAGCCCTGGTCAAAGCTCGATTGCAATCATTTGAGGGCCTGAAACTTCGTCAAAACAATTTCATCCCAACCCTGCCCCTTCCCTGCCCACTTAAACTCCAGTGAGAATGAATTGACTGGATAGTGTGAAAGCTTGGGGTTGTTTCCACTCATTGCCAGGGGCAATCTCTGCCAATTTTGTAACATGCGAAAAGAAAGATGATCCAGCTGAATAACAAATTATTTGCATCACCTTGTCACTGTAGAAACCTCAAGTGCACACATTGGGAGACAAGGTCAAAAAGATGTTCTGTATTTACCTACATCTTGCAATAAAATTGGTCCCTTAAACTAATGAATTAAGAACTATAAAGTAACAGCATGATCCTGCAACATCTTCGTGAGATGTGTTCTTCCTATGCTTATCCCCCAACGAGCATTTAACAAACCTCTAACAATATGATAGATTCAGTGTAATGTCAAGATGAATCCCTTTCTTGGCACAGAGGATGCTTCTTGCTGTAGAACCTATAAAATTTTAAAGTGAGTAGTCTGTTTCAATTCAAAGATCTTTCTCTGCCTGTGTCTTAATAGTCCTTGTGGTACTTGTGGTATGAACAGAATATTTTATTGGAAATGGCAGTATATTGTTTTTATTCTACTCACGAGGAAGCTCTCTGTTAACCCACTCATGGCTTTGTTACTGGTGAGATTTACAATGTCTGAACTCATGAAATTTGAAACAAAAGTGACTGTAGTTTTAATGCAAAGAAACAGGCCATTCAGCCTGACAAGTCCAGAATCCTACCACTCCATGTGCATAACTTTCTTTTATCTGCTCCCTTATGTATTCATCTTAGTTTTCCCTCAAACAAATTGATGCTTTTGCCTGAACTCTTGTGGTAGCAACTTGCACATTCACATCACTAGGAAGACATGTTTTCCATTGCACTGCTGATGTATCACAGTTTTTTTATTCTTTTATGGAATGAGGATGTCACTGACAAGGCCTTCCCTAGTGAAGCAGATGGGTTTTTGCAACAATCAGTGATAGTCTGCGGATACCCCATTCCCGCGGCCAACTCTCAGTTCCAGATTGTTAGTTGACTTAATATTGCAACAGCTGTTTATGACGCTGTGGAAGCAGAGGCATTGAATATTATTAAGGCAGATGTAAATGAGTCTTGACTGAGACAATTGGAGGGGAGGAATTGTCAGAGGTAGGCATGAATCTGGAGTTGAGGCAGATCAGCTGTCATTTTATTGAAAGGCAGAACAGGATCAAAGGGGTGAATGATCTACTCGTGCTGCTACTCATATATTCATATTGTTGTGTCCAGTTGAGGAGGGTTCCCCACTTTTCAAACCCCTTTTAGTTGGTCACAAAAACTTTTTGTTTTATTTCTGAATACCCAGTAGCTATTAGACTGAATTAAAACTTCGCTAGAAAGTGAAGGAGCCAATTTATCAAGGCTTACTTGAATGAAAGACACAGGAATGTTATTACCCACCAACACCAGAACAAATATTAAAAATGTGAGCTGAACCAAAAGAATACAAAATACAAGATAGAAGGTTAGAAAGGAAAGTGTCTGGCACAAATAAGAAGAATAAAACTCAAGAGGTTTGAAGTATTAGATTCTTAACCTGAGACTGCAGTTGTTTTATTGTCGCCTTGTATCCTCAGCAATAATGAAATTGTGGATGTTGACACCCAGAGCAGGATAGGAGGGGTCAGAGTGTATCAACATAGAGAAATAGTAGCAGAGGGGTAAAGGGGGAAAAGGTGGTAAAAAGATGAAATTAGTAGCTCTTTTTAAATGCACATAGAAATTATAACAAAACAAATGTATGAACTGTATAAATATAGATTAACGTCTGTGATCTTTTAGCCATTGCAGAGACCTGGTTACAAGGAGATCAAAGCTAAGTTTTCAGACGTTGTGACTTTTTGAAAGGAGGACCAAGAAGGAAAGGGTGGTAAGGTAGCATTGTTAGTACAAGATAGAGTAAAGACAAGAGCGGAATATGATCTATGATCAGATGATATGAAATCCATATGGGTGATGGTAAGAAACAAGAGGAAGAAGATACCAGTGGCTGAAGTGTGAGACAACAAGGTGCAGAGCTGGATGAACACAGGAGGCCCAGCAGCATCAGAGGAGCAGGAAGGCTTGTCGTTTCAGGCCGAGACCCTTCTTCAGAAATTTTGTAAACTTTCTAACAGTAGCTGTAGAACATGGATTAAATCAGGAGATAATAAAGTCATGTTAAAAAAAGCGAGTATGTTAGTCATGGTTAATATTCATGTAGATTGGGAAATTCAAATTACCATTAGGAACAATATGTAGAGTATAAAAACCAAAATAATTGTGCAAGTTGGAACTCAGAAACAAAAACAGAAATTGCTGGAAAAGCTCAGCAGGTCTGGCAGCACCTGTGGAGAGAAATCAGAGTTAATATTTTGGGTCCAATGACCCTTCCTCAGAATACAAAGAGTGTATTTGGCATAGTTTCTTTGAACAGTATGTTGTGTATCCAGTCAAAGAGGAGGTTATTTTGGATCTTGCAAGAGATAATGAAGAATGTTTTAATAAATGATTTCAGAGTCAAAGATCCCTGAACCAGTGACCATAACATGGCAAAAGTTAGCATTCAGTTTGAAAGGGAGAAACTTGGGATAAAAACAACTCTGCTGAACTTAAATTAGGATAATTACAAATGAATGATGGCAGAGTCATCCAGAGTGGACCGGGAAAGTAGTCAATCAGAAAAGTCAGTTAAGGAAAATGGCAAATGCATAGCAAAGATTTGTCCCAGTAAGGAAGAAAAAATTCTTGGATGGGGACAAAGAAACTATGGTTAACCAAGGAAGTTCGAGAGGGCATCAATTTAAAAGAAAAAGGATACAGTGTTGGAAACCCATGTGTAAGCCAGGTATTTGAAAAGTTTCAAACAACAAAAGATGACCAAAAATACAATGAGGAGGGAGATAATAAACTTTGAGGGTAAACTAGCAACCAGCATCAAACTAGACAGCAAAAGATTCTTTAAATATATTAAAAGGAAAAGATCTCCAAAGAAGACACAGGTCCCATAGACAATGAGACTGGGGAAATAATAATGAGAAACTAGGAAAGGGTAGAGGAGATTGAATAAATACGTTGCATTACTGTTGCTTCTTCTTTGGGTGCTGTCTTCTGATATTATGACAGGCACAGAGAAAGATACACAGTGAGATTTTCAGTCATTTCCTTACCAATCCACTGTGTCATTGTAATCCACACAGCAGGCCAGGCAGCATCAGAGGAGCAAGAAAGCTGGCATTTTGGGCCTGGACCCTTCTTCAGAAATGAATTAGATTACCTTGATTAGAAACAGGAAAGGAGAGGTCACCCTGTTGGGAGTTTTCTATAGGCCTCCGAATAGTTCCAGAGATGTAGAGGAAAGGATAGCAAAGATGATTCTCGATAGGAGTGAGAGAGACAGGGTAGTTGTCATGGGGGACTTCAACTTTTGAAATATTGACTGGGAACACTATAGATCGAGTACTATAGATGGGTCAGTTTTTGTCCAGTGTGTGCAGGAGGGCTTCCTGACACAGCATGTAGATAGGCCAACAAGGGGCGAAGCCACATTAGATTTGGTACTGGGTAATGAGCCTGGCCAGGTGTTAGATTTGGAAGTAGGTGAGCACTTTGGTGATAGCAATCACTATTTTGTTATGTTTACTTTAGTGATGGAAAGGGATAGGTGTATACCACTGAGCAAGAGTTATAGCTGGGGGAAAGGCAATTATGATGAGATTAGGCAAGATTTAAGGAGCATAGGATGAGGAAGGAAACTGCAGGGGATGGGCACATTAGAAATGTGGAGCTTATTCAAGGAAAAGCTCCTGTGTGTCCTAGATAAGTATGTAACTGTCAGGCAGGGAGGAAGCTGTAGAGCGCGGGAGCCGTGGTTTACGAAGGAAGTGGAATCTCTGGTCAAGAGGAAGAAGAAGGCTTATGTTAGGATGAGATGTAAAGGCTCAGTTAGGGCGCATGAGGGCTACGAGGTAGCCAGGAAAGACCGAAAGAGAGAGCTCAGAAGAGCCAGGAGGAGAGGATCAGGGTAAACCCTAAGGCTTTCTATAGGTATTTAAGGAATAAAAGAATGACAAAAGTAAGATTAGGCCCAATCAAGGATAGTAGTGGTAAGTTGTGTGTGGAGTCAGATGAGATAGGGGAAGTGCTAAATGAATATTTTTCAATAGTATTCACTCTAGAAAACGACAATGATGTCGAGGAGAATACTGAGATACAGGCCACTAGACTAGGTGGGATTGAGGTTCACAAGGAAGAGGTATTAGAAATCCTTCAGACGCTGAAGATAGATAAGTCCCCTGGGCCGGATGGGATTTATCCTCGGATCCTCTGGGAAGCCAGGGAGGAGATTGCCGAGCCTTTGGCATTGATCTTTAACTCGTCATTGTCCACAGGAATAGTGCCAGATGACTGGAGGATAGCAAATGTGGTTCCCCTGTTCAAGAAGGGGAGTAGAGACAACCCTGGTAATTATAGACCTGTGAGCCTTACCTCGTTGTTGGTAAAGTGTTGGAAAAGGTTATAAGGGATAGGATTTATAATCATCTAGAAAAGAATAAATTGATTAGGGATAGTCAGCACGGTTTTGTGAAGGGAAGGTCGTGCCTCACAAACCTTATTGAGTTCTTTGAGAAGGTGACCAAACAGGTAGATGAGAGTAAACCGGTTGATGTGGTGTATATGGATTTCAGCAAGGCGTTCGATAAGGTTCCCCACAGTAGGCTATTGTACAAAATGCGGAGGAATGGGATTGTGGGAGATATAGCAGTTTGGATCGGAAATTGGCTTGCTGAAAGAAGACAGAGGGTGGTAGTTGATGGGAAATGTTCATCGTGGAGACCAGTTACTAGTGGTGTACCGCAAGGGTCGGTGTTGGGTCCACTGCTGTTTGTCATTTTTATAAATGACCTGGATGAGGGTGTAGAAGGATGGGTTAGTAAATTTGCAGACGACACTGAGGTCAGTGGGGTTGTGGATAGTGACGAAGGATGCTGTAGGTTGCAGAGAGACATAGATAAGCTGCAGAGCTGGGCTCAGAGGTGGCAAATGGAGTTTAATGCAGACAAGTGTGAGGTGATGCTCTTTGGTAGGAGTAACTGGAAGGCAAAGTACTGGGCTAATGGTAAGATTCTTAGTAGTGTAGATGACCAGAAAGATCTCGGTGGCCATGTACACAGATCCTTGAAAGTTGCCACCCAGGTTGACAGGGCTGTTAAGAAGGCGTACAGTGTTTTAGCTTTTATTAATAGTGGGATTGAGTTCCGGAACCAAGAGGTTATGGTGAAGCTGTACAAAACTCTGGTGCGGCTGCACTTGGAGTATTGTGTACAGTTCTGGTCACCACATTATAAGAAGGATGTGGAAGCTTTGGAAAGGGTGCAGAGGAGATTTACTAGGATGTTGCTTGGTATGGAGGGAAGGTCTTACGAGGAAAGGCTGAGGGACTTGAGGCTGTTTTCATTAGAGAGAAGAAGGTTGAGAGGTGACTTAATTGAAACATATAAAATAATCAGAGGGTTAGATAGTGTGGATAGGGAGAGCCTTTTTCCTAGGATGGTGACGGTGAGCACGAGGGGGCATAGCTTTAAATTGAGGGGTGAAAGATACAGGACAGATGTCAGAGGTAGTTTCTTTGCTCAGAGAGTAGTAAGGGAATGGAACGCTTTGCCTGCAACGGTAGTAGATTCGCCAACTTTAGGTACATTTATGTTGTCATTGGATAAACATATGGACGTACATGGAATAGTGTAGGTTAGATCTGCTTGAGATCGGTATGACAGGTCGGCACATCATTGAGGGCTGAAGGGCCTGTACTGTGCTGTAATGTTCTATGCTCTATGTTCTACTTTCTCTTTGCTGTAATGCAAGGTTTGAAATATTGTTCCATTGTCTTTCTGAGCTGGCTAACTAGTAGACAAATCTTTCATTTCCCAATATGTGAAAAGATCATGTGTGAATTAAACAGGAGTGGCAAATTTCTTGGTGTTACATAAATTGCATGTTTTAATGTCTTTGGACAAAATGGTAATTTCAGTGCTGACCATTTTGTTTATTCCACGTGGTTTCATGAAGCTTGCCTCAATCTGTTGTCAGTTGACCACAGTAGTCATTTTAGGTCCATATTTCTTTCCTTTTGAAAAACCATTTTCTTCCATGTAAGGTCCCAGGTATAGTATGAGGATCTAATGATGAAGGTTCAAGTTCAATGATACATATTTACAATTAACATAAAACTATGTTTATAGATCCACATAGTTTGTGATCTGTCACTGGACATGCATTGTATAGTGAGGCAACAGCAGTGCCTCAGAAACAGATGGGCATCATAATCTCATGCCACACACAGGAATGAATCTGCATGCTGAGTCACTAAAACTTGACACTCTTCAAGCCCCATCCCTCCGACTTAAGAATCAGTGTCATTTTGACAAAGTGGTTTCAGTGTGTGCAACTTTGTAATCAGGTTAAATAGTGTCCACATATTGTGGGGCTGTACTCCCCTCATAGAACAGGGGAGTGGGCCCAGTATGACAGGTTTCATTGTGAATTGCAACTGCTGTTTAAACACTGCAGTATGTTGACAGTATTTTGAAATTGACAGGAGGAGCTGATGTAGCTGTTTATAAAAGAACATACTGGTTCATTGGCTTTACAATTATAAGCCTACGCTACAAAAGCCAGAACGTTATGTAACTTTTATTGATCATTTGTCAGACCTTCGCTGCAATATTGGACCAAATTCAAGTTTTGAGGTAGAGGGACTGTATGACTGTATGGGAGGCAGCAGATTCTGCTGCTACTGCCTAAACCCTCCACCCGACACCCCCAACTTCCCCACATTAAGTGCATGTTGGTGAAGCCCAGAGCGAGGCTGTATAAGCATTTCCTGCTTTTTCAATTGAATACACGTGACAATAAAGCATACAATTCAAGGTTTCTGGGCAGTCTTCCCACAAAGATGACAAACTTTGTTGGATTTGATTGGGCCGGGGGGTGCTTTCATTTCAGATCCTCATTCGAAGGTCTCACGGCCTGAACAAGGGGCCCGGTGTCCGGAAGATGGCAGGAAGGGGGAGAAACCGGAGAGCTACACCCCTTCTCTTTTACCCTTCCTCCCTTCCTTATCGTCTTTCCCATCAGTAGCTCTGGGGGAAGATCCAACCTACTGAGGGATGACATGAAATTATCTGGAGTGGAAGCATCTATAGAGAGAGCGAAACAGGGTTAATTATCTCCTGAGTCCCACTTCTGCCCATGTTTCACCTATTTCTAGTTGAGACACTTAAATGGGAATTTAATGCCCCAAACCACCGCTGGGATTAATCTACTCCTGGTCCTTTTTTTAAATGTTCTTGTGTATGTTACTGATTTCAATTGAAATAGAATCAGGCAGTTTCTATAATGAGGGACCATGTCAATCTCTGCCTGGGCTGTGATGTGAAAATCAGCCCTGCTACTTTCATGATGCCACGTGAGTAAAAGAACATAAAAAACATAAGTAGTTCAAGGCAAAGGCTTTCAAAGTGCATCTTCTTTCACAATGTGTCACTTTAAACCCATTCTGACTATGAGATTGCAGCCAATGCTCAGTTTTTAACTGTTGGTTAAACTGTTGTTTCTTAAAGACAGATTTTAAATCAGTAAGGGAACCTATGGGGAAAAAGCAGGAAAGTGGAGTTGACGATTTCAGATCAGCCACGATCGCATTGAATGTCAGAGCAAGACTTGAGGGGTCTCTGCTCCTATAACATTTGGGTACCAACTTCAACCTGACTTGGAGACAGTAGGGAAGGAAAGGGAAACAGACATTGTTTAGTGTTTTTTAGCTAATGAAATACTTTGTTGCAGTTGTAATGCAGGAAACATAGCAATTATCTTGCAAGCCACTCAACAATTTGTGTGTATCCAGGCATGAAATTTTAGTATTGTTAATTGTGGGTTAAATATTGCCAAGGACCATCAGGAACAAAAACATTTCTGTTCTTCATATTGGTGCAGTGGGATCCTCTTTGTTTACCTGGGAGGACAGGAATGGCCTTGGTGCAAGAACACATTTGAAGGATGCACACCTAACAGTGCAAAACTCTGTCATTATTGCCTGGAGTATCAGACTATATTTTTGTGGTCAAATCTGTGGCATGGGATGTGAACTTACAACCTTCTGACTCAAGAATCGAGAAGGCTACCCATTAAAGAAATGGCAGACATGCTAGAGAAAAAGATTCAGGTATTAATTCAAAATTAGTTAAACATTGCGATCACTACATGATCACTGTCATTACATTGTTGACCCTCGACAGGTATAGATTCATATTATAACATTATGGAGTCTCGTGCTGCTGAAGAATATTTGCAGAGTCTGACAAGCTGAGGAAACCATTACATTTATTTAAGAAACATCTTACTGCAGTTTCATGTTGCCACAAGGCAGCAAGAGAAAGCAAGGTATCACTTTCCAGGACGATGCATTCTGTGTCTCATTAGCATGCCACTCGGTCAGATTTAACCCCTCATCCTACACACTTTTGTACTTCATTCCAAATGAAAATTTGAGGCTTTCCAAAAGGAGTCTTTGTATTTTACACTGATACTAAAGAGTTTGCAGTATTTTTTTTTACCAGGGTCCTACTTTTAAATCAAGGCAAACCCCTTCCTCCTACAATCTATCGGCTTTTAATATTGAAGCTGGATGTCAGCCAATCATTCCACCTCTGTTTACTTCGCCTCCTCAGTCAATCTTGTCGAAGGTGTGCTGTACTATGCACCTTGGTGTTTTTCCTAGGTTTCTCTGTTTCAAGATGAATGCTGTTCACTATATGTCAGCCCTGTGCAAGAATGTGAGTGAGAATAATGTCCATCGCAAAGCACAACTTGCTTTTTTTATTTCAAAAATATACATTATTCATAAAAATATCTTTCCATTCATATATGTAGTTGCAGTTTGGCTTTGTTCAGTAACAAATAGAGAAACAACCAAAAATTTGGAGTTTGATTCTGGGGTGGCATGGTGGTTTAGTGGTCATCACTGCTGCCTCACACAGCCAGGGACCAGAGCTCAATTCCAGCTTTGGGCTGTGGAGTTTGCATATTCTCCCTGTAAATTTGTGGGTTTCCTCTGGGTGCTCTGGTTTCCTCCCACAGTCCAAAGATGAGTGGGTTAGGTGGATTGGCCATGCTAAATTGCCTGCAGTGTCCAGGGATGCTCTTCGGAGCGTTGGTGTGGTCTCCATGGGCAGAATGGTCTTATTCCACACTGTAGGGATTCTATGATTCTACTCAGCAAACAAACCAAAGGCATTTCTTACTGTACATGACTATATTTGCATATATCCGAGGCACCAGGAGGGTCTGATAACTGAACAGGCCCCATTTAACATGGGCAGAAAGACCTTAGATGGTGGAGTTTCTCCAGTGCACCTTGGCTGCAGCTGTTCCAAGCTTTCACTGAAACAACAAATGTTCGTGATCACAACGGGTCAGACAGCAATGACGGAGAGAGAGAAAGCTAATGTTTCAAGCCTAGATGACGCTTCATCAAGCTGATACGTTTTGTGCTTACCTGCCCCACCAAAGAACGCAGCACCGGAGCATTGTTACTCACTGTGATCTGACCTTGAAATGGAAACCACTTTCAGATGGTGGTGGTGTGACATCAAGAGTAAGAACATGCAAAGGTGGAACAGCATGTTCATGCAGTGTTTATCCTCGGGTTAAGTGTTACAGGGGTTGGGAAGAGGGGATCTGTTTCATGCAAACATGGATATATGGAGATGCATTCCCTGATCACAGAAAAAAAATCTGCCAGTTCACAATAAAACAAACAGTAGCTGTAATCTGTTAGCGCTTCACCGTCTTTTTGCACCACCTCCCCCTCCCAACAATAAATCCCAACAGTTCTGCTCACTCCTCCCCAGAGTGACATTGTTGACCTTTACCATTTGCCCTGAGGGCAATGCTGGAGAGGTTATTGAATGGATTTTGTTTGCAGTTGGTTCTACACTTGGATCGCCTTCAGCTCAAGGTTACCGTAATGGATAAAGGATGATGACTGGCAGTTAAAAAGCTTTTTCACAGCATGACTTGAAATGTAGGTTTAATAGCTTCAAGGTACGTTACGACATGCTGAAGTTTTAGGAGGTAGTTGCAGGTCAGTGAGTCTACTTCAACAGGACTATGTTCTGCTTTGGGTAGTATCTGGAGGCATAATGTATATTCAGTGTGATGATACACTGTGCATTTGTGATCTGCGGTTGATATTCTGCTGTATTCTGTGCACCACGCTAGCATAACAGTTGCTGCATTGTGAACAGTGCAATAAAGCAACACCTAAAGGCAAGAAATAAGATAAAACTTGAATTTATATAGCACCTTTAATGTAAAAACATCCCAGATCATTTCACAACTGGGGAAGAATATGCAGTCTGCAGTCAATAACGAAATGGACACCTCGTTATGTGGTGGGTGAGGCTTAGAAGGTAATTATTGAGAAGGACAGTAAAGGGAATCAGGAGGCAACTCTAGTGAGAGGAGTCAAGTTAATTGAAGCTTCTGACACCAATGCTGAAGTGAAGGAAGAATGATACGCTACAAAACAAAATCAAAGGTCAGACATATGTGGGAAGAAATATGAAAAGCAGTGATAAAGAGTGGAGGTGAGGCCATGGATAGTTTGAAGACAAACCTGGGATTTAACATAACTTCCCGGTTCCCACAATATAAAACAGTTGTTAAAAGTCTTCACCTCTTCCTTTCAAATAAAACATTTAACCTTTTGGAAAGAGTTACTGTTGACGGTTGATACGAAACTGGGGTTGCTAATGCTTTCTCTAAATATTTCTGGAGGTATTGTTACAAAACCTTCAACCACCAACCATCCCACTCAATAAAATGGTTTGAATATTTTAAATGGAATAAAGAGAAGCATTTAGTCAAAATGAAATAAAACACACAGCTTTTTAAATGCTTCTGTTGTTTTGCTCCTAGTTTACTGGCAGTAGCCTGAGACATTCATCTTTGATTCATGAAAACTCCAGAACAATCCAGGAGGATAGTCAATGCATTCTGATTCAGACAGTCCAAAAAGTTCCAGGGTTATTTCCTATTCACGATAGGTTTGTCGATATCAGCTTGGAGAAGAACATATCATCATAATAAATAGGAGCAGGAGTAGGCCATCTGGCCTCTCTAGTCTGCTCTGCCATTCAGTAAGATCACAGTTGATCTTTTTCTGTGGATCACTAAGCACTACATACCCACCCGCTCACTTTAACCCTTAATTACGTTTCTGTTCAAACATCTGCCTGTCTTTGCCATAAAAGACAACAAGTGGGTAATGCCATTTATCCAGTTAACCATGCTCCACCACAGTTGGAGGTGTGGGGAGATAAATCGGGGAGTGTACCTGCTTCCGTTCATGATCCAGGGACTCTGGCCGGAGGGTTGCGCCTAAATTGATGAGTGGGTAGAAAGTACAATTTACATCCCTCCAACTTCGTCCTATAATCTCTAGGGTGTAACAGTTAGTCTCCAGGGAACTGCTGCCTGCAAACTGGTAGAAAACAACTACTTATATTCTTTGGAGATAGTAGGAACTGTTGATGCTGGAGAATCTGAAATAACAAGGTGTAGAGCTGGATGTACGCTGCAGGCCAAGCAGCATCAGAGACGCAGGAAAGCTGACGTTTCGGGCCTGGGCTCTTTTTATTCTTATAGCGCTTGTTACTGTGTTAAATGTTCCGATGCCCTTCACAAGACCGAATTGCAACTAAAATATACCCCGACCCACATGAAGTAACAGTTCATTGGTGACTGCAAACTTAGCCAAAATTATTGGTTTGGTGGGGAGGTATCTTGAACCAGTCGAGTGAAGTAGGGAGGTAATTCCAACTGTAAAGTACAGTCACCGTGCTAGATCAGTTAAAATTGGGTGGTACTCGCAAGGCTAAAATTAGATGACAGCTACTACCTCAGGAGGCTTTGGGACTGGAGGAGATTACAGAGATGGGGAATGGTGAGGCCACGGAAGGATGAGAATTTTAGAACTTATGTGGCTTATGTAGGTCAATGAGCTGAGCAGTGAGTGGGGAACAGCACTTGCCCGGCGGTAATACCCAGGCAGCAGGATTCTGGACGAAGGCATGTAGGCCTCTAAAAAGCTGTATCTATATAATTTGTGTTATATTTTCACATAAGAGTTACAGAAATATTGGAGGTGAAAAATAGATGTTTCTGGAATGGTCATGAATCATCCAGAAGATCGCTTTCCATTTAGCAGAGCACTGCAACGTGTCAGATACCTAATGGAAAGTGGTTGGAAAGGGCTATTTGAGATGGGATGTCATTAAACTCACTTAAATATGTTCAACCAGAGTTGGCAAGGGGAGAAGAAATTATTTTTTAAAAAGCATGTTTTTAATATTTCACATATGAACATGCTAGTGATGTAAAATGATTAAAACCCCTTCTTTAGTATAACCCTCTTTCCTGCTGTGCAGGAGCAGCAGGGGTTCTTTGCTGCAATAAGGCACTCTAGATTACCCTCCAAGTACAGGTATGTCACTTTCTCACTGTGCGTCTCCTATTCATGATGCATTGCATAATGCTATCTCAGTGACAAAATACTCTAATTCATCAAAGGATAAGCCATAATGAGATGCATCAAACATATAAATGTTCCATATACCCTGGAGAAAGGAAGCAGAGGGCGTCAAATCTATTACAGTACCCCAGAGACTGGCATGGCTTTTTATAGTGAAACTTATCTGAGGGACTGCCTCTAACAGTGAGCTGCTCTGACTGCACTGTCAATCCAATTGTAAAGCAGTCAACTCCACTTAAGCAAACAGAAATTGAAAACGCTAGACCATTTTCTGTCTTCAGCCAATGTCTTTATTCTTCATCGTGAGTGAATAATTGCAATGAAGCGATTTGCTTGTTTGTTTACTTTTTTGGCGCAGTTTGTGTGGTATTGGCTCTCCTGCTTAGATTATTCACCGTCCCTTCCTGTGCTGTAACCTTCGGCAAGCTGGAAATACATTTTAAAAAAACTAAACACCAGGGAAATTGCGCTGCAATTTGAGATGGTCTAAATCGAGCTTTCGAGATTTTGAAAGGAATTGATCTGGACAAATTGTTTACCACCGTTCAAATGCCAGGAAACTCACAATGAAAATGAGGAAGTTGGGAGGAAGAAGGGGATTGAGGCAGAACATTTTTACCTAAAAGGTAGTCGGCATGAAATAAATTACAAAAGAAGGTCATTGAAGCAGACATTGCAAATAGGTTTAAGAGACAGATGATTTCTCAAGAGAAAATGCATCAAGGGGCTCAGAGACAATGGCAGTACATGGGCACAAGGTTGATGGATACAAACTTGTTGGGCCTCATGGCCAAGTTCTGAATGTGGAAACGATTACACGCAATTGAAGTGAGATACAATGTAATAAGTTTTATTAATATTTGATAGGTCAACATACCTGGTAATTGTGTGACAATGTTCAGTAAAGTATGTTTCATTAAACAGAAACTAACAGCATCCAGTTCACAAACTATTCCACCTGAACAATTGCACAAGTTTCACTTGCTCAGGCAACCGATGGACCCATCCAAGCCACTGATGCTGGATGCAGACTGATGGAATGAGTCTGAAGCAGTCCCACAGATAAAAATCTCAATTTTGATGTTCACTGTTAAGAAGGAACAATGTGTCACAAAGCGTCTTTTGTCTTGTCAAATTTGACAAAGCGCAGTTTAAAAATGCAATTGTTTCCCCATTTCTTGGCCTCTATTTGAATATTGCACATACCCAACAACTCTTCCATTGGGCGACAGGTTTTAAATGCTGGACAATGTGTTCACAGTTGATGGCTAACATTTGAGGGCATGTTATTGGTGTGATGTTTTTCACAGGCCCATGGGAACAAAATGGCACTAAACTACTGAAGGATTTTTTTATTAGTCCTGTCAAGAGCTTAATTCCATTAACTCTCTGAGTTCTGAATTTCTCTGGTTCATGGCACTAATCTGCTTTTCACTTTTGTTACTTTTGTCTGTCATTTTCACTCCCTTCTAGACTATTTTGAAATTAATTATCTCCTTAGCTGTCAGCCCAGGCTGTGAGCTAAATCTCTTGTCTTTCCGTGAAAAAGCTGCGAGATCAAGTCTAACTCATGAGACTTGAACACATAATCTAAGTTGATAAAGTATTTCAGGGACTTTCTGAGGGAGTGCTGCATTGTCCATTTTCAGACGGAATATAAAACCAAAGCCCTGGATTTTCTCTCAGGCAGAGTTTAAAGATCCTATGGTAATATTTCAAAGGATAATAGGTAAGTCTGCGCAAGTATTTTGCCCTAGCCTAGATCACTTAAATTTATCATCTAGTTATTCTGATTATTGGAGGAAGACACTTTTGAAGTAGTTGTAATGTCACTGGGCCAGGAATTCCAATGCCAAGTCTATTCCTCTTGAGATATAGGTTCAAATCCCACCACAGCTGCTGACGGAATTTAAATTCAATTAATGAGTCTGGAATTGAAAGCTAGTCACCAGTGATAGTGATGATGGAACTATCAACAGTTGGTGTGAAAACTCATTTGTTGTCTTTTGGGAGGGAAAATGGCCATCCTTCCCTGTCTGCCCTACATGCAGTTCCTGACCCCCAGCAATGTGATTAACTCTTAACTGCCTACTGAAATGGCTCAGTAAGCCACTCAGACAAGAGGAACAAAGGATGGATGACAATTGCAGATCTTGCTTGCGAAGCCCACATCCGATGTAACAATTTTCCAGAGCTTACTATACGTGAATTGGCTGGTCCAATTCCCTACATTTACCTAACCTCAAAAATAATTATTTAATTGATTGTGAGGTGCTTTAAGATAGCCTGAGGTCGTAGAAGACACTAAACAAATTCAAGTCTTTCTTTTAAAAGCAGCTTATTTTGTGAAGATTGCCAAAAAATTTGAGAATTGCGCAATTTGAAAGACTTAGTGATGCTTGAAAACACGTGGTGTACAAAACCAAGGATAATGTGAAGTGCCTAACGGTGGTGAGCTGCAGAGAGGAAGCTGGGATTTCAAGCTGGACTAGGGTGAAATAAGAATGGCAGCTTTCACATTGTGCTTCACTCCGTGAGGAACACTTCTGCCCCTAAATCAGAAAATTGTGGACTCTCAATCCACTCTGGAAACTCAAGTGCATAATATTGGCCAGTCAATGGCATATAAGAGAGGAATTAGATAAAGACTAAAAAAAAAATCACCAAAGGCAAGAGATAGTCATGGAAGCAAGACTAGCCATGGTCTCCAGTCTAGTCCTGAAACATAAGCCAGATCAAGATCCCAAATTCTCCAGTTGGGTCTGGATTTGGGGAAGGAATAGATTTTTTTGAGTACACAGTAATTCAGATTGGATTATTTGGGTTTGTATTTGCAGTGGTTTACAGAGTAAGTAAAGAGATAACAAGGTGTGGAGCTGGATGAACACAGCAGGCCAAGCAGCCTAGGCCCAAAACGTCAGCTTTGCGCTCCTAAGATGCTGCTCGGCCTGCTGTGTTCATCCAGCTCCACTGCTTGTTATCTCGGATTCTCCAGCATCTGCAGTTCCTATTATCTCTGATACAGTGTAAGTAAGATGCTAATGTCTCTGTATTTCTTCATTTTTCCTCTCATGCTTAAAACATCTTCAAAATTATTCTCTACTTACTCCAAGGTCCAAAATATGAGGAAGGTGAGTAGGTTCAGGGAAGAAGTCAGTGCTGCTTTGGAAAATAGCCTCCTCGCTACCTTTCTCTCACTGTTATTTCCAGAACCGAGTAATCACAATTTTGGGAATTGCAAGCAGAAGCCTGCATACTAAAATGCACTGAAGCAAAGCCTCATTCATACCTTCGAACTTGAGTTCTCTGTCAGACAGTTCAAAGAGAGACACTATCCACTATCAATATTTAGTGGAGGCTACAGCCTTTGACGAATGTCGGAAACTCTATTATTTTTATCCTTCTTAGAAACATCAGTTAGATCTCTGGCTTCCTTCACAACTTTCGCTCTTGATACACATCACCAGTTAGAGACTGCTGTTACTCTTTCACAACACAGCCTAAGGCAAGTAGCGACCTATCAATCTCCTCCTCCCACTCCTTTCGTGATCATCTCATTTAAACACTGCTACCCTGCTTACAGGCACAGTTATTGCAACAGCACAATGTGTCCAATAAATTTTTATTTCTGTATGATTATGTTTTATTGTGTCCCCTTGTTTCAGTGTATCAAACTAAAACAAATAATCATTCATGGTTGGACTAATTTGCTGGTTCTACATTCAATAAACTATTTAAAAGCTGTATACAGTTACAGCGTCCACCTTTAAGACAGTAAAATGTCCCAAAGGACTTCTGAGGAATATCATCACTGAACAACATGCCATTGAGCCACATATTGAGACAGGTGATCAAAAGAGGTAGGTTTTAAGGAATGGCTTAAAGGAGCAGACAGAGGTTTAGGATGGTGATTCCAGAGTTTGGGTGTGGAGCTATCTGAAGGCATGGCTGTGCATGGTGGAAAAAAGGAAATTGGTGATGTGCATGAGGTCACTATTAGAGGATCAGAGCAAACTTAGAAGCTTGTTGGTGCTTGATGAGGATGTCTGTTACCATGCCAGGTAATGAGGAAGGAGTTGTTTCCAAGAGGGAAAATTGTTTGCATCTGATCTGTGTGTTGCAATGTATTGCAGAGAAAATGGAGGCCATCATGGTTCACTTGTTGATTCAGAGGTGAGGGGAGTCCCTATGTCTTTGAAAAGTGGCTATTGTGGCACTTCCTGAGTTGTTCCCAAGGATGTCCTTTGCTGTGCTTTGGTCCCTGACATTAGGGGTCATATATTTTATAAAATTGGAATCCATGTTGGTCCCAAGTTCTCATCCAGTCCCTTACAAGCTCTAAGTAAGGTGTTATTTCTGAAATGTCACTCAGTATGAGCTCACTGCTTCTCAGTTGGAGAGTATCACAATCCTGTCTGCAAACCTTTCCCATATCAAACTAGTTCCTGCCATTGGCTCCTGTTCCACAGTACAGAATTTCAACAAACCCAACGGCATGGTGGCTCAGTGGTTAGCACTGCTACCTCACAGCACCAGGGCTCCGGGTTCGTTTCTACCCTTGAATGACTGTCTGTGTGGAGTTTGCATATTGTCCCCCTGTCTGTGTGGGTTCCCTCTGGGTGCTCCGGTTTCCTCCCACAGTCCAAAGATGTGCAGGCTAGCTGGATTGGCCATGCTAAATTGCCCATAGTGTTCAGGTATGTGTAGATTAGGTGAATTATGGCGGTTGGGTCTGGGTGGGATGCTGTAAAGGTCAGTGTGAAATTGTTGGGCCAAAGGACCTGTTTCCACACTGGAGGGATTCTATGATCTATGATCTAAAATCCTCATTCTCAAACGCCTTTCCATAGTGACAACTTGATCATGAGAGGGGAATCATTTTTCTCATTCAGCCAAAGGACATTGAAGTCAGGAATATCATGAGCTGCCACTATAGCTAAAGCGAGTTTTGAGAAGATTTGTAGCTCAGGTTGAGGTTCTGGATGTGAGTTTGCTCGCTGAGCTGGAAGGTTAGTTTTCAGACGTTTCGTCACCATTCTAGGTAACATCATCAGTGAGCCTCCGACAAAGCGCTGGTGTTATGCCCCGCTTTCTATTTATCTGGAGCCAATCTACCATCCTCTGAGAAAAAGAACAGGAAATGACATCACCAACGCAGGAAATGACATCACCAACCCAAGGAAACCGTCATTTCCTGCGTTGGTGATGTCATTTCCTGTTCTTTTTCTCAGAGGATGGTAGATTGGCTCCAGATAAATAGAAAGCGGGACATAACACCAGCGCTTTGTCGGAGGCTCACTGATGATGTTACCTAGAATGGTGACGAAACGTCTGAAAACTAACCTTCCAGCTCAGCGAGCAAACTCACATCCAGAACTATAGCTAAAGTTCTGGAAATTCATCACCAGCAACAGAATACACCAGAAACGTTCCTAGCCTCAAACTAATCCGCTATATTTTCTTCTAATCTACAAATGATCCTTGATACTGCTGCAAAGCTGAAATCATCTAAATTTGTCTTGGTTTCTATTTTCTAAGCCCCCCCCCATGCCCTCTTAATCTGATTTGTAAATCAATTGATGATTATTCCTTTTAATTACCTCGCATTTCCTTAAAAAGATTTCTATTTGACCCTGAGGCTATTTATGATTTCCTTATGAAGAAACCAGGCCTAATGCTTGGTATGTTTCCCCCTTATTCTTCCCTTGAGCTTTTACTTAAAATTTACCCCAATTGGAAATGCTTTTCCGATTGAAATCCCAGCCCACCTATATGTTAAAGCAGTCCATTCACTCAAATACATGAGCCACAGCCTCCACACCGACGATATCAGTAAACCTCTCCTCTACATACATGCACGAATGGCATCCGTGCCCATCCACCCATTAGTAACATGAGCCCTCCCACCGATCCCTGGTCTAGAATTAATAGCCTCAACCCCTCCTCTATAATATGTTATACCTTCTGGCTTATTTACTGGAAAAATCATCCTGGTTGTTAACTGGCCAGCATCTCAGACACCACTTAACTTGCATCCTCTACACTCAACGACTATCAACCTTCTCCACACCAACTCAAAAGAGCACCCTTAGCCTCCAACTACTCTGATTTAGAACTGCCAGCCCAACACCAGTTTCAGTCAGTCAGCCCGACTGATAATTTCAGTATTTTCTAAACAATAGAGATGTTTTAAACACTTCTGAAACAGGTGGGCTTGAACACAGGACTTCTGGTTCAGAGGTAGGCTATCACTGTGCCACAACAGCCCTTAGGGTAAGTAAGTTTTTTTTAAATGAACCAGCTCAGTGATGTTATTGACATATCTCTGGAACAGGTGGGCAATGAAGCCAGGCCTTCTGGCTGTGATGTAGGAGGGTAAGTAATATATTACTCTTTGTAAATCACACACAGATGGAGCACATATGAGAAGGTCAATAAGTGATACTTTTAAACTTAACAACTGATAGAAAAAAGGACAGGTCTTTTCTCAATCCTCTAAGTTTGCTTTGTAATTAAATAGTGTGTTTTGAACTTCTGTGAAATATTTCACCGCAAGCATTTGAAAGTATTAGTTCCTTTTTCTACCATGTTCAATAAAACTCTAACAAGGGAAGTGTAATCTTATTCTTCTCCCATACCCAGAAAAGCCATTACTCACAAAGCACACTCATGTTTGAGTGATTCGGAATTAGGTAAAATTGCCTCAGAAATAGGGTTGTAACAGACATGTGTTTTGTCTTTGAATGGAAAAAAATGACATGGACCTGTTACTTGCAGTTCAGTAATCAGCACACTCAATAACAATGACTTACAGTCAGATAGCTCCTTTAATATGGATAACATCCCAAGGGAGAAGGTGAGGGAGTAAATGAAAAGAGCATATGCTGATATCTGGTGACCTAGGAGAGGTGACTGAAACCTTTGTTGCAAAGATGGATTTTAAAACGTTTTTGAAAATGGGACTGAGATCTAGAGGAATTTTTTGAGGAACTTTCATAGCTCAGGGTTGAGGCATTTACAGCTTGGCACCTTCCACATAGGATGGACAGAGAATGATTGTTGGTTAATGCAAGGATATTTGTAGATCAGTCAGGCTAGAAAGATTACTGAGGCAGTTGGACAAGGTGAGAAGTGGTTCATTGACGAGGATAGTAAATTCACTGTGTAAGGTGCACAGGACCCAAAGCATGTCAACAAGACTAGATGGTGGGTCAGCAGAATTTGATGTATGACAAGATATGGCTGGCTATTTTGACCTTTATGATGGTTGGAGAATGAGAAATCAGGACTGAGGACTTGACTCTGTTGAAGTCTAAAGAAGATTAGAGTTCCAGCAAGTTCAGTGTTGTTGAGCTGGAAATAAGTATTCATGATGAACAATAAGATATGGAGTTGGAACTGAGTTTTGAATTGAACAGAAGCCCAGAATTTCCTCTGGCTCGATTAATTCAGGTCAAATGTCTAGAGATGGAAACTGTGTTGGTGCAAAGACATCAGAGAGCAAAATGGATGGTATTGTTCTTCCTGATGCTGGCTTGGACAAAATGTTGGCTTACCTGCAGATTGGAAGTAATGGGCTAGCACATCCGGGTGTCATCGAGTGTGCCTGATGATGCTACTAAGAGGCAACCCATGGACCTGCAAGAGGAGAAGCCAAAGATCAATTGTTGGGAGACGCGTGAAGAAAGTTTTACAGGGTTCATGAAGAGTCATTATTGGTAAGGATGCATTGGGATTATTAGGAGTGGCACAACACAAGAACAGTTACATAACAAAGGAGTAAGGAGAATGCCATTTGGCCACTTCAAACAATGAAGGAAGCAACCCACACCCTTTACCTGCATCCGCCAACTCACCAGTTGGCAAGAGAGTTGCAGTTCCCTACCCATATTCTGATGCGATGCCACATGCCTTGCAGATCTCTGAGGCAGTGCTACCTACTT
This sequence comes from Stegostoma tigrinum, assembly GCF_030684315.1. Taxonomy (NCBI): domain Eukaryota; kingdom Metazoa; phylum Chordata; class Chondrichthyes; order Orectolobiformes; family Stegostomatidae; genus Stegostoma; species Stegostoma tigrinum. Next base: position 55,053,295 of record NC_081369.1, read on the forward strand.
TTAAGCAGCAGAAATCCCTTCTGCATTTTTGTTAACAGCCATTAAATGGCCTTTAGGGCAGTTCTTCCCTGAGGCAAGCTTCCCCCTCCATTCCCCTGACATTTTTAGCCAAGACGATTGGATAAAGTGGGGAGCAGCCAATCCACTACCTCATATAATTCAGCCCATTGATGCCTATATGGAGATTAGAGGAGGAAAAATGGTTAGAAGTAGGATCATAGTTGAAAAAAACTGACAGGTCAAGAATGGGGGGCTGGATGAACACAGCAGGCCAAGCAGCATCTCAGGAGCACAAAAGCTGATGAAGGGTCTAGGCCCGAAACGTCAGCTTTTGTGCTCCTGAGATGCTGCTTGGCCTGTTGTGTTCATCCAGCCTCACATTTTATTATCTTGGAATTCTCCAGCATCTGCAGTTCCCATTATCTCAGGTCAAGAATGGGCTTTTTGAAGAGTGTGAGGTGATTGTGATTTTAGAGAAGGGAATGGGCAAGACAAAAACTTGCATTTAAATATTGCCTGTCACAAACTAGGGATGTGCCAAAGTTAATGTTGTACTTTTGAAGGACTCCTTGTTATCAGTCAATTTGGGCACCAGGTGCCAGCATCACATTACTCTTTGTGGGTGTTTGCCATGTGCAAATTGGTTGACATGTTTCCTACATTACAGCAGTGTCCACATTTCAAAGGTAGTCAACTACTGTGGGGTGGTCTGAAATTGTGAAACGTGCTACATAAATGCAAATCTTACTCTTCCTCTTCTCATAAATACTGATGAGACAATGGCTGGAAACATATTGTTTCTTTTCATACTGTTTGTTGAGGAAGGATTATGGACCAGGGCCTGGGTGTTAAGGCAGCCACTCTGCACCCCTTCACACTTGTGCTTTTTTATGTGCACCTGAGAATAGGTTCAAGCCTTGATTTGGTATCTAATCTGAAATGGAATTGTACTGTGCCAGAACACCAGGCTTATTAAATGCTGAAGTTGCTGGATTGGGATTTGATCCTCTCATCTTCTAATTCAGAGTTGACAGTATGAACCCTTACCACCAGCTGACACCCTGCATAGCTGCGGTGGCATGGTGGCCTTCATTAGCCAGAGTATGGAATATAGAAAAAAGGAAGACCTATTCCAACTGCATAAAACAGTGGTTAGACCACAAATAGAATATTGTGTGCGGTTCTGGCTGCCATGCTGTTGGAAGGTCATAATTGCAGTGGAGAGGGTGTAGAGGAGATTCACTAGGATGTTGCCTGGAATTAAAAGTCTCAGATATAAGGAGAGACTGCATAGGTTGGGTTTGTTTTCCTTGGAGCAAAGGAGGCTGAGACAGTTCTGATTGAGGTATTCAAAATTATGAGAGGCATAGACAGTGTGGATTCTGAAAATCTCTTTCCCATTGCAAACATATCTAAGACCAGATGGCTTAAGTTTGAAATAAGGAGTAAGTGGTTTGGAGAAGATCTAAGGATTTTGTTTTCACCCAGAGAATGGTAGATATTTGGAACATGGTGCCTGAGAAGGTAGTGGAGGCAACTTTTAAGAAACAACTGGATGAGTACTTCAAATACCAGGGCATATTGGGCTATGGACCAAGTGCAGTTAAATGGAATTTGTGAAGTTTGGTCTTTGTTGGTTGCCGTAGACATGTTGGGCCAAAGTTGGATGTTTCCATTAAATAAGTAGGGCTACAAAGATAAAGGTCTCAAAGTTTTGTCCAATATTTGTGAACAAAACGATGACAGATTTTTGTTTTAAAATATCACTGTTTCCTCACGTAATCTAAAATAGCTGTCCAACTTGGGGAGTTAAGGCATTCAATTGATTGAAACATGACTGGTTAGAATAAACAGCTTAGTTGTCATCAGCTTCAAAGTTATGACTCTATGAAGGAAGAAGGGATTGTAGGGAGCTGGGTATCACGGAAGAATAGAAAATGTGGAAAAGATGCAAAAGGACAGAAATTAAGACATAGACAAAAAAAAGAGGAATTGAATGCAGTGTAGGTATAGGAGTGGTCAGCAAGGGAGAACAGCAGGATTGATTAAGATGCCAAAAATAGAATACGAGGAGAAGCTTGTAGGGAATATACAAACTGATTGTCAAAGCTTCTATAAGTGTGAAGAGAAAAAGATTAGCAATGACAAACATAGGTCCCTACAGTCAAAACAGGGGAAATAGAGAAAGAAAGAGATGGCAAACCAATTAAAAATATATTTTGGATCTGTGTTCATAAAGGAAGACACAAATCATGTGCCAAAAATACTGGGCAAATGCATGGTCCAGTGAGTGAGGGAGAAACCGAAGGAAATCGCTGTTATTAGCGACACAGAGTTTGGTAAACTGATCAATTAAAGGCCAAGAAATCCCCTATGCTTATAATCTACATCCCCATGTAGTTAAGGAAGTGATCCTAGAAATAGTGAATGCTTTTGTGGTCATCTTTCAATATTCTATAAACTCTAAAATACATTTAAAAAAGAGAAACCAGGAAATTATAGACTGGTTAACTTGACATCAAAGGAGGGAGACTGCATGAGTGCATGATAAAAGATTTAATACCTGAGTACCTTACAAATAGTGACAGGATTGGACAGTCAGCATGAGGTTTACAAAAGGAGAATTGTGCTTGAAAAATATATTTGAAGGAAGTAACTAATAGTTTCATGAGGGAGAACTAATGGATGTGGTTTCCTTGGGCTTTCAGAAGGTGATCGACAAGGTCCCATATATGAGATTAGCTCACAGATTGCTGCTGGTGTACTAACATGGAGATAACTGGCTAGCAGACAAGAAACAAAGAGTAGGAGTATGTGTGTCATTTTCTGAATGGCAGCCAGTAACCAGTGGACTCCATTGCTTGGACTCCAGCTATTCACAAAATCTATTACTGATTTAGATGAGGGAACTACATATAAGTTTGCAGGTGACACAAAGCAGGGTAGGAGGGTGAACTGTGAAGGAGGATGCTGAGATGCTTCAGTGCGATTTGGACAAATTGAGTAAGTGGGCAAATGCATGGCAGATGCAGTATAATGTGGATAAATGTGAGACCATCCACTTAGGTAGCAAAAAACAGATAATTATCTGAATGACGACCGATTAGAAAAGAAGGAGGAGCAACAAGACCTGGATGTCCTTGTACACAGGTCGCTGAAAATAATCATGCAGGTGTGGCAGGTGATGAAGCAGGTATGAAGTATGTTGGCCTTCATAGTGAGAGAAATTGATTACTGGAGTAGGGATGACTTGCTGCAGATGTACCGGGCCTTGGTGAGACCTCAGCTTAAGTGTTGTGTTGCAGTTTTGGTCTCCTTATCTGAGGAAGGATGTTCTGGCAGGAGTGTGATGAAGGTTTACCAGATTGGTTGCTGGGATGGCAGGAGTGACATGTGAACAGACACTGCATCAGTTCGGACTATGTTGACTGGAGTTTAAAAGAATGAGGGTGTTGTGGGTAATCTAACAGAAACCTATAATATTCTAACTGGACTAGACCGGGTAAATGCTGGGAGAATGCTCCCAATGACCAGAGTGGCCAGAAAGAGGGGTCACAATCTAAAGACCATTTAGGATTGAGATGAAGATAAATTTCTTCACTTAGACAGTGGAAATCCAGTGGAGTTTTCTGCCTGACATTGGTGGTAGGGAAGTTGTTGGAGCAAATTCTGCGGGACAGGATTTACATGTATTTGGAAAGGCAAGGATGAATTAGGGATAGTCAATATGGCTTTGTGTGGGAAATTGTGTCACTGATTTGATTGGGTTTTTAGAAGAAGTAACAAAGATGGTTGATGAGGGCTCAGCAATGGACGTGATCTATATGGGCTTCAGCAAGGCGTTTGACACAGTTCCTCATGGTAGACTGGTTAGCAAAGTTTGATCACATGGAATGGAGGGAGAACTAGCTATTTGGATTAGAACTGGCTGGAAGGTAGATAATAGAGGGTGGTGGTGGAGGGTTGCTATTTAGATCAGAGGCCTGCAAACAGTGGTGTACCGTGAGGATCATTGCTGGTCCAGTGCTTTTTGTCATGTATATATCGATGATTTGGATGTGAACTTAGGAGGCATGGTTATTAAGTGTGCAGAGGACACCAAAATTGGAGGTGTAGTGGACAGCAAAGAAGGTTATCTCAGGGTACAATGGGATCGGGATCAGATGGGCCAATGGGCTGAGGAGTGGCAGATGGAGTTTAATTTAGATAAATGTGAAGTGCTGCATTTGGAAAGGCAAATCAAGGCAGGGCCTATACACTTAATGGTAAGGTCTTGGAGAGTGTTGCTGAACAAAGACACCTTGCACGGCAAGTTCATAGTTCCTTGAAAGTGGAGTCACAGGTAGATAGGATAGTCAAGGAGGCATTTGGTATGCTTGCCTTTATTTGTCCGTGCATTGAGTACATGAGTTGGGAGGTCATTTTGCAACTGGTGAGGTCACTGTTGGAATACTGCATGCTATTCTGGTCTCCCTGCTAAAGGAAGAATGCTGTGAAACGATAAAGGGTTCAGAAAAGATTTACGAGGATGTTGCAGAGTTGGAGGGTTTGAGCTATAGACTGGTGGCTATTTTCCATACAGCATCAGAAGCTGGTGGGTGACCTTTTAGAGGTTAACAAAATCATGAGGGGCATGGATAGGATAAAAAGACAATGCCTTTTGCCCAGGGTGGGGAATCCAAAACTAGAGGGCATAGGTTTAAGGTGAGAGGGGAAAGATTTGAAAGGGACCTCAGAGGCAAATTTTTCACGCAGAGGGTGGTCCAGGTATGGAATGAACTACCAGAAGAATTGGTGAAGGCTGGTACAATTGCAACATTTAAAAAGGAGCTGGATGGGTACATGAATAGGAACAGTTTAGAGGAATGTGGGCCAAATGCTGCAAATGGGACTAGATAACTTTAGGATATCTGGTCAGCATGGACAGGTTGGACCAGTTTGTTTGTTTCTGTGCTGTATATCTCTATGACTCTATGATTCTCTGCCACAGAAAGCAGCGGAGGTCAAAACACTGAATGTTTTTGGGAAAGCCATAGATATAGTTCTTTGGGCTAAAGGGTTCAAAGGGTATGGGAATAAAGCAGGAACAGGGGACTGAGTTGGATGATCAGCCAAAATCATTTTGAATGGCAGAGCAGGCTTGAAAAACCAAACAGCCTACTCCTGTTCCTAACTTCTCTGTTACTAGGAAAGGAAAGTTTGAGGCAGGGACAGTTGAGTGATTGTAACTATTGAGGACAGTCTTGCACAGAAGGGTTTAAAGTCAGACAAATATATTGGATAGACGTCTCTATTTTGACTCCACATCATTTTTGGCCAAGAGACGATGGGTTATGAGAATTAACTGTTCCAAAAACTCTGCCAGTTCCGGTCATTGAAAAGTCAGCAGAAAAAAAAATCAGCCAGAGGTTGTTTTCCATTTCATTTCATCCATCCAGCTTTCACACAACAGGAAACTGCACAGTCAAGATTCAGAAATAGCCATGTGGGGAAAGTACCCTTTGTTCCGTCACTGTACAGTGCCACCATGGCTCTCTGAAGCACTGAGTTTTTTGAGTTGTTTTAATGAATTTGGAAATTCCCTTAAATATGAGCAATATGGTGTTCAATTTACCAAGTTCCTGATCAGTGTCTCACTCTAATTGTCCAATTGATTTCCATATTAGCATGTGCAGAACCCAGCGTGGGTGAAAAAAAGAACTCATATCAATTTTGATCAAGGTCTGCGAAAGTATTATCGCATCAGTTCAACATAAGTATGCAAAGGTGCAAGTTGAAGTAGCTTCAAAGACCTTGAACTTGATGAAAAGCGACAAGAGATACCCACCGTTAGTTCAAATTGTTATCTGAATTAACGTCAGATAGGCTGGTTGATTTATCTCTAGGAAACTTGCCTTGAAACACTTCAGATGAACGTGCCTGAGTTCTGCACTCAAAAACTCTCACAGATGTCTGAAGCTCAAGGGATAGAACTCTTTTTTCAAAAAAAAAAGGGTGCTTTCATCAGAATGGAGCAAGCACTTTATTGAAGTTATCAGCACACCAGGATGGCAGCAGTGCTGTGTGTCGGTGAGTTTGTCTCCTGCTGCTAATTCTTTCAAATCCTAGCCTAAAATCATAGCAGAGATAACTGTGCAGGCAGCAGAGAATATCACAGCCCTCTTGACAGTGTACCTGAAGAATATCTGCAGCTTCCCTGCCGACAGCCTATCGATTCTTCAGATATGTTGGTTCTTTAAAGAAAGCTAGCACCTGTGACACATAGTTAATAGCAATGTACAAAGGGATAAAAGTTAGCAGAAATTTATTTCATGAACAGAACCAGTTGCTTATGCCAGATGCAATTGTTAAGGTTGAGTATCCGCAGAACAGATTTTGAAATAGTTTGAATTGCTAATTGCTATCTTAATTCTGCAGTTTTTTTTCCGAAAGAAAAGTGAATTGATCTAATTTAGGAGCTAGCGGTCCTTATTCGAGCGCGAAGATATTTCTGTATAAATCACGAAAAATAAAACTTGCGATTGAGGCTGGGGACTGCTGTGTGAAGCTTTTTTTTGCAGAACAGTCCATTAAAAACATTCTGCACGGCGATCAGTGCCTGTCTTCAGAAAGAATAATTTAACATTGAATTATGAATTCCAGACAAACCCTCACCACTTGTTGTAGGTCGGTATCTAAAATCACCAGACAGTTCCTGTGTGATTGCCAGATAGGCAGGAACCCATTAGAAAAAAAACGCAACAATGTGATAACAGGGAAAGGTCAAAATTGTCATAGATTAATCTCAATTATAAGGGCAGCGAGTGGATTTCTTCCATCCCCAACTAATCTTATTCCACACACATGCGCATGGTCATGTGATTTGAAACATGCCTAAATGAAATTATAAAGCGGTGTTAAATTTATTAATCATTTAATTAACTAAATGTTCCTGCAACTACAGTGGAGATGAATGGCATGTCAGCTGCTAATACAATTTGCCTCTCAGTCAGGAAGGGTCAGAGGAGAAGCAAACTGCATCCTGAGTGTTCTTTCTATCACACCTTATTTTAAAGGGTCACAATTATGGCAAGGTTTTCTCTGCAAGTTGCCCTTGCTGCTAACCCGTCTGACTTTGAGGTCCATGCTGCTTGGAGAGAGCGAAGGGGAACATGGAGTGAAATGAAGGATGTACATTCAAGCGGGAAGCTGGTGGGGGTTGGGGGAACATCCTGCCCACCCCATCACTGTTTTTTTTAATCAGGACTTGCAATCAGGCTGATGACAAGCATCAGTGGAAGAATGCAAAGCTTCTGCAAGAGGAGAGACCGCGGCCTGACACAGAAGGTGACTCCTGAGGCACTAACCTTGGAGAAAGTTACACTTATTAAAATGAATTTAGAAAGGTTGTTCTGACAGCTGCATAATTAAATATCGGAGTGTCAGTGATAATTTATTCTACACACATTTGGTGGTCATAGCCTATTTGCTGTAGGGTCAACGTGCATATTAGGAAGAGGAAAGAAAAGAGAGAGGGGAATTTTAAAAAAAAGACACAGGGAGGTGCATTTATCTCAGGCTGCGAGGGGCAGCTCAGAGGTACCAGCCTTGTAAATTCCAGCTATAGTAAGGCGGAAGCACTTGTCTATTTTACCTTTTGCAATAGTATTTACTTTTTTTTGCAAAGTAGCAGGCAGACAAGGTCTGTTGGTCACAGTGTATTACCTTGTCAGTTGCAGTACTCCTCATATGCGTCCTGAACAAATTACATGCTTCTGTACGTCTGAAAGGGTATGGAGGTTATAACTCACCGTTCGCCCCTGTGCAGGCTTCTGTTACTTCCCAAATGATAACCAAGGTCACGCTAATCAACTCAATTACCCGTCCTGTTGGAGATGTTCATAATGTTTTCTGCAAGTCAGTCTCGTGTAAAAGAAAAACCTTTCATTCACCAGCAAATTATTATCATTTCATTCTTGAGACCTCTTTAAAAAGGAAGCTTGATGCCCTGGCTCTTAATAAAAGCAACCTTTTTCATGACAAATAAAACAAAGTTTGCATTTTTTCCCTCAATCAGAATGTAACTTAGCCATCTGAAGATTTTGGTCACAGATTGAAATAAATAATGCGTAAGGTTTTTAGATTGTAATAATTGAACACTTAATTTTTATATCATGCCAATTCCCTGTTTCTGGGAGACAAAAGAACCAAGATCTATATAAATCAATCTTATATGTACCATTATTTTACTTACACAGCAGTTAATACATTACCATAAAATAGCACAAATTTCAAGCATTTGGCCACTAGTCTCTGCTAGCAATTGAGTTCCCCTTTCTCTGCTCTTACCAGGAAGCCATTAATATTTTAAACCATATTTATCTTAAATATTATGATTCACTTGGCTTTGGCAGCTGCTTGTAATGTATTTGATATTCTTATAGTCTCTTAAATATGTGTATTTTTCCAAATCTCTTTTTTCACTCTTTCTCAACCTGAGTGTATGCCCCTTGTTGATCCACATGCTAGTACATTCCTGTCATCAAACCCATAGTTTCTCTGCTCCAGTGTATGCAGCTCTAGTCCTTTCCAAGACTCTCATCGTATCTGTATCCTTCTTATCTGAAGTAGTGTCTGTATAAACTGATGTTGAATCATTTCACGGCTGTACTTTACTGTTTATGATGGAAAGCCCAATACTCCAGTTACACATGTAGATTAGTCATTGTCTCCTTGCTTTGGCATCCAATGCCATTACATATAAAACTTCATTGGGTTTTCTTTCCACTGCAAAACTGCCTTGGTATCTGAATTCTCAGGTTTGTCTCTTTCTACCCATAGATCAGTGTCTCCGTGTTCTGAAATCTATATAGTTGTACTCCAGATCTATTCATCTGAACTGGAATATAATGAGGATTCGCATGTTCATGCCAATTGAAGACCAAAGTGAGGAGGAATTTCATCGAGGGTTGAGAGTCTTTGGAACTCCTTGTCACTGAAGTTTGTGGGCTGACTCCTTGTGTATATTCAAGGCTGAGATTGATGGATTCTTGATCAGTAGGGAATCAAAAGTTACAGGGAAAGTGCAGAAAAGTGAACATGAAGAATTTCAGATCAGCCAAGACCCTATTGAATGGCAGAATAGGTTCGAGGGGCCGAATGATCTGTTCCCTATTTCTTATGGTCTTAATGACATGCTGATGTATAAGAGGATGCAATATTGATACCAGCAGTCAAGCACTGTTGAAACTGTAAGAGATCTGTATTATAGAGATCAGTATGATGCATAATAATGTGTAAAGTTTATTGGAGTATCTGAAATTATCACTCATTGGTAAGGCAGAGACCTAAATGCAATAAGAACTGATCAACTAATGGTTTTATCAGTAAGCTCAGGCCAAACTATGTCATCTTGTTCTGTGTCTCTGTACTGTTAGGTTTCTTCCCCAGGTGTCTACATCTGTACCTTCAGATTTGTACCTCTCGATTGTTGCATCTGCACCCAGATCTGAGTTCATACTTGGGTGGCACGGTGGCACAGTGGTTAGCACTGATATCTCACAGCACCAGGAACCCGGGTCGATTCCAGCCTCAGGTGTCTGTCTGAATGGAGTTTGCGCATTCTCCCCGTGTCTGTGTGGGTTTCCTCCGGGTGCTCCGCTTTCCTCCAGCCGTCCAAAGATGTGCAGGTTTGGTGGATTGGCCATGCTAAATTCCCCATAGTGTTCAGGAATGTATGGATTAGGTTACGGGGGACTGGGTCTGGGTGGGACGCTCTGAGAGTCTGTGTTGACTTGTTGGACTGACGGACCTGTTTCCACACTGTAGGGATTCAATGAAATATACTTAGAAATATCTTTCATTTCTGCGCTTCAATCATTATTTTGCTAGTTTACCTTTCTTCACTCAACAATATTAATTCGCACTTTTGGGAAAAAATAATAATCAAAATTAAGCAATTTGAATAAAATTGTATGCCTTGTTCCAAAGACATTTATTCAAAAGAAGTCAGCATTTTGTTCAAATTAAACAATTTTGCATTAACCAGACTTTTATTGATGTTCATTTGCATTCACTGTTCTTTTTTGTGTCCTAACTTGCAGCTTACCCATTTTGAACTGCATTTACCACATGTATAAATCTATTCCACTAACCAGCCTGTCCCATAATACCCTACCTCGACTCAACCTCTTGGCTATCAGAAATGCCTAGTGAAGAGTTTTCGAGTCTGTTTTTGCATGACACGAAGCCGAGGCCGCCACACCAACAGGCATTCAAAGGATTTTGGCACGTGGATCAAAACTCTCCTTATCCCAAGCTCTAATTGAATTAGGCAACTATGACTGATGAGGCGTGTTTATGTGGGGAGGTGGGGCAGAAAGAGATTACCCTGCCAGCCACTGTTTTGACGAGAGGCAGAACCTAGTGTTATCGCAATCATTAAACATGTGTTAAAAGTGTTCAGTGATGTGGTTGAACCTCCCAACATGAATGCTCCTTGGATCAAGCCCTAGTTCATTGTGTTTCTTTTTATATCGAGAGGAAAAGAAATAATTTGCGAAATGCCTGACGTCAAACAACACTATTACTATCTCACTGGCAGCGGGAGCAAAAAAACCGCAGAGAAAGCATGGAATATTCCCCATGAAATATTCCAGTAAATATTCCATGAATACGGTGATTACTGACATAGTTTGGACAGGAGATTCTGGATTTATCATACAATGAAAAGTTGGGTGAAGGTTTGATGGGAGGGAGAATGCTTTGCCTGAATTCTTATGTGCTAGTGTGTTGCAAATGCCCAGTTCCGCAGCCATCAACTTAGAAATACAAACGGCCCAATTTGCCTGTTTTAGTGACAGCAGTTCTTGGTAACCTGCCTCTGATTGTAATCAAGTTGTGAAGGAGAAGGATGCAAGCGGAAATGAAAACTAGGGTGTAAGGTCTCAGGAAGAAAACAAGGCATGCTTTGCTCTATGTAGACAGTAGTATAGTGACAATCTTACTGGATTCGTAATTCACAAATACAGGTTAATTTTTTTTTGACACTGAGGGTTCAAATCCCACCCAGTTAGTGGAATTTAAATTTGATTAATTAATCTGGAATTGCAAGCTCAAAATAGAGACATGAAACTATCATTATTTATTGTAAATCCCTTCTGGTTCATTAATGTCCTTTCAGGAAAGAAAACTGTCATTCATATCTGATCTGGCTTAACTGCGAATCCAGACCCACAGCAATGTGAGTGGGTGGCTCTTAACTGCTCTCAGAAATGCTGAGCAAGCCATTCAGTTTGAGGGCATTTAGGGGTGGGCAGCAAATACTGGCATATGACAGCAACAGCCATATCCCTTGAAGTACAACAAAAAGCACAACAACTTTCAGATTCCCCAAAAAAACTGACCATTCAGTAAGATACTTTTGAAGTGTAGTCGCAGCTGTGATTTAGCAAATCTAGTTGTCAATTTCCACAGAACAGGCTCCATCAAGCAGCAATGTGATATGGTCCACAAAATCTGTTTAGCTAATGTTGTTTGTTGAGGCATAGATAATTGCTCCAGACATTAAAGAGCACTCTTCTGCTCTTCAACAAAATAGAACCATGGATTCTTTACATTCATCCAAGGGAGCAGACAGAACCAAGTTTGAATAACTCATTTAAAAGCCATCACCACTAACAGTGTAAAGCCTATCTAGTTAAATCTCTGATAACAAGGTGCAGAAGTGGATGAACACAGCAGGCCAAGCAGCATCAGATGGGCAGGAAGGCTGATGTTTCGGTCCTAGATTGCAGAAGGATCTAGGCCCGAAACGTCAGCTTTCCTGCCCATCTGATGCTGCTTGGCCTGCTGTGTTCGTCCAGTTCTGCACCTTGTTATCTCAGATTCTCCAGCATCTGCAGTTCCTACTATCTCTGAAACTACTTGAATCTCTGATGAGTGACCTAAACCTTTGAGAGTGCTACCTGTGACTGACAAATGACCACTGCAGTGCCACTTTGCCTGGAAATAACAGCATGCAGTAAACACTAATGGTCACAGTGTAAATTGGGCAGTTTATTACTTGAGGTGTGACGCACTCCCTCATGGTTGCATTGTGTCTTTTAACTCCCTTGTGCTATTGTTTATTGATTGCTTTATTGCTGACTTCTTGAAAAGGTGGAACAATGCAAATTATTGTCACAGTGCTATAGATTGCAACAAACTCAGATTTATATTATCAGGTAGGCATAATCACCCATTGTAGTAATCCTATTGCCAAATAACATGTTGACCCATTTCACAAATGGTTGTAATCGCATTGAGAACTGACGAAGGTTGTTGGGACATTCGCTGTATGGTGTATATTATCCAGCAATCTCATCTTGTCATCTTTGGGTTATGTTCTCTTATTCACATGAAATAAGCTGTTCATAATACTCTACTCAATTCTTCAGTTTATTAGTTTCCTGTAGAATACTGGAAGTATACCTTGGACCGAGCAAGATTAGAAAAATGATTTTTTTCCTGTGTGTATCCAGAATGCATACTCATCAAGAACTTCTAATCATCCTTTTAGACATGTAATCAGACCACTATCTGAATAAGAGGAGACTTTGGAGGTTAGAAACAAGGTCATTGATTTTCATTGAAAACTATAATCCTCAAAGAATTGTTAAAAAATATTGAAAGCCAATAACAAAGAAGAATTTAACTTATCAATCAAATCAATGCAGAAGCAATGGTCCTGTAAAGAACAAATATTTTGATACAAATTATTGAATGCTCTGCTATTTTAACGTTACAGAAGAAAATTGTAGGGCTGATGGGGGAACCTTCATCCCATTTTATAATATAGGTTGAAATGAAATGCTCTCTGAATGGGATATGTGCTTTCAGAATCAGTTCTCGGAGCAATCCTATATCTCTTGCACCTTAAATTAAATGTCACCTCCTGTGTGCCATTCTGTTAGTGATGGCTTGTAAAACAAAACTTGAAAAAATTGCACTGAAAGTTAAAATGAATAATAAAATCTAAATCCAATCACAACTTCACTCCAACCAGAACTCTCAGCATAAAAAGAGCTTCTTTAGAAAAGCAATGAGCCATGCTAAATAGTTAATGACAAAGCTGGGCAATTGCGCTTTCCTTTATTTTAAAATCTATCTTTTCCACAATAAAACTCCACATTTGGAATGCTTTCTCTGCGCGCCCTCTATAAGCCAGAAAATTTTAAGGCATAGTTCTAAATGGTTATCGTGCATTCAATATCTGAACTCCCTGCAGTCTTTTAAAGTCCCCTAATGGATGAAATTATATAGCGTCACAGTGAATGAACAAGTCCTTCCGTGTTCTGCCTTTTTTTTTCCTTTATCCCCTTCACTGCCTTCTGTGCCTTTTTCTAGGCAAAGTTCACTTTGAAGTGTGACAAGAAACACTTGACAACTGACACATGCTGTATCTTATCAACGCAAAGCACAGTCAGTCCTCCACTGAAGAATGATTGTCGCTGTGCCCATTTGTCATCCCCCACCCAGCTTCATTTGTCAGTCTATCCCTCGAAGTTCCCTCTCTATCCTGCAGTTGCTATCTTCATTCGTCTCAGTCCAGATTCCATCTTGTGAACAAATAGATGAATGCTTTGTACAATTTGAGATCTCTTCCTTGCTGTGTAGATGTTGTGCATGGCTATGAACTGATCTCTGCACAGAAAAGAACATTGTCTTCTTTGCATTTTATATACAGTTAGTAATTTATATCTAAAGAAAAGGCTACAGTGATAGTAAGTGTTTGTTTTCATTGCGAGGGGATTTCATGGTGTGCTCTGCACATGAACAGGCCATTCAGCCCTCCATAGGGAAATCTAGAACTAGGAATCGTAGTTTAAAATTAGGGGGTTGCCCATTTAAAACAGGGATAAGGAAACATTTCTTACTCTCCATGGGTTATAAGTCTTTGGAGTTCCCTTCTACACAAGGCAGCAGACGCAGATTTTTAAATATTCTAAAGGCAGGTGTAGATAGGCGGATAGATTCTTGATCATTAAGGTGATGATACATTATCAGGGATATCCAGGAATGCAGAGATGGCAGTAAAATCAGATCAGATACCATCATACTGAATGGCAGAACAGGCTCGAAGGGCTGAGTGGTCTAATCTTGTTCCTTGCTTATATGTTGGCTCACTTGAATGATGCAAGTGTTTACACTCCACATAAGCCACTCTCCATCATTGGTCCCTTAAAGCTGCAATTTGGAATGTACCATGCATTATGCAAACAGACCATGCAGCTACAAACAGGTCATGTATTAGCTTATGCCCCTTTATGGGCTGCAGTATATGCATAATTAGAAGATGTCAGAAAACATTTCCTTCCATGGCTTTTCCTCTAGCTCCATCAGTAATGCCTTCTGATGTGTTAATCCATATTTTCCTTATAGGCTGTTTGTAAACTTGGTCATGCAATGTGGAAATTCATGGCAGTGCCAGCATTTATCACCCATTCTGAATTATCCTTGAGGAGGTGATTGTCACTTATTTTCTTGAACCACTGCAGTCCACAAAGTGGAAGTACACTGCTACTAAGTCAAGAGTTGCAGGATTATAGGCTAATTACAGTTAAGGAAAATCAGGATGGTGTGTGGCTTGGAAAGAAAGTTGAAGGTTTTGATGCTCCTAAGTGTGGGTAGGATTTCAGAGCCGGACTGTTTTCCCCCTGATTTCTGCTGACTTCAGTTTTACTAGGGCCCCTTGGCATCACTTACAGTCGAGTGTAGCTTTGATATCAGGGACTTGCAACTCTCCTCTTGAGCTTAGCATTTTTGGTATTCACGTCTGTAATGAGGTCTCAACTAAGCCTTGTGTTAGCACCTTTCACATTCTAAGAACTGGATGGGTATGGAATGTTCCCCTGAATTCCCTATTGAATCTATTAAGCGATATATAGTAGTAATGAGGCTTGTCATATCACCTTTCAGCATAAAGCACCCTCTTGTGTTTTTTATAAAGAAGAATAGCTGGATTTGACACTGTAATTTGAAAACAAAATTGCCTGACTGGAATGGCTCTAGGTTCGGTATGCTGGACCTGATGGGATGAATCCTAGTAAATTAAAGGAAGCAGCCATGGAGAATGTGGATGCTCTGGTGGTCATCTTTCAAGAGTCCTTAGATTCTGGAAGAGTCCCAGGAAACTGGAAAACTGCCAATGTGACACCTTTATTTAGAAAAGGAAGGAGACAAAAGATATCTATAACAGGGAGCTATAGACCGGTTAGCTTAAGGTCTGTTATTGTAAAAATATTAGAGTCATTGTAAAGAATAGCAGTACATTTAAGAAATGCTTTTTATAAAAAAGGACAGGAGGTTAAGGAAAGAACTGCGCCTGCTTACAGCGAAGCATATTTATGATTATATTTTCCATGTGGTAAGTTCCTGTTCTCTGCTTAGCAGCGAAAGAAGGGATGTTCCTTAAATGGACAAAACCTATCAGGCCCAGATTAACAGAGGCTCTGTACCAGGTGAGAGCATGGGGGACACATTTATGTTTGAGAATATTCTTGATTTTGAAAGTTTTAAGTTAACCACATAAGAAGGGCTTTAGGTTAGGTTTTCTGATTGTCATTATTTTAACACCAACATTAACCCAATGTGACATTGCGAATTGCATGCTGCCATCTTTGACATTTTTATGCGTACTTTTACAAATTAAATGCCAAGCTTTTGCCCCAGATTAATGGCCTCAATCACTCTTGTGAATAGATCCTCTGTTAGATTGTATTCTGTAATCCTGAATCATTCTCAGTGTAGTAATAAGGGAATCATTAATTTTCTAAATGTATCACAGTTTTAATTGATTGTTAACGCAATCAAACGGAATTACCTGACCATATGGGCTCGTTACAAGGAAAAATCAAATCAGATCAGGCAACACTAAACTCAAAGAACCCGCATTTTATTTCCTTCACTTCCCATTTGTGTTTAAACTTATTTCCTTTTTAGAGCCCCCTAATGCATCACTTTGTTGCTGAAATTGCTGATAATCTCATTGGGGAAACTGATCTCGAAGAGTTAATGAGCTGGACAGTGTGAGGGAGCTGATTTAACATAAATAGAGAGATCGCTATTAACCCTGTATTGCTTCAGCAATCATGTGACATACATGTCTATGTCTGTGTGTGCTGAGGTATTTATCTATCAAGGCTCTTCACATGGTCAGACACAGGAACAGTTTGCTAAATCCATTAACGGTAATGTGAATATTTGCTGCTTAACACTGTTGCTCTGAAAGATTGAGGCTTTTTTTTAAAATGTCAGTTAATTGATCATAGGTTTTTTTTGTCATATTTGTGCTCATCAAGCTGGTGTGTGTTTGTTGAAAATGGCACACATCCTTTCCTTTCACCGCCAGTGCCAGCATCAGTCATTCCCAGGTTAGGGAAGAGGCGATGACCTAATGGTATTATTGACAGACTATTAATCCAGAGACCCAGATAACATTCTGGGGACATGGGTTTGAATCCTGCCATAGCAGATGGCGGAATTTGAATTCATTAAATATCAGCAATTAAGAATCTAATGATGACCATGACTCCATTGCCAATTGTTGGCAAAACCCGTCTGGTTCACTAATGTCCTTTTAGGGAAGGAAACTGCCTTCCTTACCTTGTCTGGCCTACATGTGATGCCAGACGCACAATAAATGTGGTTGACTCTGAACTGCCCTCTGGGCAATTAGGGATGGGCAATAAATGCTGCCAGGCTAGTGACGCCCTCATCCTGTTAAGGAATAAAGGAAGACAAAAGTATCACGGCAGTGGAAGATGTTAGGGGATGGGAAGAAGTGTTGGGTTTGTGGGGGAGGGCAGGGTGGTCAATAGAGGGTACACTGAGGGTGGTGGCAGTGATTGGGGGGAGTACTGTCGTGTCAGTGGGGTGTTAGTCATTTAGTTTAACTGCTACCCAGAAATTAAAGTAAATTTTTAACCCCCTGACTTTTCCTGCGTTACAATTAAACTTAAGTGAATCATAACAAAACAAAATCTTAAGGGACTTTTTGAGGATTGCCAATGTAGGGGAATTGCAAATCAGAATTTTCAATTTCCCTGGCAATTTCTGGTAGAGTCAGCTGCGCTGGGATTTCCATATGATCCTGACTCAACTCCTGCCTAAGCTGTTGCAATGCGTACCTGGCTATCAGAGTATCTGGGTCAATTACTCCAGTATCAGTAAAAGAGCCTAATGCTAGTCAGTCTTGTGACCTTTCTGACTGGGACTGCTATCCCTTGTATGACTAAGCACTCTGATTCTAGTTGTTCCAAAACCACAGCAAAGTGTAAAAAATGCATTCACATTGCAGCTAGCAGGATGAGGAATATTCTGTGCCATATGATTCAGGTTAATCTGGCCTCAGGCCAGAGATGTGGAATGGTAGCATAGAGCCCACAATGTAAAATTATTCTTTGATGAAGGAAGCCATTAAATCATTTCTGTGTAACCCTTTGAAAGAGTGATCCAATTTACCTCCATACCCCATTCAATGCCCATCACACTACCATTAGTTTTCTTTTCAATTCTGTCTCTAATTTCCTTTTCCTCAATCTTTCCAGTCAGAACACTCTAGATCACAACAATTTACTGTGTTAAAACAAAAGTTTCTTCATTTCCGCTCTTGTTTTATTGCCATTTATCTTAAATTTATAGCTTCTGAGTGCCAACTTTCTCACCAGTGGAAACTATTTCTTGTTTTTAATGTGTCAAAATGCCTCATGGTTGCTTCTAATTTATAAAAGAGTGTGAACCTAAATTTACAAGTTAGGGGCATTGTAGAGTGTGGAAGGTCGGTTTGACCCTAAAACTGATGAAGTGTAGCCAATTCCGTTCTCGTGGCGTACCCGCACTCTGAGCCAGAGGTCAGTATTACTTTGCATCTTGAACCTTTGAGAGATGAAATTCATCAACAGCCGAGGAAATGCTGCTCAATAGCACTGTCAATGGCAGCCTCGGTCAGATTACTGAGAATGGTTTGGTGGGGTGGTAATTGACTGGATGAATTTATCCAGCGTTTTGTGGATGGGATGTACCCGGCCAATTTTCCACGCTGTCAGTAAAGCCTGATTGGCCTTGCTCATGTTTGTCATGTTCAATAACTGTGTTGTAAATGGCAAGGAAGATTGTCCCATGTTAACATTTCTCTTGGACTGATCAGTAAAATATGCATGAAAACTTTTCATTTGGCTTTGCTTCTTTCATTTTAAACAGGACATTGCTGTGGGACCTGGCGGGGTGTTCAACTGGCAGGAAGAAAAAGATTTTCTCAATTTCAGAATGTTCTAAAGTCCTGAATGAACAACAAAGTACTTCAGTTGTGTGTGTAATGTACTGGTATAACGTTTTAAGAGTTAGGAGGTGTCACCTGACAGTAAAATGGTGCTAAGTTCTCCTTTGGGCATCCTTACTTTCCATTACCCTGTGCCTTTCTCTCCTGCCCCTCCCTTCCGACAATGCACTACACAAGCCTAATCAGAAGCAATTTTTCTCCTGTGCAATAGTTTAACTGAATACTGTTCCATGATGAAGGCGTTCTCTGAATATTCCAACATTGACTTTCACCTTCCGCAATTAATTCCAATCTACACTCTTTGTGTTTTTGTTAGTTTGACATACGGGGTAACATCAGCACAGATGCGGAGTGTTCTCTTATCTCCCTCGCGTCTGTAGTTTACTGAACTTGTGTATGCCTTGGAAAGGATCCAATTACATATCGGACATAGGTAGTGTCATGTTAGAAAGGAGACGAGTGAGGATTTGGGTAAAGCTGTGTCTGGTGATTTTAAATCCCTTTGCTCTGCAGTCAGCTTAAAAGAGACCTCAAAAAAATGACAGCTCTTTGTTTGGCCAGAAGCCTGTTTGGTACCTGATGTCTCATTTAGGCTCAGGTCACAGCCACCCAAGCTAAGTGTTCCCCAGGCATATTATGAGGACTTGTGTGAGTCAGTTCACGTGCTGAGAGATCTCCGATTGCATTGAATTACTTTCCAGATGCAAGTGCTGACTCTTAATTTCTCAGGCAAGGAGAGTCACATCAGCCTACATGGACCTGGCATGTTCTTCTCACACCCAGCCCTGGACCCTGCTGAGAAGGGGAAAACAGGATTGGAATAAATAATGCCACGCAATTTCCATCTTAGCAGCCTGTGCATTTGAGCTGCTTATGCTAAGACAATTCAAAAGCACCGAATGATAAAGTCACATTGAGTAAAAATGTCAAAAAATAGGAAACAAGATGGGATTAAGTTTCAGATCAGCTGTGATCTCACTGTTTGGCAAACAGACTCAAGGGACTGAAATGGCCCATTTGTGTTCCTTTGTTTGCCGTTTTTCAACAAAACAAATATCATAACATTTATAACTTGAGTTGAACATGTAAAACATGCAAAAGACGTTTTACAAGAGCCATTTCGTTCATGAAAGGGAGGGAGTGTCGTCAAAGCAAATCCTGGTTTACAGTCAACATGAAAGCAGAGGTCAGATGGATCTTGCAACAACTCAGTTACTGGGGAAGAGGACTGAGCTCCTGTAGAACTGCTCAGGTCCTTGTTCCTTGGGTGCTAATTAAAAGGTTCTACATGTAGTTAATTTGTTATTTCATTAACTTGAGAAACTCAGCAGGTTTAGCAAAATCTGTGGAGAGAAAGACAGAGTCAGCAGCCCACTATAACCCTTTTTTGGAACTGAAGGAGTCTGAAAAGTGGTGCTTTTAAAAACTATTGATAAAGAGGGGAGAAACAAGCATGTGAAACAGATGGGAAAGGGACCACTGGTAGAGGCAAGGGGTAATGAAGACGTGAAATGATAAAGAATAGTTGCTGAGAGCAGTAAATGAGTCAGCACTGCTCAGAACAAACCCATGCAAACAAGACTCTTGTTAGGGATGTGGCGTAATTAAAATGGAAGACAAGAGTTCTGTTGGGAAACTCACATTTCTGCCCTAGGCCTGTTACAGTGTTCCAGTAAAGCCCAACAAGCAAGCTGAAGGAGCCTCTTTATCTGATTAGGAACAAGTTACTACAGATGTCACTGTGATGGTCATGTGTTTAGAAGGTGCTGTCTGAGGAGGGCAGCATGGTGGCACAGTGGTTGGCACTGCTGCCTCACAGCGCCAGGGACCTCTGTTCAATCCCACCCTTAGGTGACTAAACAAAAAATGCCGGGGATCACAGTGGGTCAGGCAGCATCCGTGGAGAGAGAGAGCAAGCTAACATTTCGAGTCTAGATTACTCTCCATCAGAGCTGATGTGGAGGGAGCAGCATTTATGTAGTGGAAGATGAAGGGTGCTGGGGGAGAAAGGATGTTGATAGTTCAGATTAAGTATTCAGAATATTCTTAATTTTTTGCGTAAAAACCTTATAGCCTTCAGGACTCAACATTGAATTTAACAACATGAGACCATAAAACTCTTGGTCTCTATTCTGATTTTACGCCATGCCCAACCCCCTCCTCCAACTTGATTAACTTATCAACCAATCAGCACTCTTCTCTCATGCTGCATAGTTTGCTGCTCCCTTTGAAATCTGGCATTCTTGCATCTGTCCTGAGGAGTTTAGCACAAAAAGTTTTGACAACTTGCCTCTTTATTCAGCAGCCCCAATGCAGCAATTACATTTGAATTGCATATAGAATTTAGGAAGGGCTGCTATCTGTTATAATATCCAATTTTAAATTGTTGGTGCTTTATAATAAGCATTTCCTTCTTCCCTTTACCCTTAAATCCTGACTGTCACTGGCCCAGGTGGTGTGCCCCACTCACTCCCTTGGATTTCCCTTAAATAGCCATCCTTCAGTGTAGACAGTAAGGCTAACAGCCTGCATTCCCATGAAGACCATTACAGTGATCGTCCCGACACTCAGTGCTGAAGTGTGCGTTGTTTCCAACGGGGACCAGTAGACAACAAGCTGGAGTGAAAACCAAACCTGAGTTATTTTGCTTTTACCACCTACCCTTCCTCAAGTGTGTCAAGTCCCACATTGTTACACTATCTGAGCTAACGTTGGGTTTGATTTAGTTGATAGAAATTGAGTATTGAAGCATGCAATGTGTTTCCCTACCAATTTCTCCTCTGCCCACCCCTACTCTTTTTAGGAACCCCTCTAATTTCAACATTGAGTAGTTCAATCTGCAACATTTTGTTCACTACTAGAATTTTAATTTTGTGTCTCCTTTACCCCGTTATCTTTATCGGCTGGCTTTAATTAAAAATGTGTATTTTATTGAACTTTTAATGTGTCACGGTTCTCTGAAATACGTGGTTAAATGATGCAAAGCCAACTAACATGAATTTTTATTCTGTCTGCATGTTTTCACTGCTCAATAGGTAGCTTAGAAGTGAAATTCTCAATCACAATTGAGCCAGGAGCTAATTACTGTCCCACTTTTGAAGCTGATAAATGAAGCTACTCTCCTGTTCCAATCCTTCATGCAGATTGTGTTTCCCTCTCTGCTGAGCTGCTTTCTCTGTTCCTTTTGTGACCTGTTGCTAATCATTCCTGGTTCCATCGACTTATTTCTTTGAAGAGACGATGGACAAAGGCTCACAATGCAGTGCCCCCAGCTTAATACTGCCAGGAGGAATAAATAAGGAAGATTTTGTGTTACTCAAAGTTCAGGTCTTCCGATTGCCTATGAATTATAAAAATCAGCACATCTGGCTCGATGGATGACACTGCAATCCCCGAGTAAGAGAGTCATCAGTTCTGGTTCAGAGATTTGAGGAGCAAATCTAGGCTGACAACCCAGTTCAGAAACAAAGAGGTGATATGCTGTCGGAGGCACTGTCTTTCATATGAGATGTTAAAATGAGACACTCTCTGCCTCTCAGGAGGACTTACAAGACAGTTTTCCTGGGGTCCTGGACGGTGTTTATCACTAAAATACATTATCTGGTCAAAATCAGACTAATGTTTGTGCGAAACTTGCTGTGCCCAAATTGGCTGTCATTTTTTTTTAAAAATTCAATTTTATTTTCTGCTTTGCTGGTTGGATCAGCATTTGTTGCTCATCCTAGTCGCTCCTGAGAAGGGAGCAGTGAATTGCCTTCTTGAATGTCTGCAGCCCATTAGGCCTAGCTGTTGGAGAAGGTATTCAGATTTTTGACAGAATCAGCAATACATTTCCAAGTAAGGATGGCCAGTGGCTTCGAGAGGGCTACTTGCAAGTGGTGGTGCTCCTGTGCATCCACGAAGCTTGTTCTTGGTAGCGGTCATGTGTTTGGAAGGCACTGTCTGAGGAGGGCAGCATGGTAGCTCAGTGGTTAGCACTGCTGCCTCACAGCGCCAGAGACCTGGATTCAGTTCCACCCTCAGGCAACTGTCTGTGTGGAGTTTGCACATCCTCACTATGCCTGAGCTGCAGGCGCTCCGGTTTCCTCCCACAGCCCAAAGATGTGCAGGCTAGGTGGATTGGCCGTGCTAAATTGCCCATAGTGCTCAAGGAATGTGCAGATTAGGTGGGTTATGTGGGAAGGGTCTGGGTGGGATGCTCTCAGAGTTGGTGTGGACTTGTTGGGCCAAAGGGCCTGTTTCCACACTGCCAGGATCCTATGAAGTGAGTCTTGGTGATTTTCTGCAGGGCATTTTGAATGAGGTGCACAATGCTGCTACTGTACATATGCAGTAAAGAGGCTGAATGTTAGTGAATGTGATACAAATCTGGTGTCTTGGATTGTGTCCAGTTTCTTAATGTTGCTTCAGCTGCAGTCATCAAGGCTATTGGGGAATATTCCAAAATACTCCTGATTTGTGCCTTGTAGGTGGTGAATAGGGAATCAGGAGATGATGAGGGGTCAGGAGATGAGTTACTCACTGCAAGGTTCCTACCCCCTGACCTGCTCTTGTTGTCACAGTACTTATATGACTAGTTGCAATTATATGATTGATCTTGACAGCCCCCAAGATGTACATTATAACTATGATACACTTCAAAGGGCCTTTGACGACTACAAATGTTTTGGTTCTTGCTGAAGTCATGAGAAGACTGCATTAAAAGAAAACTCTTACTAGGCTTACCTAA
Source organism: Stegostoma tigrinum (assembly GCF_030684315.1). Classification (NCBI taxonomy): domain Eukaryota; kingdom Metazoa; phylum Chordata; class Chondrichthyes; order Orectolobiformes; family Stegostomatidae; genus Stegostoma; species Stegostoma tigrinum. The sequence goes on from NC_081369.1 coordinate 55,076,322, forward strand.
AGTGGAGGAACTGTCTAATGAGGAAAGGGTGTATAGACCTTGGTTTGCATCAGTTGGAGTTTGGAAAGAGGCAACTTGATTGAAGCATAGAAGATCCTGAGCCGAACTGTGTTGTGTAAATATGGCTGCCTGTAGCCTCATTGTTTTGCATTTGTTTTTCAATGTGCATAAACTCTTCCTATTTTAGGTTTCAAAGTAAATTATTTAACTTCACTTAACTAGGTTTCCCTTGAAGTGGGTTTCGAATGACAGATGCTCGTTTTCCATTACCAATTAAGTATTTTCCTAAAACAATTACTTTTTGTATGTAAGAACATCTTGCATTTATTTTATAGTTTCAGGACATCCTTTGGCACCATTTAACCAACGAATTACTTCTGAAGTGTAGTATTAGAAACATAACAATTGACACCCAATTAGCGTACAGCAATCTCCCTCAAATGTAATGTGTTAATGGCCAGATATTGTGTTTTCTAGTGATGTTGTTTGAGGAATAATATTGAAAACAAAAACTCCTAGAGATCACAGCGGGCTAGACAACAGCCTTGGAGTGACAGCACGCTAACGTTTCAAGCCTAGATGATTCTTCATCAGAGCTGACGTGAATTCTGAAGGGGGGCAGCAATTTTGCAACAGTTTGGGGTTATGAGATTGGAATGCTCGGGGGAGAAAGGATGTTGATTAAGTTCTGATTAAGTGATCGGAATGTGAGAATGCAGCAGATAGAGTGCTGCAAATACACAGTTGGGGCTGGATGAGCACAGCAGGCCAGGCAGCATCAGAGGAGCAGGAAAGTTGACTTTTTTCGTGTCTGTATCCTTGGATCCCGACCTGAAATGTCAACTTTTCTCCTCCTCTGATGCTGCCTGGCCTGCTGTGCTCATCCAGTTCTACACCTTGTTATCTCAGATTCTCCAGCATTGGCAGTTCCTACTATCTCTTAATCCCAGTTTTGACATTTTTAAGTGCCCCCCCCCTACTCCCAAGCTTCCACATTTTTCTGTAGGAGACCGTTGTACATTTCCACCAAATTTTGTGTAAAAACGTACTTGCACCATCTGTGAGCAGCCTAGCTCCAATATTAAGGACTAAAAACAAATGCTGCAAATCACAGCAGGTCAGGCAGCATAAGCTCTTCATCAGAACTCTGATGATGAAACATCTAGATGCTGCCTGACCTGCTGTGATTTGCAGCATTTGTTTTTTGTCCTTAATATTGGAGCTAGGCTGCTCACAGATGGTGCAAGTAATTTGCTCCTCCAATTTTAAGGATTTGCCCTCTTAAATTCCAGACTCGCTTCTCTCTGTCACACACCCCTTCACCCATACCACCTCCGCTACCACAAAACCCCACCACCACCACCACCCCCCCCCCCCCACAACACCACCGCCTGTCCTTACCATAGCCCTCTTCACCAGCTCCAGTGGAAATGGCTCCTCTCTATCATTAGATTTCATCAGCTAAAGTCAGAACATTTCTAGTATTAAGCGCTCTTAAGTTTATATTTGCAGTTTTGTGTGCAGTTTGGAACACATGAGGAATAAAAAAAAATGAACTGATTGTTGCAGCTAAGGACAGTTCATGCTTTCTTTGTTGCCCAGGGAAAGGAGACTCTCGGTGGGGGGAGGGCCTCTGAAACACCATTGATTGCAGCCATTATTCATTCTATTGGAAGGCTTACCCACTCTCTGCCTTCTGGTTGTACAAATTGGCCTGAAGTGGTGTGTATTTTTGTTGGTAAATCCTTTCAGCTGGGTTCACCAGACAGAATGAATGCACTGACTGTTCAGCTGTCCGTCATCTTCGGTTTTATCTGCCTTTAGCTGTCACTCAAGGCCTCACAGCTGTGAGCACGCTCAAATAACTTGTCCATCTTTGTCGGGACCCTTGGCCTTGTTGATTCAGAGAAAGTAAATAAGAAAAAACAGAGCTGTGCACATGCTATTCATGAAGTGTCCCTTTTCACCAGCGTGTGTGTGTGTGTGTGTGTGTGTGTGTGTGTGTGTATGCACGCACATGTGTGCGAATTTGCCTGGGACTGATTTGGTGGATAGATAGGGAGGGTTGTGATTTTACATCACTTTTGTACTGCATTAGCTGCAACACTGAATCTTTCATTCTCTTGACAAAATAATGGTGTAATTAGATCTTGTGTTGATGCTTTCACTCGTTGCTTACAAAGCACTCATAATTATAAGATAACAGCGTTGGTACACCTCTTGGGCCTGAAAAGCCTTGGTAACTAAAGGAGGGACTGTTGTCTAAAGGGGATTTTGTTTGCTTTCTGAACTGTTATTTCAACAAGAAGCTGCCATTTGTTTCGCATGAAGAGGTGAAACTTTAAAAAGTTTTTAATTATAGGACTTGGGGAAAAAAAAGAGTGGTAAAGGTTTCATATTTATTTTTTGAAGGGCTCTGTTGTGATAGAAAAGGAAATGTGCAGCAGATGTGTGTGCAAAAACACCAAGCAAAATAAATTGTTCATTTTTAGGACAAATTACAGCATTTTGTGGGTCCCACCAAGACTTTAATTGCAGCAGAAACCACATAAACCCCCACTACACCAACACGCAATTTCTGTTGTAATATGATGGGGTATTTGTAATAAGGTCACATTGTATTCTTTATATTGACACAGATTTCCAGTATATATCCTGCTTTGGTATATGTCTGAGCACTTTATCTCTAGATAGTGCATGATGTAGCCAGGATGTTCAAAATGGAAGATTTGTGATTTAGGTGAACTTAATTTATTTGGCTTTTGAAATCGAAGGCAGCACTCAATTAGTTCTTTCTGTCTTTTCTCATCTGATTTCTTACCCATTCCTACCCAGCTCCTCACATTCCCCACTTTTCTCTTTTTCTGCTTTTCAATAACTGTGGGCAATCTTTCCTTATGTGATCCAAAGCAGTTGAGTGGGCTGTTTGACGTTGGAGGGCATCACATCTGTTACAGCTTCAAAATTTGCTCATGCAAATTTGTTTTGCATGTTTCACAGCTTTGGAAGAATGGATAGCACAAGATGAAGAATCGTCACCGGGATTGCTCTCCACTACACCCACCCACTCCCCAACGCCCAATTTCCTCCAGCCTCAGGGTCTCTACTCTGGAGATCGCTTTTGGTTCAGTGCATGCTGCCTTGATCTGTACAGCTTAACATCACACAGTATTGGGTAGTCAGCCAAAGAGCTCCATCCTGCTCAGTTTTAGTCTGCACTTTAACTTGGGAGTTGAAATAAACAGCCTCGCATCCTCATGATGATCAAGATTCCAAGTGACGTTCAAAGTGGGAATATCCATCGATGTGTAATTTTTTAATCCCAGTCCACACAACCTCATTGCCTAGGCGGCTGAGAGAGAGAGAGAAGGAGATTCCAGTTCACCATGCATTCCTGCCTTTCGGCTGGCTGCAATGTTATTCATTGTCTGTGTTGCGTACTGAGTCAGTATTATTACTGCATTTGGTGCTAATGCTTACATTAAACTGGGCAAAAGGTCGATCCGCAATGAATCGTTTACTCAGCTTTCAGCACTGTTGACCCATTCATTACCAGGAAAGATTTCAATATAAGAGAGAAGTTTGAGTTCTAACACTGCAGTTCTTGAACAAGATTAGTGCTCCATATTTGCCAACATGAATAATTGACATTGGAAGCTTTTTTTTGATATTTTCTCTCCTGCAGTTGTTTATGGTGCATATTCCAGTCCCCCAGTCAACCTGGACCCTGGGCAATTTCTGTGCAGATGGCCGCAAGGGGATAGGTGAAAACTTTACCATCGATGCTAAGTTTCACTCTCATCTCGCACATCCTCCCACCACCAGCTAACCTGGGGATCCCAGCCTCTGGAGTGACACTCACTTGCATCTTGCCCCGTGAACCAAAACACTTCTATGCATCATCCAGCCGTATTTCAGAGGCGTGCAGTCAGATTTGCACAGGAAACAGATCCATAATGCCAGACATCTGACACTGAAACCCCCTAGTGAGACTGTGCCTTGTTTCAGAACATAGATTCAGCCTGTCCTGACGCTGTACAACAGCAGGGTTGTCAACCCTCCAGGACTGTTGCTGCAGTGTCTAGGATTTAAAGATTAATCTCCCAGACACTGCTGTGAGTTTTTTTTAAAGGAAGGCCGAAAAGTCATATGGGGGCATTAAAAAAGGAAAAGTACAATTATTAATTTCTTTATCTTTTGAATATTTTATTTGCTATTTGAAGAAACAACTGGAGATATGGAACATGCTTTTTCACTGGGTGATGTTTTGCAGATGGCACTTCAAACCTGCAGATTATGTCCAGCCAGAGTTGGCAACCTAAGCTTTGCAGTGTGTCAAGAAGTACTGCAGGGTATGACATGCAGGGTATTAAAATTTCTGCACAGCGGCCCAGTTAGTGGACCACAGATCCTCCCTGGAACTTAGACAGTGCTCTCGCTGCTGTGAGTTACACAGTCTCGAGGAAGAGGTTTGCGAGGTGGACACAGTGGAAATAGCTCCCCCAATGGCCTGATGGGAAAATGCACTATCTCACCTGACACCAAAGTAGTATGGACTTGGAATCTGACTGGATGATTCCAGTTTGTGCTGAAGGAAGTGATTTTAGCCTCGGTGAACAACAGAATGGGCCTCAGTGGTGGGGAGAAAATCCACCAGGATTGCTGCTTCTGATTGCTCACACAGTAACTCAAACTACAGTTTCACGATGTTGGTTCAGGACTGGATTGGACTTTGAATGTGATGCCCACTGCAGTCAAATATTCTGGCACTGGTTGCTGTCTCGGCTAACTACTGGAGAATGGCCATATGCCCTGAAAGTTGTGGTGGGACTAGAACCCAAAAACATTTAGTGCCTACAGGTGAGAGTCAAGAAATTAGGGTTTAAAAAAATGTGTTGTTCTTATGAAAGTGGCCTTGATAAAATTAGAATTGATTCCTAAGATTGCACTGTATTTTGAAAAAGTGACCTACTCAGAGGTTTTAAACACTTTACTGTCCCTGGCTCTCATACAAACCCTCCTGTTTAAATTTCAGCAGGACTGGTACGGGGGGGTCATACAATTCACATACACATTAACTCTTTGAGAGACACAGGAACAGCCTCTTGGCTTGTGCTCAATGAGTATTGGCAATGAAGAAAGCCTCTGTGATTGGAAGTGTTTTCTCTTAATTGCACTTCAGCTTTTGGAAATCCTTTGTGGCTGTGTGTAATAACATCAGGCATGTTAAGAAAGCTGCCAAAGGGCATTCCGCGCTCTGATGGGTCACAGATGGATTGACCCATTCAGACATAACATGCAAAGTGAGCACCTCATTTTCAGAAGTCTCTTCCTTTGTATCTCTGTGCAAGCCCCTCTTCCGTTGGAGAGGCCTCCAACGTTGCTATTTTTAACACATTTGTGCTGATTCTTTAATATCCGCAATCCCTGTGGAATTAATTCATACAAATGAGTGGTTAATTATGCGAATAGCGGAAGTATAGGGATAACGGCATTGCCATTACCAGCAGGGAAGGCCACAACTGATCGACAGGTTGTGAAGGCAATTTTCTTTTTTCTTTGCTTTTCTCCCTGGTCTATTTCCGATTGATTCATTAAGTTCTTTATAATTTATCTCTCCTGTGCCGCACACTGTTCCCCAGTCGGGGGCGGGGGGGGCTGGGATGCAACCATTTCCTCGGCCTCTGCAAAAGAAAAGGAAGAACCATTCTACGGCTGACCACTAGGAGGTGCATGGCAAAATCTGAGGATGGTTCGGTCTTTAAATAAAGTAAAACCTGAGGAGATGGGGGTACGTGTGGGAGGGAGGGGGCGTCTGCAGTAGGTCAAGGTGACCCTTAAATGGCCTCAAAACAGGCTGATCTCATTGGCATCAGTGAACGTGCACTGATTGTGTAGACCTTCTTATTCCAGTGGTGGATGGGAAATCAGAGGGATACTGTAAATGTGATTTTTAACAGACTGCTGCAGTTCTTCCCTCTGTATCTCTGTAAGTGCGCAGTGACAGTAATCTCTTCCAACTCTGCCCCATGACCTGTTTCTTTTTAAGATTTCTCTGCCAAATTCTGGTCAGCTGCACAGAGTTCAATGAGAAAATGTCTCGCAAGTGTGAAACCGTTTTTCAGTTTACCTTTAATTGGACAAAGTAGGGGAATGCTAGATTCGAACTGATGGGAGAGGCAATTGTCAGTCCTGCATTGCACAAAGGCGTTGCTGATATCAGCAAAAGCTGTTGGCCAGTATCAGCTGATGTGAATTGTTCCATTAGCCTGTCCTGTATACGAGCGTCATGTGGTGTCATCAGTGAATTGTCCTTTGCATCATATAACATTTAATCTAATTTGGGAAAAGTATTTAGTGACGTGCAGAATTCCTTGTAAAAATCGTGACCCAGGTCAGGCAACAAATCTGCAATTGAACTCTGCAGTTCAATTGATGCTGCCAGGTGGGCACAAATGTGGGGCACAGATCTTAGCTACAGATTTTTGTTTTGCTCATTAGTGAATTCAAGAATGCCAGCGAGAAGCAAAACAACTGCAAAAGGATGGGTAGCCACGAATGTCAGAAATAAAGTAACAAAAGAGCCATATCGTTAGCAGAATACCAAGTAATTTTTGTTAGAAGTATTTTGTTTTCTCTCAAGCTGTATAAATATTGGTCTTTGCCTTGCATTCTTGCGAAATATCCTGATGCATGTAAGATGAAATGCTTTGAAATGTTTCTTTTATTCACAATTTGCAAAAGAAAATTGTTCTGGGAAATGTTGAGTTTTTAGAGTAATTGACTTAGAATGATTCATATCAGAGCAGAAAAGATTAAGGGGAGATTTATTGAGATTTTCATGGTTGGAAGTGTTTCGACAGAGTTTTTAAGGAGATCCTTGTTCCTCTGACATGGGAGTTGGCAGTCAGATGACACAAGTCATTAACAAATAAACCAGAGTTTGCATGAGTTCTTTCTCTTCTGAATTCACATTTCTTCTGAGTACTAATTGTACGTAACCAGCCCATGTTTACAGAACTCACCGTTGTGTCCAAGATTAGATGTGATTCCTTCACAGGTCACTACCTGCTAAACGATCCAAAGTGTGCTGGTAATTAGACTGATAGTCAACTCACCACCATCAATTGACCCTGCAATGCAATGCACGAACACATGCTAGAAGTTGCATGTATTCACAAGCAGGGCCCTGTCCTTTCCTAACAGAAATAACATATTCATGCATTGCAACAGAGTAATGTCCTGGGTAGGGACAGTCATCCCTAGTGCATTCCCCATTGGAATTCCTTGACCAATCAAAGTTGGCCTGATTGGTTTGAATTCAAATCAAAGTTTGGTGGTTTATTGTTTCCTGGTGTGTTCTCCATGGTAACACCATTCCTAATTCAAGTCCACTTGTCAAAGTATCTGTATCCTTTTCTCATGCGGTATAAATTGTTGTTCCTTTTGCGATTTGGTATTCTTGTAATTCTGTCCTGATGGGTACAAGACATAATCCTAAAACAGCATGTCTCTCTAATTCAGCATTATCAGGATATTTTTCTTGTGAAGTGACTTGTTATCATTTGGAGTATACTGCCTGAAAGGTTGAAGGAAGAAGTTTCTGTTGTAACTTCCAAGTAAAGTTGGATACAGACTCAAAAGGAAACATTTCAGAATTACGGGAAACGTGGCTCTTTTAAAGAACTGGTGGAGACACAATGGGCTGAATGGCCTATTTTTGTTATAGATATTTCTGCATTTATTCTTAATTTTGGCGATGTCAAGTTTACTTCCCATTTCTAATTACACCAACAATATTTCATTGCCAGCTGCTTAACATGGTACTAGAGTGACATGTAGGCCAGGGTCAGTAGGTTAGCAAGACCTGAGGGATGTTTAGTGAAGTTGGCTTCATGGTGAATATCTTTTCCAGTCACAATAATAATAGATTGGTTGCAAATCAATTTGATAACTAGCAATGTTGGAATGTGAGCCTGTGACGTCCTGAGTTACTTGTCCAGAACAATAACCTGTACCCCTACGAGAGAACAAGTGCTTGAATTTTAATTTTGTGAGTTTGACATGAGCCCAGGGCTGGAGGTGAAAGCGTATAGCCTAAAATATAACACACGAGCCTAATCCATAACAACATATTGTCATTCTCCAGGTGAACATGTGTAATCAACCTTTGTTAGCTAGATTTTAGCTGGTATTGCCTCAATGAAAGATTGATTCTGCAGGATAGTGTGTTGGCTCCGAGGATTGGAGCTCCAATGCGTTGTGCCATAGATAGACAGCATTTAGATACATGCAGCTAGCCTGAACAAAGTAAGTCTGTCATATCAAATACCCTACACTAGAGAGGTGCTTAGTTGCCCTATTAGAAAACCAGTTCTCCCAGATCTGCACACTTCTTGGCGGCTACTTAAAATTAATGTCCAAGAAGCTCAATAAAAGAAACCAACCTGTCTCTTTATGGCAGAAATAAAAAGTGGATTCTGAGAAGATGAGGATGTGATATCTGCCCATTAGTATTTAAGCCAATATATTAATATCTGGCAGGTTAACTGCTTGTTCAGTACTCTCATAATGAAAGGAAAGACTTGGCTTTCACAACTGTAGGTTTTCCCGATGCACAGTTGAGCTAATTAAGATCTTTTGAACTGGATTCACGTTGCAGTGTAGAAAGCCTGGCAGCCAATTTGCACACTGCTAGGTCTCAGTATTATAATCACGAGATGACTTATTTTGTGGTGTTGATTGGTGGATAAACATTGACCAGGTCCCTGGAGATATTTTCCTTGCAGGTTGTGACATAGGATCTTTTGAGGTGGCCTCTACTGAATGTCTCATCTGAGAGATGATACGTCCTGGACAAGAGGTGTTTGTGCTCAAGTCACGAGAGTCATCTTTTGATCAAGAGGCTGGCACCTCATGGGTGCTGAAGATTTTCAGTGTAGGACTGCAATACTTGGAATGTGACCTGATTTGGAAGTGCATGAAGCTGTTGCCTCAGTGTGAAATGGACAAAGGATTTGCTTGCCATCATAGCCACATTGAATGCAAACAAAATCATTGTTTTTCTTGTTGCAAAATAAAAAAACTGAATCAGCCAGGTCTTGTGGGTCATCAGATTTATTTATTAAATTCAAAATCTTTTCAGCACAGATAAAAATTAATCACTCCATCTATTGTGAATGTAATGTTTTTTTGTCATTTTCAGTGTTTCAATTTCAAAAAAGTTAACATTCCTATAAAAGTTCCCATTCAATCCATTGATTCTTTATTTCACTCCGTGACATCGTCTGTACCATGATGAGCTAATTGGCATCCTCCCAAGTGTGAACCTTACCCAATATCTATCACTCTTTGTTTTAAATACAGACCATAGACATTACCCGGTGAGGACAAACTGTATGGAAAAATGACGGCAAATGGTTGTACAGTAATAAAACTTTTTTTTCTGTTTTAATCCCCTCATTTCCAGTGTGACTGTTATTAACAAACAACCTTTTCAATAATTTATTTTTCCCTTTTTTTGTTATTTTTTTCTGAAGTACATGCCATATGAGGATTGTGATTATAAAAGTACCTGAAATCTGCTATTAGATCAGCATGCATAGCTCTTTCTATTTACAGTCTATTTACATATGCGGACATGGCAAAGATCTACATGTTATTTACATCCTACTTGGGAACGGAAGAAGGCAGCTTTAATTATGAGTCTAAAATTCATGGTATCGTAGTAGAATATTTATCACATGCATATAAAGTTAATATTTGCATGATTTGTTTTAAATCTGTAAGTTTTCTGACATACCTCTTTTTAAATTTTCTATGCTAAGTTGTAGCATAATGAGTAGGCAACATTTTCTGAATATTTTTTCTCTCGCTCTTTTCTACCTTATTTAATGACTATTTGCATCAAGTACAGTATTTTCTTTTGTTTCTTTAAATGGTCACTAAGATAGAGGGCAACAATACTATGTATCCTGCACTTCTCTTCTTCGCTAAAGTGGCTAGACAACTATGGGTTCCCTACAAGACTTGGCAGCTAGGTGCTGGTGAATGAAATACAGTACAACAATCTGCTAGTGCTTCACAAGCAACCATCAGCCAATGGAACACTAACTACAGAGTTCTCTCTCTCCTTATAAAGGTAGTGCCTAAGCTATCATCATTAATTATGGAAATAGTATAAATGACGTTCTGTGTACCTATGAAATATTAATGAGGCTTGTGTTTCAGAACCTGGAAACCATTGTTTACAGTGTTCCGGCTATACTAGTTTTTTTTTGTTTTTTTTTTCCTCTCTACCAAGGACATGACAACCTAACACAAGAAAGTACCTTTTGTTTCATCTCTCTTTTGTCAAAACTACCCAGTCTGAAGTTGCCTTACTTCACATATTACCTACTTTATTGCAAAATACATTCCTGTTTTTGTGGTAAATTTTTACTAAGTAATTGTTGCATTCTCAGAACACTGAGTAAACACCATACCCTTTCTGTGAAATACCTAACCATTGGCTCTTTAGTTACACCCTGCGCAGGAGGTCACTGTGATTAAGGTGTGGTTCCCTTGGCCTGATCCAGGGGTCATCCTGTCAGAATTTGAACTGAATGATTTTGCTTTCAACTTAACTAAAAAGAAGCAACATCTAATAAATGTGAGCCATTTTTGATGCACTCTTCAAAGATAATGATCTGACACCTTCTGTTTCTGCTTTTCAAAATAAAGTGTTGTATTGCTTTGATGACAGTAGCTGCAACCCAGAATAAATTCTTAGAAATTTAGAGAGACCTGCCAGACACAGACGAAGAATCAATTTGCCATTGCTTTTAGTATAGGACAGCCACGGTATCCCCTCAGGTCAATATATTGGAACATGTAAAAACCCATTATATAATTCCCATTTCTACATCAGCTGTTGGCTCATAATATGGACCATAAACTACAATAATGGTAAATACAAGGAGATCGATAGAAAATGAGTTTAAGGAACAATAAGGCAGTGTCTTAACTGAGGGAATTTTACAATATTATTGATGCATTCTAATTGTTATTAATGCAGTCAATATTCTGTTGTAAAAGTCCTATTGCAAAGGGGCACCGTGGTTTCCTGAAGCATTCTCCCTACGAACTAGTTTTTCTTTAATTGCACAAGCCATGTTGCACAAAATAAACAAAGTTATTGCAACAGAAGTCTGAAGATCATTGTCATGTCCTTCTTCAAAAGGAGGAGAGAGCAACATGTTGTGATCGCAACCTCAACACATCACATTGAGACATTAGGAGGAGTGGGATTCAAAATGAGCTGATCACAAATTATCTTCAATAGGCTCTAAAGGAGGAAAATAATCTATTAACCCATTGCTGGCAATAAAGCTACAATATATTGTGGTTTGAAACAGATGGAGATAGCTGATGTTTTCATTTGCCCTCCTTTCTCTCTAATTGTCTAGTCAACACTTTTATACTTTTGTGGGATTTTAATGAAAGACTACAAGAAATGAATCAATATTAGGCTTTAAAAAGATCTATCTTCAAAGTACATTGTCATAATGAGTAATACCTCTATGTAGCGGGAACAAGAGGGAATCTAGGGCACAAATAGTGTTTTGCTGGCAGAGCAATGGACTCCTACAGTCACAACCTTAGTTTGAACAGCTTTCCATTTCAATTTGAACCCTTACCCTCCCTCTTCCATTTCTCCTCTTGCTAAACAGCTACAAACTGAGCACCTGTGCTTATCTTTTCAGGAAAGTACAGGGTCAATATGAGAGACTCCATCCAAATGTGGACTTGGCTCATGTGGAAGGTTTTAGGCTATGGGAGTGGGCAGGGTGCCTGCTCCATTTACAGGTATTGGGAGGACCACAGAGGAAGATGTTAAAAACAATTTTAAATTTAAAAACAAAAATGCAAGAACCCCCTCAGAAAAGAAAATTACAAGCTAACTTTGATAGGCATTGTTCTTATGAATGTAGGAATTTCAACATATTAACAGGCATTCACCCATTCACAAATCACCTTGAAAAATGTAACAGTCTTAAATCTCAAAGATATGTCAAATCCCATGATATTCCTTACTACTTTAATTGCAAACAATGGTTACCGCATAGATTTGTTGGAGTCTTCTCTCAAATTAAACCCATGGCATGATTTTATTTTCAGAACACTGTTCATTAACACAATGGTGGGTGATAGAGATTTGACACAACCTGATCTTGGAAGTGGGCTGTAGTTCCTTTCAGTGATTGAGAAACCCCGCAGAAAATTTTAGTTTTGAGCCAGATTCAATCCTTTGAAAATAAGAGAACTTGGCTGCCACATGCACCAACTGGTCTGGTATTCATTGGGTTCAAGTGAATCAAAACTCTTTCAAAGGTGTCCAAAACATGTTCAGCAATGATTACATTTTCCACCAGGGAGAGCTTTACACTGCCTTGTTGTGTGAGCGATACTCAAGGCAAAGAAAGAGCCAGTGACTTGTGATCTGAATGGGTGGTGGGAGCAGATCTGAAAGCTTCGAAGAGGGAATTGTACAGATCCCATAAAAGAGAAAAATTGCAGCATTATGGAGGAAGAACAGAAATGCAGCTCATCAGATAGCTTGGCCAATGCTAGGATAGTTGGAGTGGACTGAATGTTACCCCTCTATGTTGTATAGTTCAATGGCAACACACACATGAAATGATTTCAACCTTGAAAACATACACCTGCTGCAATGTGGTGGAGCCATTCAGGATAGTGGTTCACTCATCTAGGGTTACAGTGTACATTGAAGGGGAAAAGATGTGTCTGACCAAGGAAGCTAGTTGCTGAGAACAATTCAGATTTAGTTTCAGCTCTGACTTCAGGCGTACTGGGGTATAGCAAACCGGAAAAGTGAGTTTTATGAGCTCCATTTATTGCCGTCTGATAATCAGGAACCCATAAGGATCAATGCTATCAAACAGTTTAATGTTTCAAATTATTGTGTCATAAATAAAGATATACATAGAGGTCTGGTATATCCTGTGCCAGCATTGGCTTTGGGGCTGAAGTTTTCTTTTTAATACTGTCAGCTTCCCCCACCAGCCCTTCCTCATGCAACTTGCTTTTCAGATTCAAAATGAATGCTTTTCACTCTCTGCAATATCAGTAAGAACATGTGTTGCAGGTTCTGCTATCCACCTTGCAGTTTAACTTTGAATCATCTGCTGTCTGTCCTAGCAGAATTTGTGTTTGCTCCATTGATCTGAAACCGGACTTGAAAGATCTGAGTCTTTGGCTGGCCAGAAGTGAGCACTTTTCTTTCTGAGAGAGCTGGAATCCTCTTTTCCTGATAACAAAGTAAAACCATTCCCATTTCTATCAGATATAAAATGACCTACCAGAAATGTATAGTTTGTGTATATATAGGTGCGTGTGAATATACACACATGCAGATTATTAGAAAGTTATCTTTAGAAAGCTACAGATATCTGCAGCTATCTATAGATATGTGCATTTATAACAATTAAGGTATTTTAAAGAGTATCATGTTGTCAGTTGTAAATCCCTGTTTTTTGCCTTGGGGATAGATAAGTAGCAGAGATTGATCAAGTTTTCAAATAAAGGGGAGTCATTGCAGACCACTTTGTTTCCTTACAGCCGGTCACAATGTGCATTTAAATATTATGTTTTGGAGACTTTTTTGCGCAATGCCAAGATGGGGGCTTAAACATAGATTCTGTTTTTAAATAATAAACCTTTAAAATATATGGTAAAGCATGAACAAATAATATATTAAGGGGAGTTAGGATATGCGAATAAATGGTACAGAAGTAAGTTGATGTAATTAAATCTGCTCTATCTGATGAGACAGGCGAAGCCCCTTTAATTAAAGACTGCAGCGATTTTGCAGTTACCACATGAAGCAAACTAGGTCCAATTAGTTATCCACTCAGCTATCACTCTAGGATTTGGCACAGTCAAGGAACAGAAACTGAAGAATTTATAAAAGCAGAGAAAACCACAGGTCACCATAAGATTTCATAAGAAATATTAGGTTATTAATTCCGTGTAAGATATAATAGGAATCAACACAGACAATTTTCTTCATGAAATATAACCTTCTTCTGACCCAGACATGTCAATGAAAATCACCTTATTATTTTAGTGCTCTGTGTAGATGGAATTTATGCAAAGGAGTCAAGAACGAAAGACGTGATGACCTCAGATAAAAATAAGCAGTATCGATAAAGGAGCAACCAGCTTTAGACAAACCATCGGAGTGTTTTGATTTGTTGCTTCAATACCTTGACCAAATTTGAGAGTGATCTCGACAGTTCACTCAAAACCCCTATCCCTTTCTCACTGGACTTCTAAGTTGCTTACAATTGGTTGACACCAATAAATGATAACTCCTTTAGGATCCCAGCGGTGCATATGTGCTTCTCGAGTTCAGTGATCTTTTGCGGTCTGAACACTGACTTAAATATCAAGCTGTGCATGGTGCATATCTCTTTTGGGTCATCGGCATGCTCATGATGTAAACAGTATTAAAAATCAAATCCACTACTTCACTTGGGATTTTCAAGCAGATAAATAGCTATTGGAACTAAATAGAAGTTGGCAGGAGCAGGCCTGCAATATGCAGTGAGCTTGGCAAGATTGCGTTGAATCTTTTAGTACTATGTTCTCTTGATGTAACATATCTGTAGTGATAGGGAACATTGAAAGTGTTTTTTTTGTAAATGTATCTATTTGTGACAATTGCTATGAATACATTTGGCATAGTAATAGTACTTTCTCTCAACTTCGTCTGTCTTCCTTCTTCCGTTGCAGAATGTTGGAAGCAGATTCCACACTATTGTACATTTCAAAAGAAGTTCAGATATACTTGTAACGGAATTAGAACTGATTGGATAACTTGAATCAGTACAGACACAATTGGCCAAATGGGCTCCTTCTGTCCTGTGTGATTTCCTGATGCCAATTTTCCAAGGTCAGAGAATGACCGAATATAGAATGGTTACAACATAGAAGGAGGCCATTTAGCCCATCTTGTCCATCTCAGCTGTCAGTAAGAGCAAATTAGATGGTCTCATTTACCTGTCTTTTTCCTGTAGCCCTGTGATTTTTATTCTTTTTAAATGCTTAAATAGTTCCCATTTCAAAGGTTTTCCCTTAAGTCACTGTTGGTTTTTACATTACCTAGGGCGGCACGGTGGCTCAGTGGTTAGCACTGCAGCCTCACAGTGCCAGGGACCTGGGTTCGAATCCAGCCTTGGGCGACTCTCTGTGCGGAATTTGCACATTCTCCCCATGTCTGTGTGGGTTTCCTCCCACAGTCCAAAGATGTGCAGGCTAGTTGGATCGGCCATGCTACGTTGCCCGTAGCGTTCAGGGGTGTGTGGGTTACAGGGGGATGGGTCTGGCTGGGATGCTGTAAGGGGTAGTGTGGACTTGTTGGGCCAAATGGCCTGTTTCCACACTGTAAGGAATTTAATCTAATTATTCTCCTTACAGTGATGACCTCCGGTTCTCAAACTTTTCACTTGTGGGATCAATTTCTCTCCATCCGTACTTTGTGGATGCCTAATGATTTTGAACACTTCTACTAAATCCTCTCCCATCATTTTCTGAACAGAATAATCCCATCTTCTCATTGTCTCAAGGTAACTGATCATTCTCGTAAATCATCCTCTCTAAAGTTTTCACATTATTTCTGATTTGCAGGGCTCAGTGCTTGAAACAGTGGGATGATTTGATTGTTGGTTATCTCCGGAAAGCACATCCATGACAGTCAAGGTTGATTCAGCTAGACTTGAATTGCTATATTTTGGGATTAGTGGGGGCTAGAAAAGGAATTCCCAACCACAAACTGCCTTCTGAAACCCTGTTTCCCTGCTAACCCACATTAAAGAAACCCCTGACATTGTTTGTTTTGTGCTGTCAACAGAATAAGTCCTTTTACCCATTTGAACCATGGCAATGACTTGTGGCTGTGGATCCACTGGTAGAGAGAAAAATCTTGAAATGTGCTACTTCCCTTCTGAATTTGGTTGGGAGGGTAGAATTGGAAACCTTGGATCCTTTCAGATAAATTAGTAGGCTTGCTCAACATGGCCATTTCACCCTTTAGAAAACTGTGCACCTTTTGGGTGATCTTCCCACAGCAACTCACTCTTGTTGATTTCCAATCCACCCACGTCCAATTAATTCCTTACAGGATTAGAGTTTCATGGGTCATATGTGTCCCACTCCCCATCCAACACATCACTTAAGAGGCCGTTGTTTTACACAAGCCTTGAATATGAGTTCAAGCTGTTCGACCATGAGAGCATCTTTGTCAAGTCTGATTCTGACTGAACATGGATGTCCTATCTACATTGAAAGGACAGTTCCAGTGCCTTGTATGTGATCAACAAATTCAATACAGACTGCCGATCGAACATGTGGTGTCCCTGTTTTGCGTGACTTCTCTGTCTCCAGGTATATTCAACAAGCCAGTCTTAAAGGGCGTTACCATCCGACAACAGTGATTAGCAAGCAGAGCCACATGTGGTCAATCTATCACAGACTGTGCTTGCCACACTGGGATTGAAGGGAGTAAAGGATTGTAAAGTACTACAGTCGACAAACTCCAAACAGCAAGGATACAACCTAAGTGGGAAATTCACTACAGATTCAACTGGGCATTTTTTCTGGAGAAGAAATTTTTCTGAAATGCTGAACTCCCCTATGTGGTGACAGAGCCCCTTCAATAAAAATGGAGTGCAAGGCTAGGATATGGTTGGACCAACTGAAGCAAATATTCATTCAATTGCCTTCAAATAATAATTAGCATGTTCTAAGGTTTTGAACATTTTCACTAATGATGTATAAAATGGCACTCAGCCGATAATGAGAATATGATTATACATTTAATTTTGCTCCACCTCCTGTCGTATTCCAACTGATAATTATTTTGCCAGCGAATTGACACGAGCCATGTTAATATAGCTGTGCAGTGTTGCTTCTTTTCTGGCTTGCAAGCTATAGACTGGGGGTAGAAAACAGCTTGGTTTGATCATCCTGCTTTGCCAACTTCCACATTTACATTGCAGATGGTATCCAATGGGTGCCAATTGTTCTAGAAATAACCCAGAAATTTGGAAGCTGACATTGGAGGATTTTTACTATTGACAGTGATTTTTCTAAAATTGTAGGGAGGTGGGAGCACTTTTTAAAGTATAGACTTGCTTTAGATTTTGTGGTGAACCGCCTCATGTCTTTCCTGGTCCCATTTGAAGAGATCTCAGAAATCTTCAGCTGCAGTCTAGAAACAGACTTTGGGACCAATGCTTTTTGAACGTTCTGTTATCTACACCAGGCTCCTTCAAGGAAATTTATTTGTTGCTCTGATTTTGTCAAACTTCCTTCGAATACTTTTTTAAACTGGATCGCTGGCATAAGAAATGAATGAGTCAGCCAGACTCGTGTGTTTTCAGAGGCCCCAGACTTCTAATTTCCTATCTGTGGTTAGTTTTCTGCTCTTGGTTGGGGCAATATGAGTATATTAACAGTATGAGTGCACCTGGATCCACAGACAGGAGAATACTCGAGCAGAGTTGCCAATTGCTAGTCCCCAGGGAGAGTGCAAAATTACCAGGTGGACTTGTCCAACCTTGTCCCCTCTGAAGAACAACAACTAGCATCAAGTCTACCAAATGGCCCCTAGGCCCCAGAATGATGAGCTCTGGAGAGGAGGCCACAGGGGTTGCAGGGTGTAGGCTTAGGGTTGGGGTTGTTGTCAGGGTTGTGGACAGGAAATTCCACAGGATAGTGGCTGACATTTCATCATGACTACACCCTCCTTTTCAAAGCCCACTTGTAGACCAAATGAAGTCAAGAATGAGAGAACAGCAAATAAACACACACACTCACGTGCACATACTCAGACTCGCGCACACACTCATACTCATGCACATGCGCACACACACACACACTCATGTACACATGCGCACACATTCACTCACTCATGCACACACTCATGCACGCAGACATACACACACACACACACACACACACACACACACACACACACACACACACAACACACAAATAGCTGTTTAAATCCATCGCTGTTCTACCCCTGTGGCTTTGGGCTGTAATCAGAGTCTGACAAATGACTTGTGAAAGAGAGCGATGAACCCTCATTGTGCAGACACTCTTTAGTTAATCTGAAACCAGATTTCGAGGTAATTTCACATACACTAAAAAGATTGATGGTGTGGCCTGCCTTGACAGCTTGCAAATGTTTGGGAGGATTGAAAATGGCATCGAGACTTGATTAAGGACGGTGCAAGGCTTCAAAGAAGTTTCTCCATTCAGTATATCTATCATTTTAATTTGCAAACTGCCTTTACAACAACTTACAGATGTTTGACCCCTGACAGAGTAGTTACCACTGCAGCCAAATAGGAATCACTGTAGGGAAAACAAGCTTGTGGTTCTCACCACATCTTTTGAAATGCAGTCAGGATAATGTGTACCCACTCCTGACCATATTTCTCCTTCAAGCATTGGGTTCCAGTGTACAGTGAACTCCCAGTCCCACCTATTGAGATATATAATGTCTGCAAGGCTGGCACACCGATAACATTTGCTCACAAATTAATTCAGCGTTCTGTGACTGTCAGGATACAGATGCATTTTGAACCATCTGCCGTTGTCTTTCAGCAAATCTTTTTTGTTAAAAAACAAACAAAGGTTCTTCAAAATGTAACCAGCTGTAACAAGATGAATGTTCCTTTCCAGGTCATGATTTTTCTATTGAAAATGTTTCTTTGTAATGCAGAGTTGGAGTGCCAGTGCTCTAATTTAACAGATATTGCACTTATTCAGAGTATATTCATTGGCAAAACCACTCCACAGTATCGAGCCCACTACAAACCCACAGAAAATGTGTGCTCTGGATTCAAACCAGCATGGAAGAGTACCTGGATTTCACATTCAGTGGAATTTGGAGCCATGAAGCATAAACGTGGACACAGGACATACTTGCAGTATCCACCTCATCAACATGCAGTTCCTGGTTGGAGGGCAGGAATTCTTTTTGGATGCAGCGAATATCTGGTTTTGCTTTGTGCATTTCTCTTCTTCTTAACTTGGATATTTAGCTAAGTCTCCTTCAAAAGTACAAGAGAAGACAAACCTGGCTACATTCCCTATATTTCTGATTGAACTAACAACAGTGTTCATGCACCATTTGCTTCTAGTCAGGCTAAAGAAAGCTTTCAGAAGTCAAAATGAGGATGCCTTACAAGCAAAAATCTCACTGGCTCCCGAGGAATATGAATCAGATTGTAAGCAGTCCCACAGCCCACGCCTCAGTATTTTAATGTGGAGCAACATGCACTGACGTCATTTTGTCTTGTTCGGTATTTCGGCCATATTTTGTCTCTTTTCACCATTGTAGTTTCACAATGCGTACAGATATCGTACAGGTGTGAGGTGATTCTCAAGGTTTTTTTTTACTTTAACAGACATGGAGAAACAGCAACAAATCTTTACCTTGAGGTTAACACATGCACTTTCCAGGAGGGTCACTGCATCGCAACGAGGTGTGGAAATTTCCATCCACACCCCGTTACTTTGTTTGCCATGGTGTAAATTTTAGAAGAATTGATTTGGCTCTCAGCTGAAATAAAGCATCCTACTTACTTGACATTTAACCTTACTTTCCTTCCTTTTCTCTGCCTCACCACTGAGATTACAGGTTGCAAGGCTGGCTGGGATCTGGTACAGCAGACAGGAAGCGTTTAGTTGTGATGCTCTGGTATGGGATAGACTTAACAGACCAGCTGGTCCTTTCTTACCCATCCTTTCATTTGCTGATACTTTGTACCACAACTTGGAATGTGCACTGTTATAGAGTCACTAAGCAGATACATACGTATTCAGTTATCCATGAAGTGATTGCAGCATCCTCTGAGATAAACGTCCAAGAGAACGCAACCAACAGCTGGCCCGTTACATCCGAGTGGATGGATTGACCCTGGATGAAACTACGTGAGCAGCTATAACTTGGGGAAACTATTCGATAAGAATGTGGCTTTCCTTTCCCATTGAAACTGCTGTAGTCAGTATACCGAGGAACTATTTTGTGTCATCTAGAAATATCACAAATGATTCCAGCTCTACAATAGGGGAGATTGATTTAGTAGGATTACAGGGGAGGCGATGACTTAGTGGTATTATCACTGGACTGTTAATCCAGAGACGCAGAATATGTTCTGGGGACCAGGGTTCGAGTCCCACCATGGCAGATGGTGGAATTTGCATTCAATAAAATATCTGGAATTAAGAGTCTAACGATGACCGTGTATCCATTGTCAGTTGCTGGAAAAACCCATCTGGTTCATTAATGTCCTTTAGGGAAGGAAATTGCCATCCTTACCTGTCTGGTCTACATGTGACTCCAGACCCACAGCATGTGGTTGACTCTGAACTGCCCTCTAGGCAACTAGAGATGGGCAATAAATGCTGCCTAACCAGTGATGCCATCATCCCATAAAGGAAGAAAGGAAAAATTAACTAGGAAATCACGTGGCTTTGAGACCCAAGGAGGAATTTGATCCTCTTGCTTGTTTAGCATCTACCTATTAGTTTTCAGTTGGAAAAGTCATTTTTCAACTCTTGGGCCTGCTTGCATTGGACAGGCAGTGCCCTGACTGATGCATGGCCACTATCTCATTGGCTGTGAGCTTTGTTGTCAAACAGGTGAGAGTATAGCTCCGGTGTGTCTTTCTCTCAGTGGCATTTTATCTGACTGGAGAATGATGGAACTTGCACAACAAGGCCTCATCTCAACTCGCACGGTGGCTCAGTGGTTAGCACTGCAGCCTCACAGCGCCAGGGACCTGGGTTCAATTCCAGCCTCGGGCAACTGTCTGTGTGGAGTTTGCACATTCTCCCCGTGTCTGCGTGGGTTTCCTCCGGGTGCTCTGGTTTCCTCCCACAGTCCAAAGATGTGCAGGCCAGGTGGACTGGCCATGCTACATTGTCTGTAGTGTTCAGGGGTGTGTGGGTTGTAGGGGGATGGGTCTGGGTGGAATGCTTCAAGGGGCAGTGTGGACTTGTTGGGCCGAAGGGCCTGTTTCCACGCTGTAGGTAATCTAATCTAATTGCTGACTTGTGAGTGCCACTCACGCCAAGGAGAAAATAATTAGTATTGAGGTTTGTGGTGACAAGATTTTGGTGATATTTTGAAAGCAAATTCATTGAGCTTGTTTTAATGGATGATGTTCCATTTGTGATATTTGCATAGACCATTGCAGTGGCTGGTCTGTGGATAAAATAAAAATCTGTTGTGAAACAATATGGAGCGTCCTAAGGACAGGGCAAATCATGATCATTATCTGTCTGCCAAACCTGTACTATTTTTCAGTGCATGGATCATGCAAGAATTGTTTCTCTACATAATTTCTCTATTTTAAGTTTATGTATTAATTCTAGCAGAACTAAGAGATACAGCTCCATTCTGTTTCACCTATGGTGTGCTCCTTCAGTCTCAGCACTTCTAATCTCCCATCATCTGCTAATAGCAGCATGATGATTAAACATTACACTTCATAAGCTGTCCTCACGAACTGCAATACTGATCCTGAGTCGTGTCATGAGGTGCCTACGGTTGACTTAGAACCAGTTTGATTACAAATGACACTTGGAACGCCAATTGGAGATATTCCCAAAAGCCCTGTGATTTTATCTCTTTCCTGATCCATGAGCAAAGTCCCAGTTGTAACTTCAATTACAGCTGATAATGCCTTAGCAATAGGCTTCCTTTAACACTCTGCAATGAATAGCACCACATTAAAAAGTTATTTACCTCCCATATTGACTTTTGAGAGCAGGCACAGTTATAATATGCAGTGACACTCTGGGCTCTGAACACAGTAATAAGTTTTCATCGTTCCTGTGAGATCTCAAACCCAAGGTTTGTAAAATTTCAAACATATAACAGCTGTAATCATATTGAATGGCAGAGCAGGCTCGAAAGTACATATTTTTTAATGTATGTATTCATTTTTGCATTTTCTTATTTTGTTTGTTTGGCTTTTGCACTTTAATATATCTTGATGTGCACAGATTGATCTTTTTGAACTGGGGGAAGACAAAGGCCCATCTTTGGGTGCCAGCTGTGCCAATGTTTCAAACAACAATTTTCAGAACAGTTAACGCTCGAAGAAGACATTTTCTTTTCTAAATAGAGTCCTGATTTTTGTTGGCTATTCAATTTGATGTTGTACAGTATGATAAGAGGGTTAGCTTTTAAGGCTATTGAAGCTTTCAATAACTTTTCACCATTAGCTAAGTAAATGCCAGGGGGCAAATATTCTTTAACTGCTCTGGCTGTTAAATATTCAGCTGGTGGGAGCCATTGAGTGAAATTGAGTGGGGAGTAAAACACCAAGTGCTCCATTTTCCATCTATTAGTTTAATTGGATGGAAAATTGGGCAGGCTTCATTATAAGCATGTGATCCTTGCCATGCATTTATTCCCCTTGACTCTGCCCAGGCAATACTTAATCCCCGAGTGTAAAAAGAGAATACCTCCTATCAGCCCATCCTACCGCATGGTCCAGTCTAGGAATTTTGCTCCACAATATGACCTTCTGCCCTCTCTTCAAGCAGCTGCTGGCTGCCAATTCAATTGTGTTGCTCTCTGGCCACTTTGTTAAAGGTGACGCAAGAAATAACTGATCTGCGTATACCCCTTGTATAGCCCCATTGTATCACATTTTAAAAAAAATTGTAACGTATCTTTTGTCGACGAGATAAGGGGTTAAATGTGTATTAGCAGAGTTCACATGGGCATTCATGTCAGGGAAGGATGCACCAAGTGAGTTATAGCCTCCCAGCATTTTTTACTAAAGTGAGTTTAATTAGATGGGAAGACAAACACGAGGTAGATAGACTCATAGTGGCATGACTTAACTCGGTGTCAAGTTCGGTGAGGAAACTGGAACCTGCTTCGGGTACAGTTGCTGCAGTCATGCTCAGTCATTCAAGGGCTTCATACACATTTTAGCTGGTAACTTTGGCAGGAATCGTTGACAGACTTTTACACAATTAAATCAGCTTGATGAAAGCAGAATAGATAGATTTTGGCACATGTCACGACGCTTACGCTTTGCAGGTTTGGGCTTAATTAGAGAGTACTAGCTGATTTCGTTTTTTTTGTATTTGGCAGGGATTTATTTTAAAAACATCAATGCTGTCAGAATAAATCCAACATCAAATACCTGCCACCATGCAACGGTGGAGATATGATATAGTTTTTGCATTGTTCTATATGTTAGTTTTAATTGTTATTACTGGAAATTTATCTGTCCTTTTTCATGTGTTGTTCCAGCAACAGGGAGCTGCCACCACCGTTTACTGTAGCGTTGCCCCGGAGCTGGAGGGATTGGGAGGGATGTATTTCAACAACTGCTGTCGGTGCCTGACGTCACAGCAAGCTCAGGATGAAGTTGCAGCCTGTGCGTTGTGGGAGCTGAGTGAGAAGGTGATCCAAGAGCGAGCTGGCAGTCAACCTGCCTAAGCGCGCAGCTCCCCGGGTTTGTGAAGACGGAAGCGAGGAACCGTGCACCAGAAAACTGCCGTCCTTAAATATTCTCCCTGTTTCTCTCTCTCTCTCTCTCTCTCTCCCTGCCCAGTTCTTTGCCAATGTTATCAGTGTGCGAGATTGAGCACTTCTCAAATAAAGCTTAACCCTTTACAACCTCTGGTGAATTCTGACTGCTTTTTGAGGGATAAAGACCAGGTTTTTCACTCGGTAAGAGAATGCAATTAGTACACTCCGTTAAACAGTCTCATTATCAGTAATCATCACTAATGAATAATTATTTGTAATAGTATGCCAACAGAAACTAACATCCTCTATCTATAATAAATAGGTGCAAGCTGTTATTTAGACCCTCCTCAAAGGGTTACTGATCACAAAGGAGGCAAACCCTTAATCTTGGACTACTGAGATTAGGTTGCAAGTTTTTTTAACGTTCCATTTTAACATACCTTATTTAAAAACCTTTTTCTGCTTTATTGCTCTATGTGAGTCGTTCACTTGGCTGTCGAACCTCTCCCCATCACTTCACAACTCCTTCCCAGCTGGAAGGATTGAACAGTATTGGTCATTTAGATATCCCCCTGTTCTTTCTGTACTGGAAAGGGCCAGTTGGAGACCCAGTAACAGTGGGGCGAACAGGATTTCACTTTTTTTTTGCCCTCTGATTCCAAATATCCCTATCCTGCCATAAAACTGGGGTATCGGAATGTTACTGTTGCTTCAGATAATGGCACATCTAGAACTAAAGGTAGAAAAACAATTCCTTCTGAGCAGTTGTAGTTGTAAATGAGTAATGGGGAGACTTGAAATTGGAACCTGCAATCCTTTCCACTTGAAACTCTTTCATCTCCCGCCCATTTAACCAGACATTTTATGAAACGACTCAACCGCTTCTGCCTGGCCTGAGTTTCAAATCCACCAGGTCAGGTGCCCCCATTGAACTTCCCACATTGTGACACAAGCAAAATATTGTTGCGCGGGATATCTGAATTAAAAGCATAAAATGCTGGCAACACTCAGCATGATTGGCCAAGTCTGTACAAAAAGTTAATAGTTAATGCATCACGATAATTACTTTCCATCAGAACTATTACTGTCCTGCATTCATTCTTTTGAACACTTCCAGCATTTTCTGTTTTTAGCCCCAGTCTGACCACGAACAAATTCACACAATGTGCCTTGATCTCCATGAACAAGACTTAAAGAAGCCACGTAGCGGGGGGGGGGGGGTTCAACAATGTTAATCCTAAATCAGGTGGAGGAAAAGGAATAGATTTTAAAACATGAAGCTCCCAGATGGTGATGAGTTTTGATGTGCCAGTATGTCCTTTTTCTCTCTGAGAGGGGTTACTAATGCCCAGAGCAAATAACTAAGCAGGCTAAATCCTGCAGCGAACTCACTGTTGCCAACAGAGTGTAGATTTTCACCAATCTTCTTTTAGTTGGGATTAAAATAACACTTAAGAAAAAACAAATCCTTTTAAAGTCTGCAGTCATCTCCGATGTAATACACTAGTAATGTAAAGTCTGGCAGGCTGGATGGACCAGGTTTTGCGTATCTCGGCCTGTTCGGAATCCAACTGACCAAAAGAGTGGTCTCAGAAATCTCCCTTTGTGTGACTACCCGTAATCTAACGTCATACTGTAATGACTGTGAGAATCGGAAGCACTGTTGAGTTATGTGCATATATCAGAGAAGCCTAACTATGTACACAGGGTGCCATCAGCGACTAGTGGGATTGAGAATCAGGAAGGGTCAGTAATTGCCTCAGCAAAAGTCTTCATTTGCAGATTTAAGACTGTCTCGCCGACGTACACACAGTTTTAGAAACTTTTTTTCCTTGCTCAGTTTATTTTGAAAGTAATGCCAGCATCTTGTCATTTTTTGTGGTTTTTTTCTCTCTGTTAAATACTTCCACTGTCTTTTTATTCAAACATCATGCGTACGTATTTTATATATATGTATAGAAATGTATATGTGTGTCGGTGTGTGAGAGAGACCTGAACGAGCAGTCGTCTTCATTTGTTCATTGCTCTCCTCTGCTTTATATATATAAAAAAACCAAAGGAGGAAGAGGAGGAAGAAACTATAAACTAGCCACAGGAGTCTTGAGAACGCTTGCTGTGATGGTTGGCTTTCTCATAGCGTCATCTTTTATGTTCTCTCTGAGGTTTTGTGCTTTATGGCGGACGCTAAAGCCGCAGGGAAAGTTTCGATCTAAGCAATCAGCATTCCGGCATCATGTTTTCTGCAGAGAAAGGAACGATGAAAGGTGAAAACATAGATCAGCACAGTCCTAGGAAAGGACCCTTTTCAAAGGCACTTCATATTCACAACAACAAGTCACTCCATTCATATAACACCCTGGCGCAGTCAACAGTCCCGAGGTCTTTCACCAGAACCATCATCAATTTTTGACACCGATTCACCGTAGGGAGATATTAGTACACGTTTCGATCAAATAGCTAAGCTTGAGAGAGCACAGTCTAAGAGCAAATTCCTGCAGATGGTGGAATCCGAACTGAAAAAAAAACCAAAATGCTGGAGATCACAGCGGGTCAGACAGCATCCACGGAGCGAGAGCAAGCTAACGTCTCCAGTCTCGATGACTCATCGTCGGAGCTGAAGAGAAATGTTGCTGTCTCTCCGTGGATGCTGTCTGACCCGCTGTGATCTCCAGCGTTTGTTTTTGGTTTTTAGGGTTTGAAAGGACATCACCTTAAATTGGGAGGCGTGGGCGACAATTTGGGAAGAGCAAAGGGTCACAGCAGGAGGAATGCACAGAGACAGGAAAGGCAGGGCTAAAGAGGGATTTGGAATCAGACAAGCATTTTAACTTTGAGGGGCGATAACTAAGGTTGATCAAGTGGCTGAAGAGTTTCAATGCAGGTGTCCAAAACTTGAAAGGATTCCGTGATGCAAATACACTTTGAACTGTACTATGAATCATAATTTTCCATCAGACACGTCATTTGGAAGATTAATTCAAGTGATATTAAGGGGCTCCAGGCAACAACAGTAAGATTACAGTAAAATTGACCAATGTTAAATTTAAAGTGTGAGTTGCAATCGCTGTTCCTCTATCCAAACACACCAAAATATTCGCAAATAACTATGATTAAAAATCAATTAAAAAGAACTCTGTTGATTTCCTGCTTTGCTTGTTTTTACCTTGTCTTAATTAGTAAGTGATTACAACATCATAGGGGAGGGGAAAAGCCAAATTAACAACAATAGATGTGATAAGTAAACCTAGTACCTCAGCAAAGTTTAAATTGCATTCAGAGGTGTTTTAATTCAACTCAATTTGCCCAACAAATCAATGATAACTGACTTGGACCGTCAGTAATATTTTACAAGTATGTTTCTAGAAATGGTGTGATTGGAAAGGAATTATGTTAACATTTCTCATGAATCTTTTAAGAATTGTAATTAATGGTCGCACCAAATTGTTCTATCAAGTGTGTGTATTTGTGTGAATAGTCTACCCTTACTTCCCCAGGCTGAAAAAAGATATAAATATGTCTTCTTCTGGATCCCAATGTTTGACTGTTTGGAGTTGATGAAGGCATCTGCAACAGATTAAATGTCAGACGTGAACAAATCCAACTGCATGTTGGAGACTATTAGTGAGGTTTCAGCTGCCATTGCAGTGTCTCTTTACTGAAGATAAATAAAATGTCAGAGCTGAGATGAGGGAAATTTACCCACACTTAGCACTACTGGAGAAAGCAGCTCTTAACTCACTCAGCGGGTGTTTCCCTGCCATTATTTGCAGTGGCTGTGCCAAATCAATGAACTGTGGAGATGCTTTTTTAACCCACTGATTGTCAACATGTGCTTCTACTCTTTGAGGGAAGGCTTGTGCCTGGATGTTGATCGAACCACATCATGCTGTGATTGCTCGGTAAATGCACAGAACAGACTGTTCCCTTTCAGAATAGAAATCCACCGTTCAGAAATCACAATAATCTTCAAAATAGCATTGCAGCCTGATCACCAAAACTCCAAAAGCAATAACTATGAGGAGCTCCCTCTGGCAAGAATATGACAAATGCTTTTAGTGTGAATGTTTGAAATCTTTCATTAAAATGAAAAGTTGTAACTGTTATGTATCAGTGACATGACGGCACAAGTGACTCACTTGATCCTGGATGTGTATGGGTCGTTTCCTCCTAGAACCTCGTCCAATACAGTTCACAATCCAGACACTTGGAGCCGAACAAGAGAGCCTGGAGACAACTAACTTGGTACTCAACTGGGAGCCAGAAAAGTGGAAAGCTCAACTCAGTGGCCAAGGAACCAGATGGATGACTGCAGAGGCTTCTAACATTCTCCTCACAGCAATGGCTACCCATCTCCCAATGACACCCAATCCTCACACCATGTGTTGGAGAAAGGGCACAAAGCTAATGACTAGGGTTTCCTGGAAAGTGGGCTAAGAAGTGGCAGATGGAATACAATTGGTGAAGTCTGAGGTTATGCACTTTGGTAGGAAGGATGGAGGTGTAGACTATTTTCTAACTAAGGACAGGCTTTGGGAATCTGAAGCACAAAGGAACATAGGAGTCCTAATTCAGGATTCTCTTTAGGTTAATGTGCAGGTTCAGTTGCCAGTTAGGAAGACAAATGCAATGTTAGCACTTGTTTCAAGAAGGCTGGAAAACAATAGCAGAGATGTACTGTTGAGGCTGTGCAAGGCTCTGGTCAGATTGCATTTGGAATATTGTGCACTGCTTTGGGTCCTGTATCTAAGGAAGGGTGTGCTGGCCTTAAGAGGGGCGATAAAGGAGGATTACAAGAATGATCCTGGGACTGAAGGACTTGTCATATGAAGAGTAGATGAGGATTCTGGATCTGTACTCTATAGTTTAGAAGGACAAGGAGAGATTGCATTGAAACTTACAGAATAATGATAGGCATTGGTGGGACATGGAGAAGATGTTTTCACTAGTAGATGAGACTAGGATCTGAGGGCACAGCCTCAGAAGAAGGGACAACCCTTTATAACTGAGATGGGAAGCAATTTCTTCAGCCAGAGGGTGGTTAATCTCTGGAACTCATCATCACAGAAGGCTGTGGAGGCTAAATCATCAAGTGTATTTTAGATAGAGATAGATAGGGTCTTGATTAGTAAGACAGTCAAGGGTTACAAGGAAAAGGCAGGAGAAGGGGTTCAGAAACATATCAGCCATGATCATATAGTAGAGCAAACTCAATGGGCCAAATGGCATAATTCTGCTCCTATATCTTATGGTCTTCCTGCTTCTGATCTCACCAACCTGTAATGTCCAAACCATTAAAATGAACAGGGGAAAAAAGGCAGTGGTAGGAGAAAAGGGAAACTAAAAAACCTGATGATTGTGTTAATTTTTTGGGTGGGGTGGGTGGCAAGCAAAATGAAATACAGGACAGGCCATTCAAATTCATCAGTCCATGTCAGCATTTGTATTCCACGATGAGCCTCATCTCATGTTTTGTAATCAATACACACTCTTTTTTCCTTTCTCTCCTATCTGCTTGCTGAGGTTCCCCTTAAATGCATCTTTGTCATTTCCCTCATACTATATCAGAAATAAATAAAAACAACGGAACTTAGGAAAGGATGTGGCTTTAAAGACTAGATTAAGTAGTAAAACCAAGATTTTCCTCAATCCTGCACTTACTTTGTTTGGATACTCAAATTAGAAATGTTTTTCCATAAAAGTCAGGCTGTTTCAGGATGACGTTCATTGTGAAGAATAATTTTATTAAATTCCAGCCAAAAAGTCTGTATCAGCTACAAGCACGGAGACAGGGAAATGTGTTCTCTTAGAGCAGAACAGTTGTAAAGCTGTCGGGATGTTATGGATGCTCAAGTGATAGAGAATGCTGCTACTATTTGCTGAATATTGAAGGAGAATAGCTAATGGTGTGCAACATGTAAACCTGTTGTGACTATCATCCATCTGTCAGTGAAGAGTGAATGGTGGAAGAGCCCTAGTAAAACAAATTTTTAGCGGGTTTAAATCTCACCAACATCAATTGCAACCATTAACTGTGGTCAGACGGAAAGCATTTCAACAGCAAAAATAACACAAAGAGGACAACACAGGCATTAAGCCTGTAATCCAACTAATGGCAATTCACTCTTCAAACAGATTACTTGTTATTTCCAGACGTTTGATGAGTTAGCAGATTTGGACCAGAATAGCAAGGTCGGCTGTTACACTTTGCTTTTGTATCCAGCAGCCACTTTCATACATGTTCCTAACAGTGAGTGTTGGGCAATTTCGGCCTATTCTTCAGGACTGGCTTTTACAACCTGTGGCCTGGTGTGTTTTTGGAGGGACAGCACTGAAATATGACAAGTCATTACCTTCCTGCCTGACCCTGACATAGCAGGCAGACAGGTGCCGAAATCAGAATCCTTCCTGTCAATTTTAAAAATGCCCAGCGATTTTGTTAACAAAAAAATTGACCCCAATATCATGCCGCCCAAAGGCATAACATGCTTGGCATGGCCAGGTGGGCAAGACTGCTACGGACTAATTGAAAGGCTGGAAGGAATGGGGGGAGTACCTGTTTTGGTGGTGGAATGCCATGAGTGCATGGGGGATGGGTGTGGAGAGGGGGCAAGTTGTTAACACCTTTGTCACTTACCACCTGACAACAAAAACCTGTTCATCTGCACACCCCCACCCCAAATCCTTCCTGGTCAAATACTCCAAACTTATTTCCCTTTTGGAGCCATGCTTCCTGCATCCTGCTGCATCCTGGCAGTTCTAGCAATGCCTGCTGCTCAGTTTTAACACTGTCTGAATTGCTTGAAGAGATAACTCTTGAGGATGGAGTAATCTTCCATTGAGGCATAACTGTCCCACCCTCACCTCCTGAAGGCCACCAAGAATGCCGTGGCACAAGACTCCTCCAACATTGATCAACTGGGGCATTCGAGAGGGCTTTGGATTTTTGTTTTGTATAGTAATAATGTGCAGAGATATGGGGAAAAGGCAGGATGTTGAATATAGCTGGTGCAGGCATGATCAGCTAAATGGCCTCATTCTACACCATAATAATTCTGTCATCAGTTTGGGGATGAAAATCCTAGTTTACATACCCCTCCTCAGCTTAGGGGGAGTTGAGACAAGTTGTGATACCCTGACCATATCTTCACAGCATGATTCCCGATCAGAGTGGCAATAATTAAATAATTTCTACTATCAGTACACTTCATAGACACTCTTCTGAAAGAGATCCTAAGTAGACTTTGATTTGCTACATAATGTACCGATTTCTCATAGAAAGATAGACAGTAGGTGCAGGAGTAGGCCATTCAGCCCTTTGAATCAGCACCACCATTCAATATGATCATGATTGATCATGCAATTTCTATATCCCACTCCTGCTTTCTGCAAAGGCCATGTCCAGCTCCCTCTTGAATATATCGAATGAACTGGCCCCAACAGCTTCCTGTGGTGGACAAATCCACAGATTCACAACTCTCTGAGTGAAGAAATTTATCCTGATCTCAGTCCTGAATGGTTCACCCCATATTCTTAGACTGTGATCCCTAGTTCTCGACATTAGGAGCATTCTTCACATATATAACCTATCCAGTCCTACCAGAATTTTGTGTGTTTCTATGAGATCCACTCTCATTCTTCAAAATTCTAGTGAGTACAAGCCCAGTCAATCCAATCTTTCTTCATCTGCCAGTTCTGCCATTCCAGGAATCAGTCTGATAAACATTCGCTGAACTACCTCAATAGCAGGAATGTCCTTCTTCAGACTTGGAGACCAAAACTGCACACAATACTCAAGGTGCAGCCTCACCAAGGCCTTGCACAACTGTAGCAAGACATCCCTACTCCGATACTCAAATCATCTTGCTTTGAGGGCAAGCATGTTATTAGCTTTCCTCACTGCCTGCTTCACCTGCATCCCAATCTTCAGCAACTGTTCTGCCATGCCACCCCAGGTCTTGTTGCACCTCACCTTTCCCTAAATTTCCACCATTCAGATAATCATCGGCCTTCCCACTTTTGCCACCAAAATGGATAACCTCACATTTACCCACATTATATTGCATTTGCCAAGTATTTGCTCCTCAGCTGCCTGTTCAGGTCACCCTGCAGCCTCCTCAAAGCACACACTGCCACCCAGCTTAGTGCCAATGCAAATTTGGAGATATTGCATCCAATTCCTTCAACCAGAATTTGTGAATTCTGCTGGGCAATGTTTGCCCTGCCCAACTTGTTGACTGATACAGTAATGTCAATAGGATTCTATATGAAAAGCACAGTTATTGGGACAAGCATTAAGGAGTCTATGAAGCTATGGAACCTTCGGGAAAAAGTCAAGAGACTTGAACAAAAACTGCACGTGCATGTCAGCATCATTTCCTGCATTTACTATCCATTCCTAACTGCCCTTGAGAAGATATTGAATTGCCGCAGCCGATAGGGGATAGAAACATACAGTTCTGCTTGGAAGCAAATTCCAGGGCACCGTATGCCTAGTAAGTCTATTATTTGGTTAACAGAGGTATTCTATATCCCACAATTGAATTCCAACTTTGTAATCACTCAACTAGCTTTTAGTATTAGTATTTTTGATAAAATGCCAATAAACGGAAATCCAGTGCTAACAGTCAAAAGTGAAATGACACTGATTGGAGCCAATGAGAGGTTAATATATTGTACAAATCCACAGGAGGCTACAGTAAAAGAATTATTTTGCAATTGTGAAACAGAAATATAGTGCAATAAGAATAGGAATGTGCTGTGGTTCTGTTTATCCTGCTTTGCTCTAAATATATCTCAATGTTGAAATGTCAGGGGAATACTGAGAGTGAGATTTATGATTAGCCAAAAGTGGCGTGGGTTGCAAACCTATTTAAATGCTCAAAGTGTTTAATTTTTAAGAGTGATATTCATCAAAATAGGCTGTATGTTTAAACCCGAATGAGTGTTTGTGGATTATAGGGTTGTAGATTGTAACTAGGTAACATGTCAAAGAGTAACAAGAGATAAGAGAGGAAGCCAAACTGAACACCTACAGTGTGGTTGAAATTGAGCAGAGGAACTCATAGCTGCAGCTATTGAAATGAATACAGAATTGGGGCTTTCTAAATCTGTTGACTGACCAGTCCTACTAATTTGTGTCCTAAGGATACACGACAAAGGCTAGACCACTTAATCATGTGACTAGCATCTGAATATATGAATTTAGAGCACTTATAGGCCATTCAGCTCCTCAAGTCTACTCCACTGTTATGCTGAAAAAGCTTTATGGAAGCTTTTTGGCTTTCTGTCATCAAAACAGCCACAAGAAAACCAAAGGACAACTCAAAATTTATACTGCATGATTTTGAGAGTGCTGGTTGGTGAGCAAGTGGACTCTGACCAGTAGAAGCATTTCTGTGGAGAATGCATGCATTAATGCTGATGGACAATTAACTGCCAGATTTTGTTTCAATTTTAAGCCAGGCAGGTTGACTCTGAATAGTCAACATATTACTTTGAGAAACAAGCAAAGTGAATGGGTGCCAATGACTTCAAAGTCAAAACAGATGCTGTGCACCCACATGAATTTTTTTGTCTACAAGAAACAGGATCTTCTGTGTATCAATTTTTGTAGCTCCCAGGACATGCAAGTGCACCAGATTGGCAGTATTTGCAATATCCAGCAAATGTCCAAACACAGAATCACATTTAATATTGGCTACTGTGTCAAGATTTTACAAGCACAGATTCATTGGGTGCAGGCAGTAAATCTCATGCAGTACAAATATTGGTTCTCCCCTTTACTTTGGTATTCTTGCAAATGTCCTGATGATGCTGCATGAAAATCTTTATAGCAATTCCCAAGTTCTGTACCACCAAAGTTTTGTTCAACAGATCATGGTTGTCCTAATTCTGTTCCCAACTCCATATTTCCACCTATCCCCCCATGCCCTTTAAGTCCCTTGTAGTCAAGAAGCTATCTACTTCCACTTTAAAACTATTCAATGACTCTCTATGCAAAAGCTTTTTAGCACAAAAAGTAGTTGTCATCTGGAATATTGGAGACTGATGGAAACAGGTTCAGTCATGGTTTTCAAAAGGAATTGAGTAAGCACATGAAGAGAAAATATATGTAGGGTTATAGGGCAAGGACAGAGGGGAGGGATAAGCAGAGATTCTCTTGCAGCAAGATAGCATGGCCATACTGGACTAAATGGCCTCTTTTTGTGCTGTAACTCTCCTTTTAATCAATATTGATATATGCCTGAATGAGTTAAGAAAATGTCAGCTACCCACTGCAAACCATTATAATATTTCCTATTATAAGTGTAAATGGAGGCCATGGGAAATCTGAGTCGAGTTTAGAGTTCAGGCATCTTTCACACTTGGACAACTTAGCAGTACTGGTGCATCAATCATGCCAATTCCAAAGAGCAAAACCTTGTGGCAGGAAGAAATAAGCAGTGGACCCACCCTCGGGCTGATAACTTTGCATATGTAATGGAACCACAGCTAAATGCGGAAGTCAATATCTTCAAAAGAGGTGTATAAATTATTTAAAAGTTATGAGACTGCCAAGGGATTTAAGGAATGCTTGAAGCAGGAACTTGTATCCCTTTCACTTGGAAAGGAAAGAAGATTGCTGAGCAAATTTCACTTGGGAAACTCAGCTTCTCAGCAGGATCACTCCCCTGTGGCCTCCCCCTGAAAATGTACCTGTGGAACTTCGGTCAAAGCAAGGTGAGGATCTAGTATGATAGCCCACATGATCCAATGGTCTGCAGCTGCTGCTGTTTAGGTTAGTACATGAATGGACCTTAGTATATCGTGTGAGTAAAACGCCATGTCTTCAAACAAGTCAACATTCTTGGTAAGAGAGCTTCAACAGCAGAAGAGAAAGTTCAAGGAGGGAGTGAAAATTTTGACCTTACCTGTAACTGAGCATTTGTTTAGCTTCTTTCAGATTGTATTGTCCATTCTTTGCTGCTGCGTTGACATCATTTGCTGTGTTAAGCCTGTTGAAAAAGCAAAAGATAACATTGTACATGAGATACTGCAGTTAACCCTATGTCACTCTCTTTGAGGTTATCATTGCTTCATATATTGTTGATAATTCACAATTATTGGACAGTGCTTCCCAAAGTTTGCTTTTCTTTCTTTTGCTGCTTCTCACTTCTCGTGATTCCGGATCGCTAGGAGGAAATGGCAGGCATTTTCTGGTTTTCACACAGTACAAACTTTACGTCACAATGCCACATTTGGATCCAACTTTGTCCTAATTTAAAAATATTTCAATAACTGGTACAGAACTGCAAATAGAACCCTGAGCTCACAAAACACTTTGTCTTCTGCTGAAAAACATACAAATCTAATTCACAGCAGGTGGACACCACAGATTAGTAGGCCATGGTTTAACTCAGACTCCACATTGAAATTCTCCCCAGGTGACAACAGCTGCTTGCATTTGTAATCTGTCTTTAATATAGTAAAATGCCCCAAGGTACTTCACAAGAAGAAGGCTGACAAAAAATACCTTGCATATGGAAATTGGGTTAAGTTTGGCCTAAAAGATCAGTTTTAAGAAAAGTTTTAAAGGGAAAGGGAGAGGTAAAGAAGTTTAGGAATGGAATTTCAAA
This sequence comes from Stegostoma tigrinum, assembly GCF_030684315.1. Classification (NCBI taxonomy): domain Eukaryota; kingdom Metazoa; phylum Chordata; class Chondrichthyes; order Orectolobiformes; family Stegostomatidae; genus Stegostoma; species Stegostoma tigrinum. The sequence goes on from NC_081369.1 coordinate 55,111,512, forward strand.
GCTTTGGGCACAGGCAGCTGAAAAAGCAGCAGTTGGTACTGGTGGGACTTTGAAGTGCTAAAGGCCAGAAATCAAGGAGTGCTGAAATCTCAGAATTTTGGCGGGTTTATGGAGCCTACAATGTTAGGGAGGAATAAGGCTATAGGGTGATTTGAAAACAGGTGTGAGGATTGTTAACACCAAATAATCGCAAGGCAAGGAGCGAGTGCAGAAATAATGGAAACTGCAGATGCTGGAGAATCCAAGATAACAAAGTGTGAAGCTGGATGAACACAGCAGGCCAAGCAGCATCTCAGGAGCACAAAAGCTGACGTTTTGGGCCTAGACCCTTCATCAGAGAGGGGGATGGGGAGAGGGTTCTGGAATAAATAGGGAGAGAGGGGGAGGTGGACCGAAGATGGAGAGAAAAGAAGATAGGTGCAGAGGAGAGTATAGGTGAGGAGGTAGGGAGGGGATAGGTCAGTCCAGGGAAGACGGACAGGTCAAGGAGGTGGGATGAGGTTAGTAGGGAGGAAATGGAGGTGCGGCTTGAGGTGGGAGGAAGGGACGGGTGAGAGGAAGATCAGGTTAGGGAGGCAGAGACAGGCTGGGCTGGTTATGGGATGCAGTGGGGGGAGGGGAAGAGCTGGGCTGGTTTTGGGATGCAGTGGGGGAAGGGGAGATTTTGAAGCTTGTGAAGACCACATTGATACCATTGGGCTGCAGGGTTCTCAAGCGGAATATGAGTTGCTGTTCCTGCAACCTTCAGGTGGCATCATTGTGGCACTGCAGGAGGCCCATGATGGCCCTTGACCGCGTCTCCCGCATTTCCCGCAACACATCCCTCACACCCCGCCCCTGCCACAACTGCCCCAAGAGGATCCCCCTTATACCACACCACCAACCTCCGGATACAAAGCATCATCCTCGGACACTTCTGCCATCTACAATCCGACCACACCACCCAAGACATTTTTCCATCCCCACCCTTGTCTGCCTTCTGGAGAGACCACTCTCTCCGAGACTCCCTTGTCCGCGCCACACTCCCCTCCAACCCCACCACACCCGGCACCTTCCCCTGCAACCACAGGAAGTGCTACACTTGCCCCCACACCTCCTCCCTCACCCCCATCCCAGGCCCCAAGATGACTTTCCATATTAAGCAGATGTTCACCTGCACATCCGCCAATGTGGTATACTGTATCCATTGTACCCGGTGTGGCTTCCTCTACATTGGGGAAACCAAGCAGAGGCTTGGGGACTGCTTTGCAGAACACCTCCGCTTGGTTCGCAATAAACAACTGCACCTCCCAGTCGCAAACCATATTAACTCCCCCTCCCATTCCTCAGACGACATGTCCATCATGGGCCTCCTGCAGTGCCACAATGATGCCACCTGAAGGTTGCAGGAACAGCAACTCATATTCCGCCTGGGAACCCTGCAGCCCAATGGTATCAATGTGGACTTCACAAGCTTCAAAATCTCCCCTTCCCCCACTGCATCCCCTAACCAGCCCAGCTCGTCCCCTCCCCCACTGCATCCCATAACCAGCCCAGCCTGTCTCTGCCTCCCTAACCTGTTCTACCTCTCACCCGTCCCTTCCTCCCACCTCAAGCCGCACGTCCATTTCCTACCTACTAACCTCATCCCGCCTCCTTGACCTGTCCGTCTTCCCTGGACTGACCTATCCCCTCCCTATCTCCCCACCTATACTCTCCTCTCCACCTATCTTCTTTTCTCTCCATCTTCGGTCTGCCTCCCCCTCTCTCCCTATTTATTCCAGAACCCTCTCCCCATCCCCCTCTCTGATGAAGGGTCTGGGCCTGAAACGTCAGGTTTTGTGCTCCTGAGATGCTGCTTGACCTGCTGTGTTCATCCAGCTTCACACTTTGTTATCAAGGAGCGAGTGCACGTCAGTGCAATATATAGCACAGTGAATGCCACACGGTGTGAATTAGGATAATGGCAGGACATCAGCTTGAGCTTAGTTGTCACATTCATCCCTCATGCTGCATCTGTCCAAAGGGAAGGTGACCTGCTGCATTACACACAGATGAGTAGCTTTGGTTTCAAGTTCCCTAGTAATCCAGAGACACAGGTTAGAATGGATAGTTAGAATCTTTCATCCTGGGTAGAAATGTCAATTGTTAGATAACATAGGTTTTCTGTAAAAAGGAGTATAAGTTTAAAGGAGATGTGAGAAGCATGTTTTTTACACAAAGGGTGGTAATTGCCTGGAATGTGATGTCAGAGGATTTGGTTGAATCTCATGCAATAGCAATGTTTAATAGGTATCTTGACAAATATACGAATAGGCAGGGAATAGAGGGATGCATAGATGCAGCAAGTTTTTCATTCAGAAAGACATCATGCATCGATGCAGTTATGGTGGGCCAAAGGGCTTGTTCCTGTGCTGTACAGTTCTTTGTTCTGTGCTTTGTTAATTTTCTCACCATATTAGCTGGAGGAATTTAAATTCAATTAATCAATCCGGAATTGTGAAGCCGTGATGACCATGAAATTATCGCTGCTTGTCATCCAAACCTATCTGATTCACTGATGTTCCTTTTGGAAAAGAAATCTGCCATACTTTCCCAACACTGTAACCTCAGACCCCATAGCGATGTGGTTCACTCTTAATCACCCAGTGAAGTGACTGTATGAGCCACTTGTTTCAAATGCAGTTAGGGTTGGACAACAAACGTTGGCCTTGCCAGAGTCTGCCACAAGACACGAAAGAATAAAGAAAAAAAATTCTCCCAATGTTGTCTGACACTTGGACTTAATACTTCTTAACCCAACTAGATCACTCCAACACTTCCGCCATCTGCCATCTGACCCCATTGCCAAAGACATTTTTTCCTCCCCACCCTTATGTGCTTTCTGGAGGGACCACTCTCTCCGGGACTCCCTTGTCTGCTCCACACTCCCCTCCAGCCCCACCACCCCTGGCACTTTTCCCTGAAACCGAAGCAAGTGCTACACCTGCCCCTATACCTCCCCCCTCACCCCCATCCCAGGCCCTAAGAAGACTTTCCACATCAAACAGATGTTCACCTGCACATCTGTTAATGTGATATACTGTATCCGCTATTCCCATTGTGGCCTCTACATCGGGGAAACCAAGTGGAGTCTCGCGGACGGCTTTGCAGAACACCTATGCTCAGTTCGCAACGAACAACTACACCTCCCAGTCGCAAACCATTTCAACTCCCTCCCCCCACTCGGATGACATGTCCACCCTGGGCCTCCTGCGTTGCCATGATGACGCCACCCAAAGGATGCAGGAACAGCATCTTATATTTCGCTTGGGAACCCTGCAACCCAATGGTATCAATGTGGACCTCACAAGCTTCAAAATCTCCCCTCCCCCGAGCACATCCCAAAACCAGCCCGCTAGTCCCCACCTCCCTAACCATTCCTCCCACCTCAAGCTCCACCCCCATCTCCTACCCACTAACCTTATCCCATCTCCTTGACCTGTCTGTCCTCCCTGGACAGACCTTTCCCCTCCCTAACTCCCCAACTATATTCACCTTCAAGCTCTATCTAACTGTGCCTCTTTGACCTGTCTGTCTCCTCTCACCCTATCTTGTCCTTTATCCATCTTCCATCTGCCTCCCCCTGTTTCCCTATTTATTTCAGAATCCCCTTCCCCTCCCCCATTTCAGAAGAAGGGTCTCGATCCAAAACATGAACTTTCCTGTTCCTCTGATGCTGCTTGGCCTGCTGTGTTCATCCAGCTTCACGCTGTGTTTCTCAGATCACTGAGAGACTAATTTTAGGCAATGCTGTTGAATGCTCCTTCGAGCATGAGGAGAAACCTATAGGAGTTTCACTTCAATTCTCAGCTCAGACCAATTCAACTTTCAAAGAATTCAATGCTAACGACAAACTATGGGATATCAACAAACAACCTCCCAGCCATGCTCTGAGGTGTTGGTCTCAGCATGGTAATAAGTTGAAAGAAAAATAATTAGTTGTGGACGATAAATTTGGAGTTAGTCCATCTCTTGTTTCAGCACTAAACAACCAACTGTTCTGATCACTGTGACATGTGTGAGTCAGAGTGATTGATTAAGTTAGCAGCGCAAACTTGGAGGTGTGGCAATATTTTGCAAAACCTGCAAGAACAAGACTGGATTTTTGACTGAGGATAGCAGCACTGTCACCGTAACAGCTGTTCTGCAGTGGTCTGAGCAGGACAGATTGGTCTTCATGAACATAATTGGCCGACATGCAGGATTTGCAGACTGTGTCTCTCACCTCCATTACCGGTCCCTTTGTCGGCCTGCTTATAGACCATCAAATCCCTGGTTTACATATGCAAAAGTAAAGTCTTGCCGGGCCATTGATGTTACCCCAACATGTTGCCTGCTAGATCAATTGGTATCATCTTGTCACTATTTGTAGGGTCTTGCTGTTTCCAAAATTGAAATACCACAAAAGACTTGAGCAAAAATAAAAGGCCATGCAGCCCCTCAGTACACTATTCAATATTGCCACTACTGCATCTTTGGTTTCAGCTCCCTTGGGTCCTTCAAAGACCAAAATCTATCTAGCTCCACTTTGAATAGATTCAATGAAGCACTATCCACAAAATTTTGTGGAGAAAAATTCCAAAGATTCACAACACTTGAATGAAGAAATCTCTCCTCATCCTAATCAGTGATTGATTCCTTAGCTTGAGTCTGTACCACTTCTTCTAGATTCCCCAGACAGGGGAAACAGCCTCTCATATCCACCCTGTCAAACCCTTCTGAATCTAAAACACTCCCAATCCTCAGATTTGTCATTATTCTTTGCAACTTTGCAAGCCTCTTCTTTCAATCCAACACTTACCTCGAAAGCCACGGATGGGATTTTTATGGCAAGTTTTATGTTTTTCAATCAAAAATATTTCTTTGGAACGTTTATAATCATTTCTTTAAATATTTCCCAATGTTCATTTATAGCTGCATCTTGTAGTGGCAGCATGTCTGACAATGCAGCGCTCCTTCAGTGCTGCTCTGTAATGCCAGGTTAGTTTATATGCTCAAGTCTCTGAACATGGGAACGTGGTCATGCTGCTTAGCTCTGCAATGAAAAGATTCAAGGCCATTGATCAGGGCTGCTTGTTGAAAAGTAACTTGCGGTTACCTTTGAAATTTCCTCAGGCAAGTGAAAAGTGTTGAAAGAAGCTTTTACGAGTTCAAGAGTTAATCTATGAAGGTAAATTTAAAATTGCTCCCCCATGGAACATTATAAGACAAAAGCCTTGAGACAGTTTCTGCTTTCTCTGATGATGTCTGGCATTTCATTCTTACATTAAACAGCTTTTGATCCACTAAGCCATTACTTCTAGATTTAGTTCATCTACCCTTTGCACTCTTGGTTTTATCAAGCATTGTGAGTCTTGGCACTTTGCCTCAATCTTGCAACTGAAAAGAAAAGCCATCATTAAATGTTCAGCATTTGGACATTTTTTTAGTCGATAGGTGCAAGTCTTTAAAATAAAGCCTTCCTCTCAGCTGCTCCTGGAGAGATCAGGGGAGGCCACTGATGGGAAGGGAAGCCACTATTTTGGTACCTTAGAGTTTGATCAAAGACCACACTGTGGCCAAGAGTTCCAGGGTGTGTAAGTAGGTTTTCCCACTAGTGGTGATCTCTTCCAGATCATCAACAGTAGAGGCAATCTCTATCTTTGGAGAAAGGAGATATTTAGATAGGTGAGTCTAACCAACCATCAATTACCAATTGGGATAAACGCCCAGGAGCAGAACAATTAACCACTTTTTCCTGCAGGGAATGATACGTGGAATTTCAAAGAGACCAACGGAGGAAGATGAGGGAAATCAGTGACATAGCTCAGAAAAAAGTAAATAACAAAACCTCCTCAATGCAATGGTCTGGTCCAAATAAGCTGTTTCCAAGGTGTAATTTCTATTTCATATAAAATACATTGTACTACATGGGCCTGGCATGATAGGATCTCAGGGCCCAGAAGGAAGCCATATGTCCAATTGTGCCTGTGCTGGTTCTTTGAAACAGCTATCCAATTAGTTCCACTTAACCACTCATTCCTTACGGTTCATGGGATTTAAGCATCGCTGGCAAGGTAAATATTTATTACCCATCCTTAATTACCCTTTTGAAGCTTGTGGTAAGCCATCTTTTTGAACTGATGCCATGTTTCCTTTATAAATACATATCCAATTTCCTCTTTTTATTGAATCTGTTTCCATCACTCTTTCAGGAAGTTATTTCCAGATTGCAACAACCCATTGCACAGTAAAGAATTAGGTTCATCTTCCGCATACAAGGCATTATGTTTCATATATACAGACCAAGGGAGGGTTTATCAAATGCACCTTTACAGATGAAATAGTGGAGATTCTCGGGGTATATTTTAGCAGCAGGTGAAAATACTGTAATGCTCCGTGGGAAAAGTGAAGATGAATCAGATGCTAAAATTAAGCTAATGTATGGATCCGAGTTTACAGTTTGTTTTTACAGCAGTGCTTGCATGTAACCAAATCTCAGTTTGTTTTGTAGGGAGAATAAATGATGCTTTACTTGCTCGACTGTCCCTGGAGCCAAACTGCTGTCTTTCAGGCCTGTCTGGTTTGGACATTATTCCCTCAGTTACTGCTAATACCACTGTTCCAGCTGAGAAATTCTACAAGTGCTCAAGTCAGACTGAGCATACTAAATCATGATGAACTGCCAATAAAGAAGCTACAATCATCTTGGGTTTGGCTACAACTTACTCGGAAAACATCCTCAGGCATTGGTGGCCTCCCCTGTGTAGGGCAGCAGTCCCAATCACTAGCAGGATTTGTCACACTTCCCCCATGAGCTCAAAATGTGGTCAAATTCCATCTTTCAAAGTTGGCAAGATTTATAATCTTGGCCTTTTTAAACTTCACCGCAAATAGAAACAATCTTTCGCCTTCTCTTGGACATGGTGGCCCTTCGCTGAATTTAGGTTCCACTGGGACCAACAGGCATTTGTTGCCTCACTCAAGGAGCTTGTTCCTCACATGGCATCCCAGTCAGAGTATTGGCAGATCGCTCAACTTCCAGTGGGCATTTGATTTGGACCGTGGGCCTGTCTTAATTTAATATTGAAATACAGGCAATTCCCAGCAGGACTTATTGCAAAATAATCAGAAGTGGGGATTCAGATTGTTTCTCTTTTGACTTCTTTCTGCTCCAGGCAATAAAAGCTGACAACGCCTTCAAATACAAGTTCTAAGTTTGCACAAGACCAGATTAGGGATGGGAGTAAACAACGTTTAGTCAATATACTGAGGAAGGCATGAATAAACATGCAAAATTGGACAAATAATTGACAACTGAAAATAGTTCATTTTGTTAGCAAGAATAAAGAGGGTATTCATTACTTGGAAGGTACTTGTTACATATTACTTTGGGACCTATTTAGTTTAGGGAACTTGGCCAGCATGGATGAATTGGGTTGTAGGGTTTGTTTTTCAAATATATCTCTATGATTCGATGACTCTCTGAACTTCCGGAGGAGGTAACGGATACAGGTTCAGTTACAATGTTTAAGACATTTAGCTAAGTAATTGAATAAGAAATGTTTGGTAGGATATGGCTCAAGTGCAGGCAGGTGGGTCGAGTTTAGTTTGGAAAACTTGGACGGCATGGACTGGTTGGATCCAAAGGTCTGTTTCCATGCTGTATGACTCTAAATCTAGCTAGGGTAGAGAGACAAAGAGGCCCCAAAGTACAAATATACCAAATCCAAAAAAGCTACCCCACAGGTTAGCAACCTGTTAACAAAGGCGGGAGGTGATGGCCAAGTGGCATTATCACTGGACTGTTAATCCAGAAACCCAGATCACATTCCAGGGACCTGGGTTCAAATCCTGCCGTAGCACATTGTGGAATTTGAATTCAATACAATATCGGAATTAAGAATCTAATGATGACCATGAATCCATTGTCAATAGTTGGAAAACCCCATCTTGTTCACTAACGTCCTTTAGGGAAGGAAACGCCCATCCTTACTTGGGCTGGCCTACTTGTGACTCCAGTCACACAGCAAAGTGGTTGACTCTAAATTGCCCTCTGGGCAATTAGCAATGGGCAATTAATGCTGCCTAGCCAGAGGCACCCTCATCCTGTTAATTATCTGGGCTTTATTGCTATAGAGTTCGAATTGAAAATGAGGGAAATTATGCTAAATATATATAGAATCTTGGGTAGACCACACTTACTACTGCATGCAGTCTGCATATCATAAACAAGAAAGGGGGGATGTGGAGAAAATTTACATGGATGGTACCAGAAATGTGTAGGTGTACATTTTAAAAAAGGATTGTCAAGTTGCTCTCTTTGGTCCTGAAACAAGAATTCAGAGGAATTGCCCACTGGATATCATTAATATTATGAAAAGTTTTGAGAAGATTACTACAAGAGAATGTTTTCTCTTGTCAGGATGTGTATAACTAATGGCCATCAGTGTAAGATAGCCACCAAAAGCCATCGGTGTAAAATAGCCACCCGCCTCTTTGACGTGTCTGTCTCCTCTCCACCTAACTTCTCCACTATCCATCTTCTATCAACCTCCCTCTCTCTCCCTATTTATTTCAGAATCCCCTGCCCCTCCCCTATTTCTGATGAAGAGTCTAAACCCGAAACATCAGACTTCCTGCTGGTGCTGCTTGGTCTGCTGTGTTCATCCAGCTCTACACCTTTTTATCTCAGATTCTCCAGCATCTGCAGTTCGTACTATCTCTGAAACAATACAATAGGAAATTCAGGGAACTGTCCAAAGTGTGTCGAGAATGTACAACTCGCAACCAGAGGGAGTGTTTGAGCAAATAGCATTGCTACGTTTAAGAGGAAGGTAGGTAAGCATAAAAAGAAGAGAATTGAGGGTTATGACAGCAGACTTAGGTGAGAAAAGATGAGAAGAGCAGTCTAAGATGTACCAGCCTTGAATCTTATTGCTGCATTACTAAAGGACTATCTTCTACATATGCTTTTCTTAATTAAACGCATCCAACTTTATGTATCCATTGATCTGCTACCTATCCAGCTAACTTCACCCATACTGTGCTATTTATGCCCTGTAGGCTGCATCTCTGTGATATCAATGGAAGGTTGCTCCAAAGGCTTACAAAATTGGGAGGGCAAAAGTCATGGATGGATTTTCAAGCCAAGATGTGACTTTTAAAGCCAAGATATTGCAGTGGACAGCAAAGCAATGAACACAGGGGTTAAGGGAATTAGACTTTCTGTGAGTTAAGGCACGGGGCAGAGAAGCAAAATCTTAGGTGCAATTCCACCTTACTGTGCATAACTGAATGTGAACCAAAGCATTGCTGAATTTCCTAGATAACTTCTAAAATTGGCATGTACATTTTTAACAAGAACACAAACATTACCGAGTACTGATATGTAAACAAAAGAACATTCGGGAGAAAAGAGGAGTGTTCTGCTCGTTCTCTGAATGAATATAAAATCTGGGGAATCCTACCTCTTCATTAATGGTTACTGGATGAAATTAAGTTTGTCCGCGCCCCCACCCTCACCCCTCAACTTGTATCTCCATCACAACTGCACCAGATGGAGTTGACAGGGAATGATGGCTGCCACTCCCTACCAGCCCAGCCTCTGCAAGAGAAGTGGATGGGCAACAAGAAAGTTGAAGGCGATAGTCACACCCTGAGTGCTCCTACTGATTGTGTATTGGGGAGCACAGAGAAGCACTCAACTCTGGATGCTTTGTGCCTCAGATGGAAGACAGGCAGATTAAGAGGCCTCACTTGATGGTGCATTCACACTGTGAAGGTTGTGAACCTGTTCCTTTGTGTGATGGTACAATGTTGGATGGGGTTGAATAACAAACTACCTCTTAATGCAATCAGAGAAGGCTGAAGAAACTAAAAGTGGAACAAACACCAAACAGATGAGAACATGAATAGAAAATGAGAGAATTTTTGGATTCTGGATGCTCACTTACTTTCCAAATGGGGAAGATTTGCATTTAGGTCGCCTTTCACAATCTGAGGACGACCTAAAATATTTTACAGTTAATGTAATACTTTTGAAGTGTTATTGCTGTAAAGTTGAAACCAGCTTACACACAGCAAGATTCCACAAATAGCGGTTTAATAATTAGGTAATATATTTTGTGAAGCTTTTTAAGGGATAATATAGGCCAGGACACAAGGCAATTTTGTTTGCACTTCTTCAAAATGACACTCTGGGCTACTCAATGCTCACCTGAGGGGGAAGTTAAGATTTTGGTTTAACGTGTTGCTTGAAACACAGACCCTCTGACAGTGCTGCATTCCTTCAGTACAGTGTCTAAATTTGGTGTCCAAGATTCTGGATTGGGTCCGGAACCTGGAAGCTTGTCATGGAGGGAAAATCAGCCCAGTCTCCATCATTCATTTCCATCTTCAAGGTTCATCAAACAAAAAGAGTGGACAAACTCCAAGACAGTAAGAACTGCTGACGCTGGAGTCAGAGATAACACCGTGTGGAGCTGGAGGAACAAAACAGGTCAGGCAGCCTCAGAGGAGCAGGAGAGTTGATGCTTTGGGTTGGGGCCAAGAAAGTGCTTGGACAAACACTGTTCTTCAGGGATAATGGATTTGGTCAGGCTACCAAGGCAGGTGTAGGAACTGAAATGGGGATTGAATGCATCCATGTAGGAGTTAGTCAATAAAATGGTGAAATATAACCACTGTGTGTGAAACAAACTTTTTTATTAACTGTGTTATTTTACATGAACTAATATCTGCTAATTGAGGACAATTCCATGTTTGAAATTGAATCATTCCTTGTGGCTCAGTGTTACTGTGTCACCCTTTAGAAGGACAACTGAAACCTCTATTGTAAGCTACAGTAACTAAGATGTTGATATACATGCCTTAAAATAGTGGTCTATTGTGAACCAGGATTTCCCCTTCTTTGAAAAGATTCTCTTTAAAAGGGGACTTCCCTAACCATGGACTTGAGAGTTGAGTGAGTAACACATCCCCTCACACAATCACAATGAGCAACAATGGGAGTGAGGGATCACTTCACTAGTGTTTATAATACACCTCCTCACAAAGATGCACATGAGAAAATGCAGTGATAATGTTTTAAAATCTTAACAAAGCCCTTTTATGTCATTCTACAGATGAACAAAGGATGTATGCAGGGCCATAGATTATGTTTTACAACCCATTGTCTTATGTGCTCACATAGAGAGTGAAGACAGTAATATTTATTGTTTATAATAGACCACTATTTTACTACACCTCTATTCACATAATTAACATCCATCCCCTTATGTAATTAACAAATATACATCCACTCATATGACCAACATCCAGGCCTTCATGTGATGTACAACTTCTCACAAGTCTAACATACATCTCTTCATATTTCAAATATATATTCACTCCTGACAAACATGTGATCCTTCATGCGGCTATTGCACATATATTCATGTTGCACGTATGCTTCTCTTCAGACAACAAATGTACGTCCATCAAATTATGAACATACACCTGCTCATGTAACAAGATTCGTTCCCTTATGTAACTAATAATTCAAATGTTGAGTGGGCAAGAAAATGATCTCGTTCCCAAGCACAATGACATCCCAATTCCTGCTCATGCATACATTACTTTCAAAGGATATATAGAGGCAAGCTGTTTCTCTCTGGCTCGAGATCTATGTACATTTATATTGATTAGACGTTATGCAGTTTATCATGGCTTCAAAATGCTTAGAGCTCTCTCATTGGAGTCATTGGTAATATGTTGCCACTCCTCCAGGATCATAGAGTTAAAATCCTGAAACTCATTTCCTATTAGCTTGTGGGTTTACCTACATCAACATGTCAACACTGCCTTCTCCAGGGAAACTAGGGATGAGAAAATAAATGCTAGCCCAGTCAATCCATGGCTGAACAAAATAAGATAACTTATAGGCAGACTGGGTGTCAACCAGAACAGAAGGCAAATTGTCCATTTGAATGTTATGATCTTGACCCTCTGTATTGACCACAGGCTCACCAACTCATTCCATTGGCCAATGACTAATCCCAATAACCTCCACCAGTGTTAATCACCGTGGGTGGGAAGCCATTTGACAAAACTGCAAAGCAAACAGAAAGCATGCCCTGGACTGGCATTACAAAACTTGGCACTTTTCACATCATCAGGATATCCAAAGTGCTTTCCAGCCATTTCTTTCTTTATTCACTGTTGGGATGTGGGTGTCGCTGGTTGACCAGAATTTGCATCACCCTTCCCTAGATGCCCTTGGTGATGAACTACCTTCTAACACCACCGCAGGTGATGTGTTGTAGGTAGACCCACAATGCTGTTGGGGAGTGAATTCCAAAATCTTGACCCAGTGACTGCGAAGGAAAAACAATATATTTCAAAATTTTAATTGCCTTTTTTTTATTGAAAATTAGCCACTGTTTTTGTAAAGGAAATTGTACCCAGCAATCTCCCATAGGCAATAATTAGATAATGATGAGATGCTGGTTGTGTGATAAATGTTGACCAGGACCCTGGGGTAAAGCTCCCCTGCCTTTCTACTAATACTGTGGTAACACTGTACAGAGCTGGAGGAACACAGCAGGCCAGTCAGCATCAGAGGAGCAAGAAAGCTGACGTTTCGGGTCGTTTCAGAAACTAATGCCATAGGATCTTTGACAAGTGAATGAGTCACAGGCTCTCAACGTCTCATCTAATAGACAGCCCCTTAGAAAGCACAATGCTTCTGCACTACTGCATGAGAAAATTCAAATCTTTGGAGTGGGGCTTGAAACACTATGGCCGTAAGAGGTCAAAGAAACAGTGATTACAGACCAATTTTGAAGGTTTCACTAGCAATTCGGTCACTAACCATGATCTAAAGGGAAATCAAACACCTACATATAAAAAGAACCTTGACTGATCATGACCACAAAGTGCTGCAAAAGTCCCTAATGGACATTCTGCCTAAAATGTCTGCCCACAAGTCATGCTTCAGTTATACAATGAAAATGTATATTTGAATTGCGTCTTTAATATTACATCTCATTAAGGCATTTTCCTAACCAAGCAAAGATTCACACCAACAAAAGACAGATGCACAAATACTTGGTTGTAGAGCTAGGTTTCAACAGAGAATACAGCGATGGAGCAGTTTCAGGGAAGGAACAGAAGGCCTTAGGGATTTGACAGCTGAAAGCCTGGCCATTACCACCAGAACGAAAGAAATCAGGGTCGCTGGAGAGATCCAGGTTGTAGAAATATAACATTCCGGTGGATTGCAGAGCTGGGAAAGGTTATAGGAATAGGGAGGGGGTGAAGCTATGAAGGGATTTGAAGAGGAGGATAATAATTTTAAAATTGCTGTGCTTTCTGACTGTATCATTTAGTTTGCCTTTTATTAAAAACTGTAATGAGTATTCTCACCAACAGCCCTTCAGGGAATTGGTGGATACGTGCAAAAGAAGTGTGAGGAGATAGAGCGAGAGAAATAAATTAAAAGCTTTCTTCCAAACTTTCCACAGATATGTATGTTTCAGGGTGTATTGTCCAGCAAAGCTCGATCTTCGAGTGCAGGCAAGCTCAGACAGACAGTCTCTTCGCTGGCTGCCCTTTCTTGTTGTAAACCGTTATCAAGCAGTTAATATGGAAATCAGCTTGTCACAAAACTGATAAGCTGGGAAGTTGAGATGCAAAAGAAAGCAATTTACACTAATTGTAACCAGGGAGGAGAGAAAAATGAAAAAAAATTACAATGGTGTGCGAAAAATTTACAATTTCCGTTTCCCACAAATAGCATGTCCACTCACTGGCTGCTGCTCATGAAGGGTTAGAGAAGGAGTGACAAGAGTGAATTATATAGTAATGTAACACTAGGTTTTCAATGATAAATCATGCTCAAGGTCAGAAGCCAATGCTGAATTTGCATGTGTCCACACGTTGGTAATTTTAGGGGCTTTTGCACAAGATGTGTTTTACATGTTTTATACACCAGGGTGGGTTGCAATGTGATGAAACCTCTGGAAAATAATTATTAAATAACTACTTCTTTAAACACCAGCATCTCGGTATGAGAATTGAAGTTATAACATTTAAAAATTAAAAAATAAAAGTGGTAGAAAGCTCTGGTATATTTCTCCTCTGCTTTGAGAGGCACTGACTCTTTGCTGGGGCATAAATAATTCACTTATTCCTGTTCCTTTGCAGTACAGTACTTGGTTATTCATCACATAAGGCTGAAGTGGCCATAGTCCTGTTGGACCACAGGGCTGGTCTATCATTAGAGAGGTGTGACTGGTGCTGGTTTAATCTGAGGGTCACCACACCTCAGGCGAAGGAGAGGTTGAGAAGGAAAGTCCTTCATGGTAACCTCCGCTGGAGTGGAATGTTTGTGAATACCTAGACAATCAATATTTGGACTGTTTGGCTTTGTGGGGCTGAATAATCAAGCCAGCTTGTATATCCAGAGAGTACCATTGGTTTACAACAGAAAACAGAGTCCCAGATTGACTTCCTCTCGCGTTCCAAGACTTTGAAAGAAAAATTACAGGCCCCCAACAACGGACCTGGCAGAGAGCAATTCACTAAGCATTGACTTGGGATTAAACTGGCTGAGCAGATTTAGATCAAGCATTGTAGATAGTTTGTTCGATGTTTGAGAACAATGTTCCAGCTTGGCCAGCATTTTCTTTTTTCAACAGCAATGTTCTCTATCAATTTACAAATAGCAAAAAAATGATATTTAGATTTACCAGACTCCCTGTGACTTGTAGATGTGATACAGGCCTGTTCCCATTAGATTAATATAGCTGAGCTAAAGTGACGTCATTTTCAAGGTCTTGTTTCATTTCGCTAAATGAGGAGGACATCTTCTCTGAAGTTTAAGAGACATTCGAAAAATAATGGAAAATTGTATGTGCTAAAAATATGTATTAAATAAGTCAAGCTCAATGGGATAGTAAGACCATCTGATAAATTTTACTTGAAAAACGCTGTGAATACAATTCCTTCCCATGACTTATTGTGTCTTTGTGAGAGCTCGTGTGAACAAATGAAAGATTTATTTTCTTAAAAAATGCTACAATGTAATGCAGTTTTATTTTAAATAAAGAGTTTTGCATCCCATAGGGATATGTGAAGACTGCATTGTGAAGGCCTTTTCCTTATTCCTTTGTGTGAAATGGGCACTGCCAACACAGTCAGCATTTGTTGCCTATCCCTAATTGCCCCCTCTGAATGGCCCAAGTGTCCATTTTCAGAGGGTAGATAAGAGCTACGCACAGCTGTGGATCTGAAGTGATATGTAAGTCAGAACAGGTAAAGTTTATCATAAAATCACAGATTATCATCAATTCTCTACAGTGTGGAAGCAGGCCATTTAGCCCATCAAGTCTATACCAACTCTCCAACAAGCACCTACCCAGACCGCACCCATTCGTCTCATGGACCATGTATTCCATTGCACTCCTGACTAGAGTCTTGTTAATGGTGGACAGGTTTTGGAGAGTCAGGAAGTGAGTTACTTGCTGCAGGATTCTTAACCTCTGATGTGTTGTTGTGGTCTTGAATCTGGTGATATCCAACTGTCTGAAGGGAAAATACAGTTATGTTGTTTCTGTGTATTGGTGCCTGGTCAATTACTATGCTGCTGTCACAGGAATGGAGGTGAGGATAAGGATAGAAAGGCCATAGAGTATGATTGCTGCAGTTTTCAATCATGAGCGATAAATACCTGAGTTGAAGCACAGTAGTTTGCCATTGTCAAAATATTCATCTTCAAGTAGATGAAAAAAAATTAGGATTTGTATAACCCTCTCGAGAAAGTCTTCAAAGTGAAGACGGAGGAAGGTAATGAAATGTTAATAATCTGCCCACACACACAAGCGCGCTCTCTCTCACACACATATACATATGTGCACCCTCCTAAACATGTACACATACACACACACACACACACACACACGTCTCACACAGACACATATACACGCAAAGACAGAAATACATACATAGATACATGCACATTCACACAGACACATACACACACTTGACTGCACTTGTTTTATGTGTTGTTATAATATCAGATTTGTTCTCAAGGTCAAAGATAGCCCAGAATTAGTGGGAATCTGAGGTGCTCTGTACAACATCACTGTACAAAGGTACAGAAGCATGAGACATATTTAAGGTCAAAAGGGGACACAGCTTGCCTTGCATGTAATGTTTTGCTTGGCTCTGCTTTTTTAATGAAATGGATTCTGCGAGAAAAAATTGTAGAATGTTTAAGTGAAGGGGAAATGTAGTCCCGAGTGCATACTTCAGAAACTATACATGACTTATTAATTCCCATTTTAAATCATAATTATGGTGCTAAGTGCTGGCACAGGTTATTGTGGTAAAATCTGAGCATGCCCTAGGTCCTCACTGCAGACCTTTCCCACCAACAGCTGCTTTTCACTCTTTGACCGGGACTACTGCAATGAGAGAGGAAAGAATGACTTTGTGAAGCAGAAGCTAAGCAAAATCAAAGGATAAATGTCTTAACTGTTGAAATGGCTCTGTCTTTGTACAGACTACTATTTAACATTCTGAAGTCATTAACCCAGGCACTCCCACTTCATGTAATTCCACAGTTCTTACTTCCCAATTTCAGATTCTATCCAGGAGGAAATTGTTACTGGACTATGTCAGAGTCTTGTACAAACATTTGGTGACATTCTACAATTAGACAGTTCACGGATAAATGGTTGAAGTATGGGAAGCACTTGCAGAATTTGACTAGCACTAGAAGACTTTTAATTTGTCAAAGTCCTGCTTAATGAATATGCTCCCATTAATCCAGGAGTGGTGAATTGTCGGAATTCTCTGACTCAGAGGGCTGTGAAGATTCAGTCATTAAGTCTGTTCAAGTCTGGGTTCAATAGTTTTCTAGATATTGAAAACATCATAGGCTACAGAGGTAATGCAAGAAAATGGTGCTGAAGTAAAAGGTCAGCCATGATTAGGTTGAGTGGCATAGCAGGCTCGAATGGATGAATGAACTACTCCTGCTCCTTTTTCTTATGTTCTTGTGTTCATTAGATTAATCTAATTATCTATGATATAATAATCTATGAAAGAACCTTGAGATGTTGTAAAACGTTCCTCCCACTCCTTTCAAGAACACTTCACCCACAATTTTTCAGATCTGGTAATGGCTTGCCTTGCTTCTAAATGAACTGCCAGTGCAACTATGAAATAAATAGACCATTAAGCAAAGAAAATATACCAAGAAATAGGATTTGGAATTATAGAGTCATAGAGAGTCATTTCTAGCACAAAATGAGGCCATGCAGCCCATCAAATCTATTATGGTTCTCCACAGACCAATCAAGTCAGTCCCATTTGCTCTTCGAGCCCTGTAAGCTGGCATGTTTATTCCCCTCAAGTTCCCAAACAATGTCCTTTTGAGATCCAATAAATGCAAGGAAGCATATTAGACTTTGAGAGCCTGGTAAACATATTCATTAAAAGAAAGATGTTTAATGAACTCGGAATGTCATAAAACACTTTACACTCATTGAAATGCTTTTGCAACACTGACAAAATTGGAAGGCAGCAGCCAATTTATGCACAGCAATCTCCCACCCGACTGCAATGTCTTAAGTACACAGGGTGATTAAGAAAGCATTTAGCATGCTTGCCTTCATTGCTCGGGCCATTGAGTTTCGGAGTTGGGACGTCACGTTGAGGTTGTACAGGACATTGGTAAGGCCTCTTCTGGGGTACTCTGTCCAGTTCTGGTCGCCCTGTTATCAGAAGGATATTATTAAACTGGAGGTGGTTCAAAATAGATTTGCTTGGACTTTGCCATGAAGAGAGGGCTTGAGTTATAAAAATAGGCTGGATAGGCTGGGGCATTTTTCATTGGAGCGTAGGAGGTTGAGATGACCTAATAGAGCTGCATAAAATCACGAGGGGCATAGATAAGGTGAATAACAAAGGTCTTTTTCCAAGGTGGGGGGGATTTCAAAGCTGGGTGACATTTTTAAGTCGAGGGGAGAAAGATTTTAAAAAGATATGAGGGGAAACTTTTTTTACACAGAGTGCATGGAATGATCTACCAGTGGAAGTGGTGGACGCAGGTACAGTTACAACTGTTTGAACGACATTTGGATAAGTTCATGACAGGAAAGGTTTAGAGGCAGATGGGCCAAATGCAGGCAGGTAGAACTGATTCAGCTTGGAACATGGCTAGCATGGACTAGCTTGACTGTTTCCACGCTGTATGACTCTATCACTCTATAATATGATAAATACCTGTTTGAATTGCAGGTGCATGCCTTGAATGCAACTTTATACATACAATATTTTCTTTGTATGTGATGTTTTTTGCATTCACACACTGACAAATTGCAAGTAAATGTTGGAGGTCCGTTATCTGCAAAACGACCCGCTTGTCTTGACTGGTCGTGAAATATCTGGGTTTGATGAGCATGTAGTACTTGAAGACTGATTTCTGATCGGGTTCACCATCGTCACTGAGTGATTGGTGACTTCCACTGAAGACAATGGGTGGGAGGGAGGTAGTGATGTAAGTGGAGAGTGGGCTGACTCAATTTGATGGTCTTAGCAACAATGCAGCAACAGGAATATGACCTGGGAGTACAGTTAGACTTAGAAATGGGAAACAGTGTTATAAAGAGAAAAGGGGCTGGCTCTCAATCAAGATGCTGGCAGGTCGGCGTGGAACAAGTGATCAGGAACCCATAAGTGCTCATCCACGATACTGAACCCACTTTCAAAGCCACTCAACTCTGGCATCAAAGTTTTAATTGAAAATACTGGTTTCTTCAGCACTTTTTTTATTCTTTCATGAGATGGCTCGCAAGGCTGGCACGAATTAGCGATCATTAATTACTGCTGAGGTCGTGAGCCAATCTCTGGAGCCACTGCCTGGTGTAGGTACACCGTGGGTGGCATTAGAAATCTAGTTCTAGGATACTGATTCAGGAACAGTGAAGGGCTGTCAATACAATTCCAAGTCAGGATGATGTGTGGCGTAGAGTAGAATTTGCAGGTGGTGATGTTGACATTCATCTGCTTCCCTGGTAGCATCTTCTGGGTGGTAGGGGTTGTGGGTTTCGAAGGTGCTGTTGACGTTTCTTTGGCAAGTTGCTGTTGTACATAATACACATTGCTGTCATTGTGCCAGTGATGGAGAGAGTGGATGATTTAGATGGTACATGGTGGCCTGATCAAGAAGACTGGATATTGTTGATCATATTGAATATTGTTGGTGACACACTCATTCAGGGAGTGCGGACAGTATTCCATTACACTCCTGACTTGTGCCTTGAAAATGATGGGCACCCTTTGGGGACGCAGGGGGTGAGTTACTCACTTCAAAATTCCCAGGGCCTGACCTACTGTTTCAGGCACATTTTTATACAGCTTATCCAGTTGAGTTTCAGATCTATGGTAATCCCTATGATGTTCATGGTTATTTCTGACTGTGGAAGTAGGAAGAAACAGACGTTGTCAGGTCAAATAACCTAGCTGCTTTCTAACAGTGCAATGCATCTATTACAAAACAACATTCTCACTTGAGTTGTGTGTAGAATAACAGTACAAAACCAAGCAGTGGAATCTATCAGAGAATCTCATTCAAGCAGCTCTCCAGAGATTTGGTCCAATTCACAGGTGGAATGAAAGTCACAGTTCCACTTCTGATTCTTCAAATGACAACCTTTAGAAAGGAAAACTTGTATTTATACAGCTTCTTTCACAACCGCAGAATATCCCAAAGTGCTTTACAGTTGATTAAGTGCTTTTTAAAGTGTAGCCTCTGTGGGAAATCACAGCAATGAATTTCCACAGAGCAGCTCCCTTCAAGGAAGAAATAAAATAATCAGATTTTTGTTTAGGTGTTGGTCATGCTACAAATAATGGCCAAGTCTCTGGGGTAGCTGCACTATTCTTTTTCAGATAGTAGCGTGGAATCTGTTACATCTACCTGTGAGGGCAGGCAGGCCGTTTGTTTCAGATCTCAACCAGAAAATGGCACATGCTCGGTACTGCGCTAGAGTCCTGGCATGGAGTATGTGATAGACGAACTAGACTTGAGCTTACACCCTCCCAGCAGCGGGGTAAGAGTGCTACCATTGCACCACAGCTGACACTGACTCACAGCACCTATTTGACATAAGTTTTATGCAGTTGTCAAGACAAGACCATGCCATTTAAAATTATTTAGCATATGGGTTTAATGAGATAGAACTGCAGATGCTGGTGTCAGAGACAACACAGTGTGGAGCTGGAGGAACATGGCAGGCCAGTCAGCATCAGGAGCAGGAAAGTTGATGCTTCAGTTCTGGACCCTTCTTGAGAAGGCCACTACGCTGTCCAACTCAATCTGATGATCCTGTTATTGCGTGTTTTCATCAACAGCTCAAACACCTTAGTTTTGTTTTAGGTGGTCACGTCTCTTCAGCAGCACAAAATTGTGCACTGGTTTGGCAAATGAATTGACTGAGATCAGAAAGATGGTGGAAACATGCATGTAGTATGCTGCACCAGTCTACTGGGAGGCACTTGCCTGCTGTTGAAGTTGAGCCAGAGATGGACATGCACTTGTAATGTTGGATGGTCCACTTCATGTGAATGAGGCTGCAAGCTTTGGATCTAACATTTTCAAAAATTCATGTCACAATTAAATGCCTTCAACATGGTTTTACTTTTAAAAACAAAATAATTTATTCACAGGACTTAAGCATCACTGGCTAGGCCATCATTTATTGCTCAGAGGGCAGTTAAGAGTCAACCGCATTCCTGTTGGTCTGGGGCCGTGAGTAGGGCAAACCAGGTAAGGATGGCAGTTTTCATGAGTCATAATCATAGATCATAAAATTTCTACAGTGTGGGAGCAGGCCATTTGTCCCATCGAGTTCACACTGACTCTCCAAAGAGCATTCCTTCCCTTACCCTATCCCTGAATGTTTACATTTCCCATGGCTAATCTACCGAGCCTGCACATCCATGGGCACAATGGGCAATTTTGCATGGGCATTTCATCTAACCTGCACAACTTTAGACTGTGGGAAGAAACCAGACCAACAGGAACCAGATGTGTTTTCTCAACAATCAGAAACTGTTTGCTTGTCTTTATTAATTCCTGATTTTTACTGAATTCACATTCTACCATGGCAGGATTCAAACCCAGGTCTCTAGAAAATTTCCTGGATCTCTGAAATACCACTTTACCTATAATACCACTGGACCATCACCTCCCCACAGTCAGTGGAATTCTCCTCCGAGAGGGAAGTTGAGGCGAGATCATTGAATACCTTTAATTGTTTATGACCAATCTGATACCAATTATTTGCCTGCAACTCCACCGAAAGTCAGCAATTAAGTGTCAACCTGTTGTTGTGAGAGTGTGGTGGTGCAGATATGTATAGGCCAGGCAGATTTCTTCATTAAAGTGACATGACTGAACCAACTGGATTGTTGTAACAAACCATCAGCTTCACTGCAGCTTACTGATACCACTTTCTTTGTAGTTTCCAGACCCCTTGAACTGAATTTAGATTCTCAAATTATCTGGATTAGGCCATTTTATATGGAAAAATATGGAAATTGGAGAAGGATATAATCTCCCCAGCATTATTGCACCACTAGGTAGGGGCTGATAGGACCAGCACAACAAGTTAACCAAATGTATTGGAGGAATTATTAATGAAGACAGTAAAACAAACAAAAATTCCAGATAGAATTACTGCTCATTGAGCTGGGCTCTAAGGGAAAAATGACCCAGGGTTACAGCTGTAGAGATAGTAGGAACTGCCGATGCTGGAGAATCTGAGATAACAACATTTTAGAAGAGGTCCAGACCCGAAATGTCAGCTTTCCTGCTTCTCTGATGCTGCTTGGCCTGCTGTGTTCATCCAGCTCTGCACCCTGTTATCTCACGATGACTGCCATTCCTTGATAGTGCATGGTGCCTGTTGGAATTTTTATCTACTTGAAATTTCTGGGGACAGAAGATCTGGCTCTGAAGCACCCAGTGGTTGAATATCATACCATCACTCACTATCTAAGTTCAAATAGGTACAAAGTGTCAGAAGAGTTCTTGTACTTGATAGGGCTAACCCACAAGGAGCTGTGATGATGAGCCAAAAAAATGATGCCAAAGTTTTGCTCTGATTATTACTTTTCAAAAGAGCACTCTCAATTTAAGTGGTATTCCTTCGCACAGAGGTCTGCCACAGGGCGCTGTGGAGAAGTGTACAGTTGATGAGTAACAAGTCCCACACAGGAAGGCTTTGATAATTGTTGATAAACAAATGTTGATAAAAATGTATTGAGAAATAATTAATCCCTGAGCAATAATGGAATCAGGATTTACTCATCAGACAATGTGTCAATTTAGGGGTCTTCCCCATCCACAGAATGGACATCAATGAGATCGAGCTTCCATGTCTTCACATACAGATGACCAAAAACCACATATGAAACCATATGTTATGAGACATTGGATACAGACCACAGACCCAATGTGCTGTAAGATCACACAGAAATACACTGGCACTTAGCACCAGCTGCAACATTGGCTCCCTCATAGAAAGGGAAAAGCCTTCCTCAAAAAATGTGCATGGAACAGAGAAGGAACAACTTGCATTTATATAGCACCTTCAGCTGTCCCAATGTGCTTCACAGGGGGAGAATTAAAGGAAAGATAAGGCCCCTCTGCCAAAACAGGAGGCATGTGGTAAACGTTTTGTGATGGGGTAGGCTTTATGGAAGGACCTTACAGGGAGCTGTGAGAAGGGCTGGGATAGTTCGGGAGGGAATGCCGGCACTGAGGAGACAGTTGGACACATGGTCGCCAGTGCTGTGTCAAAAGAATTTGGGAATGGACAAAATCTCACCAGTAGGGTATTTATTGCCATAAACTCACTGGCTTTGTCCATGAGCGATACAAGAGCAGTAAGATATTTTGCAGGTGATTCTGTAAATGGAGCTGCAGTTGAGCCCCTTTAAATCCGAGCCCAGTTGGATGTTGATTCAAACCAGCTGTAAATTTTCAGTGACTCCAAATTTACAACTACGCTGTAAACAAGGTTTAAATTTAGTCATAAATAACAAAAAGCAGATTAAAATTTAACTGTGACATTAAGCTGCTGTCCTGAAATATATTTAACCCTTTCGAGCCAACCAGCCAAGATAATTTTCTTCACTATGTTTTGTAATATGAGATTTGGGGAAAGGGCTCAGTTAGTTTGATTGACTACACAGCACAAGGCATTTGACTGGTGTCCTACACTGGCAAAGCGCAATCAAACATGAACATACAGAATAGGTCCCAGAGACTAGAATGGTGCTTCTCACTGTGATTCCATTTTGAGGTCCCTCAGTAAGAAATGTGAGACAAGTGGAGGTAGTGGCAGTGAGAGCTCTAGAACAGAGTGCATGGTTCTTACAATGATAATGGGAACTGCAGATGCTGGAGAATCCAAGATAACAAAGTGTGGAGCTGGATGAACACAGCAGGCCAAGCAGCATCTCAGGAGCACAAAAGCTGACGTTTCGGGCCTAGACCCTTCATCAGATGAAGGGTCTAGGCCCGAAACGTCAGCTTTTGTGCTCCTGAGATGCTGCTTGGCCTGCTGTGTTCATCCAGCTCCATACTTTGTTAGCATGGTTCTAACAATTCAGCTTGGGAGGCCACTTGGGAAGTAGAGTGTTCAATGCTAGGTGATCATAACATTTTCTTACCCTTTATTCATTCACAGTATGAGGGCATTGCTTGGTAGGTAGCATTTATTGCCCAGAGGGTAGTTAAAAGTCAACTACATTGCTGGAGTCACATGTAGGCCAGACCAGGTAAGGATGGCAGTTTCCTTCCCTAAAGGACAATGGTGAACCAGATTGGTTTTTCCAACAATCGACGATGGTTTCATGGCCGTCATTAGATTCTTAATTCCAGTTTTTTTTTAAGTCGATTCAAATTCCACCATCTGCCATTGTGGGATTCAAACCCGGGTTCCTAGGACATTATCTGAGTCTTTGTATTAACAGTTCAGTGATAATATGTCTAGGACATTGCATCCCCATAGTGAAAGGTCTTCAATAGCACTAAGGCATTCATGGGGTCATATCAAAAGAAATACTTTCTGTGTTCTTCTCCTCCAACAGGTCGCCTCTCCAGTTGTGAGAATAGAAGTCAGTGGCCAGGCAGTAATGTCACAGGAAAAGGTAAACTAGTGGCCTAGGCTAATGTGGGTTCAAATCTCAATAATGGTGGCACTTTAATTTGTTTTACTAAAATTCTGAAAATGAATGCTACTGTCAGTAATAATACCTACACAACTAACATCTGTTGTGGTTAAGCAAAAGAACACCTAATGTCCTTTAAAGAAGGAAATCTGTCATTTTTAACTGACCTGGTCTACATAAGACTCCAGATTCATAGTAATGTGGTTGGCTCTTAGCTCCCTGAAATGACTTAGCATGCCACTTAACTCAAGGGCAATTAGGGATGGGCAGCAAATATTGGCCTTACGGACAGATGGTCATATCCTGTGAAAGAATAAAAAGGATCAAATGATGGCTTTCAGTGGCTTTCCATTACTAGACATCCTGAGGTAGCAAAATGCATGAGAATCGAGGATACACAGCCTCTGCTGACAATCCATTGCAGTACTGAGGGAGACTAGCAATGTCAGAGGTACTGTTTTGCAAATGTGATCTTAATCTAAGGCCCCTTATGTCCTTTCAGACAGGCAGGAAAGTTGCTATTCTTTGAAGAAGAGTACAGAAGTTAGCACACATGTCCTTTCCAATATTTAACTTTCAAACAATATCAGTAGTGAGACTATCTGGTTATTAATCTGATCTGCTGATGCTGAAACCTTGCTTTTCACAAAGAAACTGCCATGTCTCCTATATCACAACCATGTCACCATTTTAAAAATTACTTCATTGGCTGTAAAGTACTTTGCGACATCTTGAATTCATGAAAGGCATTGGAGAAATGCAGTTCTTTTCTTTCTCTTTAGGTGCAAGTTGTTCATTTTTCTTTGTCGGACTGACTGAGAGCTCATAAGAGACACAGAGTATCAAACAATAACGTGTGGTAAAATCCTGAAGGGACCTCACAAGGTAGATGCTGAGTGGACGCTTCCTCTGATGGAAGAGACTAGAACTAAGGGGAAAAGTTTAAAAATTTGGCTGTCTCCCATTTGAGAAGGATCTAAGGGTATTTTTTTCCTTGCTCTGATGGTTGCTAATCAGTGAAATTCTCGCCTCTCATGAGCAGTGGATGCAGGGTAATTGAATATTTCAAATGCTGGATTAGATACATGCTTGTGAACAAGGGAGTCAAAGGTTATAGCAGGTAGATAGGAATATAGAGTGAGGCCACAGTCAGATCAAATGGCAGAACAGATTTGAGGGGCCAAATGGCCTACTCACACATTGTTCAGATGTGCATCAGAATCTGAGCCACTGCATGCTGCCTTTATAATCTGCAATAGATTTGTTGCTAATGCAGGTTTTTAAAGGTGTCTTTAATTTTGCTACTGCTGGCTCTTTGTGGCTCATGATATCATTATAAGGTATTGCACAGAACGAGACCATTGAATTGATTGTGCTTGTGTCACTTTTTTGGTAGAGGTTTGCAATTACCTTCCTTCTGGCTTTTTCATCATAACTGTGTCATTCTATTTGTCTTTGGGACCATTTACTTTATTCTCTTTGTAACAATTACACTTGCATCTGCTTCCATCAACGTTTCAAGCAGTGCATTCTAGATCACAAAACACTTCTTGTTGGAAAGTGTTTGAGTGAGATGATAGTAGTGGAGACCAAAGATAATCCCTCAGTGCCAAGGATACATAAGCAAAACAAGCTTGAGCCTACAAATTTTTCAGGGTGTGGGGTGTACATTAAAAAAAAGAAATCTACAGTTAAATTGTTTAAATATGGCTGGCATTGAATTGGAGTTTGTCAAAAAACAAACACAGCGCTATTTCCAAAAGCTGTGGCAGTCATACTGTGATGTTGGCCTCTGATGTGGAGTATCAGTAGATGGAAAGCAGCTGCTTTTCCTTAGTGTGTGTGCGTGTGTGTGTGTGTGTGTGTGTGTGTGTGTGTGTGTGTGTGTGTGTCATTTGGGCTCATTCACAATTCCCAGGGAACAGCATCTTTCTGAGGTGATGGAGTGGCTTTGCATTTCATTCTATCTGTCACTGCTGGGGTGTTTTACTGTGCACACAGTGCACTGATGGGCCACATCACTCAACTGCAACAAGTACCAGTGCAAACGAAGTGGCGGCAATTTGCAGCTTCGGTGCAGCCATTCAATCATCTAAAATACATCCCTGAATGCTGCTTTCTGTTGTACATAGAAATATATACATGTCCTGAATAAGGAACAAATATGTTAGACAATTTGTCAGTTGCATGCCCTGAGTTTGGTTTCAAACAGGCGGGTGAAATGTTTACAACACAAGTATTGACTGGAAGCCAGTCAGCAATGTCGGCCTTACTGCCTTTATAGTCGATTGCAGATGTTTGCAGCTGCCATGAGGTTTTTTTGTATTTTATCTGGTGCTGACTTGCACCTTGTTTGCATTCTCTGCAGAAGCCTTTCATTCCAGCTTAGATCGAAGTCGTTTGTCTTTCCTTGAAAAAGGGGCAATGTCTTCAGGATAAAAATATATTTTAAAAAACTGGTTTAGCTTTTTACTTTCTGGCATGGTTTAGGCTGGAGTTTTGCCATGATTGTGCCATGTGCAAGTGGTGAGATGATCCATCTTGACGCCACTCCTGCCAACATGCTGGTTTGTTGCCAACGTTTTTCACCATTTGTTTAGAAATATGCTTTTGCAAACATAACATCCCTTAAAGATTTCCTAGTCTTGGGTGGTTTTTTGGAGATGAAATCTTGATTGCTTTTGTAACTTGATTCTAGTCAATTCTCTAGCCTCTAGAATCCTGAGGTCAAAACATTGAGTAAATACCTGCCCCCAGTAATTGCCTCCAGTATTTTAACCCTCCAAATTAACACTGTCCTTGAATTTTGGCCTCTTGCTCATTCCTCATTTTCATTGGCTGGCCAATGGAAGACATGCCATTGTCTGACCATTGGAAACCATACCTTCAACTACCAGTGCCTTAGCTCTGGAATTCTCTCCTTAAACCTCTTTCACTAACGCTCCCTCACTTTTTCTTTTAAGATTTTTCCTCGAACATAACATTTTGTCCAGGCTTTGAGCCATCATTTCAGAGCATTGGAACTTAGGAGCAGGAATCAACTATTTCAGCTCTTGAGCCTGTTTCACTGTTCTAGATCATGGCAGATCATCTACCTCAATACAAAATTCATCCGTATCTCTTGTTGAAATTAGCAGTTAGAAATCGGTTGGATCTTAGTCCTGAACTTATTAATTGACTGCCCCATTGAGGAATGGTCTTATAGTATTGTCACTGGATTGTTAAACCAGAGGCCCAGGTAATATTCAGGAGATCTGGGCTTGAATCCATCACAGCAGAATGTGGAATCTGAATTCAACATTAGACTCTTTATTCCAGACTTGAATGACCATGAAACCATTACTGATTGTTGGAAAAATCCATCTGGCTCACCACTGCCTTTCATGGAAGAAAATCTACCATCCTTACCTGGTCTGACCTATAAGTAAGTCCAGACTTACCACAATGTGGTCAACTCTTAACTGCCCATTGCAATGAGGAATGGGTAAAAAAATGCTGGCCTAGTCAGAGATGCTCTCATTCCATGAATCATTAAAAAAAATGGAGTTTCCACAGTCCTCTGGGCTAGGGAATTCCAAAGGTTCATCACCTTCTAAATGGAAACAGTCCCCCTTGTCTCAGTCTTTAGTAGCTTGCCTTTTATTCTGAGACTGTTTCCTCTCGTTGGTCACCCCATAGTCAGGTAGAAGCATTCTTCTTGCATCTACTCTGTTTAATTTTCATGAGATCTCCTCACATTCATCCGAACACCAGAGAATGTGGGCGAGCAATGTGCTGGCCTGTATCCCAAGAGGATTTGAGGACAGGAGCAAAGAAGTCTTGTTTCAATTGTCTAAAATGTTGGTAAGACTGCACTTGGATTATTGTGTACTGTTATGGCCTTGTTGCTTAAGGTAATGTATACTTACAACAAAGGGATTCCAGAGGAGGGTTGCCAGACTGATTCCAGGAATGGTGGTTCCTGCTGTCTGCTTTCTGTCTTTTAAACTATCCTCAATCCACCTGGCTTTATTATTGTTAATCCCATACTCTTTAATTTTTATTTACCAATCTCTTATTTGGGACTTTATTTGGAAAGTATTCCATCTTTGATAAATCAGTCTATTTCAACAACCTGATTTTTAATTAAATCATGTAATTACTTGTGAGTTCCTAAAATTGATTAACCTTCATTCAGTTGTGTTCAATACATATTGAATGCACACTTACAAAAATGGGATCCTTTGCAATATCTACATACTGCTATCAAAAGTGTTTTGAAAATTCTGATTACACCACTGGTTCTCCTTATTGACTTTGCTAGAGTCATCCTCAAACCATATCAGGTTTGTCAAACATGATTCCCTTCATAAATCTGTCAAATTAGAATTATTTTCTAAATATGCAGTGCTGACATTCTTTATAATAGATTCCAACATTTTCCCTGTGACTGATGCTGAGCTAACAGGTCTCTAATTCTGAAGAAGGGTCTAGACACAAAATGTCAGCTTTCCTGCTCCTCTGATGCTGCTTGACCTGCTGTGTTCATCCAGCTCTACACCTTGTTATCTCAGGTTTCTAATTTTCTGTTTTCTCTCTCTCTCATTTCTCAAACACTGGGCTTACATATCCAACCATCCAATCTGCAGGTACTGTTGCTGAATTAATGAAATTTGAAGATTGCTGATATGTTTTGACAAAACTTTATATTTTGTACTCATCAGGACAATTCATGAGAAATACCAATTCAAGGGAAAAATCAAAATTTGTCCTGAATGAAAGGAGAATGATGGCTGGTTGGCAGTTGACTCTGATTTGTGCATACTTTCAGTAATCCTGGATCTTAATTATTTCAGGGAGATTTCTTGTGTTGTCCTTGTGAAGAAAGATACAAAATATTCATTTAGCTTCTCTGTCATTCCTTTATTTCCTATTATAAATTCTCTGTCTTCACCAGGAATGGATTCATTCGTTTTTGTTAATCTTTTCTTCTTTATATACCTCTAGAAGCTTTTGCAATCCACTTTTATGCTTCTTGCTTTGTTCCATTCATATTCTATTCTCTTTCGTTGTCAATTTCTTGGCCTACCTTGATGAATTATATTTTTTCTTCTGATACTTAGGCTTGTGCCTTTTATTTTGGCAACTATAGGAGTCTCTTTGCTTTTATCTAATACTACCTTTCCTTCCCTGGTTAGCAATGGCTTTCCATTTTTTCTTATTGGCCATTTTGCCTGACAGGAACATATGATTTGTAAACCAAGCATTAGTGCTTTATATATGAACCATGGTCTGTCTACCATCAAACGTTTTAATGTTCCAATTTACCACAGCTAACTACTTCCTCATATTTTCACAATTGGTGGTATTTAGATTTCAGATCCAAGTTTCAGATTGAATATATCCTTTTCAAATTTCATGGAAGTTTCCATATTTCTATGGTTACTATTCCCTTAAGGTTCTTTTTTAAACAAAGTAATTGATTAGTCCTTTCTCAGTCCATAATAATAGATATAAAATAATCTACACTCTATTGGCTCAACTAAGATTTTTAACTCCTTATATGGAGTGGTGCTACAAAGTTAGTTATAAACAGAGCTTTAAAGCACCTTGAGATATTTTAATTCTTTAAGGTGTTATATAAATGCAGGCAGTGGTTGTTTTAAATGAGGAAAAGGAAGGCTGGCTAACCAATCGGTCAGTAACCAGAGGACACAAAGCTCAGGATCGAACTTTCTATTCTGGGTATCTCAACACTACACCAGTTACTTGCAAAACTAATGGAAGGTGTTCCACTGCATTTTATTCATAACAACACAAAACAACAATGGAGCAGGAATGGCTGAAATAATCTAACAGTCCAGATCATGTGTAACTTGCAGAACTCAAGACATTCATTCCTGTCTGATGTTAAGAAACAAAAGAGAAATGGATGGCAGCCAATTTCATTCACCTCAGACCGTCGGATGGAGTCCAAATGAAAGGAATGCTCATTCTTTAATAACAGAGCAAGATGAGCATCAGTGAGTCACCTGGCATGGATTACAGTCCAGTAGATTTCTGCTTTGCAGGCTCAGCTGGATTGGTGCAAAGTGAAAAAATTAGGCCAAATAATCTATGAAAACAAAACAATTATTTGGCAACCCTGCTCCTAAAGACGTATAGGAACCTCTCCTGGAAAATGTGCAAAGGTTTACTCAATTATGACTGAAATGAGAGGTTATGCCTACCAGGAAGTCTTGAACAGGTTGAAGTTCTTATCTTTAGAAAACAGAAGGCTGAGGAGCTGTGAGACGTTGTTAAGGTTATGAAAGGGTTTCATAACCTTGATGTAGGGAATATGTTTCCACTTGCAGGGGAGGCCAGGATGAGAGCCCATAAATATAAGATAGCCACTAATAAGTCCATTAGGGAATTCAGGAGAAGCTTCTTTGCCCCGAGAGTGTTAAGAATCTGCAGCTTGTTACCACAAGAAATAGTTGAGGTAAAAATCCTGTACGAATTTAAAGGGAAACTAGATAAGCACATGAGGCAGAAAGGAATTGAAGATTATGTTGATGAGGGGTTAGATGAAGAAGGATGGGAGGGGCCTCATTTGGATCGTAAAAACCTATAATAACTTGTTTTTGTATTGTAAATATAGATCAACCAGAGAACAAAGAGAGAATAAGTTTGACTTAAGCTATGATTCTCCCCATGGCAAAACGATCTTTTACACTAGACTTTGACATGAAGACAAATTATTTGACTCAACAAGTGTGGGGCATTCCATTCACATGAAACATAGTCCCAGCATGGGTCAACTCAATAATGTGGGCAGAGGGATGGCAGGATTTGGAAGATCAGCGGGAATTGAACGCTACAATAAAAACATAAAGTGCTGGAGAAACTCATCAGGTCTGGCAGCTACCATGAAGAGTAAAACAGAGTTAACATTTCGAGTCCAGTATGACTTCTTCAGAAAAGAAAGATGATAGCATCTATAATCCAGAACACCTATAATCCAAATGTTTCACCTCCAAATTCTGGCCTTACTTATAAAAAGCCCAGTATGGTCATCTATGGGGTGTAGGGTTATTGTGATACATAATTCTGAGAGAAGTATAGATAGATAACACCATCAGGGAATAAGATTACCCACTTATTTCTACTTACTTCTGGCTGATACTGATTGAAAGGTAACACTTGTTCAATGATCCCAGCTCTTGCTAAGCTATTCCACAGTAATGGAATTTTCAACTTTAATATTAAAAGGAAAATGATGCTACCTTTAAAACTGTGACCTCTACCACCTAGAAGGACAAGGACAGCAGGCGTATGAGAACGTCACCCCCTGCAAGTCCCTCAAACCATACACCACACTGACTTGGAAATATAGTGCTTTTCTGCAATGTCACTGGGCCAGAATCCTGGAACACACTCTCTGACAAAATTGTGATCAGAGATAATGGGAACTGCAGATGCTGGAGAATCCGAGATAACAAAGTGTGAAGCTGGATGAACACAGCAGGCCAAGCAGCATCTTAGGAGCACAAAAGCTGACGTTTCGGGAAGGGTCTAGGCCTGAAATGTCAGCTTTTGTGCTCCTAAGATGCTGCTTGGCCTGCTGTGTTCATCCAGCTTCACACTTTGTTATCTCCCTGACAACATTGTGGGTTTACTCACAAATTAAAGACAACAGTGGTTCAAGATGGCAGCTCATCTCTGCCTTTTCCAGGGCATTTAGAGATGGGGAATAAATGCTGGCCTAGTGAGCAACACCCACATCTCATGGAAGCAGGAATATATTAAGAAAAAAGCCTTTTCTCAAATACCAATTTAAGTATTTGGGTGAACAGTTAATTTTAACACAGTCTCCTTTAGTCATGACCGGCAGAAGTGCAGCTCGTGGGAGCTGTAGCAAAAATTGTGGAGATAAACAACTAATGGATAAATCAATCATTTGGGAGGTTCAGTTGTTGTCTAAAGGAGTGTAGGCAAGGATGAAAGAAATAAGGGTACAGAGAAATTACTCACTAACGCTATCAGATACTGTCAGGACAGAAAGAGGGATGTATCCAATTCACCACATTGGCCTAGCCTCACACTATAATCTAGTGATAGCAGTCCCACTTTTCATACTCCCACTGTTTTGAAGCACATTTTTGTAAAATTTGAGTGCATTTCGATTTGCTGGACAGAGACGGCCTAAAGTGCTTTCGTTATGTGATTTGATCATAAACTTTGGCAAACAGGCATTTGTTCCAGCTATTTGGGCTGAGTTCCAATAATAACCCCAGCAGTAAAAGGTCAACCAATTCATTTTAACCTTCCACTCACTAGAACACTCTCATCTCAAAAAGAAGCACTCAATCTCTGAACAACTATCAACCACACCTTGACACAAAATAATAATTGACTCTGAACTGTAAAACAGTTGTGGACATCCACAGAAGAACAGGAAAAGAAATAGTAAATGGCCAGAGATGATCATAAGATGTAGGAGCAGAAGAAGGCCATTCATCCCATTGAGTCTGCTCTGTCATTTAGTGAGATTGTGGCTGATCTGATAATCCTCAATCCATTTTCCTGTCTTATCCTCAAAACCCTTGATTCCCTACATTACAAATATGTCTATCTCAGCTCGAACATATTCAATCATATAGGCTCGACAACTGCCTGCAGTAAATAATTAAGGTTAGATGCTTGTCATAAGCCGTAAGTGATTCTTCTGAGGTAAAACTGCCCTCATTCTTCAATTTGGATACAGAATTGGCTGGCCCTTGGATACAGAATTGGCTGGCCAACAGAAGACAGCGAGTGGCTTGGATACAGAATTGGCTGGCCAACAGAAGACAGCGAGTGGTAGTAGAAGGAAAATATTCTGCCTGGAAGTCAGTGGTGAGTGGAGTTCCACAGGGCTCTGTCCTTGGGCCTCTACTGTTTGTAATTTTTATTAATGACTTGGACGAGGGAATTGAAGGATGGGTCAGCAAGTTTGCAGACGACACAAAGGTCGGAGGTGTCGTTGACAGTGTAGAGGGCTGTTGTAGGCTGCAGCGGGACATTGACAGGATGCAGAGATGGGCTGAGAGGTGGCAGATGGAGTTCAACCTGGATAAATGCGAGGTGATGCATTTTGGAAGGTCGAATTTGAAAGCTGAGTACAGGGTTAAGGATAGGATTCTTGGCAGCGTGGAGGAACAGAGGGATCTTGGTGTGCAGATACATAGATCCCTTAAAATGGCCACCCAAGTGGACAGGGTTGTTAAGAAAGCATATGGTGTTTTGGCTTTCATTAACAGGGGGATTGAGTTTAAGAGTCGTGACATCTTGTTGCAGCTCTATAAAGCTTTGGTTAGACCGCACTTGGAATACTGCGTCCAGTTCTGGGCGCCCTATTATAGGAAAGATGTGGATGCTTTGGAGAGGGTTCAGAGGAGGTTTACCAGGATGCTGCCTGGACTGGAGGGCTTATCTTATGAAGAGAGGTTGACTGAGCTCGGACTTTTTTCATTGGAGAAAAGGAGGAGGAGAGGGGACCTAATTGAGGTATACAAGATAATGAGAGGCATAGATAGAGTTGATAGCCAGAGACTATTTCCCAGGGCAGAAATGGCTAGCACGAGGGGTCATAGTTTTAAGCTGGTTGGTGGAAAGTATAGAGGGGATGTCAGAGGCAGGTTCTTTACGCAGAGAGTTGTGAGAGCATGGAATGCGTTGCCAGCAGCAGTTGTGGAAGCAAGGTCATTGGGGTCATTTAAGAGACTGCTGGACATGTATATGGTCACAGAAATTTGAGGGTGCATACATGAGGATCAATGGTCGGCACAACATTGTGGGCTGAAGGGCCTGTTCTGTGCTGTACTGTTCTATGTTCTATGTTCTATGTTCTATGTTCTAATTTATACTGGAATCCATAAGTTTTTAAAACCAAATTTGATCTAATGTAATTTCTACTGTCTATATGTGATCTCCCAATACCTTTATAAAGATTCTTTTGTCAGAGGACAACTTGTTACATGAAAGTCCGAATGATAGGATAAATTATTGACCTAAACTTTGCATCAACAGTTGCAGTGATGTTGTTGTCCCTCACTGTAAATGTGGGGTAGCTTGATAAAGCTTCTGGAATCCATAGATGGAGTTTTAAGATTCCCCTGCAAGAGTTTTTGCAGCCTGGGGTAGGGGAGATGCTAATTAGGATGGGTAGCTAGTCTACTGCCTGCGTCTACACCCCGAGATGTCCACAATAAAGCTGTGGGTAAATCTGGCTTCATCCAGCCCAGCTGTACTGAGGCTCATTGGGGTCCATGGGTGTCCAACTGTTAGTCAGCTAAAAAAACTTTTTCCTCCTTCACTGTTTGAAAGTTTGGGGAAAGTGGAATGAAGGAAGCTAACCTGTTATTTCTACTCACTTCCAACTCAGGAGGAAGGGGTGGGGGTGAAGTTCACAATTCTTGTGGGCGGCCCTGTATCGACTGGGGACTTGACCCTGCGAGCCCCATCCCCAGCCTCTTCTTTGAGACTCTCCCACTTCAACACAAAACCCCACCCCCAAAACCTCCACCTCATCCTGCAGCCTCCTCCACACACAATTTCTCCCTGAACAAAATCCTCCAACTCACCTTGATCTGTTCGCCAGATTGACTTCCTTCTCAGGAATGCTTCTAGTCCTAGCAGGGGCCACTGCTGTTTTGTAGTGCTGCATGGATGCCAGATTGGCCTGCTGCTTTCGAGGGCAAACATTTCCTTTCTTTGAGAAGACTAAGTCACATTAATTGGTTTACTAAGAGCCCACAGCAAAATATTGCTGCAGGGCAGGCCTTCCTAAAGTCAGCCAGTTTGTAACCATGTTCTTCTTTCATGTCAACAGACAATACATCTCCATCTCTGTAAAATTCAACCGACATCTATGTAGTTAAACTACTATGTTCCAATGTTCCTAAGTATCAAAGCCTGTCCACCATCTACAGGGCACCAGTCAGGAGTGCGGAGGTTAACTCACAATCATGCCTAGCTGAGTGTGGCTCCAACAACATTCAATAAGCTTAACACCATACATGTCAAAGGTGCCCACATCCACAACATTATATCTCTACCACCGACAGTCAGTGGTAGCAATGTGCACCTTCTACAAGATGCCTGGCAGAAATTCACCATGTGATAACAGTTTCCAGAGCAGACCTTGAGTTGGCCCAGTACAGCGGAGAGAGAGCCCAGCGTGGACCTTGATTGAGCCATTATTTACTTTACCCAGGCAAGCATGGGACCTGGCATTAGAATCGATGGCTGCTATACTGATAGAGAGAATGTTGGCAAGGTAGACCCAGCAGCGAAACATGGTGCCTGAGGATCAGTGACTTCATCATTGGTTGGGTCTGGTGCTGGTGGTGTTGGAGTGGTGGTGGAAGAGCATCAGGCTGACATAGACTAGATGGGCCCAGTGCAAGAGATGTGACTTTGACATTGTTTGATCTGGTGAAGGCATGGAGGTGAAGGGGGAGTAGTGGCCCAGTGGCAAAAGATGGCACCTGAGGATTGGTAACTTTGATGTTGATTGTGCCCTGTGTAGACAGTGGTGAAGTGGTGGAGGAGGGATGGAAGCACAGGCATTGTTGACGTTGTAAGATGACTAATGGATTCTCTCTTCAGTCAAATCTTTTTTTCTTTTTGTTATTCCTAAATTATTCAACATGGCAACAAATTATGGCAACAAGGAATACCATCGCATGTTGAAGTGGCAGGCAACTGGAAGTTTGTATTAGAGATAATGGGAACTGCAGATGCTGGAGAATCCGAGGTAACAAATTGTGGAGCTGGATGAACACAGCAGGCCAAGCAGCATCTTAGGAGCACACAAGGTGACTATCTTCTCCTCTATCCATCTTTGATCCGCCTCCCCCTCTCTCCCTATTTATTTCAGAACCCTCTCCCCATTCCCCTTTTCTGATGAAGGGTCTAGGTCCAAAACATCAGCTTTTGTGCGTGCTCCTAAGCAGCTGCTTGGCCTGCTGTGTTCATCCAGCTCCACACTTTGTTATCTCGGCACCTGGAAGTTTTCTGTCCACAAAAAAAACATGAATTTCCAACTGATATAAGGCTGTGGTTGAATTCTGCCATACATGTCATATGTGTCAAGCAATAGGAAAACCTCAGGCAATGATAAAGCCTGCACTCTAAGTACTCATTTCTGTATTTGAGGAACCTTTCACAAGGGTATTAAGTGATTACATAGACCTCTACCTAAACAAAAAGTGGGAATCAGTATGTGTTGGCTATACTGGATGTGTTTAGTAAATTCCAGAGACCACTCCATTATACAGTATCATGGTTAAAGGATTGCAGAAGAGTGACTCAGATTTTTTTTTACTGGATACAGACTACCCACAGAAATACAATCGGATCAAGGGTCAAATTTTAAATTAAAATCATTCTAGGAAGGTATGGATAACTCAGGAATATAACAATTCAAATCCACTATGTGCCAAGGAGCATTAGAATGATGGAATCAAACTTTAAAGACCATGTTGATACCTTATAATCAAGACTATTAGAGGAGAGCAAATGTGGCTCCCCAGTTCAAGAAGGGGAGTAGAGACAACCCTGGTAATTATAGACCAGTGAGCCTTACCTCAGTTGTTGGTAAAGTGTTGGAAAATGTTATAAGAGATAGGATTTATAATCATCTAGAAAAGAATAAATTGATTAGGGGTAGTCAGCACAGTTTTGTGAAGGGTAAGTCGTGCCTCACAAACCTTATTGAGTTATTTGAGAAGGTGACCAAACAGGTAGATGAGAGAAAACCGGTTGATGTGGTGTATATGGATTTCAGCAAGGCATTCGATAAGGTTCCCCACAATAGGCTATTGTACAAAACGCAGAGGAATGGGATTGTGGGAGATATAGCAGTTTGGATCAGAAATTGGCTTGCTAAAAGAAGACAGAGGGTAGTAGTTGATGGGAAATGTTCATCCTGGAGAGCAATTACTAGTGGTGTACCGCAAGGGTCAGTGTTGGGTCCACTGCTGTTTGTCATTTTTATAAATGACCTGGATGAGGGTGTAGAAGGATGGGTTGGTAAATTTGCAGACAACACTAAGGTCGGTGGAGTTGTGGATAGTGACGAAGGATGCTGTAGGTTACAGAGAGGCATAGATAAGCTGCAGAGCTGGGCTGAGAGGTGGCAAATGGAGTTTAATGTGGACTAGTGTGAGGTGATGCACTTTGGTAGGAGTAAACGGAAGGAAAAGCACTGGGCTAATGGTAAGATTCTTGGTAGTGTAGATGAGCAGAGAGATCTTGGTGTCCATGTACACAGATTCTTGAAAGTTGCTCCCCAGGTTGACAGGGCTGTTAAGAAGGCGTACAGTGTTTTAGCTTTTATTAATAGAGGGATTGAGTTCCGGAACCAAGAGGTTATGCTGCAGCTGTACAAAACTCTGGTGCGGCCGCACTTGGAGTATTGTGTACAGTTCTGGTCACCACATTATAAGAAGCATGTGGAAGCTTTGGAAAGGGTGCAGAGGAGATTTACTAGGATGTTGCCTGGTATGGAGGGAAGGTCTTATGAGGAAAGGCTGAGGGACTTGAGGCTGTTTTCATTAGAGAGAAGAAGGTTGAGAGGTGACTTAATTGAGACATATAAAATAATCAGTGGGTTAGATAGGTTAGATAGGGAGAGCCAATTTCCTAGGATGGTGACGGCGAGCACGAGGGGGCATAGCTTTAAATTGAGGGGTGAAAGATACAGGACAGATGTCAGAGGTAGTTTCTTTACTCAGAGAGTAGTAAGGGAATGGAACGCTTTGCCTGCAACGGTAGTAGATTTGCCAACTTTAAGTACATTTAAGTCATCATTGGACAAGCATATGGACGTACATGGAATAGTGTAGGTTAGATGGGCTTCACATTGGTATGACAGGTCGGCACAACATCGAGGGCCGAAGGGCCTGTACTGTGCTGTAATGTTCTATGTTCTATGTTCTATGTTATTCAGAGAATTGGGTTGTTAGGGTTGATAGGGATAAGAAGGCGTACAGTGTGTTAGGTTTTACTGGTAGAGGGATTGAGTTTCGGAGCCACGAGGTCATGCTGCAGCTCTACAAAACTCTGGTGCAGCTGCAATTGGAGTATTGCGTACAGTTCTGATTGCTGCATTAAAGGAAGGATGTGGGAGCATTGGAAAGGGTGCAGAGGAGATTTACTAGGATGTTGCCTGGTATGGAGGGAAGGTCTTACAAGGAAAGGCTGAGGGACTTGAGGCTGTTTTCGTCAGACAGAAGAATTTAAGAGGTGACTTAATAGAGACATACAAGATGATCAGAGGATTAGATAGGGTGGACAGTGGGAGCCTTTTTCCTCGGATGGTGATGGCTAGCACGAGGGGACATAGCTTTAAATTGAGGGGTGACAGATATAGGACAGGTGTCAAAAGAAGGTTCTTTACTCAGAGAGTAGTAAGGGCATGGAATGCCCTGCCTGCAACAGTAGTAGACTTGCCAGCTTTGAGGGCATTTCAATGGTCATTGGATAAACATATGGATAATAATGAAATAGTGTAGGTTAGATGGGCTTCAGATTGGTTTCACAGGTCAGAGCAACATCGACGGTCAAAGGGCCTGTACTGCGCTGTAATGTTCTATGTTCTATGTTCTCGTGCTGTACTCTGAAACAATACAATGAGAAGATATAAAGGCCTTTCGAATAATCATCAATTGTAATATTCCACAACTGAGAAGGAACCCTCGAGTTGGCATTAGTGTTGCAAAATTTCAACATTTATATTGCTGACAATGTGTCTGAGACAATTATATTTATACTGATTGTCACCATTTAAGGTTTTAGGGAAAATTTAAGGATAAAAAACCAAGAAAGTTTAGATGCAGCTTGTTATTGCAGCCATTCAATTTGAAAATTATATGCGACAGAATGGGAAAATGTAATTGCCAATGTATTGTCATGACTGTGGTGGAGAAAGATAGAGGCACTTGGTGGTGGGAAATGGACTATAGTTGTGAATGTTTCTACGCTCAGTGTCAATGTAATCTATGTGTATTGTAGTGTACTAATAGTGTAGGACTAGAGGTTTTTAGAAATGAAGCCATCTTTGTATCGTGATAGTTCTTTTTCATGGGGGTAGGTGTGATAATACTACGGCTTTAAGAGGTGTAATTGTGTCTTTTCTTTTTGAAGAGAGGTTGAGTCAGAGGTATTGAGCAATCTGCTCAAAGTCAATAAAGTAAACAGCTTGTAAGGTCTTG
This sequence comes from Stegostoma tigrinum, assembly GCF_030684315.1. Classification (NCBI taxonomy): domain Eukaryota; kingdom Metazoa; phylum Chordata; class Chondrichthyes; order Orectolobiformes; family Stegostomatidae; genus Stegostoma; species Stegostoma tigrinum. The sequence continues at coordinate 55,150,964 of NC_081369.1, forward strand.
AGTTTTTTTTTAAGTCAGAACAATCGAAGCAGCCTGAATGTGTAGGGTCAAGCTCCCACAGAACCAGGGTTTTTAGTTTTAGCTTTCAGCAGTTGCTGGTCTCATGAAGCTGGATGTGGAATCTCTTATTCCTCCTCTTTATGTAACAGCTAAAAGCTGGGGTTCTTTTCCTGCTAGAATTGCATGTGAGACAATTTATTTTCCTGAATTTGCCTTTGCCAAGCGTGTGTTTATGGGGTGTTACTATAGTGGAACAGTTAATTAGTAGTAGTTAATAGATATTATTTTGTTAAGTATTTCAATACCTTTACAGTTTTAGCCAATTTTTTTTAAGAATCCCTGCAGTGCGGAAACAGGTCCTTTGGCCCAATTCCGCCCAAACTCATTCCTCTACATCTGCATTTCCCCATGTCTAACCCACCTAACCTAAACATCCTTGGGCACTACAGTCAATTTAGTCCAGCCAACCCACCTAGCCTGCACATCTTTGGACTGTGGGAGGAAACCGGGCTACCTGGAGGAAACCCACGCAGACACGGGGAGAATGAGCAAACATCACACACACAGTTGCCTCAGGGTGGAATTGAACCCGGTTCCCTAGTGCTTTGAGGCAGCAGCACTAACCACTGAGGCACCATGCCACTGAAACGCAATACATTCCACATACCTTTAAAATAAGAAAAAGTTGGCGTCTAGGCTATCTTCTTAATATATTTTGAGGGGGTTTGGTCTGGTCTCACAATACTTTCAATTATTTGATGCTCTTTCCCATAAAGGAGCTTCTGTCAACAAAATAAGCAACATCTTCAATTACAATGGACTTGGGCAGAATTCTGGGCCCTTGGTCAACTATTGATTGATAGGCACATTGCAGAGATATTTGTACAACAGATGGCATAAAACAGTGAAAAATTCCTTTCAAACTAAACCATAAGAGGGAAAAGTTGGATCTCAGTCAGCCCATTAAAAGGTGAAGTTGAGGCTGCTGTCTGGGCTGTCTTAGTAAATAAGAACGGATCAGTATATGGAAAAAGGACTTGTGGGGAGGCTATTAGAAGCAATAATCCTGGAAGATTGTTGATCTAAGGAAGAGAATTAAAGTGAGTTGAAAGGAAGTGTAGACTCTTAAAAGTTGGTAAGAATAGATCAGTGCTCCTGAGATCCACCCTATGACACTGCGGTGCCTGGGGTAACTGCTTAGTTTGGATAACTGATATTTTGCCGGTTGGTTTACTCACAGAATGGCACAACCGCACAGTCGAAGACGAGGTGCCACACCATGCGAAACGTGCAAGATTGCAACAATCTGTTTGTCGGCTTAATTTAATTGTGAACATAAGCTGGTAGGAGAGCTGGCATTCTGTGGCGTCAGATGGCCATAACTTTCCCCTAGAACTTGCAGCCTAATGACTCGTTCCACCTATTCATTCTAGACTTACTCCTAATGGTGTTCACCATATGTACGGAAACATCTTTCATCTGCAACTGTTATTTCTGCATTTAACAGAAGCTTTTGTTTAATCTTTTCTCCCTTTGCAGCAATGCGAGGCACTGCTGATGTATCCAGTCTGTTCAAAGTGACTGCATGTATTGTTTATCAATCTCACAGCCTAGCATTCCACGCACCTGTCATTGGAACCAGACTATAGGAAAGCTCCAGTCATTACCCGTGATAGATAAGTTTTTAATAAAAACATGTTCTGCTCAGCCAGCCAGATAAGTATTATTCAGGATTTCCTAGCAGCTTAGACATCGACTTTCCTGCTCTCTGTCAGTGTGTGTACTGTATTATTTATACTTACTCATTTCAAGTGCATTTTTACTGGTATAATTGAATTTGTTTTGCTTTCATTATGTGAAATGCAATCAGAATTTTAAAAGGGTGCATTAGGTATGTGTCTATTTATGTATTTTTTATTCAATATAATTGGAACAATCAGCATTTGAAACGTCTCATAGTTGAATTCTTATCTTATACCCTTGGCCTCAGGTATGCAGGCCTATTGATGGGACTTATTAAATAGTCACCCCCGAGGATAAATAACCAAGGTCAGCAAATGCTGAAGCAGAGAAATAATCAAACATCAGATACTCCAAGGCAGTCATGGGACTTAGGAAAAAAAAATCAAATTTGACTTGGTTTATTAGCCTTTTAGTTAGTGGACAGACACTCAACATATTCATATGAAAACACTTTGTTTAATGCTTTAACAGTGAACTTCAGACATGCTCAACTCATGTGCTAAAATTACGGACAGAGGAATGTCATATGGAAGTGTTAAGCATCTATCCACTGATATCTCTATCTCTAGACTCTAAGAGCTTTCATATCCCAGTGCTGAATTGTTATGCATGCTAACTTGCTCATCCTACATAACCTCAGCGGTTATGCCATAGCATTCCCAGATGAGAATGGTGCAAACATAGTTTTTTTTAAACCTCAGTATTACTGAGACTCTTCCTTTAAAGTTATGGCTGATGTGTGGAAAACCCACTCACACCCCTTTAAAATTCACTCCTGGTTTATAATGCATGGAATTGCTAAATTGGGAGTCTTCAACATCATCTCTCAAAAGCAGAACAGGTCAATTAATCTTCTACTCATTTACAGACGAATGCCGAGATTAGGAGGAAATTCCCCTCATTAATTGCTTGCTTTAATCTTACAATTAAATTCAGGGCACTGTAGGGTCAAAAATACATTCTATTTCAAAAATAAAACCCAAGCCTAAACTCAACTGCTGTAGGAAAACTCATCAATTTTTTTGTTTCTTAGCGTTATGTGGCACACAAATTTGATTTTGGAGTAGTGATGTGAGGGTGCCAGCGTTGGACTCGGGTGGACCAAGCCAGAAGTCACACAACACCAGGTTACAATCCAACAGGTTTATTTCAAAACACAAGCTTTCCAAGCACTGCTCCTTCATCAGGTTGTGTATATTGTGATTTCAAATAAACCTGTTGGACTATAACTGGGTGTCATGTGACTTTTGACTCAGGAGCAGGAGAACACTGTTAGATCCCTCAAATCTGCTCTGCCATTTATTGGATCACAGCTGATCTGTTTGTAGCCTTGACTTTCCTATCTACCCCCAAATACCTTTGGACCCCTTGTTAGTTAACAATCTATCTATCCCTGCTTTGAAAATATTCATTAGCCCTGCCTCATTATTCTCTGGGTAAGGGTGCGTCAAAGAGTTACAATCCTACGAGAGAAAAAAGATTATCCTGATCTCCGTCTTAAATGGGAAACCAAATTTTTAACAAATACAGAAACTGCTAGAAGGTCTGGCAGCATAACATCTGAGGAAGGGTCACTTGACCCGAAATGTTAACTCTGATTTCTCTTCACAGATGCTCAGCTTTTCTAGCGATTTCTGTTTATGTTTCTGATTTACAGCATCCACAGTTAGAACATAGAACATAGAACATAGAACAGTACAGCACAGAACAGGCCCTTCAGCCCACAATGTTGTGCCGACCATTGATGCTCATGTATGCACCCTCAAATTTCTGTGACCATATGCATGTCCAGCAGTCTCTTAAATGACCCCAATGACCTTGCTTCCACAACTGCTGCTGGCAACGCATTCCATGCTCTCACAACTCTCTGTGTAAAGAACCCACCTCTGACATCCCCTCTATACTTTCTACCAACCAGCTTAAAACTATGACCCCTCGTGCTAGCCATTTCTGCCCTGGGAAATAGTCTCTGGCTATCAACTCTATCTATGCCTCTCATTATCTTGTATACCTCAATTAGGTCCCCTCTCCTCCTCCTTTTCTCCAATGAAAAAAGTCCGAGCTCAGTCAACCTCTCTTCATAAGATAAGCCCTCCAGTCCAGGCAGCATCCTGGTAAACCTCCTCTGAACCCTCTCCAAAGCATCCACATCTTTCCTATAATAGGGCGCCCAGAACTGGACGCAGTATTCCAAGTGCGGTCTAACCAAAGCTTTATAGAGCTGCAACAAGATGTCACGACTCTTAAACTCAATCCCCCTGTTAATGAAAGCCAAAACACCATATGCTTTCTTAACAACCCTGTCCACTTGGGTGGCCATTTTAAGGGATCTATGTATCTGCACACCAAGATCCCTCTGTTATTCTTTTGACTTTTAACCAAAGTTGATAACAGGTTTCCTTATTTTTAATCTCTTCCACAAGGGAACCATCTATCCACATTGTCAAGCATCCTCAGGACCTTATATGTTTCATTCTTCTAAACTCCAATGGATTTGAGCCCAATCTGTTCAACCTCTCCTCCTAAGAAAACCCTGTCACCCCAAGCATCTGTTGTGTGAACCATATCTGAACTGTTTCTAATGCAATTATATCCTTTTTTAAAATAAGGAAACCAAAACTGTTCACTGTATTCACATATGGTCTCACTAATGCCCTGTATAAATGCAGCCAGCGTCTATACTCTTACGTTACATTCCGCTTGCAATAAATGACAACATTCCATTTGCCTTTCAAATCACTTGCTGTACATACATACAAATCATCTTTTACTACTTTATTCGGACTTGCTGCCCAGTGACAGAGTAAACTAGTGGTGAACCACTGATATTGCCTTATATTGCCTCATCATTGGGAGTTGCACAAGAGCAGATCAAGGTAACTGTCCCTTCAGCTGATATTGACAGAAAAAAAATTGAAATAAAAACAGAAAGTGCGGGAGAAACTCAGCAGGTCTGAAAGCATCTGTGGACAGAAAGCGGAGTTGTTGTTTCAGGAACCAATGACCCTTCTCAGAGGAGAAAATGTTGCCTCACCCTTTTTTTGCATGAATTATGCTTAGGTTTCACAGTATGGAGGATTGCTGCATGAAGTTCTACCTTCCCTGAATTGCCCATGGTGTCCAGGGATATGCAGGCTGGGTAGATTAGCCATGGGAATGCAGGGCCACAAGGATTGGGTAGGGAGTGTGTCTGGGTAGGATGCTCTTCTGCGGGTCAGTGTGGACTCGACGGGCTGAATGGCCTGCATCCACCTGTAGGGATTCTATGATTTTATAACGAGCTCCCACAGAATGCATTATCTTCTACCAGGCAGTGCCTGTCTATAACCAACACCAGATGACATTTCTAAAGCACCTTTTATATACACAAACATCCTGGAGATACTTCAAAGAGGGGAAAGAGAAATAGTAGGAAGCTGTGTCACAACAGCTTTTCAAGATTTAGATTTACTCTTCTAGTGCTATTGATGTGTTTGGACATTATCTTCCTCAGATCATCAAACTAATAAACTTGTATCTCACAGTTGAGTGTCACAGCTTATTAACATCCATTGCCATTAGGCCACTAGGCAGGCTCATTGAGTCATGTTTCTCCTTGCATTATTTATTTCAGTTTCGAGAGTAGCTTATGCGGATCTGCAAGGCCCCTCAAGCAGCTGCACATCATAGGTTAGAGCCTACCTCAATGTCTGAATGAAGCCAGAACACTGAGCCCTAGCTGAAAGAGAACTAAAAGAGGCAAAAGAGCTTGAGATTTGTTGCTGCAACTTAAACTCCTGTCTTTGTTATCACTAGGCCTTCCTTTCTAAGGAAGGATGTGCTGACCTTGGATGGGATCTATAGGAGATTCATAAGAATGATCCAAGAATGCAGGGCTTGTCATTTGAGGAGCAGTTGAGAGCTCTAAGTCTGTACTTGAGATATGACTCAATGAGGCTGCCTAGTGGCTTAATGACTATGGATGTTAATAAACTGTGTCACTCAACTGTGAGATACAAGTTTAGAAGGATGGCAGGGGATCTGATTGAAACTTGCAGTACACTGAGAGTCCTGGATAGCGTGTACATGGAGAAAATATTTTCACTAGTAGAGGAGAGTAGGACCCAAGGGCACAGCCTTAGATTGAAGGGATAACCCTTTAGAACTGAGTTGAGGAAGAATTTCTTCAGTCAAAATCCACGGAAACACATTGCTGCAGAAGGCCAAGCAATGGAGTGTCTTGAAGAAAGAGACAGGCAGATTATTGATTAGTAAGGGGATCAAAGGTTACTGGGAACAGGCAGAAGAATGAGGCCGAGAAATGTATCAGCCATGATCGAATGGCAGAGCAGGCTCAATGGGATGCATGGCCTAACTCTACTCCTTTATCTTGTCATACTGTCTTTAACACAGTTTTGATTGGTCTCTCACAGCCTAACCTCCACAAAAATGAGATCATCCAAAACTCATGTTTTAACCCATTCTTGCCTCACTGAAGAACATTGGCTCTAGGCCAAGCAGCAACTTGATCTTGACATTCTCATTCTTGTTTTCAATCTCTCCATTCCTTGATGCCCCTCCCTTAATTTTGTGATCTACTCCAGCTCCAGAATGTTGAGGAATAACTGCACTCCTTTCATTCCAGCTTCTTTGGTATTATAGTTAATCTCAACACAACTATTGGTGGTGTTTTCAGTGGGAACCTATGCCCTGGAATATCTTCTCTCTGCTTCTCTGCCTTTTTACCTCACTCATCTCCTGTAAGATGTTCCTTAAAAACCTAAATCTTCAATCAAGCTTTTAGTCTCCTGCTGTCACATCTCCTTACATGTCTCAGTATCAAATTTTGTTTCATAAAGCTTCTGTGTACCTCCTGCCATTGTTTGTTACATTAAGGGTGCTACACAAATATACATGTTTGTTGTTGCTGCAAAGAATTGTCTTTGAAAAATGATTAAGCAAAAGAATTAATTTATGGGCCGTATTTTTTCTACACAACCACAAAAAGGAAGCAAAACAAATGATAGAGCGATATTCTGGAATAATGCACATGAATAAGACTTTGAGACAAACAAAAACCAAACCTGGTTGACAAACTGATACAATAGTCTTCCTCTGTGTTCGTTAATCTATGAATCTGTATCTGGTTCATTATCAACAAAGGGAAAGCAACTGATATGATCTGATATGGTTTCTCCACAATGTTTGTTGCCAACAGGAGTTTTTGTGAAGAGCAGAGTGGTTTCAAATCCAGGGATCATGAGCCACTCAGAGAAAAATCAAAGATGCCAGGGCCTCAGTGGGTTCTGAGATCAAATTGGAGCTGCTCCCATTATCTTTAAAATGATGTCAGCTTCATTGAGCTGAGTGTACTTGACCTACCAAAATCTATCTATCTGTCCTCCACAATGTGTCCTCAGTGTTGCTACTATTCCTTCCACCCAGGTTGCTTAGCATTGCAACTGACAGACAGCGCAAATGTCCTCAAATGAGCAAAAATAGCTGAGAAGATGAGGCAGGTGTCTGTAAATGAGTAAAGTCAACTTTACTTCTGTGTACAGTGGACCACTAGTGTTATTTAATGCAGTGGTAGCATTCCTGCCTCTGAGTTTGAAGCTCCCACATTGGGACTTGATGAACAACGAAGGTTGCGTTCATAATGTGGACAAGCAGGTTGAGTGTCAAACAGGAACAGGGAATGCTGGAAAAACTCAGCAGGTCTGGCAGCATTCCTGGAGAGGAAATCAAATTTAACATTTCAAGTCCAATATGACTAGGTTGAGTGTCCACCAATAAATGCTGCCAACACAAGCCAATGTTCAGTAGGAGAGTGGGAGACATTCCAGGTCAGCCATGTGATGGAAGTAATATTGGAATCGCAATCCCATAACTCCAGATCACAACATGCATGTTAGAAGTGCAGAGATAATGGGAACTGCAGATGCTGGAGAATTCCAAGATAATAAAATGTGAGGCTGGATGAACACAGCAGGCCAAGCAGCATCTCAGGAGCACAAAAGCTGACGTTTCGGGCCTGGACCCTTCATCAGAGAGCTTCATCATCCAGCCTCACATTTTATTATGTTAGAAGTGCAGTTTGCCATCGCACTCTGGTCTCCCTGATGTTGAAGTAGGTGACACAGATGAAGGCCAGTGTTCAGCTTAGTATAAATTACAAGTCACGCATATTTTTGTCAGATTTGAGCAGTTGAGAGATAAATTAATAATTGTTGTCGAAGCATGATTTCTCTAGGATTTCATTTCATTTCCCTCTTTAGGTCCACTTTGTCATTCTAAATGCAACAAGGCAGGCAGCTGGCATAGTTCCCAAGTCTAAACGAATGTCGCTGTTGGCTTGACTTTTAGGAGTGCTCCATTGCATGGCAAAACAGTTTTGTCCACTGCGCCACCTTGCATTCACTGCATGTATTTGTCTAATAGCATTGCTAAGATGGAAATAGATAAACAAAAAACATATGCAAAAAATGTAGTGGCCTCTCAGAATCTCAAAATGTGCCAGAGTGCTTCACAGCCAATTCACTTTTGAAGCACTTCATTACTCTTTTGTGATGGAAGCTCCCACAAACAGAACTGAGAAAACTAGGTAATCTATTCATAGTATTGATAGTTGATAGGTATGACATGTCATCCTCAGCAAAATAGTACTGTGGGTTATTGACATCTATCTGACTCAGGCCTTGGTTTGCCAACGCATGCAGCATACAGCACTCCCTCAGTATAGCAGAGGAAGATTCAGCCAAGGCTTGGTGCTCAGTATTGTGAAGTGAGATTTGAACCAATAGCAACTAACCTCAGAGGCAAGAGCACTATCCACTGAGCTACATTACGAAAGTCTGAGCATTTCAAAAACACCATGCTCCAGCAGGTCGGAAACACAAGGTTGATTTTTTTTTCAATAATCCCCAGGAGATGCTTTCAATTATTTTTAATCACTTAGGAAACCTTTGCTGAATTCATATTGAAATCAACTTGTCTCACTGTCCATCTGTACTTTTATTCTGAATGCCAGCTCCAAGGAAAGCAAATTACTTTGGATCCATTCAGAACTGGACAACAAAATGAAGCTAAGGGAGGTGCAGCACTGAGAGCTAGCTTTATTTCACTAGAATGAGGGCTGCTCAAGTTAAAACACATGACTGGCCAATTTTCAGACAACAGAAATGCTTTTATCAATGGAAAGAGAACTTTGATCTTTATACAGCCCTGTTTTGCATGTATGTTTAATAGGTGTGCCTTATCTGATAACACAGGAAATGCAACTATGGTGCTACAAGTTTGAAAAGTTGAGCAATTATGAACAAATAACCCTGCCAGTGTCTAATAGGAACGAGGTTTGATGTGCTAATGTTAGCCTGTAGCTGCTGCCTGGACTCCAGTTAGCAATGCAAACTGGAGCCAAATGACTTACATTAAACTTCTGATCTCATTTCTGCCAGCCCATCAAAGAAACCCTATTAGCTCTTTCAACGCAGTAAATTTACACATCATTTGTTATGAAAAGTGATGCTTTTAATAAGAATACAGTGATGAAAAGTATCAGAAAGGAAAACCCACACTGGGCTTTTGTGATTCCAAAAGAATTTCTAAGAAGGGAAACTGAAGACATAAAATTGTCTTTCTGAAGAAGTGAAGACACCTGACTGTCTATCGGACAAAAAGTGATCAGCTCAACTCAAAAGTCATCACTCTGTTGTTTTGCCTCAGGTCTCATTGATATTTTAAAGCAAACAGTAGAACAGCAAAATACTGACTATTTGAAACAACATCTCTGTTACAATGGATGTCAGCCACTATTCTTGCCATCACTTTTGTGCCATTCAGTTAATTCACATACATTGGGAAATAGTTTTGTTGGAAGCTCTTGAATCGACTGGTGATAAACTGGATCAAATTTATAAGTGGGAGACATTGTGTTAATGTATTGTCCTAGCCCCTGAGTTAATAAGGAGGAACACCATCCCAATCAGCCCTGGAGAGGAAGCTGTGTGTCCCAACTCGGGTCAGTTCCTAGTTACCCATCACCTGTTATTTGCTGAATTACCTTGATTCCTGGCAGCAACTCCTCTATTTGATGTTTTTTTCCACTTTTTTTAGTCCCTCTGTAACTTCTTCCTACATTGGGACTATCTGAGATCACCACACACCCCCAATTCTGATGCAAGTGCAATTTGAATCACTCTGGTGTGATCTGGCTTCATTGATGCAGCCTTTATTTGATCAGCTCTCATGGATTCAGTGTCAAGTGACTTGGGATGTGGAGCTCAATCCTGTTTTCTTAAACTGTATTATCCCTATACTTAGTCTGTTCCATCTCTGTTTCCTCTCTTATCCTGAGATTAACTTTTGTCTGAATATAACAGAAAAGACATTTTGTCAATGCTTGTATTCTTGAACTCATCAGGACAATTTGCAAGACTACCAATTCAAGCATCAAAGCCACTTATACTGCGTGAGAGAGTGCTAATTGTTTCACAAGAGGGCACTGATTGGTAGAGGAGTTGCCATGGAGAATGCACAAATTAAAACAATTGACAGTTAACCGCCAGGTTTTAGTGAAATTTTAAAACAAGCAGGTTGACTCTGATTGGCTGCGGCCCAGTCCTGACAAATAAACCTGTGATTGGCAGTTGAGCTGAAACAGACACAGGGTATGTACATGTTCAATCTATCTGCTGAGAACAGGGTTTTATATGTTAATGTATGTCGCTTCCAGTACTTGTATACACTAGGCCCAAAAATCTTTGTACACTCAGGATTATTCAGCAAATGTGGTCCAATTCTGCAAAGTTGTACAAATAAAATCTAATTACTGCAAAAAATAAAGTAGACATAGTTCTACCAGACCATAGGATTGCAGTCTTGTTCGAGAGCAATGACTGGTGGGATTTTAACCTGACAGGCACTATGCTACAGGTGAGGGTAGAGTTGAGAAGGGGAGTCCTTTGTCGCGACCACAACCAGTGCAGGAATTAAACACATGGCATTGCAAAATGGCCATGTAGCCAACTGAGCGAGTTAACCCTCTAATTGCTTAATATCCTCTCTGCATACCAAAAGAATTCTGAACACAAATGGAAAGATATGCCAGACAGTTTGCTGACTGAGAGTAAAGTCTGCTGCTCGGAGAACTCTGCAGTTTGCACGTATAACTACAGCTGCACAAGAGGCTATAATTTACATTTGAATTTTTCAGTTGTGTAACTTAGAGGTAAACCACCTTATCTGATGACCCAATAACTGCTCCCATGCTGACATACTGTCAGGGTTTGTGGGTTAAGCAGATCAGCTGCAATTTCAAGGATGTCTAATTGGTGAACTGCAACGATATTCTATGGTTCCCTTTGCCTGTGGAAAAGAAATCCTCAGATAAAGAACATGTGACAGATGGGTGGCTTTTAGTTCAGAGTCTCTTTGACTGTTGTTTAGCATCAAAAATGAGATGAGTGCAATCAGTCTTTCCCTTTGCACCCCTCCACCGCCCCATTGGCATGATTACACAGTATAAAAACACTGTACCTAATTTTCTGACTTTATTCTCTTGAAAAGTCTGGCTTGAAATTGTGTGAAATGCTTAGTGCCCCTTGGAGATTCGCGCCAAGGTTCTATGACAAATTGATATTGGGCATCCCAACCCATGAATAAGATTAGTTCTAGAAGTTAGAGGCTAAACATTGACCTGATAATTCTAAATGCAGTTCTGTCAGTGTTAAAATGACACTGTTTGGAAATTTGAGGCTAGTTTTCTGCAGCAGCAGAACCAGAAAAGACTTTAGCTTCTTCAATTATTTGCATACTGTAGTGTACTCAGCCTAAATTTCTGTAATTTTGATTCACAAATGAAATTATGCAATACCGTTGGTTAGTTCTAACACGCAACTTGCACTTTATTATCAATTCCATATAATGAAAGGCTCTGGGAGACAAAGAGAGCCTGACCTGAAAAAGAAGGGTTAAAAATTCAGCTAGGTAAGTTTTAAGGAGATTTTCTCAAAAGTGTAGAGTGGGAAGAAAGACTATTCTACAAAGAGTTGGCTTTGGGAAAGACTACCATCATGATCTTTCTGGCAAAGCTCAATGGGATCTGTTGAGTTACTGGGCTCTTCTGGTGCCTCAAATATGTGTAAATGTAGTGAGATACCAGTAACAAATGCTTGGGCTTGTTTGCTGGATGGTGTCAAACTCCAAATGTTTGTTTGTTTCTTCACAGGCTACGAAGCAGAACTGAAATGCTTTAACAACTAAGTATATATAAAAAGATGTTTTTATGAATAAAGTATATTTTTGAAATAAAAAAAGAGTTGACTTCACATTTTTTTCCAGAAGTACACAGTAGATCATTCAGCATCAAAACAGCAAGATGATTTAATGCCTTAGATGGGACTCTTTGCCAGAATATTCAATTCTAGTCATAGTTGTAGAGATTTTAATTTGCTTTTCCTTTTGAAGAATATGAAGGAGGTCCTGTTTTGTCATTTCCAGAATTTTCTATTTTTCATTTTGGATTTCTAGCATCATGGGCTCATTTTTTGAGTTTCCCACTAACTGCTACTACAACTCCTTGTTCAGAGATTGTGCGATCTTTACAGATTGAAAAGGATGCTTTTAAGTGGCACCTAATCACTGGCTAGGAACCAACTAGTGCATTGATTCTAATTCTGGGCAGCACACTTCAGGAAAGATGTCAAGGCCCAGGAGAAGGTGCAAAGGAAACTTATTGGAATACTACCATTGATAAGGAACATCAGAGATGTGGAGAGATTTGGGAAGCTGGATTTGTTCCTTTGCTGCAGAGAAGGTTAGTGGGACATTTTAGGGTTGTTCAAAATTTTGAGAAATTTTCATAGCACACACAGAGGAAAAAATGTGTTTCCATAGGTTTTAATGACCAGAGAGCACAGATTTAATGTGATTGGTCACGGAATCAAAGGGAAACAAGAATGTTCATACAATCAGGACTGCATTGCCTGTAAGAGAAATGAAAACAGATTCAGTCATGCACTTCAAAGGAAAATTGGTTAGATACTTGGAAAAGAAATTATGTGGCGTTTTGAGGAAAATGCAGTGGCATTGGGACTGTTTGGATAACCATCTAAAAGAGCAGATAAGGTACAATGGGCTGAATGGCCTTCCTTTGTGATTCTATGGTAGAACCCAGTTGTAACCCCACATCCAAAACAAAAGACTTGCATATCCTCAGTCATAGTTTGGTAGCGGCTGAATCTCTGAGCTATCCCAAGGGTTTCTAAGCAACACTTTTCAAAGGATTAAACTAGAAGTCCAGTTCCCTTCAAGAGTGATACCCTTGTGTGAGACAGAATGGGCCTATTATTCTTCCAAGGATCTGTCAAGTTCAGTCTTGTTGGTACTGGCCTTCATATCCCATAGAGACAGACTGGTTGTGGCATTGCTCACAGACTGTCCTCTAAAATTGTCCAAGCTAAAGCCTGCTCGAAGTGAGCCTGCCATGCTGACCTAGACGGATTTCGAGGGGTGAACCTTTATGAAAGCAAGTGGTTCAATCTCCCAATGGCAGAACAGGCAAATGCATGAGGCACATATTTATCTCGATGGCTGTGAGGGTGGGTGGAGGCTGGGGTGGCATTGACACTCTCCAACAGTCATGGCTTGCCGCGCTATTGGGTTAATGTTACATGGCTATCAATTGCTCACTGATTTCCTCACACAGAATTGATGACACATGCCCGCCTGTTATGGATGCTTTTGTATATTCTACTACTGTAGGATTATCACATCAAGTTGTTCTCATATCGCACAATGCTTATAACATGGGCACACCTTAAACACCGTGTGACAATTTGACAGGGGCCACGGTATTCATGAAGCAACTCTTTTCTTCTACTGATTCAGCAGCTTGATGCATTACTGCTGTTGTTATTGATACATAAGGTTCTTTGAAGTGATAGGTTAAATAAATAGGAACCAGTCTTATGTGAGTATACATATATAAATATATATATTTTCACATCGTCTGGAATTCATTTTTATTTAAAGCAGTATAGTCAGTTATGATTATTACTACCTCACAGGGACCTGGGAAGTGCTTTTTTTTCATTAGGGGCCCATCTTTACCAAGGTTTCTAGTGACTATTTGGAGCTTCAGGGGATGAATCTGTTATTAGAAGAGGTTTAGAATACAGTATTTATGATAAAATAACTTCATTGAATAAAGATTCAAAATAGCAAATGGGTTTCATTACATTCTTTCCCAGCCCTGTTCGTTCATTGCGCAAAACTCTCCATAATTCAGCATGAATTGGCAATCTCAATCAGGGAGGTTACAAGCTGGATAACTTTGGAAGTGGAACACCATTCTGGCTTAACAAAATTTATGGTGTTTCAAAGCAAGGAATTAATGCATATTGTGATACAGAGTAGAAAAAGATTCCTCTTCCATAATCTGAATGTGAATCCAGGTGCTGGGTGCAAAGGTTTGGATAAATATCCTGCGAAATACTTCTGGCATTCCAACGCACATCTGGGGGAAACTATGACTGTAATTGAGATTCTGTTTTAGCAGGAGGGATTTAACCATTCTAATTCCCCCACAGAGAAGTCACAGTCAGCACTTTTGATCCATTGTTAAGGTGACCGACAGAAGAACCAGGGGACAGAAATGTCCTGACTTGTTATGATCTGGAATGCACTGTCTGAAAGTGTGCTTAATGTAAATTCGACAGCAACTTTCATGATTCATTTTAGACTTGAAAAGGAAATATTTGGAGTAGTTTGGGTAAACAGTAAGGGTGCAGGACTAACTGGAGCATTCTTCTAAAGAGCTAGCCCAGGCAAAGGGGTCGAGTGCCTCCTGCTTTATAATATTAATAGTGAGTTTTGAAGGGAATTGTGTGCTACACTGTCTCCCAGTGGAAATTGGATAATTACAGTTCTATATTTAAGGTATTTAACCGCCAACAGAGACTTGAGCCTTTCATCCTCTACTGTCTGGGATGGAATTGAATTTGTCTCAGAGCTGAAAGCTTAATCTTCAAACAATCACATATTGAACAATTCTTCCAACAGCACCTGTTTTTTTTTGTGATGAGATATTCCCACCCTCTTGTTGTATTGTCTCATCAATATTTCTTAAAGTTCTAGCGTGAAATACAAGGTAGTAAATTCCTTCAAGTGTAGAACAGTGACCTTGTAATAACAATGAATTGTTTACATTTGTAATACTGTTTCTGTTCCCAAGTTTGAAGCTGTTTAGCTTGGTTAGCCAACTGACTAGGGTGTGATGCAGAGTGATTCCAATGGTGTGTGCTCAATCACCATACAGACTGCATTGATACATTGAGGCCTTACTCTCAACTTGAAAAATGGTGTTGCTCAACTTGTAAAATGGTTTTGCTGGAGCTATATATCAGCAATTGTCTCCCTAGAGAAATGTGATGTTTGTGATCCTTGTGGAATATCGCAAATTACTATTGGTCTTTCACAAAGCTTTATCCTTTGCTCTGTCTCCGCACTGATGCAAAGAGTTTTCTACACACCAGTATGTTACACAGTTTACACTCCATCCAGATCAGATTTAGATCATTTCTTCTGAAAACAAGGAATTAAAAGCAGTTGGGCAAAGGTTGGTCACATAACTAGATGAGCAATCCAGAGCCTGAGGGCTGAATTTTCCCAGCCACGAAAAACATGGACACTGCCTGAAAAGTTGGGAAAATCACAGCAAGGTAATAAGACCATAAGACATAGGAGCAGAAATTAGGCCATTCGGCCCATTGAGTCTTCTCTGTCATACAATCATGGCTGATAAGTTCCTCAACCCCATTCTCCTGCTTTCTCCCTGTAACTCTTGATCCCCTTGATAATCAAGAGCCTATCTTGAGCGAATCAGAGCAAGAAGTCCAACATTCCAAACCAAGTGCTGGATGGAGAAATGAGATTTTAACTAGTGAGCAGGGCGACGCCTACTGGCATGAATTACCATCATTTTGCCTCATATTTATACAGTTTCCCATTCTCTCACCCACTGGATAGAAGTTAGGCAGCAACAATTCTAGACATGAAAGTGAATGCAGGGACTTCAGTTGCTCTCCAAGATCTCAATCCTGGACACCAGGGTCCAACAGTTCAAGGTATGCTACATGTAGACTATTGATCTTCCCACAAATTTTGCACAAGACTTTGTTTGAGACACTCTTTAGATCATTAATTTCATGTCTTTACTGATGCCCCTGAGGTTGTGACAGAGGATGGAGGAAATTAAAAGGGGACCTCTGGTCATTTGGTTTCTCTCTCATTTTGTCTCAACAAAATTTTTCTGAATACCTTTTCCTTACTGAGCTTGGAATTTTTTCTTCTCTTTTAGTTATGGTTCTCTCAGGCGATTATATGGCTGTTGGGGAAAGTAAGCTATTTAGTGGGAGTGGAGAAAGAGTTTAATTTTAATTTTAAGAGATATTCTGACCAGTTTGGAGTGGGAGAAGATTTGGTGGGTCAGCTGTAAATTTGCACTCCTCCTTTTTGAGAGTCTAGCTGAAATTGGGAACTCACTGCTTAAAGTGTTATGAGTGGCTAACTTTGATCCTAACAGCCGAGTACTACTTGCAGTCTGCAATTTGCCTGTGTTTCTAACGTTCCATTGTACCTAGATGCCCTGTTTTTGGAAGAGATCATAGAATTTTCATTTGGCTATAAAAATGGTGCATTATACTGACGTGTAGAGTTTCTGTGGACGAGTATAAGGCACAAAAGATAAACTTTTGTGACACAGGAATAATAGCTAGTGATAGTCCACAAAGGACCACAGATATCCTGCTCCAGTGAAAAGACAATCTCTGTTGGGTCTGTTTTATATATATTCCATTTAATGACTACACAGCTTTATAACTGTGGAATTGTATTCATTGACCAGAACAGACAGATAAATGAGGCAATGAACAATACAATGGGACATCTCTCACAGTCAAGGCCTATTAACTTGGTTCATCAAGAAATCTTTAGTTAGCTTCATTTCTCGATTAAAAGAAAATATGGGCAGCTGTGGCTGCTATGTTTACTCACTTACAGAACAGCCATCATACTGTTGATTGGTGGGCACAATTGGAGGGGCTGCATGGTACTTCTGCAGAAAACTGCCACTTTAGATGTTCTTGCCAAGTAAACTCCTGATCTACAATGTGATCCTTTTTAAATATAGACCTCCGGAGAGCTGCCAAAATGGGGATGGATCAGGCTGAAGTGGTGCAGCAGGTGAGGGCTTGCCCAATGTCCTCCCATGTGGTGAGCATTCTGGCCTCAAGTAATGCCCATTGAGAACATTAACTTTGATAAACAACATGAAGTATCTCTATCCTAATTCTGATTGCAATACTTGACAATTGTAATTGTATCCTGGGATACAAATAAAATTACAGCTTTGGAAGCAGTGAATTATTGGAAGATAATTCACCTGTTGAATTACACTTTGCAGTGCCAGTTTCTTCTTTCAAATGTCATGTTGAGAATTATCTCTCCTAAGAAACGAAGTGATACAGGGATAGCACAGAAAGATGGCTCTGAGGTAGACCCAGAATGGTGAAGGAGCCTTGAGGGGCCGAATGGCTGCTCCCACTCATACTCCTGCTCCTAACCATTCCTCCCCAACTCACTGCCTCTGTCATGGAATTTGTATTCCTAGTTTGTTTTTTTATCCCCTCCTCTCCACTTTCTGTTCCTGTGATACTTCCTGCTCTGATGTGGCAGAGGTGTGGGTCACCTGATCTCAAGGGCATAGGTTTTTGGCATTTAGTGGTTCACTGCTTTGATCATGTCCAATTGACTACGGATTGTATCACTTGGGCTCTGCTGTAGGGAAGCTGGTGGCATCTTTATGCAATGCAGCCGGAAGATCATGGCTTCAAATACCACTTCAGAAACTTCAAAGTAAAAACGTAAGCTGGTCCTCAGGGAGTATCATACTGTTTGCTGCATTTCAGGTGACATGCCAAACTAAAGCTCCACCGACACTTTCAGCTGCATTTAAAAGATTGCATGGCATTGATTTGAAGAAGACTGCATCAATATAATATGTAGTTCTCAGCATTATTTAACCATCAAGCAATTTTTGCTGTAAAACGCACAGTTAGGTCTTTACCACCCTACCCTTTTGTTGCATCTTGCTGTGCTTGATTTGGCTGTTGAATTTTCCTATATTTCCAAACTACTTCATTGACAGAGATGTCTACAGTCAGAAAGGTGCTAGAGAAACTACAGACCACAACCCTTGTTATGTTGCATCCTGATCATCAGATGATGAAAATTATTTAAAAACCTCAGGTGACCTTGACAACTTGAAAGGGAAAACCAAGTAAACATAGAACACAGACCAACACAGCACCGGAAAGATATTGCAGTGAGCATGATGCCAAATTAAACTAATCTCTTCTGCCTGTCCTTGGTCCATATCCATCCATTCCATCGACGTTCATGTGTCTATCTAAAAGTCTCTTAAATGCCCTTATTGTATCTGCCTTGTCCACCACCAACCCAGACAGTGCATTCCAGACCCCTACCACTCAGGGTAAAAAAACCTGCCCCGCACAGCTTTTTTGAACTTCCCACATCCTCTGCGCACCGCGCGCGCCCCAACCCCACCAATCCTTTCACCTTAAATGCATGTCCCCTTGTTTTTCAACATTTCAACGCTGGGGATAAGACTCTGACTGTCAATCATATTAATTAATCTCAATTTTATCTCCCTTCAGCCTCTACTGCTCCAGAGAAAACAGTCTGTTTTTCTAGCCTCTCCTTATAGCTCAATCTCCCATCCAGGCTGCATCCTGGTGAATCCCTTCTGCACCCTTTCCAAAGCCTCCATATCCTTCCTGCAATATGGTGACCAGAAGTGAATGCAATACTCTGAGTGTGGCCTAACCAAAGTCTTTCAAAGCTGCAACATGACACCCCGACTCTTCTACTCAATTCTCCAATTGCCAAAGGCAAGCATGCCATACTCTTTCTTTACCATCCCATCTACTTGTGTGGCTACTTTCAATGTTGTTCAGCATCCTGCCATTAGCTTTATACTTTTCCTTAACGTTTGATCTCCCGAAGTGCAGCACTTCACACTTACCCAGATTAAACTCCATGTGCCATTTCTCCACCCATATCTGCGACTGAATTATATCCTACCGTATCCTTTGACAACCTTCTACACTATCCACCACTCCACTGACCTTTGCATCATTTGTAAACTTACGAACCCACCCATCCTCATTTTCACCCAAAGACATTTATATGTAGCAAAAGCAGCAGATTGTGGATCCCTGTGGAACACCATTAGTCATGGACCTCCAGCCTGAAAAACACCCTTCCACCACTACCTTCTACCTTCTCTGGGCAAGCCAATTCTGAATCTATGCGGTGAAGTCACTGTGGATCCCATGCATTTTAATCTTCCAAATGAGTCTACCACGAGGGACATTGTCAAAAGTCTTACTAAAATCCATATAGACAACATCCACTACTCTACCATCATCAATCACCTTTGAATTTTTCAGGAAGGTGACAATCAAGTTAGTAAGACGTGACTTGTCTTGCACAAAACCATACTGACCATTCCTAATTATATCCCTAAGAAACCACCAATATGAGACTCACCAGTCTGTAGTTTCCTGCATTATCCCATTTTCCCTTCTTGATCAGAGGAACAATATTAGTTACTTGCCAGTTTTCTGGGACCTCTCCAGTGGCTAATAAGGAAACAAAGGTCTTGGTCAAGGCCCTAGCAATCTGCCCTCTTGCCTTTCTCAATAACCTGGGGTAGATACCATCTTAAGACTCTTCAAGATACTTAACACCGCTTCATTCTTGATTCTAAAATGCCTTAGCATATTAGCATGCTCCATCTCACTATCCTCCATATCCTTCTCCTGGGTGAATATTGATGCAAAGTACTCATTTAGGATCTCATCCACATCTTCTACAACGAAGCACAAGTTTCCTCCTTTATCCTTCAGTGTTCCTTTCTTCTCTTTAATTATCCTCTGGTTTCTCATGTATTTATAGAATGCCTTTGGATTCTCTTTAAACCCACTTTCAGGGCCCCTTCTTGCTCTTGTAATTCCTTGCTTTAGTTCTTTCCTGCTTTCTTTAAATTCCTCATGGGCCCTGTCTGATTTTAGCTTCCTAAACTTTACATATGCTTCTTTTTTCCTTTTGGCAAAATCACAATCTCGCTCATTATTCAAAGGTCATTCACCTTACTATCCTTGTCCTTCTTTCTTACTGGAATATGCTGGTCCTGAACTCTCATCAGCAGATATTTAAACAATTCCCACCTGTCAAAAGTGGACTTGCCTGATAACAGTTCCTCCCAATTAATGCTCCCCAGCTCTTGCCTAACACTGATGTAATTTGCCCTCCCCCAATTTATTACCTTGTCACAATGTCCTGACTTATCCTTATTCACAGCTGTCTTAAAACTTAAGGAGTTGTGATCACTATTTCCAAATTGCTCTACAGCTGATAGGTCAGTCACCTGACTAGGTTCATTAGCCAACCTGCTCCCAAGATGCTGCTTGGCCTGCTGTGTTTATCTAGCTCTACACCTTGTTATCTAAGGTCCAATATAGTCCCTCCTCGAGTTGGACAATCCACACACTGTTTCAAGAAACCCTCTTAGATGCACATCACAAATTTTGCCCGATGTGAGCCTGTTGCTTGAAAGGATTCCCAGTCAATTTTGGGGAAGTTAAAGTTAACTATGACAACTGTTTTTATTGCATCTTTCCTACATATTTGTTCCTCAATGGCTGTTGGGAATCTTATGGTATAATCTTATCAGAGTTGCACCCATCTTATTTTTGAGTTCTACCCATTTTGCCTCAATGGACGAGCCTGCCAGTATGTCCCCTCTGAGTGCAGATGTGACATTCTCCCTGATTAGTAATGCAGGCCGTCTCTGCCCCAGAAGAGGTCCTGATGATCCAAGAACCTGAAACCCTGTCCCCTGCACCAGGTCCTTAGCCAAACATTCTTCTGTCCTATCTTTCTATCCCTTGCCTCAGTAGTATGTGGCACTGATAGTAACGCAGAGATTACTACCCTCAAGGTTCTGCTTTTCAGCTTCTTTTCCTAACTCACTCTACTCACTCCGCAGGATCCTATCCCTCTTCCTTCCAATGTTCAACCAATTGAACAACTACTTCTGGCAACTGCTGCTCCCCCTTGGAGAATTTCATGCAACCGCTCTGAGATGTTCTTGACTCTGGCACCAGGGAGGCAAAACACACCATCCTGTGGTCTCGAAAGTGGCTACAGAAACACCTATCTGTTCCTCTAACTGGTGAGTCTCTGACCACTAACGCTTGCTTGGATCTTGCTTGACCCTGCTGTATAGCAGAGTCAATTGTGGTGCCACAGACCTGGCTGCTCCTGTTATACCCCCCTGAGAGGCTACCACACCTCAACCAACAGTATAAACAACCAGGCATCTCTGGAAATATGTACACCGGTCATACTACAGCTACATTTTGAAGTATATAAGATGAGCTGGACCAGGAAGCCTCATTTGCAAGTTTTACTGGTCTTTTCCTTCCGGGAAATGATGGTAAGCGCCATGCACATCCATTGGAAAGCCAATGAACGGCTTCTGTGTCCAGAACATATTACCGTGCCGAAACTTTCCCAGTACAGGGAATACTGGTCGCTACATGTGTTATATTGCCAGTTATCAACTAATGAAATGTCTTCCATAACTGTCTATTTTCATTTTGTTGTTCAATATGAATTCCAGTCTGCTCTCTCCAGCTCCTAGCTTCGTTCTCCCACTGGGGAAAGCCAGCCCTTTATAAACTATCACCAAACCTCCCATGTTACTAATTAAATACACAATTAACAACAATTAACAAGCACTACTCACCAGGAGGAGTGTATAAATAACAAATGTAGGAGAACGCAGTGACAGAAGGAAGGAACTGACTTAAAATAGAGTTGAAGGGATAAATAATGCATTCCAGTCTCCATGGTGCTCACCTCTCTCTCTGAAAACTTCAAGCAACATGTGCTCCCTCTACAAGAACCCTGTAACCAACCTTATTTTTTTTATCCACAAGTGCTCTTAAACACAACTGAACTTTTTGTTCTCCCATCATTTATTACCCATTTTTTAAAATCTATTGACCACTGCCAGGAAATTCACCCATGCTTTTTATTGATCAATTTACATGCAAAGCCCATTTATGGCTGGCAAACCAGCCTCTAAATACATGTCCAATGAACATTAGTTGTCATGTATTTTCTCTGCTGAATATCCTGGTTCATTTCGGGCTTTTGTGGAGTAGTGGCAATGTCCCTGTCTCTGAGCCAGGAGACAAAGGTTCAAGTTCCATCTACTCCAGAAGTGAGTGCTGACACCTCACAACAGGTTGATTAGAAAATATCTATTCTGCTTCATCTAACATGTCTGAACAGGTTGATTAAAATAATTATCCTGGTTCACACTCATGCCTCCCTCACCTTTGGCGTTATTGCACTGGTCAGAACTGGTAAATTGATTAATGGGAATAACGGTGATTTGGTGCTGAGAAAAGCAGTCCTGGTTCATTCTCCACCTTGTGCAGAGAAAGGTAAGGAAATCAGAGGACCTCCTTTGTGGGTCTGCTCCTGGGCCTGGCCAAAATTGCCATCGACATGTACAAGTAGTGGGCTATAGAGGGGTTCATAGTTCCTGACTGCCTGCCCCTCTCCTGTGGCTACATTCCCACCACAGTGTCCTTAGAAAGGGAACATGTGGTTTCTACCAATGTCTTCAAAACTTTTAGGGAGAGGTGGGCACCACAGGGACTGCAGTGTGTTATTTTCCCTTCTGACTGCATGTTAATTTACTTCACTTCTTCTGAGTCCACCTTCCCAGCTGTTGGATTGTCCATGGTAGGTAGTGATTGTAATTTGTTCCTTGCCTCACAGGTGACATGGGTTACTTGATGGAGATTTATGAAACAAAAGTCTTGCTTATTTTTAATGTAGGTGCTGGGGTGTCCTTGGAGAGGGATTACGCAGTGTCTACCAACACCCAATGATTTCAAGGGAGGTGGGCACCGCAGGGGCTGGGGCAGTTATTTCCGCTTCCAAAACCATTCTGATTGAACTACCAACCTCATCCCACCTCCTTGACCTGTCCGTCCTCCCTGGGCTAACCTATCCCCTCCCTACCTCCCCACCTATACTCTCCTCTCCACCTTTCTTCTTTTCTCTCCATCTTCAGTCCGCCTCCCCCTCTCTCCCTATTTATTCCAGAACCCTCACCCCATCCCCCTCTCTGATGAAGGGTCTAGGCCTGAAATGTCAGCTTTTGTGCTCCTGAGATGCTGTTTGGCCTGCTGTGTTATCCAGCTTCACACTTTGTTATCTTGGATTCTCCAGCATCTGCAGTTCCCATTATCTCTGATTGAACTACTCCCTCTTTCCCCACCCTTCCTTCATTTTTTGTGTTCTTGCTGGTGGCCACCACTTGTAATAAGTTAACAAGGTGGAGAGCCGGATGAACACAGCAAGCCAAGCAGCATCAGAGGAGCAGGAAGGCTGACGTTTCGGGCCTAGACCCTTTGGGCCAGCTGTGTTCATCCAGCTCTACACCTTGTTATCGCAGATTCTCCAGCATCCGCAGTTCCTACTATCTCTGAAACAACTTGTAATAAGTTGTTTGTTCTAATTGGACAATTGGGAGATTTGGTGATTAGTTTCCAAAAATCAAAATCTGGATCATCCTTAAAGGGCCTACCATTTGCAACATTGTGTTACATAAGGAAGCAAAGTGTGGTTAAAAATAATCAGAGATAATGGGAACTGCAGATGCTGGAGAATCCGAGATAACAAAGTGTGGAGCTGAATGAACACAGCAGGCCAAGCAGCATCTCAGGTGCACTCATTGCCAATGCCCTATTCAGGTGCAATTTGTTGGTTTGTGATGGACAGTAATACCAACAATGTGAGTTCAATTTCTTTACTGAATGAAGTTACCATAAAAGATTTCCCTTCTCAAGCTCTCCCCTCACCTAAGGTTTGGTGACCCTCAGGTTAAACCACCACCAGCCGTCTCTCTCTCTAATGATAGAACATAGAACATAGAACATAGAACATAGAACAGTACAGCACAGAACAGGCCCTTCAGCCCACAATGTTGTGCAGACCATTGATCCTCATGTATGCACCCTCAAATTTCTGTGACCATATGCATGTCCAGCAGTCTCTTAGATGACCCCAATGACCTTGCTTCCACAACTGCTGCTGGCAACGCATTCCATGCTCTCACAACTCTCTGCGTAAAGAACCTGCCTCTGACATCCCCTCTATACTTTCCAGCAACCAGCTTAAAACTATGACCCCTCGTGCTAGCCATTTCTGCCCTGGGAAATAGTCTCTGGCTATCAACTCTATCTATGCCTCTCATTATCTTGTATACCTCAATTAGGTCACCTCTCCTCCTCCTTTTCTCCAATGAAAAGAGACCGAGCTCAGTCAACCTCTCTTCATAAGATAAGCCCTCCAGTCCAGGCAGCATCCTGGTAAACCTCCTCTGAACCCTCTCCAAAGCATCCACATCTTTCCTATAATAGGGCGCCCAGAACTGGACGCAGTATTCCAAGTGCGGTCTAACCAAAGTTTTATAGAGCTGCGACAAGATGTCACGACTCTTAAACTCAATCCCCCTGTTAATGAAAGCCAAAACACCATATGCTTTCTTAACAACCCTGTCCACTTGGGTGGCCATTTTAAGGGATCTATGTATCTGCACACCAAGATCCCTCTGTTCCTCCACGCTGCCAAGAATCCTATCCTTAATCCTGTACTCAGCTTTCAAATTCGACCTTCCAAAATGCATCACCTCGCATTTATCCAGGTTGAACTCCATCTGCCACCTCTCAGCCCATCTCTGCATCCTGTCAATGTCCCGCTGCAGCCTACAACAGCCCTCTACACTGTCAACGACACCTCCGACCTTTGTGTCGTCTGCAAACTTGCTGACCCATCCTTCAATTCCCTCGTCCAAGTCATTAATAAAAATTACAAACAGTAGAGGCCCAAGGACAGAGCCCTGTGGAACCCCACTCACCACTGACTTCCAGGCAGAATATTTTCCTTCTACTACCACTCGCTGTCTTCTGTTGGCCAGCCAATTCTGTATCCAAGCAGCTAAGTTCCCCTGTGTCCCATTCCTCCTGACCTTCTGAATGAGCCTTCCATGGGGAACCTTATCAAATGCCTTACTGAATTCCATATACACCACATCCACAGCTCGACCCTCATCAACCTTTCTAGTCACATCCTCAAAAAACTCGATAAGGTTTGTAAGGCATGACCTACCCCTCACAAAGCCGTGTTGACTGTATTTGATCAAGCCATGCTCTTCCAGATGGTCATAAATCTTATCCCTCAGAATCCTTTCTAACACCTTGCAGACGACAGACGTGAGACTTACCGGTCTATAATTGCCGGGGATTTCCCTATTTCCTTTCTTGAAGAGAGGAATTACATTTGCCTCTCTCCAGTCCTCAGGTACGACTCCAGTGGAGAGCGAGGATGCAAAGATCTTCGCAAGTGGCGAAGCAATTGCATTTCTCGCTTCCCAAAGCAGCCGAGGACAAATCTGATCCGGGCCTGGCGACTTGTCAATCTTA
The DNA here is from genome assembly GCF_030684315.1 of Stegostoma tigrinum. Lineage (NCBI taxonomy): Eukaryota > Metazoa > Chordata > Chondrichthyes > Orectolobiformes > Stegostomatidae > Stegostoma > Stegostoma tigrinum. The sequence goes on from NC_081369.1 coordinate 55,176,337, forward strand.
ATGTTTGACAAAATTTTCAGCACATCAGCTTCCTCTATCTCTATCCATTCCAGCATGCACACCTGCTCTTCAAAGGTTTCATTCACTACAAAGTTCGTTTCTTTCGTAAAGACAGAAGCAAAAAACTCATTTAGGGCTTCCCCTACCTCCTCAGGCTCCACACACAAGTTCCCTATGCTATCCCTGATCGGCCCTACTCTTTCTTTGACCATTCTCTTATTCCTCACATAAGTGTAAAATGCCTTTGTGTTTTCCCGGATTCCTTCTGCCAAGCCTTTCTCGTGCCCCCTCCTGGCTCTCCTCAGACCATTTTTGAGCTCCTTCCTTGCCTGCATGTAATCCTCTCTAGCTGAACTTGACCCTAGCTTCCTCCACCTTATGTAAGCTACCTTCTTCCTTTTCACTAGAAGCTCCACCGCTCTCGTCATCCAAGGTTCCTTAATCTTACCCCTTCTTGCCTGTCTCAGAGGGACATATTTACTCATCACTCCCAACAACTGTTCCTTAAACCATCTCCACATGTCTATAGTTCCCTTACCATGGAACAACTGCTCCCAGTCCATGCTTCCTAACTCATGTCTAATCGCATCATAGTTTCCTCTTCCCCAATTAAATATCCTCCCATTCTGCCTAATCCTCTCCTTCTCCATAGCTATGTAAAATGTGAGGCAGTTATGGTCACTATCACCAAAATGCTCTCCCACCACAAGATCTGATACCTGCCCCGGCTCGTTTCCGAGCACCAAGTCTAGAATGGCCTCTCCCCTCGTCGGCCTGTCAACGTACTGCGTTAGGAAACCCTCCTGAACACACCTTACAAAAACAGCTCCATTCAAATCTTCTGCTCGAAGGAGGTTCCAATCAATATTAGGAAAGTTAAAGTCACCCATTACAACAACCCTACTGCGTCCACACTTTTCCAAAATCTGTCGACCTATGCTTTCTTCAATCTCCCTGCTGCTATTGGGGGGCCTGTAGTAAACCCCTAACAAGGTGACTGCTCCCTTGCTGTTCCTAATTTCCACCCATACTGACTCGGTAGGCAGATCTTCCTCGACAATGGAAGCTTCTGTAGCTGTGATACCCTCTCTGATTAGTAGTGCTACACCCCCTCCTCGTTTTCCCCCCTCCCTATTCTTTTTAAATGCTCTAAACCCTGGAACATCCAGCAACCATTCCTGCCCATGAGAAACCCATGTCTCTGTTATGGCCACAACATCATAGCACCAGGTACTGATCCATGCTCTAAGTTCATCACTTTTATTCCTGATACTCCTTGCATTAAAGCAAACACACTTTAACCGATCCCTTGGTTCCTTCCCAGGAAAATCCTTCCCACTAGCTGGTCTACCTCTTGCTACTGCCTCACCTGCATCAACGCTCACCTCTGGTATACAGCTCAGGTTCCCACCCCCCTGCCATACTAGTTTAAACCCTCTCGAACTACTCGAGCAAACCTTCCACCCAGGACATTGGTCCCCTTCCAGTTCAGATGCAACCCGTCCTTCTTGTACAGGTCCCACCTTCCCCAGAAGGCATCCCAATTATCAACATATCTGAAGCCCTCCCTCCTACACCAGCTGCGTAGCCACGTGTTAAGCTGCGCCCGCTCCCTGTTCCTCGCCTCGCTATCTCGTGGCACCGGTAGTAAACCAGAGAACACTACTCTGTTCGTCCTGCTCTGCAGCTTCCATCCTAACTCCCTGAAATCACTTTTTATATCCTCAGACCTATTTCTGGCTATATCATTTGTGCCAATATGTAACACGATTTCTGGCTGTTCGCCCTCCCCTTTCAGAACTTTATACACCCGATCGGAGACGTCCCGGACCCTGGCACCAGGGAGGCAACATACCTTCCGGGAATCCCGATCTTGCCCACAAAATCTCCTGTCGATTCCCCTAACTATCGAGTCCCCTACCACGAGTACTTTTCTATTCTGCCCCCTTCCCTTCTTTGCCACAGTGTCAGGCTCAGTGCCAGAGAACTGACTACTATGGCTTTCCTCTGGTAGGTCATCCCCCCCAGCAGTATCCAAAACGGTATACTTATTGCTGAGGGGAATGCCCACAGGAGATCTCTGCACTGTCTGTCTGTCCCCTTTCCTCCCCCTAACTGTAACCCATCTATCCTCATCCTGAGCCTTAGGAGTGACCAACTCCCGATAACTCCTCTCAATTATCCCCTCTGCCTCCCGAATGATCCGTAGTTCATCCAGCTCCAGCTCCATTTCCCTAACACGGTTTTCAAGGAGCTGTAGCTGGGTGCACTTCCCGCAGATGTAGCCAGCGGAGACGTGTGCCACATCTCCCAACTGATAGAGTGGGACTGTGGTGATTACTTTTTTAAAAAATTCATAACCATGCAACTTTAACCTTGACTGGTCAGGTGCGGAGGTGGAGAAGTGAGTATCTCCGTAGATCAGGCTCACAGCCCTCTGATTTGACTAAGAGATCACCTCTAAATGCACTTTGCCATCAGAGAAACAGTGGCTGTGTTTGCATAATCAGTTCATTCCAACAATCACACAGCATTTGTGAGGAAATCATGCCCACTCACTTCCCTTTGGCTGTTCAAGTGTCTAAATAGTGTGCATGTACCTGTATTACAATGTCACTTTCAGGACTGAAGTGGAGGTAAAAGCACATTATCTCATTCGGGTAATCGACGAGGGATTTGGCGTTGAGATAATTGACTACCTATTGTGTAGGTTAATGCTGCCTGCGGGGAACAGGTTCCAGCTTGTGCACGGAAAGGGGGTTGTTATTTGTTTTCTTTGTGCATCTTCTGAAAGGGTTAAGAACGATGTGATCTGATATAGTCTCCCACGTAATTACGCCAGCCTCTCTCTTTCCCCTCCTCTTGGCAGGTAACAGAGCTGCAGCAAAATCAAACCTGCTCCTCCTTTCACTGCTAATGTAATATAAAGCCTTAGCCTGTGGACTCAGCAACAAAAGCTGAGTCCCAAAATGATGCCTGCGGAGAGTCTTTAAGTTAAATTTCACTGTGCTTTAATTTTGCCGTAATGCCTCAAGTTTGGGACCCGCTTTAGAAATGGGAGAATGCAAAATTCATAATAAAGTTCCACCTGTGCCTCGTTCTACGCATTCCTCTCCATCGCTCTTATTGTCTTAATTTTTAACCGTCCACAAAATCTTTACTTGGAGCAAAGATTTCTTCCAAAGAAAGTGAAAAAAATGGCAAACGTTTTTTGACCAGTGAATTCAGGGAGAATGCTCAACGTGTTTGCACACATCGGTCAGGCACTTCACTGAAGGAGTGTTTACATAACACCCTGTGGCAAATGAAGCTCCCCAGTTGCTAAGCCTTTACTGGGCACACAGTATCCTGTGCAGATTTGCCGAGACAGATTGCTGGAGCTCAGGAATGTCTGTGATTCTGTTGAAATTTAAACATGATGCTCACTTGGTCTATCAGCCTTGGTTTAGTGAAGATCAGAATCTCCTACCTCTGAACCTGTACAATTGTAGGCTCAAAGTCTCAAGCCAGATGTCTGAGCACATGATCTAAGTTGACACTGCCTGGTGCTAATAAATAGGGAGAGCTGTTCTACCAGGCAGTGTTATTTTTTTCACATCAGGGCATAATTTCCTGATTGTTGGCTCGCTCAGGTAAATACAAAAGGTTCCTTGTTGTTAAGAAGAAGGGCTGAGGTAATTATTATTCCTTGACCAGAGTCACACTATAAATGTTACATGATAATAAAATGTGAGGCTGGATGAACACAGCAGGCCAAGCAGCATCTCAGGAGCACAAAAGCTGACGTTTCGGGCCTAGACCCTTTTGTGCTCCTGAGATGCTGCTTGGCCTGCTGTGTTCATCCAGCCTCACATTTTATTATCTTGGAATCTCCAGCATCTGCAGTTCCCATTATCTCTGATACTATAAATGTTACATCGCTGCTTTTGGGAGCTTTCTGTGTACAGTTTTGCCATTTCCTGTATAACGAGAATGAGTATGTTTCAAAAGTACTTCTTTGACTGTAATACAGTTTGAGACATCTTGTGGTTGAGAAAGGTGCCACATAACTGCAGGTCTTTCAATCTCTCAGTGATGTTTGTGTGGAACTGAGGCTAGATGCAATCCAAGCTTACACAAAATTGGCATGATCCAGAGCACACACCCATTCCTTGTTGGCTGTCAGTCACACGATCTGTAATTGCACACACTCCTGAAGTCAGAAGGTCGACAATTTCAAGCCTCACTTCAAGACCTAAGCACATCATCTCGTCAGAATGCTGTATGAACAGAGATACTCATCCTCCACTGAGGAGTGGGATATGTACTTTAATGAGAGTCAGCAGTTTGGGGAGAGGCTATAAAACTTGAAACAACAGATTGTACAAACCACTGTGGAGGGCTTGAGGAAATGTTCAATCTGAGAAAAGATTTTTGGAGTATGTTTCAGTATTCTGACTGTCTTGATTCTTCTTAAGGCAAATATAGGCACAAAATATTTATTTTTAAATTATAGGGCCCTTACTGTGAAGCTTATAAAGTGGAGTAACCATTGCTTTAACAGCCTCTTCAAGCCACAACTCTTACCATTAGAACTGACTTGCAGAGTACACAGAAATTGCAATGAACTATTTCTGTCCATTTCTTGGCTATTTTTGTTTTAATCGACTGCTGATGACATCCCAGTGAGATCACATTTGGAAGAGTTTGCAAACCCAACAGAAATAAATGAGCACAGAGTTTAAAACACAATAGTGAGGGCACTTCTGGGTGGACAGACAATGACGGATGAGGTCCCTCATAATGTGGGAATGGATTGTTGCCCTGTTGCAATCCTGATGATCTCAGCAATGACAAAATAAAAAACCAAATTGGTTCATTAAGAAGGAAAAATAAAAAAGTGGAAATAGATGCTTTCGATTTTAATAGGAAGGCCTGTGCTGCTAATCTTTAAGAGATGAGAGTCCTGTTATAGAGGGAACATTTGATGCACACTCTTCAACAGATTTTGATGCCAAGAACAATGATGAAGCTCATCTTTTAAAAAATGGTCGAAAGTGATGAGCGAGACCCTTTAAATGGATGTTTATAAATCAAACAGTGTACTGAGGCCATTCAGCTCATCATGTCTGCGATAGCTGTTCAAAAGAACTGACTGAGGGTTTGAGATGTAAGGAAAGGCGGAATAGATCACTGGAGCACAGGCAGTTGAGGGGTGACCGTACAGAGCCTTATAAAATCATGAGGGGCATAGATAACATTGAATAGCAAAGGTCTTTTTCCTAGGGTAGGGGAGTTCATAACTACAGCGTGTAATTTTAAGGTGAGAGGAGAAAGATAAAAGGGAGCTGAGGGGCAATTTTTTCAAACAAGAGGTGGCTCATGTGTGGTATAAACTGCCAGAGGAAATGGTGCATGTGGGTACAGTTGCAACATTTAAAAGACATTTAGACGGGTACATGAATAGGAAGGGTTTAGAGGGATATGGGGAAAGCGCAGGAAAATGGAATTAGTTTAGTTTGAGAAACTTGTTCGGCATGGACGGTTTGGACTGAAGGGTCTGTTTCCGTGCTGTATGATTCTATAATTGTGTTTCTCCCCTCCACCCCCACAGTGCTTCCTTCTCAGTTAGATACCCACTTCCTTTTTAAATATTATGACTGAATCCACTTCAGACTTTCAGAGAGTGCAAATCAAAAGCTAATAGTTCAGTAATATCAAGCCTGGTGTCTTAGATCGAGGTGTGTGCGAGTGGCTCTGTGCACTTCTTTGCAAATTGTAGCAGGAACATTTTCATTCAAAAACTGAACTTCTTCAAAATTCGTATAGGGTCTAGTCAATATAGAGCCAAATAAAATTTGAGACAGGAACAAAACCTCCTGGAGACTTTAGCAGAAGGCTGTACTCATAAACACACAGCCCTGACATGAAATTAGTCTTTGGCCATGCCAACAGAATCTAGCAGCAGCATGAGTAAACTGACATGGTTGTGTGAGAGACAGTCAAGAAGGAATGCAAACATGGATCAACAAGAGTCCCAAAGAGGATCCCAGCCAGACTTTGGTTTGGGATGAGAGATCTTCATTGGCTGACACTCTCCTAACTATTGGGGGCTTGTTAATGTTTCCCTGACATGTCGAAGAGTCACCTTATGTTCTGTTTTCAGCTTGATCTATAAATCCCCCTGCATCTAGAAGTCAATTCTAATAATGCTGATGCAGTATCAGCAAGTGCTCTTCATTAACTGATCTAATGGTAAATGGTTACTGGCACATTGGTTCAATGTCACTGTCACTAATTCACCAGTCTTCTCCCACTGTTGCTCATATGGTAGTTGTACACTCTGAATTGTTCACCTTTCAGCTCTCTGCAACTGCATTGTGATACAGCTGGTCTGGGCCACAACAGCTGGTGTTTCTCCTGTGGCATTCGCATCTTGTACACTGCTTGTACATTAATACATGCACACTTGTGCTACACCAGGACTGAGGTCAACATTTTGTCACTACATTACAGTGTAATGACGCTATTGTGCTTGTGTGCCAGTGCTACACCAAAACTGTCACTTCGTCACGATAATAGTGTTAGATCAGGAATGATGCTAACACTTTGTCGCTGTGTTAACCATAAACTAGGACCGTTGTTAGTCCCTGCCCAAGCAGTAGACTAATTCTATGCTTTGATAACCAATCCTATGAGGAAGTGGTTCTGCATGAGCACATTGCAATATGGGTGTTTCACTTCATGCAAAGAATCACATGACACTAATCAGCTCTTTAAAGAGGTGTCTGCCACATGGACTCTTTTGAATTCATATAAATGGCTACAAAAACAAATAGCTTTAACTTTCTGTGGAGGAGATTTTTTCTATTGTTTCCCGTATTTTTGTTTCAGTACTGATTACTGATGACGTTACTAGGGTTAATGGTTTGAAATGAATGGTTGTGACAGTATGGTCGGAGGAGGAAGCAGAATGAACACAAATAGAGATGTCATCCTCAATCTGGGTTGCTTCACTAATTATGACAATCCAGCTATCTGTCTGAATGCAGCTTACATCAAATGCCCAATCCTACCTAGTCATCATCTCCACCATAATGATACTCTCACAATTCTTTACTTAACCATATTTAAAATAAAGCAACAGCAACAGGACAGAACAAAACCAAAGGGTACTAAAGCTAATCCTAAAGCTTTCCAAGTTAATCCCAACTCTCTGCAATTTTTTTTCTCATGTTGAAAGGGTCCTTAATGATGAATCTGCTTTCTCAACAGATCTTCCACCCTCCCACCCCACACTTCGCTATGAATGAAATCCATCCGGTAAATGTGACGGCTTTACAATTCACACCTTCCTCAAAAATTTCTGATAAAGCAGACAAAGGTGACGGATATACATTCTCATTTATTGGCCATTTTAAAATCAATATCAATTGAAGTAGCGTAATTTTTAAATGGGCGTGATTGCCTGAAAAGCACACTTAAATTCCGAAAGTTAGCAAATGGAAATCAAATCCTCAAAAGATTAAAAAAGTTGGGTGAGCTCTGAGAGTACAATGCATTGCCATTGTAGCGACTATATTCAGATGGTGGGCGGAAGCAATGATAATTTACATGATCTTAACTCCATTAGTGCCCAAATACACCCGCTTATCCCTCACCTCTTACCCCCAACCCTAGCACTCTGTGAGATGAAACATAGCAAAAGGAGAAAGTGATTCAGACTCTTGAGTCTGTTCTGTCATTTAATTAGGTCATGGCTGATCTGTACCTGAACTCCATTTATCCATCTTTGACCCATATCCCTTGATACCTTTACCTAACAAAAAAAATTATTGATCTCAGTCTTGAGAGATCCAATTAACCCTTGGCATGCACAGGCTTTCGGGGAAAGGATTCCATATGAAACAAGTGCTTCCTGACTGTATTCCTGAATGGCTTTACTGTAATTTTAAGATTGTGACCCCTTGTTCTCGGCATTATTCACCAAAATAAATTTACACACACATGCATAAATATGCAGATTTACTTTGTTTTACTGATTCATAGGATGTGGGCACCACTGATTATTGTCTCCCTCTCTCTCTCTCTCACACACACACACACACACACACACACACACACACACACACACACACACACACACACACACATGCCCCATGACATGCAGGAGTTTATTCCATTAGAGGTAAATGTTTATTCAGTTGCAGTCTATCTGACCTCCATTGTTCAACTCAGTAGAAATCATCTCATCAATTAATTGCCTATTGCTGTTTTTTTCTATGAACATTTTCAGGTACAAAAGCCCTGAATTTGATTTGCCTCTGGGTCACTTAATCCCAAATTTTGACATGAATACTAATCTCTATTAAGTCAAATTAAAGTAGCCAGTAAATAGTTACTGTTAACTGCAGGGCTTTCAGTTGAAAGAGTAATAACGGGCTGGAAAGAGTTAATCCCTGTATTGGCAGAAATCCATACTTGAGTTCCAGCCAAATGCCTCTTGGATGACATTAATATATATTTTTGTTGGCATTGCGACCTTGTTTTTGTGCAGTGATTGGAATCTCACATGTATGTGTCATGTTGTGAATACTGGGCATCCAGAACAGACATACATGCTCCAGTAGCAAATTTGACAAGATTAAAAAATACTAAGATTGCTGTTCAAAATATTTCAACAAATTACGATTTAAATCAAACAACCACAGTGCAGTTCGGTTTCTGATGTCAAGTTGTCGGCTGCACAAACATTTTCCAATCCTCAGGAAAAGCCAACAATTGGAGAGGGGGTTGTTGGTGGGGCTGGAGTGGGGAACTGGGGAAAGGTGAGTGAGTAGTGGGATCTCTTGGTTCCACAAGGTAGGTGAACCTAAGAACTCAGAGCAGGAGTAGGCAATTCAACCCTTTGAGACTGCTCCATGATTTAATACAACATGGCTGACCTCATCTCGGTCTCAACTCCACTCTCCTGCCTGCTCTCCATAACCCTTCAGCACATTACTAGTGAAAACTCTATCTGTTTGCTCCTTAAATTTACTCAATGTCCCAGCATCCACCAACCTAATTGTGAATTCCAAACATTGACAGACAATTAATTCCTTCTCATTTCTATTTTAAATTTGCTGCCCCTTATCCTATAACTATGATCTCTTGTTCTAGATTATCCCACATGAGGAAACATCACTTTTAAGTCTGCCTTGTCAATCCCCTTTAGCATCTTAGGTACCTCAATTAGATCTCATTTTGTTCTTCTAAATTTCAGACAGCATTGGCCTAAATTGCTCAATCTCTCTTCATGAGACAAACCCCTCATCTTTGGAATCAATCCAGTGAACTCCCTCTGAATTGTTATAAGACACATTGCAGGATTCAGGTCTCCTCCTTGAGGCACTAAGCAAATAGTCTGAAGCATACTATCTTGTGCTTATCTCAGTTCATAAGCACCTCTTAAACTTTCCCACCCTCCAACTAGTCTGCTGAACTGCAGTTACTGGCATCATATTTTTCTCACCAACAATCAGTCTGTATTTCGCACCAATCAGTATTGAATCTCTGCGCCTCCTTACCTTTTCCCTATTTTTTTAATGAACATATCCCCAGCTGTGATGTGTTGTGAATGCTGCTCCACAGTAAGAGCCTATATTAACCCAGGAAGATCTGCTATTGTTCATCCTTGGCATTCGTCTACTGGGGTTATATTAACAAAAGGATTTAGATGCTGATAATGAGGAAGTTTTGAGTGGATGTGGAATAGGGTGAACTTTATTGCCTTTCCTGACTATCACCAATTTGGGTTATGGCCCTGGGGGACATGAGTAATTTAGGATTTAATGGGGATAAAAGAAAGAAAAATTAAGGGCAGTAGAGGCCTGGACTTATCTTGTGGGATCCGGAGGGCCTCTGTAGTTCTCTGGGTCACTTAATCCCAAATTTTGGAGTTCCCACTTCAATCTCGGCAAGCTTTACTGATCACAAGATGGATTATTAAAGGTTCAAATCCACAAAGCAGGAATGAGTGAATAAACTTGCAGAAATGATTCTGCTGGAGTTGTGTGAACCCTCTTAATTTCTACATTGTTGCAGGCAGACTATAATTTAAGGAAACACAGAGATAGAGAAAATGGTGACTGTAACAATCATAGGTAAAAGTAAACTGAAGGGAGGAAGAATGCGCATTTGCCACTTACATCCTGAGGATGTACTAAAGTACTTTACAGCCAATGAATAAGAGTAATCACTGTTGAAAATGTAGGGAAGTAGTGCTCCTTTTTTACTAAACATTACCAAGAAATGCCTATGGTTAGTCCACTCAGTTCTAATTTCTAAACATTTCCACAGCAAATTCATTAACGCAGCAAGTGATTTTGTCAGTGAGTTCTATAAATAACAAGGGCCGAAAGCAGGAGATAATTCTTGTTGTTAAAACACTGAACAGGAAGCACTTAAAGGGTGGGTAACTCTAGTGGTGAGTGCCATGGGAATTTAATTATTTAACCCTATCCAAGATAATTATTCCTTTCACTAATCAATTATTTTTCAAGCTCCTTTCACCCACTCGCCTTTTCAGTGGAATCTTGTACGTCATCTACTTCAAACAGCAGAACAATGCAGTGGGCATAATAGAATTACACAAGGTTCCTTTTTCAAACTGATCACTAGCTGTCGCCCTTATTGATGTTTGCTGAGTCTACACATGATTGGGCTGTTTCTCTGCTGGCTGTCCGGCCATATTTATGAATAAGTAATTAATGGATATATAACTTTGTTCTGTGTTGTCTCCATCCCTTCTAATTAGTGTACGTCTGGTTCGGGCCTCTTGCTATGAATCCCTGATTTTCATCACTTCTGCATCAGCAACTGTACCTTCTGCTGACCGAACCCTTGCCAGGGCTGGTATTCCTTCACTAATCCTCACTGCCTCGCTGCCTCCAATTATAACTGCCTGTGAAACCTGCCTCTGCAATCAAGACCTGTCCTAATATCTCTTCATGTGGTTTGGTGTCAATTTTTTGACTCGCCTTTGGATCAATTTGGGAGATTTCAGTGTGTTAAAGGCTGGCGTTTCTATTTACTGTGTCATGGACAAGATGCCCCTTTAAGTCTTAAATGTCGAAATCAATTTTGATCATTCAGTGCATTACTGAGGCTACGCTGCATTGTCAGAGGTGCTGTGCTTCTGATACAACACTGACCAAGGTCTGGTCTGCCTTTTTCAGGACGATGTAAAAGATTCCATTGTCTATTTTGAAGAAGAGCAGAGGAGTAAACCTTGATGTCCTGGCCAATATTTATCTCTCAATGGCATCAATATAAGACAGATTACCTGATCGCTGTCACATTGCTATTTATGAAAGTCTGGTGCGCATGAACTGAGGGCCATGTGTCCTATATTATGATGGAGATTACAGCTCAACAAGTCCTCCGTTGGCTGCTTTGAGATGTCAACTAGTCACAAAAGTTATATTCTTTTCTTTCTGTTCGAGTTGTCTATCCTGGAGTTAGTTCCCAGTTTCAGTTAAATCCCATTCTCAGAATTACTGTGAGACTTCCCTTATCTTTTTACTTGTTGTTTAATTCATGGGATATGGGCATTGCTAGTTGGGCCAGGACTTGTTGCCTATCCCAGTTGCCCTTGTGAACGTGATGGTGAGCTATCTTCTTGAATCACTGCAATCCATTTGGTGTAGGTAGACCCACAATGCCATTAGGGAAGGATTTCCAGGAATTTGACCCAATAACAGTGAAGAAATGCCAATACATTTCTATGTCAGGATTGTGAATGGCTTGGAGGGGAACTTGCAGGTGGTGGGGTTCCCTTCTCTATTGCCCTTGCCATTCAGATGGTAATGGTTGTGAGATTGGAAGGTAATGTCTGAGGATCTTTGGTGAATTTCTGCAGTGTGTTTTGTTGACTGCTGCTAATTGCTGTTGGAGTGGAGGGATTCAATGTTTGTAGATGTGGTTGCAATCAAACTGAAAGCTTTGTCTTGGATCCTGTCATGCTTCTCTAGAGTTTTGGAACTATACTCATCCAGACATGTGGGGAGTATTCTATCATACTCCTGACTTATACCTTGTAGATGATGGACAGGCTTTGGGTCGTCAGGAGGTCAGTTGTTCTCTGCAGTATTCCTAGACCCTGCTATTATATTTATAAGAGTAGTCCAGCGCAGTTTCTGGTCAATGTTTACCCCCAAGGTGTTAATGGTGGGGGATTCAGTGATGATGACACCACTGAATGTCAAGGGGCAGTGGTTAGATTGTCTCTTCTTGAAGATGGTCATTGTGTGGCATGTGTGTGGCATGCTAAGAATGAATTAAAAAAGAAGCAAATTTGTACACAAAAACACATGAGATAATAGCCAAATAATTATCTTGAAATGTGCGTTGAGGGATAAATATTGACTAAGGCATGAAAGGTAACTTTTCTAATCTTTTTAGAAAGAGTGGAAGGGATCTTTTACACCCACCAGAGAGTGCAGAGAGGGCCTTGTTTCAATCTCTTATACAATAGAAGATGCCACTGCCAATGTCACATTGACACAGCCTTGGACTGGAGTCTATATTTTGTGGTTATGTCCTTGCAATACCACTTGACCCAGAGCTTTTTGATTTTGAGGTGTAAGTGTTAGCCACAGAGTGACCTCTGACATTACAAAAAGAGTATATTGATGACCTCAACTGTTAAATGTGTTTTAATGATCCCTCCCTATAATATAGGTTTAAACCTTCTCAGTTATGTGCAGTGTTGGTATGTGGCAATGTTACTTGTCTATAATGAATGGATAAACAATTTTAACGCGAATAAGAATGGAATTGATTTGCAGTTTCTGATACTTAAATGAGGACTGGAACTTATTTCAGTCTACTGCTGCTCCTTCAGGACTAAGTTATCCTTGGTTCAAGGCCAAATGTTCAAAGTTTAGAATTACTTCCCCAGAAGGTACAAAACAGCGGGAGTACTGACCTCAGAGGAATGTTGACGCCAATTACTAATTGTTCCTTAGATCTTAAACTACACCAAAGACCTTTGGAATAACTTGCAAAGTGAAAGCATTAAGTGCCTGAAATTCTGGCTCATGCTTTGGTGGCTCACTTGATCTTAAAAGTGGCTTCTTATTCAAAGATGATAGTTCAAGCATAATCAAGGTGCGTTTCCATGATGGGAAAGGAAAGGAAAACAAATACAGAATATTCTGGAGGACGAAAGAACCAGTAAGTGATATGAAGCCAAAAGAGAATGCATTTGACAGATGTTAGGGGGATGATACCATTGATAATCAAGCTGAACATAAGAGTTTCAGACGGAAATTATAAAATCAAATTGAATGAGCAAAAGGAAAGAATGAGAAGATCCTGACAGCTAACATCAATGAAATCCGGAAGTCTTCAATATGCATATAAATAATCAAAGACTGGGAAAAACAAGAGTTGAGCCAAATGGGGACCTTAATAGGAATGTACATTTGGAGGCAGGAGACATGTTTGGGGTGTGGTGGATAGCCTACCTTTCTCTGACCTGAAAGTCCAGGATTGAGTTCCACTCCTGGACTTGTTGGTTGCAGAAGGTGCATTCATAAGCAGGTTGATTGTCAACCTTCAAGTCTTTCCAACAGGAAATAAATATGGGAGAGACTTCTGGTCAGCTACATTGATATGGAATGCTACTCCTCAAGCCATAGTCTCTGACTTCAGATTAATGGTGTGCTCCAGGAAAGACAAACAATTGAAAACAAACACAAGCATGTGTTTTATCTGCCTGGTATGTCTCAAGACCTACGATAGTACCTCATATAGGGTAGCAATGAATTGTGACAAGAGCACATCAAACACATCAAGTGGGAAAGTCCAGCTGACAATCATACAAGTAGTGGCACCGTCAGTGGGCAGGAGTCTGCCACCAACAACTGACACTTACAGAAGGTATAATCCTGCAAAAAAACATCAATAGAGATCAACTGCCCTGTATCACTAGCAAGGAGCAAATTCAGATATGGCACCCATTGAAGACTTTGCCCATCCAAAATTAGTGTGATCAGCAATCAAAAGAAATACAGCCTATAAACTCATCTGACCTCAACAAAGGCTACATTTCAACAATCACTCATGGATACAGAGATAACAAGTATGTCTAATAGCTACTGCAACTAACTGTGATCTATCTAGGAATTGTGAACCTGTTCACTCAAACTAACGTACGATAGATATTTTCTCACCTATCTGTTTAGAACATCTCTGTAGTAGATGGGACTGTCTCAGAGGTAGCGACAATCCCACTGTGAAACCAGAGCCCAAATTTATTTTACAGTATAATAGGTTGGGTATAATTTGTATATTACTCATATTCCCTTTTATATAGGCAGCGTTTCTTATACAGTCATTGTAGTTCTTGGAATTTGTTATTGTTGGATGAATTTAGCAGGCTACTGTTGATTTACTTAGCTATAAAGAAGTGGAATAATCTTTGTATTGATTGCATCTGTAATATTTTAAGTTCATCCACTGTATGGATAGATGATGAAGAACTGAGGTTGCCTGCATATGTATATAACAGCAGTGCTATTGAAGTTTGCCTTGCTCTGATGGCATAACTGCATTGGCAGGAAGAGTAGCCAGAAGTGCATCATGTCACAGTTGTGCTTCTGGTGTGGGTGCTGAAATTTCTGACCACTAATGAGGCCGACCGTGCTGTTTCATTTTTGTCATCCTGTACAGTCATTTAGAGTCATGGAGTTGTACAGTGAGGAAACAGACTCTTTGGCCCAATTCATCCATGCTGACCAGACGTCCTAAATTAATCTAGTTTCATTTTACAGCATTTGGCCAATATCTCTCTAAATGTTTCCTATTCATATATCCATCCAGATGCATTTTAAATGTTGTTATTTTACCAGCCTCCACCATTTCCTCTGACAGCTCATTCCACACACGCACCACCCTCAGCGTGAAAAAATTGTCCCTTGGGTCCTTTTTAAATCTTTCCCCTGTCATCTTAAACCTATGCCCTCTAGTTTTGGACTCCTCTACCTGAGGAAAAAGACTTTGGCTATTCACCCTAGCCATGCCCCTCATCATTTTGTAAACCTTTACAAGATCATGTCTTAGCCTCTGACGCACCAGAGAAAATAGCCCCACCTATCTGGCCTCTCCCTCTCACTCAAACCCTCGAAACCCGGTAAAAACCCTGGCAAAATCCATCGCCTACTACTTAATATCTCAATTGTCAGCCTAACTGTGATCCCATCAAGAACAATTGCTTTATTGAAGGAGCTAATCCAGAAAAATTGTTTCCTGTTGTGGATGTGTCTGGAAGTAGAGGGCAAGATCTTAAAATTGGAGCTTGGCATATCAGGAGTGTTATCAATCCAAAGCTTTGTGATGGATTTTCAACCTAGAGATGGGCTGCGGGAATTGGGAAATTTCCTATGTTGGCCACTGAGGAGAAAGTGGGAATGGAATATTTATTAGTCTATTGAAAAAGCTACAGCCGAGGAAAAACATTGCTTGATTGTCAACCTTTTCTCTTAGATCTGTTTTTCAACTGCTCAATGATTATTTCTGCAAAATAATAGGGTATCAAGTGATTGCAGCTTTTGCTACTGGTGCTTTAAAAATGCGGATTGACATTTTCATAGCATTAAAAGCAGTATTTTTAAAGAAAGTTATGAATGACTGAAGAAGCCATTTTCCTCATGAGATTGTTACTATAAGGTTCATTGCTCCAACACAAAAAGTGTAATGAGTATGTAAGTGCCACAGATTGACATGAACAGCATGAGGGGCCATGGGAATGGGTGGAAGGGTACAGGTTCCTAAGTAAGTCATGGGTTAGATTTTTAGACTTATCTTTCAAGAGATCCCTCATTTAGACTATGATTTGTGACACTTTGGGAGGGGTGGAGGGGTATCATGAACCTTGATCCCATGGGAGCTGGGCCTGATTCCACGGAAATCCTGAAATTGGATGGTAACTGTCATTTTAAAGGCTCCATGGAGTCTTCCTGGCTCTGCAAAAATCCAACCCATTAACTCTTTTCCAGGGCTTCTGTCTGATCGGGTGAATATTTCCAACAGTTTCTGTTTTTGTGTGAAATCAGGAAGCACATTTTCACACAGAAGGTCTCAGAAATTGCAACTTTCCAGACAATTGTGGATGCTGGTGTAGAACGTATTTTTCAGGATTGACATAGATAAATTTTTATTGGGCAAGCACTTCAGTGAACACAGACAAACCTGAGGCGAGGGTGCAGTCAATAGATTCACGATATAGGTAAACCATAGTCTAATTGGAAGGTGGAACAGATTGGAGGATATGAATATTTATTACTATTCCTATGTTTTCAATGTAGTTTGGCAGGGCTCTTGTGGTGCAATGGCAATGTCCCTACGTCTGAGCCAGGAGGCCTGGGTTCAAGTACCACCTACTCCAGAGTGTGTAATGACACATCTGAATAGTGGTTTCAGGTCCTTGGAACAAGACATGGAGAAACGATCTTCATACATGAGGAAACTGCTTACACCTGTCATGTAAAGGAATGATTAAAAATTATGGACAAGTGAGTAAAAGCTTTCTTCCAAGCTCTGTGAAAGTGTCATTTGTCAGCCAGAC
Organism: Stegostoma tigrinum; assembly: GCF_030684315.1. NCBI lineage: Eukaryota > Metazoa > Chordata > Chondrichthyes > Orectolobiformes > Stegostomatidae > Stegostoma > Stegostoma tigrinum. The sequence continues at coordinate 55,192,928 of NC_081369.1, forward strand.
AGGCTTGATAAGAAATCCCATTTTCTATGTTGAGATTTTGTTTTGAATGCACTTTTTAATGTTTCTGCTGAAATGCATCTGTTTCACATGAAGCTGATTAGGAATCAGTGATGTGGCTTCTTCACTGACCTGACCTGAACTATTGTGAACCACAGTATGGCTGACGACAGGGGCCAATATCATAGAAACTGCATAATATAATTCCACTTTATAACTTTCATGTGGAAAGATATCAGCTGAAATAAAAATAAAATTTCCACTGGCAGGACTTCAGAGTGATGGAATAGCATCAAATTGATTTTTTTCAGCTAAAAATACACATTAAAACTAATCCGTTTCCTTGGTTTTCAAGTGTTATAAATAGAATGTTACGGCCAGCGGTGTGATTATAAGTATCTCCATTTGTGAGGTTAACCATGATCCAGGCACAATTGTGACATGTGAGTTATCAGCTCAGTCTCACTTGTGGAAATATTTACACTGTCGGCTGAAATTTGACTTTTATTTAACTATTAACTTCCCAGTGAGGAGCATGTGTCAGTTCTAGGTATTGTTTGAAATATTGCCACGTTGGTAATAAAATCTCAATATTTTATGAATCCCATAACTGTCCTATTGATCAATTCATCATATGGCCCACAGATGTTTGGCTGGGAAGCCACAAACTCAAGAGCAAACCTGTGCTAATTGATTATGAGAGGGTGGCAGAAAATAAGCCCCAAAAACCACAATACCAAACTGACTCGAGGTGGGGTGGGTGGTTGTTGGTGGAGGGGGCGGGGGGAGGAGAAATGCTAATCAGCATTTCCATTTTTGTTCACCTTCCAGTAACTCTAGCTAAAAGCTGCTAAGATCAGACTGAGCTGTGATACGCCAAGTTTCTGGATGGTCTAAAGATGTGCAAAGATAAAACATTTGCATTGAACAGTAAATGAAATCAGGCAGTATTGCACTAGCCACCTCTATATATGTGCTTCATCTATTAGTCAATTCTACTAACTTCCATAGAACAGAGCATATAATATGGCAAGAGATGCCATGTCTTTTGAACTATCACTTACATTGAATTTCCATCACTTGCCGTTTGTTGTCAAATGCTATGAATGATCATTTCCATGGGCATGGTCCCCCCAAGTCAATATAAAAACAATTGGATTATATGAATAACATGCGCACCACTCTACTGCTAGGCAATGACCATCTTCAACAGGAATGATTTTAACCATTCCCTTGATATTCAATGGCGTTGCCATCACTGAATCCAAAAATATCAATATCCTAAAGTTGCCATTTCTAGAAATCTAACTGGTCAAGCCATATGAACACTGTGGCTACAAGAACAGGTCACAAACTGACAAGTATGAGACAAGTAATTTGCCTCCTGACTCCCCAAAGCCTGATCACCATCTTCAAGGTGAAAGTCAGGTGTGTGACATAAAATTCTCCACTTGCCTGAATGAATAAAGTTCCGAAAACACTCAGGAAGCTTGGAACCATCCAGGGTCGTGCAGCCTACTTGACCAGAACCCCAATCATTACCTAATAGAATACAGAATCCCTACAGTATGGAAGCAGGCCAGTCTGCCTGTCAAGACCATACCGACTCACCAAAAAGCATCCCATCCTGACCCACCCCCATACCCGATCTCTGTAACCTTGCATTTCCATGCCTAATCCATTTAGCTTGCATATCCTTGGTCACTATGGGCAATTTAACATGGCCTGTACACCTAACCTGCTCACGTTTGGACTGCAGAAGGAAACCAGAACACCCAAAGGGTGCCCATGCAGATATTGTGAATGTGCAAACGCTGCATAGGAAATGACATCACCAATGCAGGAAATGACATCACCAACCCAAGGAAACCTAACCAGATAAATAGAAAGTGGGACATAACACCAGTGCTTCGTTGGAGGCTCACTGATGATGTTACCTAGAATGGTGACAAAACATCTGGGGACAAACCTTACAGCTCAGTGAACCAGCTCACATCTCGAACACAATAAAGACCCACTCTCTTGTGGACTGAGAGGACGAGAGTGCTGTCTTGGAGGTGAAAGGAGGACGTCGGGTTGGCTGTGCACCCTTGCGAACAGTGGATCTTAATGCTGGCTTCGGCCTAACGCTGGTTCAGGGGAGCAGCCAACCTGCAACGATGGCTGCGGCAAGTGCTCGTGCCCCAGGTCAGGGGGTCCGGAACACCATCCGTGTTTCTGTAAAGAAGGTGGATGAAGGTGCACCTGTGGACCGCACCTTCTTCGTGAAGAGGGTCCTGTTGGACTGTTGTGGGTTCGCTGCTGCGGACATTTACTGCCTGCAGGATTTCCCCGGAGGGGGTTTTTACGATGTGACCTTCCGGAGTGCCAAGCTTTGCGAGCGCTTCCTGGAGGTTTTCAAGGAGAAAGGAGGTGAGGGCCCCCTCTCTGTATTGACCGCTGTCCCACTGTTTGTGATGCCAGCACAGAGGAGCCGTATGGTGACTGTACACATGTACAACCCGCATATGCCAGCAGTTGATGTCCTGACCTTCCTTGGAAGGTACATGAAGGTGGAAGGGGACCTAACTGACATGGTGGACCCCTTTGGCATCTGGACGAGTAAGAGGCAGGTCAAGGTGACGCTGAGGATGGGCGCAGACGGGAATGTCGCACACCCACCGTCCAGCTTCGCGATCGGCGGGAGCAGGGGCTACCTGACCTATGCAGGGCAACCTAAAGTCTGCCATGCCTGTGGTAGGTCAGGTCACATGGCGGCCGACTGAAAAGCCACCATCTGCAGGAACTGCAGGGAGGAGGGACACCTTGCAAAGGATTGCCCACGAGAGAGAAGCTGCAACCTTTGCGGGGAAGCGGGCCACTTCTATAGGGCATGCCCGCGGCGGGGTACCACCTACGCCCAGGTCGCCGGCAGGGGAAATGCGGGGCCAGCCCCCCCGGAGGAGAGGAAGGCACCAGGGCCCAGCAAGGACCCCACTAATGTGCAGGAGGGCCAGGCCGTGCAGGAGGGCCCAGCCCTGCAGGATGGGCCCGAGGCCAGCAAAGCACCCCTGCAGGCTCCAATCCCCCCCGACAACCCGGAGCCAATGGAGGCGGCGACAGGCGACCCAGGGGAGTGGACTACAGTCCGGAAAGCGAGGAGGAAGGTGCGTCGACGGGCCCAGGAACTGCAACAATCAGGAGGGAAGAGACAGCTACAGGGGGGCTATAAGAGCTCCTCTGACGAGGAGGATTCGGAGAGGGCCCACCCGAAGCAGAAGTTAAAGGTCTCGAGGGGGAAGGAAAGCAGCACCCCGCTTCCAGGTGATTGGAGGCGTCCTGAGGCTCACTCCGACACCCAGTCAAGTGCCGCTGGAGCACTGGAGGGCCCCCCCGGAACTTCCAGGCGGGAAGGAGGAAACAGCACGTCCCCAGCCTGATCCGGAGCCGGACCCTCCTGCCTCCGCACCCCTGACGGGGGGATGCCACCCGGAAGGCAGCACAGACGGTTTCCTGAGCCCAGAGAGCGTCCAGCAGTTAGCCCGGGCAATGGGCATGAAGGGACAGATGGAGGGGCTGGACCTTGGACTTGGGGAGGGTACTGCGGTCACTGCCCACAATGGGGGTACGAATTGCGAGCATTAATGTGCGCAGCGTCAAGTCAACCGCGAGATGTGTGTCCACATTGGCCTACCTGACCACCATCAAGGCGGACCTCCTGTTTCTGCAGGAGTGCGGGATACCGCACCTCGGCAGGTACGGGAAATGGTCCGGCGCCTGGACCTGTGGGCCTTCGATCTGGTCGGGGGGTAACGACTGTCGCTCCTCGGGCCTGGCTATTCTGCTGCGGGGGCACAACTTCACCATCTCTCAAGTTCAGGAGGTGGTGGGGGGGCGCCTCCTAGTGGCTGACATCACCTACAGGAATGCTCCCCTGAGGCTGATCAACGTGTACGCCCCAGCGGTACGGAGTGAGCGGTTGGCCGTCCTGCAGCGGCTTCCACCCCTGCTGGCTACGTCCAGGTCGGTCATCCTAGGCGGAGACTTCAACTGCATCATTGATGCAGATGGAAGATCCGGCGTGGGGACAGCGGGTGGGGGGATTCAACTGGACGTCACGTCCAGATTCCTGATGGGCACGGTGAAGGACGCCAAGCTGCTCGATGTCTTCAGCACCCCTGCAGACGGAGCGCAGCAGAGGTACACCTGGTCGCGGCCAGACGGGTCTATCCGCTCAAGGATAGACTTCCTGTTTGTGTCACGGACGTTCTCGGTCAGATCCACTGGTGTCGAGCCGGTGTTCTTCTCTGACCACTGCCTCCTGTTGGCCGACTGTCACTTACAGGACGACCAGCCGGCCGGCAAGGGGACGTGGAAGCTCAACACGACTTTGTTGACCCCAGAGAACGTCGAGGAGCTTAAGAGGGAGTACACCGGTTGGAGGACCGTGAAACCCCTCTTTGAGTCTCCAGGCGACTGGTGGGAGACGGTGAAGGAGAACATCAAGAGGTTCTTTGTCCTCAAGGGTGTTCAGAAGGCAAGAGGGAGGCGGGGAAAGCTGTCGCGACTCCAGAAAAGGGTGCAGAACCTGCTCCTTCTGCAGTTGATGGGGGTCGATGTCACGGAGGACCTCCGCGAGGTGAGGGGCCAGCAAGCCTCGCTCTTCGCCGCGGAGGCCTCCAGGATAATCTTCCGGTCCAGGGTCCGCTCTGTGGAGCAGGACGAGACGTGCTCGCGTTTCTTCTTTCAGAAGGTGCACAAAGAGAGCTCTGTGCTTAGCCGGCTGAAGGAGGACGACGGCTCGGTGACGTCGTCTCGGCCCGACGTTTTGAGGATCAGCAGATCCTTCTATGCCGGACTGTACGACACGAAGCCCACGGACAGCACGGCCTCCGAGTCGTTCCTGTCGTCTATCACGGAGGTCTTAGATGACGGCACGAGGGAGTGGCTGGACCGGCCGATATCCCTGGACGAGCTGGCCAGAGCCCTCAAGTCCTTGCAGAGGAATAGGACTCCCGGAAGTGATGGCTTACCGGTCGAGCTGTATTCTGCTCTGTGGGGCCTGGTCGGCCAGGACCTGCTGGAGGTGTACGATAGTGCGCTTCGGGCAGGGGAAATGTGCAAGTCCATGAGGAAGGGCATCATCACCCTCATTTACAAGAGGAAGGGGGAGAGGGAAGAAATTAAGAATTGGCGTCCCATTTCACTTTTGAACGTGGACTACAAAATCCTGGCCAAGGTCATTGCCAACCGGGTCAGGTCTGTCCTGGAGTCGGTGATTCACCCTGACCAAACCTGTGCTGTGCCGGGCAGGAAGATCGCTGAGAGCCTCGCGCTCATCAGGGATACGATCGCCTACGTACAGGACAGGCGGGTGGACACCTGCCTCGTCAGCCTGGACCAGGAGAAGGCCTTCGACAGGGTCTCTCATGCTTACATGAGGGACGTCCTCTCCAAATTGGGGTTCGGGGATGGTATCCGCAATTGGATCCGGCTGCTCTACGCCAACATCGTTAGCGCAGTCTCGATCAACGGGTGGGAATCAGACAGTTTTCCTGTTAGATCTGGAGTCAGGCAGGGCTGCCCGCTCTCTCCTGCCTTGTTCGTGTGCTGTGTGGAGCCCTTCGCCGCCTCCATCAGGAAGGACGTGAGCCTGAAGGGCGTGACTATCCCAGGCAGCGGAGGCCTTCAGGTCAAGACCTCCCTGTACATGGACGATGTCGCCGTCTTCTGCACCGATCGTCGGTCGGTGAGTAGGCTGTTGGACATCTGCGGCCAGTTTGAACTGGCCTCGGGTGCCAAAGTCAATAGGGGTAAGAGCGAGGTCATGTTCTTCAGGAACTGGGACGACCGCTCCTTCATCCCCTTCACCGTCAGGACAGACTACCTGAAGGTGCTGGGTGTTTGGTTTGGTGGAGCTGGGGCATGCACTAAGACTTGGGAGGAGCGTATCTCCAAATTTAAGCAGAAGCTGGGCAGGTGGACGCTCCGGTCCCCCTCCATCGCAGGTAAGAACCTGGTTGTCAGGTGCGAGGGGCTTTCGGTACTGTTGTATGTGGCGCAGACCTGGCCTATTACCTGGACCTGCGCCGCTGCGGTCACCCGGGCCATCTTCCACTTCATTTGGGGGTCGAGGATGGACCGGGTCCGCAGAGATACCATGTACAAAGACCTGGGAAATGGGGGAAAGGGCGTACCGAACGCCACCCTCGCCCTGACGGCTACCTTTGTGTGTGGCTGCATCAAGCTGTGCATAGATCCTCAGTACGCAAACACCAAGTGTCACTACTTACTGAGGTTCTACCTGTCCCCGGTGTTGCGAAGGATGGGCCTGGCCTCGTTGCCGCGGAACGCTCCGAGTAGTTGGACCGTCCCGTACCACCTGTCCTTCGTGGAGAAATTTTTGAAAGGAAACACCTTTGACCACAAGGCCGTCAGGCAGTGGTCAGCACGTAGTATCCTCGAGACCCTTCGGGAAAAGGAGAGGGTGGATCCCGTCGTGTGGTTCCCCATGCAGACTGCCAAAGTCGTTTGGCAGAATGCCTCATCGCCAGAACTTTCAAACAAGCACAAGGACATTGCTTGGCTGGCGGTGAGAGGGGCTCTGCCAGTGAGATCCTTTATGCATGCCCGGAATCTCTGCACCACCGCACGCTGCCCTCGAGGTGGCTGCGGGGGGGACGAGACTGTTGATCACCTCCTTCTGGAGTGTGCCTATGCGCAGGAGGTCTGGAGGGGGATGCAGTGGTATTTGTCGAGGTTCGTCCCGAGCAGCTCCGTGACGCGGGACTCCGTGCTCTACGGGCTGTTTCCAGGGACGCACACCGAGACCAACGTCAACTGCGCCTGGAGGACCATCAATGCGGTGAAAGACGCTCTTTGGTCTGCCCGCAACTTGCTGGTCTGCCAGCTGAAAGAACTGCCCCCGACCGAGTGTTGCAGACTGGCGCACTCCAAGGTCCAGGGCTACGTGCTGAGGGACGCGCTAAAGCTTGGGGCAGCCGCCGCCAAGGCGCGGTGGGGAAAGACCACCGTATGAGCCCCCTCGTCCAGAAAAGGGAAAAGAATCCTATCTGGTAACTGGGCCCAGCTGGCGCCTTCCCCAACTGGTCAGGGGGCCAACTGGGACTGTGCGGGGTGACGACTGCCGGGGCGGTTTCTTTGCTTTTTTTTCTCTGTTTTGTTTTTTTTTCCCTTTAGTTGGTGTACGTACCCCCTGGGTAACCCGGAGTGGCTTGCATGACTGGGTAGGTGTATAAATGTTTTATTTTTTGTACATTCTATGAATAAAGTATATTTTTTCAAATAAAAAAAAAGGTGACGAAGCATCTGAAAACTAACCTTCCAGCTCAGCGAGCAAGTTTTTGGAACTTGTCTCAAAGTTGGAAATATGGTGGTGCTGCCGAAACATCACTGGGTTAGTAATCTCATGCCCTGGTGGCAGGGGTTCAATTCTCCAATGGAATTAAAATTCAATTCATAAATGTGGCATTAAAAACTACTTACAGTAATGGTGCTGTTGAAAGTATCAATGATTTGTCGAAGACATTTGGAGGCAAGTATCAGCAATGTTGCTTTAAGCTGCATTTGGGTTTTCCAGAATCTATGGTCATGTAAAGGGTCATCAAAATGTGGTTTAAGTCAGAATGTGTTAAAGAAAAAGATTTTCTTTCACATAATCCTTCCCTTGCCTGAAGAGTAATGTTAACCCAGTCTAAGTATTGTGTCTTGGAATGGAGTATGTATTACCAATGCCAAGAAAGAACACCACCATTTAAAGTGGGCACCATGATCCATCTGTACATGTCAAGTCCTCATAACCCCAGAGAACCAGAGAGCTGCCCTCTATGCTGAGTTCTATCTGAGGGTCACCATGCCACAGGTCAAGGGAAAGGTTGAGAATGTCGGACCTTCGTTGTAACCTCAGCTGGTGCAGGAATTGAACATGCTGCATGACAAACTAGCCAACTGAACGAGCCAACCTCCAAGGGGGACATGAGTGAGATATATAAGATTATGACGGGTATAGACTGTCTGAATCAAGAGCAGCTGTCCCCCTTGTTGTGAGGTCAATCATGAGTGGGCATAGTTTCGAGGTAAGGGGCAGGAGATTCAGATGGGGATTTTGGAAAGAAAAACAGCCTTTGCAGTCAGTGGGTGGTGGGAATCTGGAATGCACTGCCTGGGAAGGTGGTGGAGGCTGGAAACCTTACAACCTTAAAAATATTTGGATGAGCACTTCAAATTTCACAACATTTAAGGATATGGGACAAGTGCAGGAAATTGGGATTAGTGCTATTTTACTGATAGTCACGTCAATGCAGACTTGATGAGTGCATTTTCTGTGCTGTATGGATCTATGAATCTAGGAGTGCACTTGCTATGCAGTTGCGGCAACAAGCACAGGATCAGGAACCAGGTTCTGACAGGTATCTTATGAAACTGTAAACTATACTCTATAATGAATACCTGGAGGAGATGAATAAATGGTCAATTTTTGATTCTAAAGTTCGATCGGGGGCTGAATTTTGTACGTCAGTGTTTTTAACTCTTGTTGGAAGTCCTTGTTATTAATTAATAACCAATGCGGCTGATACTGTACAGACTTATCAGGGAAGAAGAATCATTCCTGTCTGGATTCCCTTTCATTATGGAAAGAATTATCATTACTTGTGCATCAAACCCAAAGCAATATTGCAGTTTAATGCATGAGTATTACCTTACTCTACCTGGCGTTGGACAGAAGCTCAGCATTTGGAGAATCTGAGATAACAAGTGTAGGGCTGGGTGAACACAGCAGGCCAAACAGCATCAGAGGAGCCGGAAGGCTGACATTTTGGGCCTAGACCCGTCTTCAGAAAATTTTCTGAAGACGGGTCTAGGCCCGAAACGTCAGCTTGGCCTGCTGTGTTCATCCAGCTCTACATTTTGTTATCTCAGATTCTCCAGCATCTGCAGTTCCTGCTATCTCTGAAACTCTTTTGGAAAACCTGATGTCTTACACCCTTCATAACTGTTCAATTCCTCACCATATATCTCCTTCAAAGGGTGTACTTGTAAATGATGTTTGCCAGTGAGAAGCAAGCATCGGACTACCATGTGCAAATGGATGCAAACAGAAGAGTCACAGAGAAATAGCAAGGCAAGCAGAGTAATCCAATGGTAGATTGTTGGGTCTAGAAAACAGAGATTGCTGGACTGAAACCATTGTGTTAGGGTGTAATAAACCAGGTGGCATTTTATGATGTGCTAAGATTTCATTCCTTAAGTATGAGTTTGTGTCCCACTTCTGTCTGAGTCTGAGAAATAGTAACTTGTCAATTGACCTGGGCTGATCTCCAAAGGTTCTAGTTCGTCATTCTGTCTTGAATGGCTGCCACAAATGTCTTCAGAATGTCTGACAGTTCTGACTTGAGAGGAGTTCAGTCATGTTGTACTGGCAAAAACAAGTAAGTTTAAATGTCCTTTGTCATTATTAGGAGAAAAATACAATAGATCTTATAATCTGTGAAGTGATGATTTATTCTAGATTATTTCTCTTGGACAGTTAAAGTTAGAAATCTTTCTGTTTCCTTCATATTCGCTCTGATTAAAAGCCATTGACGTTAAGGATGAAAGGAGATAATCATCCATATTGGTACTGGGAGTACAGAACATTCCTAGCACCATGCAGGGCATCGTTGGCTAAGTCAGCATTCATTGCCCCATTGCTAATTGCCCTGAAAAATTTGATGGTGGTCATTCATCGTCTGTGAAATGCTTCAGAAGATCCCATAGTCATGAATTGTGCTATAGAAATGCAAATCTTTCCTCCCTATTCCTATTGGAAAAGCAAGTTCCTGGAGCATTGGTGGGGAACTACACTAGATTTGGCTCTAATGCTGCAATAGTAGAAGAGTTTGTCTCTGCTGTCAGACCACACCACTTGGGCGAGATAAAAGACCTTAGGAGCCAACACCTCAAGGAGCAAAGGGAAGATAGGATGAAAACAAACTTTCAAATGCTCAGAGATAAATGTCTAGGCCTGAAACGTCAGCTTTTGTGCTCCTAAGGTGCTGCTTGGCCTTCTGTGTTCATCCAGCTCCACATTTTGTTATTTCAAATGCTCATTCTAGTTTTTAGCTTTCTATAAATGATGTATGCCAGTAATTCTGAATAGAAATGTCCCATAGGCTGTGAAGTCAGAAAATGTCCAACATGGATCTTTATTTGTCTTAAAAAGCTTTTCATTCTGAAGTTGAAGCAAGTTTGACTCTGGTTGATGGAGCCAGATAATTGTAATTTGTTTATGCATTGGGGTAATCAGGGCAGATCAGAAAATAACATGGCAGTACTCAGAACGGCCCAATTCCGAGCCATCATCATCATTCTCAAGTTCCCTTGTTCCCTCGGAGCGTGCACAGGATGAGAGAGCTCACCTCATGGCCTAAAGGGCTGTCATTTCTCGGCCCTAGTGAGTTCAGAATACCATTTTCCGTGATTTGTCAACACGGCGGAAACAGAATTAGTTATTTACCGTCAGTGAATTTTAACACCCTTTACTGATGAAACTTTCAGAATCTGAGATAAATGTCAACAAACTTCCCCCGGGCCCGATGACTAAAATGCAAATGAGCCACCTCCTGCCGATATCTTGTGCAGCCCATTTGCCTCCAATTAGTCATGATACACCCAAAACAGTTAAAATCCAGTTCTGAAAGCTGTCCACAAAGATGCTGTTTAGCAAATACCGACTGCTGCAAAACAATGGCAATGCGATGGATAACCTGGCCAGATTTGTTCAGACGAAGGAAGATATTTAATTATACAGGAAATTTGCAAAGGTGCTGCATTTCAGTTGTGTTTAGCATCTAACAGCACTATCTATTATTGTCTTTGGTAAGACCACACTTGGTGTACAGTGTACAGATTTTAATCTCCTTACCTCGGAGGATATAAATGCCTAACAGGTGGTGCAGTGTAGATATACTAGATTAATTCCTGACATAAGAAGTCTCAGGACAGACTCACTGGAATGGTTTCTCTATTCTCTGGAGTTCAGAAGAATCTGAGGTGATCCCACAAAGAGATATAAAACTCCTAGAGGGATATAGAGCTTGTTTCCCCTGGCTGAAGATGGTTGTGCTAAGGTTCATTGTTTCAGGAAATGGGATTGGCCATTTTGGACTGAATATAGGATTTCTTCACTCAGAGGGTTGAAAAGCTTTTCAACTCTCTACTTCATGAATGTTCGGCCATTCACTGCATCCAAGACTGTGATCAATAAATGCTTAGGCATCAGGGGAATCAAGTGATATAGATAAAAGGCAGGAAAGTGGAGTTGATCTTGAAGCTTAGCTAGGCTCTCAGTAAATGGCACAACAGGCTCAAGAGACCAAATGTCCCACTCATTCTCCTTATGCATCTATAAAATAGCTTTTTGAGTACTTAGGAAACAGGACCTGGCAGGGAAAATGATTTTTGTCCATCCAGATACTGTTTCCCATCTATTGAAGTTGATTTTGTAGGAGTTTTGCCTGAGGGGCTGGCTTCATGAATGCTAGCTAATGTTCCAGGGGAGGGAAAAGTAAATACTTCAAAGATACTCTGAAGCTCTCATTGAAGAATGGCAGTATTAACGTTAATGACTGAGAAGAGCTTGATACTAATCATTTAAATGCAACACGTTTTGAGTCCCCATGCCTTAAGGATGAGGCACAGCACAGCAGAGAAGGAAAGGAAAAGAAGAAAATCCTGCATTCCAGTTCCATTGCAACTGGTCCCTTTGCCCAAAAAACTCTGCATCGAGAATTGGCCTGTTCAGTCCCATAAAGACGTGTAGCAGAAACTCTCGACCCTGAGTGGACATTATTCTTGGGTGGTTTATACCCAGCTGTCAAGAATAAGAGTTGCAAACTCTTGGCATTTTTTCTCTGGCGATGTCTGCTGAAAACCCACACCAGCAACTTACCTGTCACTGGAACCCTCTCCAATTGCCAATGTCTTCCTGCAATCCATTGGACACACAATTTTTGTTCTCGAAATGATTCAATCCTGACTGTCTGAACAAAACCCTTCCTCTTCTTCCGTCTGCCTTTATGTTCTTTTTTGTCCAAGGTCATTTGCGGCATTAGTCCTGGAGATTAGTCTTCATTTCCTGAATACTCCAGGGCAGTTTCAGAAGCTGCCAACCCTAGTCGATAGTCTACATGTTGCAAAGCACCAGCACTGACCCATTTATGAAAGGACCAAAGTGGCAAAGTCAGTACAGTTTGCTTGGCACAGGATTTCGCGCACTTTGTTAAACAACTACTGAAGAATTACTAATTGTGGGGAGGTGCTGCTGCAAATCTAGGCTTAGAGTTTCCATGATAATTTTGCTCAGATGCACCATGGTGAGAGTGAGCCAGATAACCTGAATCTTAAAGATTTGGCATATTTCATACGTGAGTGAGCTGTGCATTAGCATTAGCAGCACTCTCAAATTTACTTGAACTTTTATCTTTGCCTATTAACCCTTCCATTCAAATAAATCTCCACCTGTAAAGCTGACCACCCCTACCCTTCCCAATCTTAAGCTCAATAATCCTCCATCTGCACTTCTCTGGAAAGACTTCTGATATTGATTAAAATTAGACATATTCTCATCAGGCTGCATCAGTACATAGAGTTACATGAAAAGTAAAGCACAGAAATAGCTATTTGGCTCAATGTGCCTGTTTATGCTTACATGGGCCCAGCTCACCTCTATTTCATTTCAGCCTGTAAACACTGTTTCTTATTTTCCTTCCTTGGTGTTCTTCACTAGCATCTCCATGAGCATACCCACACTATTCACCTCAACTATTGTATGTCGTGCCCAAGTGCCACATTTTAACTATCATCTGGTCAAAGAAAACACTCCTGAATTCTTTAGAGATGCTGCTTGGCCTGCTGTGCTCATCCAGCTTCACACTTTGTTATCTTGGATTCTCCAGCATCTGCAGTTCCCATTACTCCTGAATTCTTTATTGGATTGGTTGGGCTGTCTTATATTCAAAGCCCCTACAGGTTTTTAAAATTAAAAACATTGGGAAAGATTTTGACCACAGTCTCCTGAACCCTGCCATCTAGTTCAAAATAGGATTGGACTGTGGAAGGGACAGACAGTCAATGTGATTCTCCCTGAAGTGGACAATTAATGACCAGACATTGAGTTCACTGTAAATATAAGGATGGCAAACAGGTTCACCAAATTGAAGGAACCGTAGGTGGCTTTCCAGAGTAGAAGGAGCAGCAGATTATTGCAATGGAATGTAAGCTCAAAGAGATGATGTTTGAAACTGGAGGCACTGTCTTTTCTAAAGTTCAAATCTTTACATAACATTCCTTTGCAGCTGAGCCATGACTGTAGGTGGGAAGGGAGAATAGTCCTTTTATCAGGCAGCCTGCGTCTGTCGCTCCCAGGCAAGTGCCAGGGGTACGGTTGGGGTGTGGGCGTTTCTAAGCCTGCCTGAAGTGCTGTCCTACCAGGTTGATGCCTTTCAGACAGCTAAATGTGACCCCACTGACTCAAAGTTCCCAGCCATCCTTTTTTTAGCTGGCTTTAAGTGGATGTCAGTCTCAGTAAATCCTATTGGCTGCCCTCCCCATCTGTCTCCATGAATTCTTGTTTCTTTACCATCATGAGATGTGAAGGTCACTGTCAAGGCTTGATGTGAGTGGGTTGCGTGGCCATTTCAGAGGCAACCACATGGCTTTGAACCTGGAGTCAATTGTAGGCCAGGCCACATAATGGCAGCAGATTTCTTTCCCTAAAGGGGATTCACAAATCAAATGTCTTCATCACAATCGCTGTTGGTTTCATAATCACCATTGCCAAAACTAATTTTCAATTCCAAATTCATTATTTGCATTTAAAATCCTCCCCAGCTGCCATGGTGGGATTTGAACCCTTGACCTGGGAGCATAAGCCTTGGATTCTGAATTACTCATCTGTTGGACATTGCCAATAATTCCCCCAAAAACTTTGCAGAAATCGTGCACTTGCTAGTGATGCAATTTCTAACACCTGCCCAGCTCTCCTCCTGGCTCAGCTGGGGTTAAAAAGCAGGCCAATGTTCTCCTGGTTTAAACAACCAAATCCCTTCATAATCTTAAAAACCACCAGCAGCTCCCTGCTCTGTCTTTTTACCGGCTGTTCTGTACTTCATGATGGTGCATCCTTTCCGTCCTGTGCGTTATCCTTGCAAATCATTTTGCGCTTTCACTAGTGTCTCAATAAGCTTTTTCTAATACTTGACATAGGCAAAATGAGTGAAATTCCAGGTGCAACGCACAAAACTTGAGACATTTTTCTCAAGAAGGGTCGAGGCCCGAAATGTCAGCCTTTCTGCTCCTCTGATGCTGCTTGGCCTGCTGTGTTTATCCAGCTCTACACCTTGTTATCTCAGATTCTCCAGCATGTGCCGTTCCTACTATCTTTGAGTCTTAAATCTGTGATTTATTGCTCTAAACAATGCAATGTTTGCTTTAGTTTCAGCATAGACGTTGCCCTCATAGGTGAAGGTGAGTGCTTTATTTTGTTTTTATTGCAAAAATCTACTTTGTTCATAAAAAAAGTTAATGTGCATACACAGGTACTAAAGCATTTCTGCACTGATTTTGCATTCAAAGAAAACAAACCTTGGAACTGATATTCCCTGCAGTTGGAAAGGCAAAAGGCATTATTTACTTATGCAGGGCAAAATTTATGTTTATATTGAGGGAACGAGAGGGTCTGACAATTGAACAGAACCTCATTATACTTTGCCAGAAAGATCTTAGATGGTGTGCCTTGGTGATGGCTGCCCCTGGCTTTAGACTGTCCCTCAGCATGTAGTCCTGGACCTTGGAATGTGTCAGTTTGCAACACAGGCATAATGTAGAACAGTGCAAAGTGAGAGAGCCAATTCAGACACATTAGCCTTGAGATTAGGTTTTCGACACCACTGTTTTGGTCATGGGAAGTAAAGAGCTGGAGAGAGAAATTGAGAGGCATTCAAACCTTTGACAGAGTAAAGGAGGCACTTTACGGCTGGTTAGAGAAAGCAATTCAAAATTGATGTGGTGAGTCATCATTTAAATATTTTAGTCTGCATAAATTTGTTTGTGTTAATAATGGAAGACAGTTCCCACTGTAATGATACTCATACATTAATCACTCTTTACTGTAAAAGGGTTCATCACAGCCATTCAGCACAGGGAAATTTAATAGACAGGTCAATTTAAAGGTCACTGGCAATGAGCAGTTGTCTGTTTTGATATAAGCTAATTATCAATTTAACTTTACTGCTGAGAATGCAGGACCTATGCAGCAATCAAGTCGACATCTGAAAGAGAAAGGAATTCTCCAATGGAACACCGGTGTTGGGTGCAAAAGCAGAAATTGTTGGAAAGGGTCAGCAGGTCTGGCAGCATCTAGAACATAGAACATAGAACATAGAACATTACAGCACAGTACAGGCCCTTCGGCCCTCGATGTTGTGCCGACCTGTCATACTGATCTGAAGCCCATCTAACCTATTATTCCATGTACGTCCATATGCTTATCCAATGACAACTTAAATGAACCTAAAGTTGGCGAATTTACTACCATTGCAGGCAAAGCGTTCCATTCCCTTACTACTCTCTGAGTAAAGAAACCACCTCTGACATCTGTCCTATATCTTTCACTCCTCAATTTAAAGCTATGCCCCCTCGTGTTCACCGTCACCATCCTAGGAAAACGGCTCTCCCTATCCACCCTATCTAACCCTCTGATTATTTTATATGTTTCAATTAAGTCACCTCTCAACCTTCTTCTCTCTAATGAAAACAACCTCAAGTCCCTGAGCCTTTCCTCGTAAGACCTTCCCTCCATATCAGGCAACATCCTAGTAAATCTCCTCTGCACCCTTTCCAAAGCTTCCACATCCTTCTTATAATGCGGTGACCAGAACTGTACGCAATACTCCAAGTGCGGCCGCACCAGAGTTCTGTACAGCTGCAGCATAACCTCTTGGTTCCGGAACTCAATCCCTCTATTAATAAAAGCTAAAACACTGCATGCCTTCTTAACAGCCCTGTCAACCTGGGGAGCAACTTTCAAGGATCTGTGTACATGGACACCGAGATCTCTCTGCTCATCTACACTACCAAGAATTTTACCATTAGCCCAGTACTTTGTCTTCCGGTTACTCCTACCAAAGTGCATCACCTCACACTTGTCTGCATTAAACTCCATTTGCCAACTCTCAGACCAGCTCTGCAGCTTATCTATGTCTCTCTGCAACCTACAGCATCCGTCGTCACTATCCACAACTCCACCGACCTTAGTATTGTCTGCAAATTTACTAACCCATCCTTCTACGCCCTCATCCAGGTCATTTATAAAAATGACAAACAGCAGTGGACCCAACACCGACCCTTGCGGTACACCACTAGTAACTGGTCTCCAGGATGACCATTTCCCATCAACTACCACCCTCTGTCTTCTTTCAGCAAGCCAATTTCTGATCCAAACTGCTATATCTCCCACAATCCCATTCCTCCGCATTTTGTACAATCTGTGCAGAGAAATCACGGTTAATGTTTTGGGTTTAGTGAACCTTCCTCAGATCTGATGGTAGCTAGGAAAAGGTTGGTTGTTATCCAGAAGATTGGGCCGGGGTGGGGGGGAGTGGTGTAAGGTGTAAATGTTAGGTGGGAATAGAGTCCAAAGAGAGGGAAGAACAGATGGGCAGACAAAGGAGTGGATAATGATTGGCGTCACAGGATGAATAGTTACCATCTCCACTTCTCCCTCTTTGGGGTCTATCTCCATGTACAGCTTACTCTTTAGGGAAGGAAACTGCCATCTGTAACTGGTCTGGCCTATATGTGACTCCATATCCATAGCAATGTGGCTGACTCTTAACTACCCTCTGGGCAATCGGGACAGGCAATAAATGCTGATTTAGCCAGCAACACCCTCATACTGTGAACAATTTTATTAAAAATCCTCCCCCTCCCTATTATCTGCATAAAAAACCGACATTGTCCTAGCTACTATCAGTCCTGAAGAAGGGCCATTGAACCCGAAAAATTAATTGACTTCTTTTCACAGATGCTGCTAGGCCTGCTGAGCAGTTCCAGCAATTTCTGCTTTTGTTTCTAACTTCAGCATCTGCAGTTCCTTTGGTGTTTCTACAGATGCTGAGAATCTCCATAACCTCCTCCATCCCTCCACTCTTCTAAGTCCTCAGTGCTCCCCCAACTCTGGCCATTCAGCCCATCATTGACAGCTGTGTCATTAGCTACCTGGGCATTTCCCTCCCTAATCTTACCACCTCATTCTCCTCCTGCAAGACAATACATTAAACAAATGTTTTTCACTAAGCTTATGGTCACCTGTTCAGATTACTCCCTTTTAGGACTTTTGACTTCATTTTCTGTATCAGTAAAGGGAACCATTTCAAAACATAGATCCATTTGTTGATTGCTGGTTCACCCTGATCCTCGCTAACAGACAATTTGCTTTCAGGACCTGGAGATCAGGTATTACTGGCTCAGGTTTGCCTATCAGCCCTTATCAACAGCAGAGCTGGACAGCATTATACAGATAGCCAGCAACTTGGAGACATTCTAAAGAGATCAACTTCCGATAACTACATTTTTGTGAAGTTACTTGTTCTATATGACATGTGGGGAGTGTAGCAGGCTTGGAAGGAAAAGGTTTACATTAGACCTTTTGTTCCTGATGCTCTCCACGATTGCGATTTTCCTCATGTCATGTCTGGCTTTCTTCCAGGCTAATTGATACAGAATGACTGCCCTGATTAGTCAATAACTTCATTATCATTGGACCACCCAACTATCAGGATACGAGAAGGTTAACTGGATGAATCTTGGCTGTTTTTCATGGGATAATTTTCCTGCATCCTACTCCTCAATTTCTGAAATCTGGAGACTGAAGGGCACAGGGAACCAACCGAATTTAACAACCAATTAACATTCTTGTCTCAAAGCCAGAAAGACGGAGGCATTAACAACTTCCCTCTTTGACACTTTCGTGCTCAACACCCTAGGGCCACACATGATTTCAAATGATGGGTGACCAGTGTCAAAGGTTGGATAATCCTTACCTTTGGATCATGTGATATCCTCTCATTAGAACGTGCTCTTAAATTCCAGAACACTAATAGTATCAAAGACCATGGGTCAGTCAATCCGCTTAATCCAATCTAATAATATTTACATTGAGAAAGTACAAGGAGCTATTGTAGGACAGGGACAGAACAATCCTTTGTACACAAACTGCAAATTCTTAGCATCAGAGAGCATGCATTCACTAGAAGCCCAGATTTGCATTGTAAAACATGAGGCTATGAAATGCGGGTGGGTGTGGGCAGGTGATATTGAATCAGGGTCAGCCTCCCACTGGACAGAGTGTTCATTCTGCTAACTTTGACCAGGGAGGCATTGTCCTAAGCGGTGTGTGTGTCAGCTTTGATCTGTATTAGAGAATACCACAGCCTAGAGTGGCGTGCAGTCAGAATGCAACTGTGGTTTGTTTGGGAGTCCACTTTGTGAATGTAATTGATGTGTAAAAGCACATGCAAACATGTCCTCTGATACTGAGTTACCGGCATCTTCACTTCCTGGCAGAGAAGCTTATTTACAGATGAGAGCTTTGACTGCATTAACCCTTTGTGGCCTTCAACATCTTGCCACTGGCTATCATCGACTTGAGGCTATTCTTTCAGTCTGATATTTTTAAAATCTGGAACTTGGACATCTTCCAAATTCCTACAGCTTGGAGTTTCATGGAGCAATACTTAGCGCACTGTGTTGTTTCTTTATAACGTAGAAACTAGTGTTTTTCTGCATAGATCCATGTGTGTAACATGTTTTATTTACAGTGCTTTAAAATGTCTGTTCCATGCTTCAATTCTGGATTCCAGGTCTTTCTTCAATGTGTTGACTGTTCTCTAAGTCCATACCGAGTCTTAACTCATCAAGAAGTGAGTTTCAATCGTAACCGGACTCTAATAATCAAATCAAAACAATTGAACCCAATATGCTGGAAAATTCTGGATACTCCTGAAGAAGAGTGCTACCTGAAACACTGACTGCTCCTTTCCTCCAGATGCTGCCTGGCTTGTAGTGTTCTTCCAGCCTCCTGTTTGTGCTAGCAATTTTAATGACTTTGTCTGAAATTACATCCAGGAGGACATTAAGTGAATTGTTCATTGTTAACAAAGCAACAAAAAAAAAATTGTCTAGTCATAGAGATTAAACCTGAACACAGGAAATATTGGAACACATTATGCACCTTCCCTACCCCAGCATGAAGCAGTCCTACAATCAACAATTTCTCCCTCTCACAGAAGTCCATTGCTGGTTGTTAAATCTGTCTCACTGTCCTTCACAAGGCTTTCATCAGTTGCCAGCTAGCAAGCAAAAATAGGGAGGACAGGACAATGGAGCTTTTGTGTTTTTCAATCTTAACTTTATTTTAAATAGAGTTACAACAACGTACCACAGTTTTAAAATCTCAAGTGAAACCTTTTGTGCAACTACTAATGCTTTCCTTTCCTTTTTCTCATACTCCTACACGGTAGCGTCACTGCAGCAAAGGTAAAGACATCACACATGGTCAAATTTGCATTGACTGAAACAATGGGTTAGCTTCATGGCACCAAGTAACCTGTCAATTGTTGTAAGAACCCATCTGGCTCATTACTGTTCTTTGGTGAAGGAAATCACCTGCATTACCAATGTGAGATGCCCAAGCAGGTGTTCTACTCCCATCTTTGAAATGGCAAGCAAGCCCCAGGTGGACAGAGGAAGCACTTCAGGGATGCCCTCAAGGTCCTGTTGACAAAGTGAGGCATTCCCACAAATACCTGGGAATCACT
This sequence comes from Stegostoma tigrinum, assembly GCF_030684315.1. Lineage (NCBI taxonomy): Eukaryota > Metazoa > Chordata > Chondrichthyes > Orectolobiformes > Stegostomatidae > Stegostoma > Stegostoma tigrinum. Next base: position 55,212,781 of record NC_081369.1, read on the forward strand.
GGCCCAAGACCATCCAAAGCGGAGGAAGAGTGTCTTGGAAGGTGTCAAGCACCTCAAGACTTGCCATTAGGAAAAAGCAGAAGCCAGTGAAAGGAGAGCGTTGCCACACCAGACCCATCCCACCCCTTCCTGTGCCCGCCACCTGATCCAAGCGTAACCGAGGCTGTGGTAGGGGTATCGGTCTGTACAGATACTTGCAGACTCACCCTGAGAGCAGAAGCAAGTCATCTCGTCTGTGAGGGGCTGCCACTGATGATCCGTCATCATATGGCTGCAGGTCCACAGCAGTGTGGCTGGCTCTTAATTGCTATCTGGGTATATATGGATGAATAATAAACGTTGGCCCATCTAGTGATATCCTCATTCCATGATTGAATACAAATAGAGCCAAAACCCAGCTTGTGTCTAATGAAAATCTAGAACTAGGTGTCACTGCTTAAAACAGAGATTAGACAATTATTTTTCTCTAATGGCCATCAGTCTTTGAAAATCTCTTCCAGAAAAGATGGTGAATAATTTTATGGCAGAGGTAGATAGATCCCTGTGAAGCAAGGAGATTAAAAGTTATCAAGGCGGGATTGCAGATTGGGAGTTATGATCAGATCACCGTATCTATACTAAGGGGCAGAACTGGTTTGAGGAGGTGAATGACCAACTCCTTAGTTTTGTGTTAATATGTTCCTCAGCTGTTGAGCGTAGTCTCATGCTCAGTGTCTCCTTGGTGTTCCATGCTCTCTTCTCCTGTAATGGTATATAGAAGAAAACTGAGTACAAAAGGTAGAAAGTTTTTATAGGATGGGAGGGCAACATTTGTGGACTGTTATGTTGAGGAATGACTATACAAATGTTTTGGGAAATGTCCCGGAGATGTAGTGACTGGTCAGAAGGGGGTATGCACAGCGGTCTCAACAGGAAGGGATTGGGCATCTGCAGGGTATGTTGGTCTGAGAACTATGCAGGAAAATACTTGGGAAGGCCTGATAAAGGGTTTTCCTTTTATACTTGAATGTGGCTTTCCCTGATCAGGTCATTAAACCTCTTGCAGTATTGAGTCTAAGAGGTGAAGCATCACACTCCCATTGCTGAGCTCTTTGGCCACATCTAGCCACTTGGCTGGCTTCTTCCATTTTTCCTCCAGGATCAAAACTTTCCAAAAGCTCGCAGCATGATGCCCAGGGTCCAAGAAGTGCGGTTTTGATGTTTCACATTGAAACTATCTGTGAAGTGTCCTGGCTCAGATCAGACAATTTGACAATCCTTCAATTCTGACTCCACCAGGGACTCTTTATATTACTGAGATAAAACAGGCTGTCAGTGGAAGCAATCTTACCTACTGGAACACAAGGAAATGCAGAAGTCCAATGCAAAAGGCATGGCTGAGGTAAAAAGCCACTGGAAAATGTGTAATGGAAATGCCAAACATGTGACATGCTGCAGGCTCCCTCATAGTATGCAGGCCAGACTGTTAGATTCAGTACGTTGGTTCTGTTTCTCCCTCCACAGATGCTGCTTTACCTGCTGAGTATCTTCCAATTTCTTCTGCTTTTATTGCTCAGGAGGAGACTAACAAGCTCACTTCCACCATGTGCCTATTTCAACTCCTCAGCTTCTCTACCCCAGCATTCCTCTGCATTCCTGAACATACGTTCAGCCTGTTACAGCCCTGTTGTTAACGAGTGGCAGCTCACCACAGGCCCGCCAGTTAATGGGCAGCACATGCAAAAGTTGCTTTAAATATTCATCACCACAGTAAACAAGTATTACCTTCAGTGTGAGCACAGTAGAATTCTGCAACATTGGCAACACAGCTTTGACTGTATAATGAATAACCAGTTTGCTACACTTCTGTTTTCAACCACTGTCAAATATTTGTAAATTGTGCTCTGTGCATAGATATTTTTAACCGCACGGAAGGGCTTCCTAATTTTATGTTGCATTATATCTCTTTAATAAATTTTAGAAAAATTGAATGCGTTTCAGTCTGCGTAATCTACTTTAAAAATCTTCTTAAAAATGGTTGCATCTTATTCATACAAAGTGAATTCACAGCTAAAGTGATTTAGTTGATGAGTGTAGATAGAAAATGGATTTGGGTCTTTCAGTTTCTATTGCTAACAGAAATAGTACTTTATTGATTAGTCACTTAACTGTAATTGACCTGGTGTACCAATTTTGATAACTCTCCTCCCCCCCCCCACCCTGCAATATGTGATGTGGTAATCCCCAAGGGTTTGAAATTGCAGAGTGCAAGGTTTGTAATAAAAATGTTAACCCCTTCTTTTGACATTCTGTACAGTATGTGTAATTGAAAGTGAAGCTTCCAATACTGCACAGTGCAATTTTAACAGAGACACATTATTTCAAAGGCAATAGTTATAAAGCATACAGTGCAGAAGAGGCTATTTGGCCCATCAAGTCTGTGCTGACCTATCTCAGACACCAATCCCAGTTTCTAGCACTTGACCAACAGCCTTGAATATTATGACATTTCAAATGCTCACCTAAGTATTTTTTGAAACTTGTGAGGTTTCCCGCCTCAACTACTTAAGCAGGCAGTGCATTCTAGATTCCCATCACCCTCAGGGTGAAAAAGAGCTTCCTCAAAGCTCCACTAAACCTTCCTACCTTTCAACTTACAATTATGCCCCCTTGTAAGTGACCCCTCAACTGAGGGGATCAACTGCTTCCTAGCCACCCTGACCCTGCCCCTCATAATCTTATTCACCTCAATCAGCACCCCCTTCAACCTTCTCTGTCTAAAGAAAATAATCCAAGCCTATTCTCTTCATCACTTCAATACTCCAACACAGGTACATCCTGTTGAATCCCTTCTATAACCCCTGCTGTGCAATCACAGTCTTCCTGTAGTGTTTTGTGTAATTATATTAGAGGTCCTCTCAGCTTCCTAGTGTCCTGCCATTCATTGAGTACTCCCATGCCTTGTTACTTTTTCCAAAATGCATCACCTCAAACTTTTCAGGGTTAAATTTCATCTGTCACTGATCTGCCCATCTGACCAACCTGTCTGTACCTTCCTTACTTACTATTAACCACCTGACTAATCCTAGTGTCATCCATAAACTTACCTATCATCCTTACACACACCCACATTCTCAATTGTATTGTTTATATACATCACAAACATTGAGGGATCCAGATCTGATCCCTTTGGTAGGCTACTGGGCCCTGGGCTACAGTCACACAAACAGCCTTCTACCAACAACCTTTGTCTCTTACCATGAAACCAATTTTGGATCCATCTTGCCAAGTTATCCTGGATCCCATGTGCTTTTATCTTCTTTATCCATCTCCAATGTGGGACCTTGTCAAAGGCTTTGTTGAAATACATGTAAATGATGCCAACTGCATTACCCACATCTACATACCTGATCACCTCTTTGAAATATTCAAACAAATTTGTTAGGCATGTCTCTTATAAAACCATGCTGACTGTCCTTGACCAAACTTTAACTCTCCATGCGAAGATGAATTCTCTCCTTCATAATTTTCCCCAATAGTTTCCCTGCTACTAATGTGGGACTCACTGGTCTGTAATTTTATGGTTTATCCCTAACATTGTTCTGAAAGAGTGGAATTCCAGTCTTCTGGCACCTCCCTTGTGGCTAGAAACAAATTAAAAACTTTGGATCAGAACCCCTGTAATTTCCTTCCATGCCTACCTCATTTATGTGAGACACTAGTATCCAGACCTGGGGATCTGTCCACTTTTAAGTCTAGCACAACCTCCAATACCTTCTTATTCTATCTGTCAATCTGCTCAATAATCTTGCAGTTCTTCTCCTTGAATTTTGTACTTACATCTTCCTTATCCTGAATGAAAACAGTTGAGAAATACTTGTTTAACATCTCACCAGTGTTCGCTGGCACCATGCACAGATTTCCCTCTTGGTCATTAATGGAACATTGCTTTTTCCTTGACATACATAGAATCATACAGCGCACAAGAGGCCATTCAGCCCATCAAGTCTCTACCACCAAAGCAACACTATCGTTTCTGAATCGGTAGAATAGAAAATATCTGGAATATCTTGGGAATCTCCATACTCTTACCCACTGGTGTTTCTCATGCCCCTCTTTGCTCTCCTAGTTGCATTCTTAAATATCTACCTGCATCCTCTATCCCTCCCTCAAGCCTCTGTTGTTACCTTCACACATGTTTTAGGCCTCTCTCATCTAGTCTTGAATATTCCGAGACATCCAGTGTTCTCAGGGCGTGGTGCTCCTACATCTCACCTTAAAGCGGAACATGTTTGGCCTGTACAAGCCTTACATCGTTTTTAAACCACTCCCCGCAACCCCATCCTCACCACTGCCATCCCTGTGATCTTCCGTAGTTGAAGTCTTAGGCCTCACATTGTCACTTTGTAATAAATACGTCTGTGTGTTTTCTTCAACAATTCAAAAGTGACAGGACTGGCCAGAATGATGGGATGACAGTTTGAATTTGGAAGCCACACATACCACCCATCCATTGCCCCTCTGCCATCCAATCCGACACTGGCAGCAGGCTGAATCTTTCTTTAATGCAGAAGCTATGCCTTGCGTCACAGCTATTGCCTGTTGCAGGCACATCAAGAAAAAAAGGAAATAAAACTCCTAGACATCTGAAATGCAATCTAGAAGACTCTCACACACCTAAGAGAGGGGAAAAATTGCTTTGCAAAGCGCCATGCAGTCACAGCTCCTTGACCACAGGTATAGGAGCAAAATCAGGCCATTTGGCCCATTAGGTCTGCTCCGTCATTTGATCATGGCAGATATCTTTCTGAAGCCCATTCTCCTGTCTTCGCTCCTTAACCCTTGTTACGAACTGTATATCAAATGCTACTCCACGAGTGTCCATAGCTCAATCATACAAAGCCACATAATTATGTCTTCTCAGGCAATAAATATGTCTGCTCAGACCTAAATAAAAGGATGTTTTGTGCTCTGGTTCTTAGCTTGAGATATGCATTCAATTTTGGTTGAAGGCTTAAATTGCCCAAAGACAGGGAGCTGGATAGAATACTGGACATTCACACAAAATAAGGAGAGTTGATATTCACAGAATATAGTCCTAGAATTAATCATAGGGGAGCCATAATTCTTAGAACAAAATAAACAGCTACTGTTACATGATTTAACCAGACAGCCCCTGTGAAGTGCGTCAACCAGCTTGAGTTCTGTTTAAATTGGAACATTTAGGGTACAGAAAGAAGTTAGAGAATGTGCACTTTGTTTCAGTTGACAATTAGCAGTTGGTTAAACAAAGTGGCTGAATTGCTAACATTGGAGAAACTATGAGGAAAAACAAAAACCATACTGGAAAACTAGTTAAATACCGAAAACTGGGAAATGAGTTGCAGGATTCCTGCAGGCAAATTTCCTCACCTTATGACAATTCAGCATGATGTTGTGCATTGTGAAGAACACAATTAGAATAAGCTGTACATTACTAAAATACGTCTAGGTGAAACCCTGTAAGGAAATATGAACACTACTGTGGAAAATATAACCTGTTTCTCAATTAAAATATTGCTTTCATTTCTAGTATTTATAATAGTAATCAATTAAACTTGGCAAATCAATGTTATTCTTATATATAATCCCCACCTTTGCAAGTGTTGTTTTCTTTTCCCATTCCCCTGTGTCAGAACTGTTTCTTAACTGGAGTTGTTTTGGAAACTACTCAGCAAATCCCCTCTCTCCCTATTTATTCCAGAATCTTCAGTCCGCCTCCCCCTCTCTCCCTATTTATTCCAGAACCCTCTCCCCATCCCTCTTTCCTGATGAAGGGTCTAAGCCCGAAACGTCAGCTTTTGTGCTCCTGAGATGCTGCTTGGCCTGCTGTGTTCATCCAGCCCCACACTTTGTTATCTTGGATTCTCCAGCATCTGCAGTTCCCATTATCCCTCACTTAAAATACTGTTCTTGGGCTGCTCATGAATGAACTGCAAACAAAGAACTTGCATTCGCATAACGCCTTTCACACCCTTTGGATATACCAAAGTACTTCACAGCCAAAGAAGGTTATTTTTAAAACTTATCCATTGATGTCCAACATTGGGATTAATGAATGGGTTATCTGTTTTATCAATGCTGGCTACAGAAGTTAAATGTTGCCTCAGGATATTGGGAGAGTATACCTTCTGCTCTTCATACGGTGTCTTGGGGTCTCCTACATGCAACACCAAGGGCACATGGAACCTGCAATTGTCTAGCAATGCCCTCAGAATAACTATCTGGATCATGTAGCCAAGACTATGAATGGGTTTGGTTTGAACCCACGACTTTCTGTCTTTGTCTTTAAGACTGATAACATTGAAGGCAAAGATTGGTAAGAATGGACTTCTCAATGCTCCAATTGTTATTTCATGTACTCCCAATCAGTCCCTTCAAATGCCATCTGCAGCCAGACTGGGATTATCAGATGGATATCGCTATAGTCTATATTACATGTGTCCTCTTATTCCACATAGCCCAAATACTATAGCTACTGGTAATAACTATTCATCGACAGTAATGTACTGTACTAATGATGTATACATTTGTTATTAATTCAATACATTTACAATTGAAAAGAGGCCTTTGGGAGTTACTTGATGTCTCCGCTAGTTGAGACTGAAAGATAGCCGTTAATATTACTTTAAGGTATGGGTTCAGTATGTGGCCAGTTCTTATGCGGTTTTCCTCGTCCAGGTTAGTAGTTCTAGGCCTCAGCAGTAACTGGATGAGCAAAGGGAAAAAAAACTTCACACTGATGCTTATGATCCAATAGAGCCTAATGGAATTGGTCGTCAGGACTACATCAAACAAAACAGAGATAGTCCCTGTAGTCAAACAATCGTCCTTCCACATTGTCTTGGCTAACACAGGAATAAGAGCTTCTCGGACGAAATATGGGACCCAGGGGACACTATGTCAACAAGAAGTCAACATGCTGAAAGATGGATGAGTGAAGAAAATTGGCAAGGTTTGAGAAAAGAACAAAGAACAAAATAAAAATCTGTGTGAGGTAATGAAGTACTGGGGCAGCTTTTGAGTTTTCCAAAATATATTTCTCTTTTTCTCTCCCAACATAACATCTGTGAAAAACACTTTAGCATTTCAGGTCAAATGAACTAAATCCAATAAAGATTTCTCAAAATGGGAGTGTTGAGGAAAAAATAGATCTTGTTGTATCATTCAGCTCTCTGGCTAAATTTTGGATTCTCCCCGACTGGCAAATCTCTTAGACCTAGCATGTGAGCCTAATGAAAAACTCTTTCAGAGACAAAGCTCCTTTGAATTTTATTGAGCAGGTTGTTTACAAATGAAGATGCTTTGCCAGCATTTGAAAGTTACTATTGTTTGTGTTTACATTACTTCTGGATTTGTTTGGGATACGAGGATGGGGCTGCCCAATAAAGTAGAAACAATACTTTTGACAGTACACATTCCTTTGAAGCAGCAGTTTGGAAGTTTCTTGCAGTAACTTGCAGTGCATTTTGAATATTCCACAGACCTGGATCACAAGAATCACAGCAACTTGCAACAAGCCATCAGGAAATTTACAATGAATGCAATATTGTGTTTCACATTCAAAAGTGTTTTACCAAGCATCAGTTTGGGTGTGTTGGTAGACTTTCACACTTTGTATACTTGCTGTATCCATACAGTTCGTACCCACTTAGTTTCTGCATAGCTCTGACAGCATCTTAAACCTCCCACTCCCATTTTCAGTGACCACAATGCAACAGTTTGACAACATAGTGTGAATCCCAGCTGAACCAACAGGATGCAAACTGCCGTAAGAGAGAAAATTTTAATCCTGTCAATCTGTGCGAATTCCAAACCATATTCCTGATATGAATGAACAGTTTGTGAGCCCCCATGGTGCACGTGGCATTACAACAGAAACACATCATGTTGATGCACTTTCATGTTTCCACATAGAGGCTGCTCAGTTTAAAAGTTCATTTATCAAATTGTAATATTTCTCAGTGAAGTGGCTACAATTTACGGTATCCCTTCCCAGACTCTTGTGTTCATCTTCAATCCCAATCACTCTAAAATTCAATGTAGAAACTGCCATATTCTCCCTGGACCATACAGCTGCCTTTTCATTAGAGCGAGATGAATGGTGGTGGCTTAACCTGAGGGTCACCACACCTCAGGTGAGGGGAAAGGTTGAGAAGGGGAGTCATTCATGGTGACCTCGGTTGGAGTGGGAATTGAATCCATGCTCTTTGGTGTCACTCTGCATCACAAGCCAACTGACTGGCAAACTGAGCTAATCAACACTGCAAACAACTCCTCCCACCGCACCCCCCCCCCCCCCCACAACCCCATCCCCACCAAATTAACTCAGCAGCAGATGGTGAAACTGGAATTCATTTAACAACTAGAATATTTGTAACCATTGTTGATTGTGGTCAAAATCTACCTCATTCACAGATGTCCTTCATGGAAGAAAATCTGATTCATACCTGATCTGGCCGACATGTGACTTCAGATCCTCCAGTGGCAATAAGTACTGGCCTAGGCATCACAAGAGTGAATTTCTTTTCAAAAAGCACCTAAGTATGCCATTGGCAGCTGTGCCTCCAATTATCCAGGGTTTACGTTCTGTAACACCACACCCAGAACTTGTCTGCTTGGGAACAAACAAATTAGGAACAGGAGTAGTCTTATGGCCCTTCAAGCCTGCTCCACTATTCAATAAGCTCACAACTAATCTGTGGTCTCCTGAATTCCTCAGTCTTATCCACTAGCGATTACCCTTGATTTTCTTGCCTAATGTATCTGTACCCGCTTTACAAATATTCAGAAAACTTGCCTCCCCTGCATTTTCACACAGAGTTCCAAAGTCGCACAACTCTCTGTGAGGAAATAAAAAATCTCCTAACCTCTGTCCTAAATGGGTGTCCCTAATTTTAAAATAAATTACTGGGCTCACTTGCAAAAGGAAAGATACTTTCCAGTCCACTTTGTGAAGGCCATTCACAACTTAAAACTTCATTCAAATCACCCCTCACTTTCCCCAAACTCATAGAAGAACTCTAGAATCCCTACAGTCCAGAAAGAGGCCTTGTGGCCCATCAAGCCCATACTTGCCATCTCACTGAGACCTAGCCCCCTACCCTGATATTTAGCATGGCTAATCCACCTAGCCTGCACATATTTGGACTGAGGGAGGGCACCAAAGCGCCTGACGAAACACACATAGATCTGGGGAGAAGGCACAAACTTCACACAGACAATCAGCTGAAGGTAGAATTGAACCTGGTCTCCTGGCAATGCCAGGCAGTAGTGCTAACTGCCAAGCCATCAGGTCACCATGTGAAAACAAGTCCAGTCTGTCCAAACATACTTCATAAGACAACTCACTCAGTTCAAGCATAACTACATTGTTTGATCACTTATCCGAATGTTGGCCCTTTATTTTGAATATGGTAGTTGATTGTGCTCACATTAAGTGCCTTGGGATGTCTTGGGTGTTATGTAAATGCAAATTACTGCTCCTGTTAACACCACCTCTTGATATCAGTCCGTGTCTCAGTCCACCCGCATATGTGCACATTCTGCCTGCCACTGGCTCATCGATAAAGAAATACGAGTACTCATTTAAACTTTTGAGTTCAACAGCACTTGAACCCTGTGAGGACTGGGATAATGTTTTATTGATCGATGTACAAGGCTACAGACTGTCTCTGACTTCATTTGGGAAAGGTTGGTAATGACAAATTAGTCAGTGCTTTGCTGCGTTGTTTTTGACTCCTCATAACATTCAGTATTAAAATAATTTGGAGGGCACAATTACTAACAGATGTTTTGGATGATATGAAAACATGACATGCATTTCGAGAACAGCCGAGTGGATGTCACATATAAAGGGATGTCCTACAGCCATCTTGTGGCTAGGCTTTGCGACCAAATGAGTTAATTTAACTGCACAAATAATTTCGAAACTGGTTTAACTGTTGCCATTTCTCTTTCTTTCTGCTAACTATGATCTTTGTGCCCCAGTTTCATTTCTTTCTCCTATTTGTTTGAACAGAGCAAGTTTAGAACGATTTAATCACTGAGCCTTCCAGCTCATGACCGTGATCTCAGAGAGCGAAGCTGGGAGTCTATTGTTTCTGACTGTTTTCTGAAGGCAGGAGGGTTTGATCTGATGTGGGCTCAGAGCTGTACACACAGCGCTCAGACAGTAAATCACATCCTGCCTGTGCAAGCATGGGTCTGTTTGATGTTACCGCTTTATCAACAGCCAGGTCCCTTGATCTGTCTCGCGACTGGCCAGAATTGACCAAATGGCCAGGTCAACAGTGGTGAGTTTGGAAGCCGCTGTGATGTGTGATGTTAATGAGATAATGCCCCTTTTATATATCAAATAATTAAGGTTGCAACCCACAGAATGTGTCTTTCAACTTTTCACTGTAGCTGCATTACGACTCTTAGCGCCAAACTTACTTTATAGATCACTTGAAGTTATCAGTGAAGTTTGCCACTCTGAGCATTTGTCTAACATATTTAAAAACAATTCTCATGTGTCACTCATGGAACATTAAGGGAACATTAAATCAATTTTTTTTTATTAAATAAGGTTTACTTCCGGCTCTGGACACACTGGCAACTAGGATATCAAGTCTGTATAGGAGTGCCATGATCAGCAATTAATTAGTGTTACCTTTTTCTGCCTATTTTAATGATTTGTTCTGGTTGATTTCGAAAGGCCTGGCTTTCTCTGACATCGGGTGATTGACACAAAGTTTTTCTGTGATGGGTTTAGGAGACAATTGGATTCACTTTTTGGAGAAACCATCTGTCTCTCAGACATATGTAAAATATCCAATACCACTGTTTCAAAAAGAAGGGAAATTATCCCCTGGTTTCCTGGACAGTATATAAAGCCAGACAACATCAGTTTAAAATATATGCAACTAATCTGGTCACTACCACAGTGCTGACTGTGAGATCTTGTTGTGCACAGAACGACTGCTGTATTCTTCTCATCAGAGAGTGACATCAGTTCAAAAGTTCTTAATTAACCGTAATGTGCTTTGGGATGTCTTGAGGTTGTGAAAAGTGCTTTAGGAACGCAAGTGGCAAGGGTTATAATAGGAAAAGTAAGGTTGGTGAAAAACTGTCATTTCCATGATGCCCCAATAAAGAAATTGGGTGGGATTCCTTTAACACATTAGTGGGAATTATTTCCTGATATCAGTGTTACAAACTGGGTCAGTGTAAGGGAACGAATGGAAGAGGTCCTGCTGTTTTGGCATTTCTCCGTTGAATGTAATGAATAGTTGTTTTTCCCTACCCTTCGAACATTAGTCAGTTATAAACCAGAGTTGTATTCAGGGATTTGGATCCCAACCTCATTTGTTGGAATGAAGGTCAAGCCATTGACGGCCGCTGACTCAACCCCAAAATTTAACGGTTAAGTGATCCATCAGAGTGACGGGTGCTGCAGGTTGGTATTGGACAAAAGAACAACTTTTCAAGTACCCAGTACCAACATTAATCTTTAGCAGTTCAGGAGTAGCACTGTCAGGTGCAGAATAAAGCTCCCGCTCTTTGCCTTTCCACTGCCTTTGAAAGGGACGGATAATTGGAACTGCAGTTTCCGTCATTGCTAGTTTGCTGTTCAGCAAAAGGAATATCAATTTTGGGGCTTAGAGCTTCTTTTATGATCCTGGTTATTTCACAAGTGAGCAATTAGATTTAATTGTTACATTTCTATTGTCCTTCACTAAGCTCTGTTTGAGCTTTGCTCCACTAAAACATTTAGATTTTCATTGTGATTCTGAAGTCAGTGTGCTGTTGGTGTCCGTACATGCTGGGCTAGAAATCATATGTATGTATAACAAAATTTCTTACAAGTACAACAACTATATATCCTTTGAAAAATATTCTTTTTTAAGAAATTATAAATAGAGGATATGTGCTGGCCAACTGCGACACATGATGAATGTATTCACATGCGAGGCCGACCGGGAAATTCACAAATGATGCTCCTGTGGGTGAATTATGGTTGTTGTACGTGTGAAGATATTTATCATTTCACATAGCAGGCAAAAAAATCTCTATTTATATGACTCACTACATGGCTTTCTATATTTTGTTTGCATTGCTTTTCTTTATCGGCTTGCATATTGTATTGCGAATTGCATACTCTTGTTCAGTGCAGTTTGGATAAATAACACTACTTTATTAATGAAAAGAACTTGCATTTATATAACCAATTTATGGTCACAACCAATTAATTTGTTTTGATGTGCAGTCGCTGCTGTGTTTAGAAAAAAGAGACCAATTTTGGATACAGCAAACTCCCAAAAGCCATGAAAATACAGTTAACAGAATAAGCTGCATTTTTGTGCTATTGGTTTCAAGCATGCCCATGCCATTTCTGAGTCTTAGCAGACATCTTGTTAAATTGTATGCAACTATTTAGAGTATAAATTCATTAACTAGGGCTGTGTTACAATTTTTTTGCATTTTATTTCTGCCCTGTGTTTGATAATTTAAGAGATGCATTTTATAAATGACAAAACGTTAAATGTTGGAAACACATGACAAATCATTTAGTGTCTTTGGCAACTGTACTTTCATCTGCTTAGTCCCAATGATCTAAAATTTCCCTCCTTAAGCCTTTCTACCTCTCCATCCTTTTTACAACACTACTTCAAACCTACAACTCTGAAAAAAGCCTTGACCATCTGTCCTAATATCTCTTTAAGTGGTTTGACATCAAGTTTGTTTGATATATTCTTGTGATGTTTTTACTGTTTTAAAGGTACAATATAAATTCACATGGTTGTTGTCAAATAACATCCATCAAGAAAACCCAGATCCACTTGTCTATCAGACATGTACTCTTTTCTGCAGCATCTCTCTCAGATTTTCTGCATGAGAATCATTACCACTTACTCAGCTTTAAGCCCAGCTCACCTTTGATAATATTTATGTCGGTTCTCAATTTGTTTTGAATTGTGCCTATTGAATATATGTACTTTCCTAAACTGTCTTTTATTTTCTTCAATTTAATCTAAAATTGCCTGAATTAAAAATGACCAGGTCCTTGGAGGTGTCTGTTTTTCAAAGGTACTGCATCCCACCATGAAGTCAGTAGGGAAATACAATAAGCCAAAGATTCATTATGGAGACAGTTTGTTATATGCTTCCTCTGTGTGAGGTAGAATTATTGCCCATGATGTGAAAATGATCTTCAAGTAAAACAATAGTAATTTGAGAGCTTATTTTACACTAGTCTCAATGATCATATCCCTTGATTTTAAGCATGATGTAAAAAGATCTATCAATTTATTATCCTTGACCTCACTTCCTTTCTTCATTCATGGGTATTGTTGGTAACGTCAGCATTTACTGCCCATTGAGGAAAGTGGTGGTGAGTTGCCTTCTTGAACAGCTGAAGTCATACAGTGCAGATATACCTGGAGTTCTGTCAAGAGGTTGGGATGTTAGTTGAAGTGGAGGGCAGATGTGGCACTGTGACTTGGTAAGGGTGATGGAACGCTGATATACTTCTGAGTCAGGATAATTTGTGACTTGGAGGGAAACTAGCAGGCGGCGGTTATTCCCATGCACCTGCTACTCTTGTCCTCCAAGTGCATTAATTTGTTCTACTGTATCTATAATTTTGACAGCTCTTATGAAACTAAGTGCACCAGCTCATTTGCACTGTCAGGGTTATGTTAGCAAATAGCCGCTGACACCATAGTTTCCTTTGCATCTAAATGTGGGTGTATCGTATGCACACTTTGATAGGTGCAGCCGAGCTATAGGTTACAGTGGAAACTGGAGCCATAACCTGTAAGGTTATTGTGGGTTGCAATTTGCTGTTCCCAGGCATGCATGCTGGAGATAGTGAAGCTAACCTGCTCGGAGCTAATTGGACATCAGAAGTGACTATTCTCAATGAACTGAAATTGCCTTGCAAGCACTCCACAATAGAAGATCATGGGTTTAAGTTCCCCTGCATATACTCAAGCACATTTATGAAAATCTAAGCCAATATTACAGTACAGTACTGAGGTATGGCAGCAGATTTGGAGGCATCATGTTTCAAGTGAAGGCATAGAATCTCCACAGTGTGAAAACAGGCCATTCATCCCGACATTGACTTCCTGAGCATCCAACCTGGAGACATCCCCCTACCCTATCCTTATAACTCTGCATTTCCCATGGCTAACACAGCCAACTGATACATCCCTGAAAACAATGGGCAAGGTAGCATGGCCAATCCACCTAATCTGCACAACTTTTGAATATGGGAGGAAACTGGAGCACCCAGAGGAAATCCACACAGACACAGGGAGAATGTGCAGACTCTGCACAGACAGTCACCCAAGGGTAGAATTGAACCCAGGACCCTGACACTGTGAGGTAGCAGTGCTGACCACTTAGCCACTATGTCGAGATAACTCAGGGCCTTGTTGGCCCTTTTGATTGGATTAAAATGGCCCATGTCACTATTTTAAGGAGATCAGGACAATTCCTTCCAGCATCCAGCCTAACATCTACAAAAAAGATGAGAGATTGTCTGAACTAATACCAGATTTTTCTTTGTGGAATCTTGCTGTGTATTAATTAGCTGCCATATTTCCTGCAAATGGAACTTGATTTCAAAAGTACTTCACTGACTGTAATGTGTTTAGGGACACCCTGGGATCATTAAAAATGCTGTATAAATTCATATTCTTTATTTCTATCCTCTAAATTTGCATCTATTCTGTGGAATTGTGTTCCATTTCTGGCTGGACTTAGATTAGGAGTTTTTCGAAGAGGAAATCTTCTATTCTTGCAGCAACAGCTTGGAGACTCATTCCCCCTCTACCTGATTCTCATATTCTCAAAAGCAAAATTAAGTGTATTGTTACAAAGCAATTGTGTAGTTCAAAATTGCCCACCATCTAACATTTCAGAAGGGTCCTGTAAAAATTCCCACCTGCTTGTTTGCAGAGAGCTCCAAAAACTTGTAAAGAACGATACCATGCCAGACAATGTAGTCCACTTCATTGGCATCCCAACCACCACCTTCAGCATTCACTCCCTTTGTTACTGACTCACAGTGACAGACGTGTATACCAACTAAAAGATGCACTACAGCAACTCACTATGGCTTCTCCAATAATACCTTACAAACGTATGATGTGTATCAACTAGATGGGCTAGGACAGTCTCTAAGGTTTTGGAGTAGATATGTAGTGAGCGTTGAGGTTGGTTGGCTCGCTGAGGTGGTTTGTTGTTCCGCAGATGTTTCGTTACCGTGCTGGGTAACATCCTCAGTGCAGCGTCTGATGAAGCGTCGGTGTGTTTTCCTGCCTGGTTTTTAGGACTAGGACAGGAAATGGTTGGAGATGCCACACCTGCAAGTTTGCCTTCAAGTACTGATTTGCAAATGTATTATCATTACTTTATTGTTGCTGGGTTAAAATTTTAAATCTTGCTCTGTGTGTGCTCCTACACATTAAGAATTGCAATGGTGGAGAAAGGTCATTCACTATTACCTCCTTTAAGGCAAATAGGGATGGGAATAAATAGCCAGTCCAGCCCACATTAAGTGAATGAATAAAAAGGTGAGTTGTTCTGCCTACTCTCTTGAAGCTTCTGGGTAGCCACTGCCCACAGTCATTCTTCAAGTGACCCTTACACATGCATTAGGGGTTGGTTAGCTTCCTTGGTTAGATGGCATTGGTTTACAATGCAGAGTGATGCCAACAGTATAGGTTCAATTCCTGTAATAGCTGGACGTTACCATGAAGGGTTCTCCTCAATCACTCTCCTTGCCGGAGGCGTACTGACCCTCAGGCCTCACTCCCTCATAAGACAGTAGAACTATGACAATTTTATCTTTGGTCTTTGCAAGCTATTCACCTTGGAGAATCTGGTCTTTTTGTTCAGTGTAAAGTGATAGGACATTCCAAGCTGCTGTCATGACAAAAGTTGTGAACTCAGCTTGAAAAGCCAGGGACGGAAGCTGGGAAGTTTACGGCTCAGACTGCATCCAACAGTCAAGACCAGGAATTATTGTTGTTTGGATACGGGGGAATCCAAGAATATCCTAGGGGCAGCTCTAGACCCGAGTGAGCAGAAACCCCACTACCAACCCCGAACCAAGAATGTCTGAAGAAATTTCCTGCCCGGATTTTGGCTTTATGTTTGGAGTCACATTATGGGAATGTGGGGAGGGGTGTTCTCTCTCACTTCTTTAGTTAATTTCGCCGTCTGCGAATTTAAACCTCTCACCTACACTGAAGACCAGCAGAACGACACGTCTCAGCTAATTAGAAAAAAAAGACTCGCTGAAGTAAATGTTGAGAAATGCTCCCACTGCAACGAGCAAACGATCTCTGAGGGGACAGAGACGCTGAATGCTTCGCTGCTTCCGCACACACTGCAAAAAATCTTAATGACTTTAGAGAGCTTTTGAACATTGTAATGTGTCCTCAGTGCAAACAGTGGTAAATAAATTCCAAGTTATGACTGTTGTGGAGAGATATGGAGAAATATAGCTTCACCAGGGACGGACACTAGACAAGATAATGAAGAACAGGAGGATGAAGAATGCTTTGCAATCTCCCTGTCCAGAGATTGAAAATCTCATAACTAATGACTAACACCTTCCAGAATTGGACGCCTTTTAATTTGGATTGTAAGTGAACACAATATAGCTTCACTGACTTACTTTTGTTTCAAGTCTCTATTAATTGCATGTTTCCTTTCCACGGATTCAAATAAAATGAACAATGCTAGCAAGAGACTTTAATACAATCTTAATTGTGCTAATATCTCCTCTCCGGGTCTTGTAATTTCAAAGTGTTGTCATTAATATTTACAGCATTTTTGTTACTTTCCCTACTGGTTGCCTTACACTTCTTTTGAATTTTTGATTTTAATATGAATGATAACAGATGGCAACAACATTCAATGAGCTGTTTGGGAGGGTACCCAGCCTGACATTAAGATTCACATCAGCAGTGATACAGTCATTGACACAAACTGCCTTAGCTTCTAGTCTCTAGGACAACTGAGTTCCCTCGGACTGCTAAAATTGTCTAGGCTGGGATGTCCATTCTTTCATGAATGACAGATTAATTTTGTCCTGAGCGCCCTCAACCTGGTGTTACCTGCACTGTCCATTTAATTACAGATATTAACAAATGATGCCAATATTGAAGGTGATCTTTCCTACTACTGGAAAATATTGTTCTGGAGAGATTGCCATGGTGAGACTGCGATCCAAACCTAGATCAGATTGAAACACTCTGTGTACATCTTGTGTGCACATGTACCACATCAAGAAGTTGATATAAGAATTCAACTTTTAAGACACATTCCAGTTGTGCAACAATTTGGTTTGACTGTAGGGTTATTTGTAGTTCTCATTTAAAAACAAAAAAAACTAATTGGTGCCATCAAAAGCCATAAAAACTGGAATGTATCTTGTGGTGTGTTTTGATGAGCTACATTGGCTTTGCACTGGTCCTCACACTTTTTTGTTAACCCTAACACATATGTTCTGTACAGGAAAAAGATTGGACAATGGGAGTCTTTGTGCACATTTCAGTGATTCTCTGGAATCTCCTGCCCTAATGTGTTCCCTTTCCTGCTCTCTTGAAGGTGCTGACTCATGCAGAGGCACATAAGCTGGTAGTCACTTGCTGACACACTTCAAATAGGAAGCACATTGGAAACTCAGGAAGGACTGTACAGGGGACATGTGATGGTTGTAATGCGTGCTTAATTCAAATAGCCTGCCTCCTTCTGGCCACATTCAAGAAGGGTAAACAAAGTGGAGTACAAGAGGATGGTAAACCTGAAAGAACTGCGGATACTGTAAATTAGGAACAAGAACAAAGTTGCTGAAAAAGCTCAGCAGGTCTGGCAGCATTTGTGAAGGAAAAAAACAGAGTTAGCGTTTCAGATCTAGTTCTCAGGAAAGGTCACCAGACCTGAAACGTTAACTCTGTTTTTTCCTTCACAGATGCTGCCAGACCTGCTGAGCTTTTCCAGCAACTTTGTATTTGTACAAGAGGATAGTGATCGAAGAATGAAGAGTTTTGCCAGCCAGTTTATACATGGTCACAATTTCAATAGATAGGAATTCCTCTATCTTGTTGAAAATTAATTCTGATTTTATATGGTACAGTTGTCTGAAAGTGAATGAAATAAATGTTAATTACACACAACATGAGGAACCTCAAATTTGATAGACAAATCTGAATGAATTGCTGACCAAGCAGGCTGGTTGTAGAGAGATAGGAGGAACTGCAGATGCTGAAGAATCTGAGGTAACACAGTGTAGAGCTGGATGAACACAGCAGGCCAAGCAGCATCAGAGGAGCAGGAAGGCTGATGTTTTGGGCCTAGACTCTTTCAGATGTTTCATCACCACACTAGGTAACATCATCAGTGTGGCCTCCAATGAAGCAATGTAGTTCTACTCCATTTGGTATTTACATGATCTAGTCTGTTGGGGTGTTTTGTGTCATTTCAGGCTCTTTATTGCAAGAGTTTGTATATGGGATCTAATTCCACATGTTTATCGATAGCAGTATGTGTGGAGAACAAGGCCTCTAGGAATTCCCATGTGTGTCTATAGTTGGCTTGAGCTAGGATGATCATACCATCCCAATTAAATTGATGGCCTTCATTGCCCGAGTGTACTGAGATGAGGGAAAGTTCATTGTGTCATTCTGCTGCTAGCTGGTACTTACTGTGGAATAGGTCCCATATACAAACCCTTGCAAAAAAGAACCGGAAATGACACCAAACAGTTCAACAGATAAATACTAAGCAGAGTAGAACTACATTGCTTCATTGGAGGCTGCACTGATGATATTACCTAGCATGATGATGAACGTCTGAAATACATCTAGCCAGTTTGGTGAGCAAGTCAACAACCACATCCAAGGGCTGAGCTACAAATCTTTGCAAGAACCTTGAATCTGAATGAAATTTTAAGGGTTAGGTGTGTGCCTCCGAGAAATCTGCAGTCCTCCAATTTTAGTGTTTTGTGCTACCTTAATTTTAATTTTTCCCATTGGTTAGTGTGCCTTCAGTTGTCTAAAACCTTAGCTTTGGAATTCCTTCCCTAAACTTCCCAATCTCACATACTCTCCTTCCTCCTTTAAGATGTCCTTAAAAATCATCCGTTTCTTCAAGCTTTGGTCAAATTCAAATTGGTTCGTGTGAACCTTTTCTTAATATAAATCAGTGTCAAATTTTGCTGTTAACACTACTGTAGAATATCTTGGGTCATGTAATGCAATGCCCCACAGGGCTTGTAATGCTAAGGTCCCAGGCTAATATTCTGGAGGTATGGGTTCAAATCCCACTATGACATTTGACTAAAATTTGAACTCAATACAAAAATTCTGGAAATAAAAAGTAGCCTAATTGTAATTAAAAAGCCCAAGTCATTCACTGATGCCCTGACAAGAGAATAAAATCTGCCATTCTTTGCTGGTCTGGTCTACCTGTGACTGTAGACCCACAGCAATGTGGTTGACTCTTAACTGCCTTCTGAAATGCCCTAGAGGGCTAATCAGTTCAAGGAACTGGAATGGGTGACAAAAGCTGGCCTTGCCAGCGATAGCCACAGTACATTGGAGAAAAGAAAAGCTTCTTCCTTAAAGGAGCCATGTGAATTCAAGCTGTTGTTCAAACAAAGGGGGTTTGAAGTAACTGAGTGAGAATTGCATTTTTGCTGAATTGAACAACTTAGTTTTTGCTGGCTGCTTGATTACAATTGTAGCTGCTCGAGGTGGCACAGAAAATATAAAGAGTAAAGCAGTAAACTTAGGTGACTTGGGGAAATTATAAATCTTACAGAGTATTTTGGAAACATCTGTAATACCAGAAGACTTGAAAACAGCTAATGTGATTCCAATCCTCCAGAAAGTACAGAGACATGACCCTGGGTATTATTAGTTAGTTATTGTGACATCAATAGAGGAAAAGAAATACTGGGCTATTATAATGGATTCAATTCAGGAACATCTATCAAGATCAAAGGTAATAAACAAAAGCCAACATTTGTTCATGAAAAGGAAGTCGAGCCTAACGCATTTATTGGAAATATTTCAGGGTGTAATGAAGTTAGTGGATAAGGTATATTTGATATCTTTCCTTCCACAAGCTTTTGACAAGGTGTCTCACAAAAGCCTTACTGCTAAAGCAAGGGCTCAAGGGATTAGAGAGATGCTGCAGGAAGGATGAAAATGCTTCTTACTGTAGAAGAGTAGAGATGGTTGTGAATGATAATTATTAGACATGGTTAAGAGTCCAATAATGGTCAGTTCTAGGTCCTGTGGTAAGCACAGCACTTATGACATTGATGAGGGGATTGCAAGTAGTTAAGTCGGCTGATCTGATAACACCTTGTCACATCAAACCGTTCAATCTCAATACTCTGAGTAGGTGTCAGTATTTGCTCGGTGGTAGCACTTTCACCTTTGAGTCAGACAATTTTGGGTTTGAGTCTCAACTGCAGAGACATGAGCAGATAAGCTCAGCTGATTCTTCAATGCACTGCTGAGAGACTACTGCTGTTTTTCAGATGAGATATTAACCTAAGCTTTGTCTGCCCAATCAGATGGGCATCAAAGATCAGATGGCAATAATTTGAATGAAACGAGGGGATATCTTCCTTTTGTTATGGATAATATCATATCGAAAACAAATTGCCAAAAGTTAGATCATTTGCACCTTATCGCATTGCAGTTCATGTTACCGGTCTATGTGCAAATTGGTTATGTTGCCAGAAAAGGGCATTAAACCTGGCCCTGCTTATTTACTCAGTGCAAATCACAAATTATAATACACTTTGTATACTGGAAGAAACCAAGTTCAACATCTCGTATGTATTCCTGATCTTAACTGGTGTGAAGGAAGTTGGTGAGTGGAAGCAATGGCTGCTGTTACACTCCTTCCTTCTTGACCCAGGGAAATAGTAGAGGCAGATTGAAATAGATTATTTGCTTATATTCCTGGTCATCGGAGATGCAAAATTCAGGAATGGCAAGAAATCAGGACAGAAAGAAACTTATTTGCTGTCCTAAGATCAAAGATGAAAAAAAACACATTTAGTAAGATTTTGGATGTCATTAGCGAGATGTTAGTTTTCACAAATGCCTGCTTAAAAATTGATCTACATAAGCCATTAGGGACATGTAAACATTAAATAAGAACAGGAATAGACCTCTTGTCCCTTTAAGCTAGTTCAGGTCTTCAATAAGATTAAAATTATTGCTACACCCCACCTACCACAATAATCCTTCACCCCACTGCAAATCAAGAAGATATCTATCGAAGTATTCAAAGACTCTACTTCCACATTTTCAGGAAAATAGTTTCAAAGGCTTGTGACCTTCTGTGAGAAAACATTAATCCTTCTCTTTGTTTTAAGTGAGGCATCCCTCATACATTTTAGGTTTAGATTTTGATTTTTATTGTCATGTACTCATGTACAAAAGTACAAGAGTACAGTGAAAGGTGTATAATGTCACTGCACAAGGTGCCATCTTAAGCACTAGTACCTAGGTACAGAATCATAAGAACAAGGTAAAAAGAGAGAACAAATTTAGAAGTTAAACATTACAGTAATTCTAAGTATTACATAGAAAATTAAAGAAATAAAGCTAAAAGTCAAACATGACAGGTCATTCATGTTTAAACAGTGATCCCTAGTTCTAGATTTTCTCTCAGGAGGACATATCTTTTCAATGCAAGTCCTGTCGAGAAATCTCAGAATCTTATATGTTTCAATTAAGTCGTCTCTTACTCTTCTAAACTGCAGCAGGTACAAGCTCACATGCTCAATCTTCCGTCTACAGACAATGCAGTATTTCTTGGCATTAGTTTACCTTTTGTAAAGTAGTTCCAATGCATTTACATCCTTTATGAATTATGATGACCAATATTGTATGTAGTGCTCTAGCTGTGGTCTCACCAATGCCCTGTATATCAGGAGCATTACATTCTTATTTTTGGATTTAATTCCACTCATGAGAAATGATATCATTCTATTGGCTTTTCTAATTACTTGGTTTGTTTGCATACATACATGCATGTCTGTAGCTCAGAGCTCTGCAATCTCTCATTATTTAGACAATCTGCATTTTTATTTTTTCTGCCAAAATGGTGAATTTCACAACTTCACACATTATACTCCATTTGCCAAATCTTTGTCTGCTCATTTAACTTCTCGATACCCCTGTGCAGCCAACTTTTGACCTTGTCACAACTTAATTTCCTGTTTAACTTTTGGCCATCAGCAAATTCAGCAGCTATACCTTCAGTTCCTTCATCTAAGTTATTTATTATTGTAACAATTTTAATATCTGAAATTGTATTATTATTGTAAAGTGTAAGAGGTTGACCCCCTAGCAATGATCCCTGTGGCCCTCCTCTCATTATGCCTTGCTAACCAAAAAATGATCCATATGTGTCAACTGAGATTGTAGGATTTTCTGAAGAAGGGTATAGGCCCAAAACTTCAGCCTCCCTGCTCCTCTGATGCTGCTTGGCCTTCAGTGTTCAGCCAGCTCTATACATTGTGATGTCATATATGTCTACAGTCTGCTTCCTGTTAGCTAGTCAATCTTCTGTCTACACCAATACGCTTCCCCCTACACCATAAGCTTTTATTTTCTGCAGTAGCCACATCAAATGTCTTCTTAAAATCTAAGTAGAGTACATGTACTGGGTCCCCTTTACACACAACACCTGTCACTTCATCATCAAAAAAAAATGGTTAAACATTATTTCTCTTTCACAAAAACAGTTTTTACACTGATTATTTTGAGTAATTCTAAGTGCTCTGTGATAATGTTTTAATAGCTTCTAACACCTTTCCTATGATAGCTCTTAAGCTAACTGATCGCTGGTTTCCTGCTTTCAGTCCCCTCTCGTCAGCTTGCAGCCCCAACAACTTCCTGAGCACCACTTCCCTGGGTGATTGTAATTTTCTTGAGTACCTTCCTCTCTTTCATTTCTGGAATGTTACTTATATTTTCCACAGCAAAGACTGAAGGAAAATACCTGGTAAATTTAGCAGACATTTCCTTGCTTTCCTTTGTTAACTTCACTCTCACTCTTAATGGTACCTTCACTCATCTTGTTAGCCTCTTTATTTAGAAATATGTGAAGGAACTCTTACTGTCTGTATTATGTTTCTCGCTAGCTTTCTCTTGCACTCTATTTTTTCCTCCTTACTCATCTTACAGTAATTGTTTTTTGTATGCATTCTGGGACATAATTCTGAGGGCTGTTCTTTGGTTGTCAGTCAAGGTAAAACATTTCTCATGTTTTAACATTGACAGTGAATGCTACTAGGCATTATCACCAGCAAGGGTATAGTAATTATTCCCTATTTCTGGCCCTGTCTCCTCTGAAATCATGGTCCTGCATACTTCCCAGTTGAAGTCAACAGGTAACAATCAAGAGCAGATAGCCAAGCTACATTGCCATGTCTGTATCTCACAGCGATTGAAATTTACTGTAACAATCTCACATACTGAAGGTGACATCCTTAATTTTGCAAGCTGGCCCAATATTCAATATACTTCCAGAAACGAAAGTAATTCATTGGCTTGGAAATGCATTTGGGGACTCTACTGACGTTGGACGCATTATGAAAATGTAAGTTTTTTCTCTCTCTTCAACAATTCCAAAGCAGGAACTCTACTGGAGCAAGTACATACCAGTTTCAGAGCAACATGCTAGAATACTTGACCTAATGGAACTGTTCAACTCTACAAGGACTGCGTAATTTTCAGAGAGTGGCATGGCTTCTCAAGAGCAATGAAGAATGGATAATAAATGGTGTCCTTGCTTGTGATGTATTCCTCCCAAACAATAATTAAAACACATAAATAATAAATGCCATATTTACTGGAGCAAGTGAGAGACTGAACATTCTGTGATGAGTAGCTTAACTCCTGACTCCCTGTATCCTCTCCATACCTAAATGATACAAGTCAGGAGCGTGATGGAATGCTCTCTTCTTGTCTGGATGGGTACACTAGCAATGACATTCAAGAAACTCAACACTATTCAGGGTAGCAGAGATAATAGGAACTGCAGATGCTGGAGAATCCGAAATAACAAGGTGTAGAGCTGGATGAATACAGCAGGCCAGGCAGTATCTTTGGAGCAGAAAAGCTGACATTTCGGGCCTAGACCACGTTAGCCTTCCTGCTCCTAAGATGCTGTTTGGCTTGCAGTGTTCATCCAGCTCTACGCGTTGTTATCCCACTATTCAGGGTAGCAGCTAGCTAACTGTAAAGCTAGCTTAACACCAGCTTTAAATCTACTCCCCACAATTATCAGAGTATCTTGGTTGAAGTGTATTGAGATTTCTGAAATACCCAGCCTAACAAGTTGTGAGAATACCTCCAAAAGCTTGTGATTTCAAATAAATCTGTTGGATTATAACTGGTCACTGTGTGACTTCTGACTTTGTCCACCCCAGTCCAACACTGGCACTTCCACATCATCAAATGAGATACCATCTAACAAGGGAGTCAACGGGTACCCATGGGTAGAGAGGAAGCTGGAGTTAAGGCCAGAGATAAGCTAGGATTTTAGTGAATGGTGGACCAGGTTAAAGGAGCCAAATAAACTGGTGCTGCACATAATTCATATGTTCGTATGTTGAGCACAACATTCTCAGTCTACATTCTAGTGTAGTACTGAAGGAAGGCTGCACCATCAGATTTGTCAGCTTTATGATGAGACACTAAACAGGGAGCCTGTGAGCCCATGTGGGTAGACACAAAACAATGTGGTATTGTTTGAAGGAAGAACGAGCGACCTATTCTCAAGGTCCCAGTCAGCATGTATCACTTGTGCGCATCTTTGCCCTTTGACAAATGTGGGAGGGTTTGTTTTGGTGAGCAAGGAGACTGTGGAGGGATATGTTCAAGGAGTTGAAAATGAGGTATTTGAATGACTAAGAAGTTCATTAACTGGTTCACTGTTATTGTTGGAAGTGATGGAGCAGGGCAGTGGGGATTAAGAAGATGGTCTATGTTAGGAAAGAGAAGGATAGAGAGATATTTCAGAAATAAAAACAGATATTTCTTGCAAAACTCAATAGGTCTGGCAGCATCTGTGGAGGAAAACAGAGTTAACATTTCTGGTTCAGTGGCCCTTCGTCAGAAAGAAGAGCTGATGCAGACATAGTTCGGAAGAAGAGTCGCTTGGCCTGAAATGTTAGCACTGCTTTTTTATCCACAGAAGCTGCCAGACCTGCTGAGATTTTCCAGCAATTTCTGTTTTTATTTCGGATGTGCAGCTCAGTGTTTTTTTTTATTGTGTTGAATGATATTTCTGCCCCAGCAAGATCCAGGAATAGTGATTGTCATATTTTGTTTCTGCAAGTGTTATTGATTTTCATCTGTTGTTGAATTGGTGAGTGATGATGCTTATGACATCAAAAGAACATTCTGGAAGAAATTACTGAGCTAGGTGATATGTGAGAGCTTGGTTATCAAAACAGCTGAGCTGAAAGTACCCTCACACCATGCTTGCATCTGCTCATGTTTGGTTAGCTCCCTAAAACCTCAATAAATTGTCTTGGCCACTTCCATTAAAGTTGGCATTGGTACTAACCACAAAAATAAAAGTGTGCTCCAAAGAATCAAAATAGGCAAAAATAAGTGGAAAAGTCTAAGAGCTGAAATAACATATTGTTATGGATTAATTAAAGCGTCTGACAAGCAAAACTGTATCAAAAACAGATGCCAACCGCAAAACTGCATTTTTTAAAATGCCTAAATTTGAGACTTCATGGGACAGTATACAGTGGGTATGGAATTTGTCGGAAATAAGAATCGAGAGATTTAGATGTGCTGCTAACTCAATACCAGCATCACACAAATTAAAATTGACGCTGATGGTCAGAATACCTTTTTAAAGCTATCACAATGCATTAATTTTGCGTAAAATTTAACTCAGGTGATCTTCAACTTGGTTTCTAGTATTTAGTTTTCTACTGATCTGTAGCTCTCACTCTCATTTGTGTTGTGTCTACTGTTGGAACAATTCCTACGATGCAACATTTGATTGGCCCCCTCAATATTTTAAATTTCCACATGGCATGTTATGTCGGAAATCATGTCATCGCAAAGCAACTTTGTTTTAATAAACAGGAAATTGTGGCTTACAAGTTACAAATTCCTGAACAACACAGAGCCTTCATCGAAGGGTTCATTTGCAGTACAGCCGGGGTCCTTTCAAGTTTATCTCTAATAATCTGTTTCATTTACTACTCAGCCTAGCTCGATGAAACATGTCAGGTAAAAAGTAACGAAGGGTGGTGCTCACGTCAATCTTTCACATGATTCAGTAGCAATCTCTCGTTTCACATAAATTCACATCAGGGTGCAAAATTAGGAAAAATGTTACTTTCTTAGCAGAAAACAGCAAGGCGGTTTTTGGCTGTGACCCCAGACCAATTCTGGTGTCGCAACTTGCACAGGTTCAACTCAGAAAGGGGAGGTGATGGCCTCATGGTATTATCACTGGACTGTTAATCCAGAAACCCAGCTCATGTTCTGGTGGATCTGGGTTCAAATGGTGGCATTTGATTTCAACAAAAATCTGGAAATAAGAGTCTAAATGATGGCAATTTTCGATTGCCAGGAAAAACCCATCTGGTTCTTTCATGCCATTTAATGAAGAAACTATATATCAGTCCAGACCCACAGCAATGTGGTTGACCCTTAACTGCTGTCTGAGCAATCAAGAATGGGCAATAAATGCTAGCCTGGCCAGTGGTGGTCTCATCCTGTGAATGAATAAACCTGAAGGAAATCATCTGCAGGATTATGTGATAAAGGTGTGGGTCCAGATTAAAAGTTCTTTCATAGAATGTAGGTGGACATAATAGACCAAATGTCTTCCTTCTCTGCTGAAAAGTTTTATCTGTTATCTATATCTTGCCTACTCTACACCTTGCCTTTTAGAGTACACACCATTGAAGGATTCCATTTGCAAAGTGTATACAATGTTGTGTCTCTGTCTGCAGCGAAACTGCAATTGATTTATAAGCCATAGCCACAAACATCATCAGACAGTAGGTTGCTTTAATGTCTACTTTATAAATTATAATGTACCTTTCCGTTTTAAATAAACAAACCCACGAGTTAACTGAGTTGTCAGTGATAATGTGCCCATTATCCTTACCATGGCACAATAATTTTATGAAATTCACCGGCTTACTCAGCAGAGACTAGAGTTTGAAAACAGGACAAGGGAATGTCCTTGGTGTGTATGATGCTATGGTGCATTGGCAAACTAAGTTTAGGAGGACAATGCACTGACAGACATTTAAAGTGATATTTTAGAATGCACAGAAAATATAAAATTGAAAGGGCTGGAACCACCATCTTGACTAACCATTAATTGGAAAGGGTAGAGATGGAATCAAATTGAAAGAGAAAGCATAACAGTTTACAAAGACAAAACTGAAGAATGACTAAAGAAATGGAGGGACCAGATGGTAATAGAGAGGATGTTTCCTCTCGTGGGGAAATTTAGAATAAGGCATCACTGATCAAAAAACAAGAATTACCCATTTAAACCAGAGATAAGCAAACATGTTTCATATCGAAGACAAGATAACAAAGTGTGGAGCTGGAAAATAACTCTTTTCTGGTGAAGGTTCTAGGCCCGAAAAGTCAGCTTTTGTGCTCCTGAGATGCTGCTTGGCCTGCTGTGTTCATCCAGCCCCACACTTTGTTATCTTGGATTCTCCAGCATCTGCAGTTCCCATTATCTCTCATCCTGAAGGCAAGGTGTCTTTGGAACTCTCGTCCTGAAAAGTTGAATATTTTTAAGCTGGAGATGGAGAGCAACTTGGTAAGCAAGGGGGTGAAAGATTATCAGGAAAAGGCAGGAATGTAGACTTGAAGATGCAATCAGGTCAGTTATGATTTTATTAAAGGGAAACCAAGCACAAGCGGTCGAATGGCCTACTGCATTTTGTTTGCCTGTTAACATGTAAATACTGTGGCTAAAGAGCCAAGTAGTTCACATCCTGACCCCTTATGCTGACTTGGGAGTATGTTGGAATATTCTCCATTTACCTGGCTGACTGCAGGTCCAAAAATATTCAAGACGTTCTACACCCTCCAGAATGAAGTAACTTTTTTGACTGGCATCTTGTCCACACCTTGTATGTTCATTCCCTTCACTAACAGTGCATGGTGATTGCAACATGTCTGGAAATGTTTACTGTAGATGCACTGAAACACATTACAAAAGATGCTCTGCCAAACCTGTGATCTAACCAAAACAAAAAGAAAGGCATGCATTAAATGGCACTGCATGTTCGTGAGCACTCTGTGTTGCAAAGTGTTTTTCAGCTAATGAAGTGCTTTTGAAATGAGTTCACTATTGTACTTTGGAAAGTGCAGCAAGAAATTTGAGCACAGTAGGCTTTCAAAAACAGCAATTACAAAATAACCAGGTAATCTGTTTTGTAAGAGAGATAATGGGAACTGCAGATGCTGGAGAATTCCAAGATAATAAAATGTGAGGCTGGATGAACACAGCAGGCCAAGCAGCATCTCAGGAGCACAGAAGGGTCTAGGCCCGAAACGTCAGCTTTTGTGCTCCTGAGATGCTGCTTGGCCTGCTGTGTTCATCCAGCCTCACATTTTATAATCTGTTTTGTAATGTTGGTTGAAGGGTAAACATTGGCCAGGATCTCAAGAATAACACTACTTCTTCAAAACGGTATAATGGGATCTTTCAAATCGATAAAAATAAATAAATCAATCAATAGTAACATTTGAGAGGCTAGTTATGGCCTCAGTTTAGCATCTAATCCAAAACCTTTGGTGTTGACAGCTGCTATGATAGAAAGAAATATGCTTAATCTTTCTCTGCTCCCTTTTAGTTTGCTTTCATTTGGTACAAATAATCAGTTGTTAATTATTGTCAGTACTAAAATGTGGTCCACAGGTGTCAAATCATGACGGCAGTATTGATTCATGGAAACCCTTTTGGACAGAGTACAGATTCACATTGACACCACATAAGGGAATCTGAATTGTCAATTTGTTGGTGGTGTTGAGTTGCAGCTACCAGATCCCATTGGTTGCTGTGGGA
Organism: Stegostoma tigrinum; assembly: GCF_030684315.1. NCBI lineage: Eukaryota > Metazoa > Chordata > Chondrichthyes > Orectolobiformes > Stegostomatidae > Stegostoma > Stegostoma tigrinum. Next base: position 55,241,911 of record NC_081369.1, read on the forward strand.
GAGCTGGAGGCCAGTCTATTTTACAGGCTGCTGTTGCTCACATTACAGTCCTGGCTCGTGACATGGAATCAAAGATTTCTTTTTTCTCTCTCTACATGCATGTATGTCTTGAAGCCAACCATCACACATTGCCCGGCATCCAGAAGTATAATACTAAAACATGCCAAGGTAGCATAACATTAACAAGGTAACATAAGTCCTATCTGACTGAGACAAACCACAGAATGCGCCCTTGCATCCTGCAATGCTCTTTTTATTCATTTTAAAGATATAGGTGTCATTAGCTAGGACAGTAATTATTGTCCATGCCTATTTGCCTAGAGGATAGTTAAGATACAACTGTATTGATGTGGGTCTGGAGTCACATGCAGGTCAGACTGGGTAAGGATGGTGATTACCTTCCTAAATGGATATTAGTGAACCAGATGGATTTTTCCCTGACAATCAGCAATGCTTTCATGGTTATCATTAGGCTCTTAATTTCAGGGTTTTTTTTATTGCATTAAAATTTCATCATCTGCCATGGTAGGATTTGACCCTGAATCCCCAGAACATTACCTGTGTCTCTGCACTAATAGTCTAGCAATAATATTAAGTAATTTAGTGTGAGGTTTGTTTAATTTTTTCAACGAATGCACTGCTGAAATACATGGCTGGCTTTTATTCTAAAATATCCTCATTGTAAAATATATAGAAATAATATCATAAGTATACATATTTTGTATTGTTTAATCCTTCCTGAACCAACACCAGTGCCTTCGTACCATTTATACCACACACGGTGGCTCAGTGGTTAGCACTGCTGCCTCACAGTGCCAGGGACCTGGGTTCAGTTTCACCCTCGGGCGACTGTCTGTGTGGAGTTTGCACATTCTCCCTGTCTTTGCATGGGTTTTCTGTGGGTACTCCGGTTTCCTCCCTCAAAGTTGTGTAGGTTAGGTGAATTGGCTAAGCTAAATTGCCTGTAGTGTTCAGGGGTCTGTAGATTAGTGGGCTATAGCGGGGTGGGTCTGGGTGGGACACTCCAAGGGTCAGTGTGGACTTGTGGGCCAAAGGGCTGATTTCCACACTGCAGGGATTCTATGGCTGTTCCTGGGAGGATGACAGTATACTGTAGAAGGAAACGGAATGACAATGATCACAATCACTGAATGAATGGGATGAAACAAAAGCTTGCCAGCACAATTTTAGAAAAGAGCGATGAGAGCCATGTTGTCCTGGAATGCATTTTTATACAATCTGCTTTCATCGAATAGTTCAATGAATATGCATCTGTGAATCTATTATTCCGTTCTTACATTGTCACCTCAGTTAACCATTGAAAAATATTTTCCTTGACCCTTGCAGAGCCCAAACTAAACATGTAAAGAAATGTTCATAGAACAATTTGTGTGATGTAATGGTAACGTTACTAGGCTAGTAATTAAAATATCAGGCTTTATTCTGGGTACATAGGTTCAAATCCCTCTCTGGCAGATGGTGAAACATGAATTCAGTACAAAGAATCTGGTATGGAAAAGCTAGTCTGTGGCAACCACATTGACAGTAACAGAAAAACAACTAGTTCACTAACGTTCTTGTGAAAAGGAGATCTGGGCTACATGTGACTCCAGACATTCAACAATTAGGGACAAATGCTGGTCTAGTCACACCCATGAATAATAAAAATATTGTAAAGGCAATGATATTTATGAATGGTAAAATTGCAGTTCTTTTTGGAAAACTGTGGCAAACCTTATACTTTGTGACAAATTTACTTTGATATGGTACAGATGCTAATCCAATGATTTTTTTTCATGGTTCATCTTTGATTCAAAGATTTTTGATACTGTACTCATCTGCCAGGACTGGATCGAACAAGAACACTTCCATTCATTCCTTCTGCCAATACTGAAGACAGAAAATGACCTTATCAGAAAGCATTAAAACTCAGGTATGGTTCAGAGCTCAAGATCCAGCCAGATGAAAAATCATTAGCCAAACATAAATTCAGCATCTTTTGTTGTCAAGGAGAACAAATTCCTCAGAACTGATAGTGACTGGGAAAACATCAGTTTATATGCAGAAAATAGGGAGGTGGGTGGGGTAGGGAGTAAATGATAGGATAGAGCCCAAAGAGAAAGACCGTTGGACACACAAAGGAATTGCTAATGATCAGGGTGGGAGGCTGAATAGTTGTTAATGGAGACTGTTAGTGACTTACAACTGGGGGTATTTAAGGGCAGGCTATGTGGTAACAAGGCTTGGGACCGTTCCCTCCGGGCCACCCTGGTCCACACCTCCTTCACCCCAACACATCCCCACAGCCCTACGGCACCTTTCCCTGTAACTGGTGAAGGTGCAACACCTGCCTATTTACCTCCTCCCTCCCCAGTATCCAAGGGCTCAAACACACCTTCCAGGCGAAGCAACACTTCACCTGCACTTCCCAGAATCTGGTCTATTGCATTTGCTGCTCACAATGTGGTCTCCTCCACATTGGGGAAACGAAGTGGAGACTTGGCAACCAGTTCACAGAGCGTTCTGCTCACTAAAAAGACCCTGAACTACCTGTTGCCTGCCACTTCAATGCACCACCCTGCTCACAGGCCAACATCTCTGTCTCTGGCTTGCTGCAGTGTTCCAGTGAGGCCCAATGCAAGCTGGAGGAACAACACCTCATTTTACGGCTGGGGACCCTACAGTCCTCTGGACTCAACATTGAGTTCAATAGTTTTAGGGCCTAAGCTCTCCAAAGTCCCAGCCCTCTACACCACAGACCAGGCCTTATTTCCATACAGAGATAATGGGAACTGCAGATGCTGGAGAATCTGAGATAACAAAGTGTGAAGCCTGAAGAACACAGCAGGCCAAGCAGCATCTTACGAGCACAAAAGCTGATGTTTTGGGCCTAGACCCTTCATTAGAAAAGGGGGATGGGGAGAGGGTGCTGAAATAAATAGGGAAAGAGGGGGAAGCAGATTGAAGGTAGATTGCCGTGGGAGAGAGATCCCCTGAAGTTGGTCCGGAGGGAGGAGGGTAACTTCTTCAGGTTAGGCATCCCTGGAAGAGGCTCCGCAGTGAGGTTAAAATTGTATCAGAGATATTGGGAACTACAGAGCTGGAGAATCCGAGATAACACAATGTGCTTTAGTGATAATGGGAACTGCAGATGCTGGAGAATCCAGTGTAATGAAATGTGAGGCTGGATGAACACAAAAGGCCCAGCAGCATCTCAGGAGCACAAAAGCTGACGTTTCGGGCCTAGACCCTTCATCAGAGAGGGGGATGGGGTGAGGGTTCTGGAATAAATAGGGAGAGAAGGGGAGGCGGACCGAAGATGGAGAGAAAAGAAGATAGGTGGAGAGGAGAGTATAGGTGGGGAGGTAGGGAGGGGATATGTCAGTCCAGTGAAGACGGACAGGACAAGGAGGTGGGATGAGGTTAGTAGGTAGGAGATGGAGGTGCGGCTTGGGGTGGGAGGAAGCGACGGGTGAGAGGAAGAACAGGTTAGGTAGGCAGAGACAGGTTGGACTGGTTTTGGGATGCAGTGGGTGGAGGGGAAGAGCTGGGCTGGTTGTGTGGTGCAGTGGGGGGAGGGGACGAAGTGGGCTGGCTTTGGGATGCGGTGGGGGAAGGGCAGATATTGAAGTTGGTGAAGTCCACATTGATACCATTGGGCTGCAGGGTTCCCAAGCGGAATATGAGTTGCTGTTCCTGCAACCTTCGGGTGGCATCATTGTGACACTGCAGGAGGCCCATGATGGACATGTCATCTAAAGAATGGAAGGGGGAGTGGAAATGGTTTGCGACTGGGAGGTGCAGTTGTTTATTGCGAACCGAGCGGAGGTGTTCTGCAAAGCGGTCCCCAAGCCTCCGCTTGGTTTCCCCAATGTAGAGGAAGTCACACCGGGTACAGGGGATGCAGTATACCATATTGGCAGATGTGCAGGTGATCCTCTGCTTAATGTGGAAAGTCATCTTGGGGCCTGGGTTAGGGGTGAGGGAGGAGGTGTGGGGGCAAGTGATCTTGGGGCCTGGGATAGGGGTGAGGGAGGAGGTGTGGGGGCAAGTGATCTTGGGGCCTGGGATAGGGGTGAGGGAGGAGGTGTGGGGGCAAGTGATCTTGGGGCCTGGGATAGGGGTGAGGGAGGAGGTGTGGGGGCAAGTGATCTTGGGGCCTGGGATAGGGGTGAGGGAGGAGGTGTGGGGGCACGTGACTTTCCACATTAAGCAGACGTTCACCTGCACATCTGCCAATGTGGTATACTGCATCCACTGTACCCGGTGTGGCTTTCTCTACATTGGGGAAACCAAGTGGAGGCTTGGGGACCACTTTGCAGAACACCTCCGCTCGGTTCGCAATAAACAACTGCACCTCCCAGTCGCAAATCATTTCCATTCCCCTTCCCATTCTTTAGATGACATGTCCATCATGGGCCTCCTGCAGTGCCACAATGATGCCACCCGAAGGTTGCAGGAACAGCAACTCATATTCCGCTTGGGAACCCTGCAGCCCAATGGTATTAATGTGGACTTCACCAGCTTCAAAATCTCCCCTTCCCCCACCGCATCCCAAAACCAGCCCACTTCGTCCCCTCCCCCCACTGCACCACACAACCAGCCCAGCTCTTCCCCTCCACCCACTGCATCCCAAAACCAGTCCAGCCTGTCTCTGCCTCCCTAACCTGTTCTTCCTCTCACCCATCCCTTCCTCCCACCCCAAGCCGCACCTCCATTTCCTACCTACTAACCTCATCCCACCTCCTTGATCTGTCCATCTTCCCTGGACTGACCTATCCCCTCCCTACCTCCCCACCTATACTCTCTCCACCTATCTTCTTTTCTCTCCATCTTCGGTCCGCCTCCCCCTCTCTCCCTATTTATTCCAGAACCCTCTCCCCATCCCCCTATCTGATGAAGGGTCTAGGCCCGAAACGTCAGCTTTTGTGCTCCTGAGATGCTGCTGGGCCTGCTGTGTTCATCCAGCCTCACATTTCATTACAATGTGCTTTATCCTTGTTTCCAATTAGCCTGCCATTACACACCCCCTGTTGATGGTCCTTAACAGTTCCCATTAACAACTATTCACCCCTGTAGCCTGATCATTAGCAACTGCTTTGTCTGTCCAACTGTCTTTCTCTTTCTTTGGGCTCTATCCTGTTGTTTACTCCCTACTCCACCTACCTCCCTAATTTCTGCAAATAAACTGACGTTTTCCCAGCCACGATAATAAAATGTGAAGCTGGATGAACACAGCAGGCCCAGCAGCATCTCAGGAGCACAAAAGCTGACGTTTCAGGCCTAGACCCTTCATCAGAGAGGGGGATGGGGGGAGGGAACTGGAATAAATAGGGAGAGAGGGGGAGGCGGACCGAAGATGGAGAGTAAAGAAGATAGGTGGAGAGAGTGTAGGTGGGGAGGTAGGGAGGGGATAGGTCAGTCCAGGGAAGACGGACAGGTCAAGGAGGTGGGATGAGGTTAGTCGGTAGCTGGGGGTGCGGCTTGGGGTGGGAGGAAGGGATGGGTGAGAGGAAGAACCGGTTAGGGAGGCAGAGACAGGTTGGACTGGTTTTGGGATGCAGTGGGTGGGGGGGAAGAGCTGGGCTGGTTGTGTGGTGCAGTGGGGGGAGGGGATGAACTGGGCTGGTTTAGGGATGCAGTAGGGGAAGGGGAGATTTTGAAACTGGTGAAGTCCACATTGATACCATATGGCTGCAGGGTTCCCAAGCGGAATATGAGTTGCTGTTCCTGCAACCTTCGGGTGGCATCATTGTGGCAGTGCAGGAGGCCCATGATGGACATGTCATCAAGAGAATGGGAGGGGGAGTGGAAATGGTTTGCGACTGGGAGGTGCAGTTGTTTGTTGCGAACTGAGCGGAGGTGTTCTGCAAAGCGGTCCCCAAGCCTCCGCTTGGTTTCCCCAATGTAGAGGAAGCCGCACCGGGTACAGTGGATGCAGTATACCACATTGGCAGATGTGCAGGTGAACCTCTGCTTAATGTGGAATGTCATCTTGGGGCCTGGGATGGGGGTGAGGGAGGAGGTGTGGGGACAAGTGTAGCATTTCCTGCGGTTGCAGGGGAAGGTGCCGGGTGTGGTGGGGTTGGAGGGCAGTGTGGAGCGAACAAGGGAGTCACGGAGAGAGTGGTCTCTCCGGAAAGCAGACAGGGGTGGGGATGAAAAATTGTCTTGTGTGGTGGGGTCGGATTGTAAATGGCAGAAGTGTCGGAGGATAATGCGTTGTATCCGGAGGTTGGTAGGGTGGTGTGTGAGAACGAGGGGGATCCTCTTGGGGCGGTTGTGGCGGGGGCGGGGTGTGAGGGATGTGTCGCAGGAAATGCGGGAGACGCGGTCAAGGGCGTTCTCAATCACCGTGGGGGGAAAGTTGCGGTCCTTAAAGAACTTGGACATCTGGGATGTGCGGGAGTGGAATGTCTTATCGTGGGAGCAGATGCGGCGGAGGCGGAGGAATTGGGAATAGGGGATGGAATTTTTGCAGGAGGGTGGGTAGGAGGAGGTGTATTCTAGGTAGCTGTGGGAGTCGGTGGGCTTGAAATGGACATCAGTTACAAGCTGGTTGCCTGAGATGGAGACTGAGAGGTCCAGGAAGGTGAGGGATGTGCTGGAGATGGCCCAGGTAAACTGAAGGTTGGGGTGGAAGGTGTTGGTGAAGTGGATGAACTGTTCGAGCTCCTCTGGGGAGCAAGAGGCGGCGCCGACACAGTCATCAATGTACCGGAGGAAGAGGTGGGGTTTGGGGCCTGTGTAGGTGCGGAAGAGGGACTGTTCCACGTAACCTACAAAGAGGCAGGCATAGCTGGGGCCCATGCGGGTGCCCATGGCCACCCACTTATTCTGTAGGAAGTGGGAGGAGTCAAAAGAGAAGTTGTTGAGTGTGAGGACGAGTTCAGCTAGGCGGATGAGAGTGTCGGTGGAGGGGGCCTGGTCGGGCCTGCGGGACAGGAAGAAGCGGAGGGCCTTGAGGCCATCTCCATGCGGAATGCAGGTGTACAGGGACTGGACGTCCATGGTGAAGATGAGGTGTTGGGGGCCAGGGAATTGGAAGTCCTGGAGGAGGTGGAGGGCGTGGGTGGTGTCACGGACATAGGTGGGGAGTTCCTGGACCAAAGGGGAGAAAATGGAGTCCAGATAGGTGGAGATGAGTTCGGTGGGGCAGGAGCAGGCTGAGACGATGGGTCGACCAGGGCAGGCAGGTTTGTGGATTTTGGGAAGGAGATAGAAACGGGCCGTGCGGGGTTGGGGAACAATGAGGTTGGAGGCTGTGGGTGGGAGGTCCCCTGAGGTGATGAGGTCATGAATGGTGTTGGAGATGATGGTTTGGTGCTCGGGTGTGGGGTCATGATCGAGGAGGCGGTAGGAGGTGGTGTCGGAGAGTTGGCGTTTTTTTCTGGCCTCGGCGATGTAGAGGTCAGTGCGCCATACTACCACTGCGCCACCCTTGTCTGCGGGTTTGATGGTGAGGTTGGGGTTGGAGCGGAGGGCTGCCCGTTCTGCGGGGGAGAGGTTGGAGTGGGTGAGAGGGGTGGAGAAGCAGCCATATGGTATCAATGTGGACTTCACCAGTTTCAAAATCTCCCCTTCCCCTACTGCATCCCTAAACCAGCCCAGTTCATCCCCTCCCCCCACTGCACCACACAACCAGCCCAGCTCTTCCCCCCCACCCACTGCATCCCAAAACCAGTCCAACCTGTCTCTGCCTCCCTAACCGGTTCTTCCTCTCACCCATCCCTTCCTCCCACCCCAAGCCGCACCCCCAGCTACCTACTAACCTCATCCCACCTCCTTGACCTGTCCGTCTTCCCTGGACTGACCTATCCCCTCCCTACCTCCCCACCTACATCCTCTCCACCTATCTTCTTTACTCTCCATCTTCGGTCCGCCTCCCCCTCTCTCCCTATTTATTCCAGTTCCCTCCCCCCATCCCCCTCTCTGATGAAGGGTCTAGGCCCGAAACGTCAGCTTTTGTGCTCCTGAGATGCTGCTTGGCCTGCTGTGTTCATCCAGCCTCACATTTTATTATCTTGGAATCTCCAGCATCTGCAGTTCCCATTATCTCTGATACTAGTTTTCCCAGCCACTATCAGTTCTGAGGAAGGGTCACCAGACCCAGAACGTTAACTCTGTTTTTTCCTTCGCAGATACTGCCAGACCTGCTGAACTTTTCCTGAAGCTGCTTGGCCTGCTGTGTTCATCCAGCTCCACACTTTGTTATCTTGGATTCTCCAGCATCTGCAGTTCCCACTATCTCTGAGCTTTTCCTGCAACTTTGTCTTTGAAATCATTAATGGACTTGAATGTCTAAATTGACTCTTAAAATTAACATCCTGTAGTTCAAGTTGGTACAAAAGGAATGTAGCGAAAATATTCCAAATTCCTCCTACCATATGTTCAATTGGCTGGATCTTACTGCTGATATATTTCCCTGAGTACTTGGGCTGCTATTGATCATGTATGAGCATAGAGTGCAAATGCTTGTAAGCTATTAAACCAGGAGGGGTTGCAACTAAGCCTCGTGCTTCTTAAAGACAATCACTGGGGGTAAGGATGAAGAGGTGATGCTATTTACGCTGAAGTCCAAGGTTTGGCAAGGAGAAGTATAGTTCCTGTACCATGGCTCCAACTGAGTTCAATGCGACGTAGTGTGGATTGTGGTTGTTACTTAGGATCTTTAGATCCGTGCTGCTTCGTGCTAAACTGAGCATCGCTCAATAAACATTTTCACTGAACTGCATTGCCATACAGCTCTGAGCATTTATGCCCTTCGATCAGTTTGCCAATGCCATTCCCAACATTGACTTCTGATTTTGAAAGTTGCTGCCATGCATGGAACTTGGAGGTCTAATGCAGAAGAAAAAAAAGTAAATGGAATGTAACTTACAATATGTGGGCCAGCTGATGAATTGTGGCTAGCTTTAGCCTATGTGCAGCACTTCAGCTTCTGACAACAATGGAATTTTTCAATCTCCGCATTTTAGTAGCAGGGCGTATTGGGTTACTGATTGAGAACAAATATAGCTGTGCTGATGGAAAGGTATGCAATGCTAGACCGTCACTCTTACTGTCAGAATTAGAGTGTTATTTTCACACCACTACGACACAATATTAAAGGACTCTGTCACCTTTATGCAAAAATGTTCATAACATCCCAAAAAAGTTCACTTTATGTAATTCTTTTCTTGCTGGGATCTTCAGAGGAAAACAAGAAATAAGAGGAAGGAGAGCACCATTAGTAAGTTTAGAATTATTTTTAAAATGCATCATTAACAAAATGGATTTTACTTTTGCTGTGAAGCCATGAATAGAAATTACAATGTGGATACAGACCCCTTAATCCATGTTTTTATTTATGCTTTATACAGGTAGTAGTCTTGCTCTAATTCACATGCCCTACTACTAGTTCATTCAGGAAACATTTGGAAGAAAGCTGGAACAGGGAAAGGAGGGAGAATCACTTAAGGCCATTCAGCCCAGTTTGAGTGTGCCAACTCTTTGGACGAGCTAGCCAATTAGCTCTGCTTTTTCCTTTGATCCTTGCCATTTCCCACCTTCCTTCATTTTCCTTCTGAAGAGTGCCAGTGAATCTACACCTACCACCCTTTTGGGCAGTGTACTCCGAATTAGAACAGCTCACTGCCTGAAAAATGCTGCCCTCATACCTTAAGATTTTTTGCCAATTGTCTGAAATCTGACCCCTCTAGTTACTGACCCTTCTGCAAGTGAAAGGTTACCAGGAATTGGTGGGAATCTGGATTTGAGGTAATAATAAGATCAACCATGAAGGGGAACCTAGAGAAACACCAAAGAATAAAGGAAAAGAAGGATGAATTGGATAAGGTTGACAAAGAAGTTGTGAGGTGACTAGGGTGGACCTGACAGATTCAATGACCTGATTTTGTGATGTAAGTACACTGCAATACAATGTTCCATCCCTGATTTTGAATTCTACTCAGCTGAAGAGAACCCTAGTCTTTGATTTACACGCATTATGCCTCTTTCTTCCTATTGCATTCAGATTAGTTCCAACTAATCACATTATTATAAGGTTATTCAGTTCACACTAGAACATTAGACTGTTGAGTTCTAAAACTTTATAATTGGCTAAAATTTGAAACATTTAATTTTCTGGCAGGTATAAACATCTATGGTTTGACATTTGAAGCGTGGGAATTAAAATCAGATATTCAGCGTCTAAAGTGACCGGAGAATATTATCCATCTTCCATCGTATACATGTATAACGTAAATGTCGACCTATTCCAAGCTGATTAACAGAGCATTTGCGATTTTTAAGGGTAGTCCTGCGTATTTTCAGCATTACATCACGGGGGACCATCAAGAAATCCCTCCCTACTCTTGACTCAGTGGAAGAAATGGTTATCTCCAGTTTAGAAAGTTGTGGTTTCAATCCTGACTATGAATACAAGCACTTTACCTTGACTGTAATAGCTCAGGGAGTACTGTATTGTCAAAGGTGTAGCCTTTCTGAGAACGTGTTAAACTGAGACCCCACCTACTTATCTAGTCAGATATAAACCATCTGATGGCACATTTTTCTCAAAAACAGAAAGAATTCCTTTGAAGCCAAGGCAGAAGACTATTGGCACCAATAATTCTATTATTGAATTTCTTCTCACTTCATTTTAATTAAAGTGAAAACTTTTGTGGGCAATGCAATATGATTCTGTAAAAGGTAGCAGATTCAAGACTAACTTTCAAAAGAGCTGTATATACCATAGCATTTTTAAAATAGTAGACTATCTCAGGGTGATTCACGAGAGAATTTGCTGAACAAAATACGACACTGAACCACATGAAGGAGATATTAGGATGTGGGTACTTTCCCAGATGACCACACATGATACATTTTCCGATTGCCACTTCTACCAATGTGTCATACTGGGTGAGGGTTGTTTGAGGTAGCTCACTGTCACCAATCCTCTCAGTCCTCGTTCTGCCTAGGGATTATCTGCTGATTGCTCTTTAGAGCAGGGGGTGGGTAGCTCAACTGGTTGGGTGGTTGGTTTGTGATGTAACATGACACCACACTGTGGGTTCCAATCCTGCACCAACTGAGGTGAAGGTCTTGCTTCCTCAACCTTGTCCCCAGGCTGAGGCATGGGGATTGTCAGGGTAATCTCATCAGTGATCATCTCTCTATTATAAGAGAGTGGGACTCTGGTGACTTTATCTCTATCTGGTGGCAGAGGACACACCACCACACAAGATCTGCAGAACAGGCACTGTTATCAGTAAGGCTTATGGTAATCAGTGCATTGCATTTGGTCAGGTGTATTTACTAGAATCTCAGGAGCCAATGCCTGCTCCAATCCAAGCTACAGTAGAACACCTTGAGCAGAGTCTTAAGTAAGAGACATGGAAACATGTGACCCACACAGTCTACTGGCATGACAGAGTGATCCCTATTAGGCCAATATTTCTTCATACAACTGAAAAATGGATTTTAGGACACTTGTGTCACACACCAGCATAGGATCTCTTAATGTCGACCATCATTCTTGAGGGAACAAGGAACCACGCTCACACCTGACAATGAATAACTCAGTAGAACTAAACCTAGTGTTGTCATAAAGAGGAATATCAATGGTACAACTCTGAGGGACCTCAGGGTTCATGTGCATAATTAAATCTGGACAAAATCACTCATCAGTCTCAAAAGAGCCAGACAAATTGAAACAGTCGTTATGAAGGCTTATAGGATCCTTGGGCTTATAAATAGAGACACAGAGTGTAAAATCAAGGAAGTAATGCTACACCTCTCCAACTCATTGGTCAGATCACATTTGCAAAACTCTGATCAGTTTTGGCCATCTTACTTAAGGAAGGATGTTAAAGACCCGGAGGCGGCTCAAAGGAGATTTACTAGAATGAACGCAGCAATGAGGGATTTTAGATACAAGGAATGATTAGAGAAATTGGACCTATTCCCCTTGCAGCAGAGAAGATTAACAGCTGATCTTATTCAGATGCTCAAAAATTATGAACAAATTTGACAGAGTAAAGAAGATATTCCGTTTCAGCTAGTTGGTAAAGTGGTAAAACTCTCTCATACTATGATATGCCCATATCTTTGCTTCCCCCTCCTTTCTGGCACAACTTAAATGGTTTGTATTGTCTGGCTGTGAAATGCTGATACTATCATAAAGTCTTTGCTGGCATGACACTAAAATTTCAAGACGTTCTGAATATAATTTCAGCTGTGTTCAACACAATCAGATTGACACACACGTTTGAAGCTAGATCTGAATCATAAATTTTCAAAATGAATGTTCATCATTCTACATTAAAACATTGCCAAATCAATACGACTGAATTGCTTTGTAATAATCACCAAATTGTCAGCTAACCTCAAGGCAAAACATTCTCCAATTCTAAAATTCTAGGTTCACCTATCATTTACCCTATACTCAAGGTTAAACGCAGAATTACAAGGGCTGTAACATGACACCCACTCTTAGCTACATCCCATCTATTAAATATCCATCCTTTCCTCCCACCTTCTATTTCACATTCACATGCTGCACCTCCACCATTTGACAAACATCTATTCTATACATACATAGGTGACATTCATTATGTAGGCATCTGATTGCTGTTTATGGGACCTTGCTGTGCACAAATTAGCTGCTGCATTTCTTCGAACAGAATTGTGACAATGCTTTGGAAGTGAACAAATTGCTGTGAGGTGCTTTGTGAAACATAGAAGGCTTCAGATATTGTTCGTCCCTTCTCTGCTAAATGTCTTTGCTTGGTCTGTTTTTTCCAGTGGGTTGCCTGACAGGTTCTAAAATCCAAGATAACAAAGTGTGAAGCTGAATGAACACAGCAGGCCAAGCAGCATCTCAGGAGCACAAAAGCTGACGTTTCGGGCCCAGACCCTTCATCAGAGAGGGGGATGGGGAGAGGGTTCTTCGGTCCACCTCCCCCTCTCTCCCTATTTATTCCAGTTCCCTCTCCCCATTCCCCTCTCTGATGAAGGGTCTAGGCCCGAAACGTCAGCTTTTGTGCTCCTGAGATGCTGCTTGGCCTGCTGTGTTCATCCAGCTTCACACTTTATTATTTAGGATTCTCCAGCATCTGCAGTTCCGATTATCTCTAAAATACAAGACTTCATTTTCAAACCTATTGCTCTCCCTTGCTTACTTTAATTTCTTGTCATGTGGAGATATCAACAAATAGTGGTTCTTAATGGAATCTTGTCAGCAGCAAAATGAAATCTAAGTCATGGTCACAGTCCGCACCTCACCCTTGATTGGGTATGCTTGCCATATACTAAGCTGGCAAAACTAAATCACAGGATGAACTAATCATCCCTATAACATTTAAAACTGCAGAAAATGCTAAAGGGGAGAATGAAAACTTTTAAATGACTGTATAAGTGCAGCAGACATCAATGATAATCAAGATAATAATTTGCAGCTTTCAAGTTCTCCTGTACGTAAGGCTGCACATGAGTTATGGTTAATGGGGAATTTGGTCTATACTTAAGAACTTCCAGTTGTGAGGGATTATGACTAATTGTGGCCCAGTGATGCAGGTCACATAAATAAATGAATGCAACCTTGGCAACATGTCAACTGTTCACTTTAAAAAGTAATTTAATGTCCTGAGTAGATAGAGTGACTCCCTCCCTCACATTTGATTGAGTTCAACCAAGTTGGCCAACTGTGTATGCTGGGCTCGCTCACATGTCATACAATCCAGAGTTGTGAATCTACTTGTAGTTGACTCATTCATAAAGCAGGTACAGTGTGGCAGGGCTGCTCCGCTCTCCCTAAAAGCCTGAGATGACGGCTGTGACATAACCATGTAACTAAAATTAAAACTGAAAGAACTGCGGATGCTGTAAATCAGGAACAAAATCAGAAGTTGCTGGTTAAGCTCAGCAGGTTTGGCAGCATCTGTGAAGAAAAAATATCAGAGTTAACGTTTTGGGTCCGGTGACCCTACCTCAGAACGAACATAACCTTCGTCAAACGAATGTAACTGAGGTGTTGAGGCTTAAATTTGAGTCTTGAGCAATCTGCCTGGGATGTGTCCAAGGTACACCAAAGCCAGAGGTCCTGGGGACTGTCCAAATTGCTCTGTTGGGCTTGTGATCATAACTGTGGCAAGTTGGGGACAGCCACCTTCTTAATACCAAGGCCTGACTGATTTAGGCCACTTGGAGACAAGCCCAGCAGAGGGGCTGGGAATTGGAGAAGCTCCTGTTGGGGCTTGGTGTTTTGGGATTTGGAGTCATAACCAGGGCATGCAAGCTCTTAGTTGCAAGCAGCACAATATGCTAAGCTTTTAAAAAGAACTTTATCAAAGGCATTTTCTCTTCAGTGACTGCTTTATCATCAGTAGAATAGGGTGTTTTGTGGCCTGGAAAAGTAGTCTTACACATGCCCCACTGTCTTCAAATTAATTTAGGTCTGAAAATGTGCTCTGATGATAAATTTCAAAATTTCAGTGATGCATATGCTAAAAGAAGATCCTACCAAATTTATCAGTGGAGCAGGTGATCATTCACAAAGTGCAGTAGAGTGGGGGCCTTCCCATTGCTAAATCTATTGCTCTTTTGTCTGTTTTGCACCAGTAATTCTTGATCTGCAAAAGTTCAACTAATCATTATTACTGATCCAGATATGTACTGATTCAAAAATAGAAAGTGCTGGAGAAACTCAGCATGTGTTGAGAGTGAAAGAGAGTTCACATTTTAATCCTGTTTATCCTTCTTCAGAATAAAAAATAGCTAAAAATTCTCTTAGTAATACTTACTGTGGACCTATCGCTCTCTCTCTTCTACAAAATCCTGCTTTGCCTTTTATCCTGTTACAGCAGTGATCCCTAATTTGCCTCACCATCTAATCCTTCACTAACCTTTCCCTTTAGTTTCACTTGCTCCTCCCCATCTTGGTCAACAGTAGAAATATCACTTCTTTCCGTCCTTTATCTTCAGTTTTGAAGAAGAGTCCTATTGATCTTGAAATATTAAGTCTGTTTCTATCCCCGCAGTTGCTGCCAGATTTACTCCAGCGCTCTGTTTTTATTTTAAATTCCCAGCACCTGCAGAATTTCACTTCCATTTGAATTTCTCCCACCCCATTCCACCAAATTAAACAGCTTCTTTACCCATCTCCAACAGCATTTCAAGAAATAAACCAATGTGCTCAAAGAGAAATAGTGATCCACCATTTGATTTAATGTTCCAATGATTTTGCTTATGGGTTTTCACTCACTGTAATGTCCAGGAGCTTAATCCTCAACTCCTGGGTACTGCAGGAACAACCTTGGTTTCCTTCCCTGTACATCCATGACCACCCATCTGCATTTGAAATGCTTTAAATTTCAAAAATGTACTTGATGCATAAAATAAATACAGTCACTAAAGCAGCTTGCATATGAAGAAAACAAACTAACATAGAACATAGATCATAGAACATAGAACATAGAAAAGTACAGCACAGTACAGGCCCTTCGGCCCACGATGTTATGTCGTGGAATAATCCTAATCAAAAAATAAAATAACCTAACCTACATTCCCCTCAATTCACTGCTGTCCATGTGCATGTCCAGCAGTCACTGAAATGTCACTAATGACTCCGCTTCCGTGACTACCACTGGCAAACTATTCCATGCGCTCGCAACTCTCTGGGTGAAGAGAGTTTGACCCAGTGGTTAGCACTGCTGTCTCACAGTGCCAAGGGCCCAGTTTGACTCCACCCTTGGGCGACTGTCTGTGTGGAGTTTGCACATTCTCCCTGTGTCCGTGTGGATTTCCTCTGATTTCACAGTCCAAAGATGTGCAGGCTAGGCAGAGTGGCCATGTTAAATTGCTTGTAGTGTTCAGGGATGGGCAGGCTAAGCGGATTAGTGATGGGAAATGTAAGGTTACTGCGATAGGGTAGGGGTTGGTTCTGGGTCCGATGCTGTTCGGAGGTTCAATGTGGACCTGATGGGTCGAATTGCATGATTCCACACCGTAGGGATTCTCTCATTCTGTGAAACCAAAGGTATTGTTTACTAGTGTATTATTTGACATTCTGGCATCTGCAGAATTTCACTTCCATTTGAATTTCACCCACCTTATACTGGTAGGGTCTGATAACTGAACAGACCCCGAATTAACTTGGGCAAAAAGACCTCAGATGGTGGTCTTTCCCCATTGTGTCTCAGCAGCAGCTGTCCAAGCTTTACTGAATCACTCAGCACATAGCCCTGGACCCATTTACATCTGAATAACTCAGTTGCTTAAAGGGCTGGCTTGCGATGCAGAGCGATTCTAACAACGTAGCTGAAGTCACTATGAAGGACGATCCTTGTCAACTTCTCGTCAACCTTGCGCATGGTGACCTCAAGTTGGTGACTTTACATTACATCTGGTGATGCCATGATTACAGTCAAAAATTGTTTATGGTTAAATGATATGAAAATTGGAGGCTCATTGCACACCTCCTGTGCAGAGGCCTGTGAATTTGTTAATTTCTTAATTACAAGTTATAGTATGAGAGGGAAAACCAGAAAGGGAATAATAGAGAGATAATGGGAACTGCAGATGCTGGAGAATCTGAGATAACAAAGTGTGGAGCTGGATGAACACTGCAGGCCAAGCAGCATCTTAGGAGCACAAAAGTTGATGTTTCGGGCCTAGACCCTTCACATCCTTTCCTGTACTTTCAGATGGCTGTACCTTGTGTCATTTTACAAAACAGAATGTTCTCATAAATATGGTCAATATTTAATTACTAATCAGTTTTCTTATGGAAACAACTTCATGAAGCTCCTGCTGAAACGCAGCGAATGCAGTAGCCAATTTTTGCACAGTGAAACCCCACAAACATGTGATAATGACCAGATAATTTGTTCATAATCAATGGTCGTCTCAGTACGAAATGCTGAAACCTGCACTGGAAAAGGAAAGGAGCAGTTATTTGTTGGGAAGGAGATTCTATTCATTTCACCAGAAAATGTTTAGTGAGATAAATCTTCCCAAGAATCACTGACCTGACGTTTGGCAAGAGTCCCTAAACTCTTTTGAGTGTGCAATAAATAGATTTGAATTTATTTGATTAAAAAAATCCTTTCAAAAGAAAAATTACAGCCGCACAAGACCTTAATATTGGCAGCGGGAGCGTTGAAAGCTGTGTGAAATATTCCGCTGATCTATGTATAATAGCATTGCCATAACACATTAATGAATTCTTGCAAATTTTGCAGACTGAGGTTTTTGTAGAAATGGGACTGTTCTTTGCTGGAGAGGTTGTGTAATAATCTGAATTTAGAGCACTTTCAGTCAAGGGACTGGCTCAGTAATGGAAACTCCTGGCAGTCTCGGTTGTCTGAAGTTGCTGGGAAACTAATCACAATGTGGGCGTTTTAGTTGCAGATGACCAGAAGGCGTCGACTCATCATGAGCACTTGAAACCCTTTAAAAAGTCAAGCTATCATGACCTGGTTAAAATGTTATTTATGGTAGGTTAGTACTTCTCACATGTGTTGGCCAACAGATTCTCCCGAGCATCGCTGGAGATAAAACCTTTTACAAAAGCATGTCTGAGAAATTTGCTTGTTATAATGACAACAGACATTCAAGAGCTACATAAACGGTTTAAACAGAAAGAAAAGATGGGCTGGTGGTGCAGTCACAACTTGTGTGATTCTGGTCAGACTGCTCGTTTTAGGTGGTGGTAAATTTTCTGATCACTAATGCACCAGACCAAAGCTTAGCCTAAAGGCCGACCATTGCACCTATAGAGGTTCGTCTTTCTTGTCAAAGGGAAAGGATTGCGGGTACAAAGTCTCTCATACTTCAACACATTTTACCGCGTTCTTCCTGACAACATCAACTGGTAGTCCTTCTGCAAATAGATCATATCCTCTCCCACCTCCATTATTTGACTCTCCTGTTCTCGTGCTGGCATATTTTATTTTTACCACCAGTGCTAATGCTTTGCTGAACTTTCCACTCATGTTGCTTCCAAGTTCCAACTATATTTCACTGCAGACCATTCCTGCTCCCTCCATGCTCATCGATAGTCTCAATGCGGTCTACTGGTCAAGTTCATTGTTTTCAAATATCTCAGAAAAATGGGACATCTTCACCTCACTCAGACTCTTCCTCGTACAATTGCCAAATTGTGAAATCCAAGCCTGTATTCCGATCATTGCGCTGCCTTGCACTATAATCTTGCTCATGACCTTTCACTTTGGTTTCTCAACAACACAAATGTGGAACATACTGTTGTATGGTCATCTAACCAGCCTGGCTGAACTGGTCACTTTCCTGATGGAAGGGCATCACAAATTAAGGCATAGGGCACAGACAAATCCTTACCAGGAAAATCTAGGCACAATTCCACATAGCAAGACCCTATAATATAAAAAAAAGTGCTAACTTGATGATCTGAAGTTGAAGGTGACAAAAACTGCAGATAACAAGAAGGATGACAGATTGTAAGGTGTGGGCCTCAGAGGTTATGAGGCCATATTGCACAAGCTTGGTTTGTATTCCCTTGAATGTAGAAGGCTGCTGGCAGATCTAATCAAGGTGTTCCAAATGTTAACGAGTTAGAAGCATATAAATGATACAGAGCAGAAGAGGGCATTCAACCTATCTCAATAAAAACTAAAAGAACTGTGGACGCTGTAAATCAGGAACAAAAACAAAGTTGCTGGAAAAGCTCAGCAGGTCTGGCAGCATCTGTGAAGGAAAAGACAAAGTTAACGTTTCGGGTCCGGTGACCCTTCCTCAGAACTGATACTGGCTCTCTACTTTTCCTGTTTTCTGCAAATAAACTGACATTTTCCCAGCCAGCATCTGTTCTGAGGAAGGGTCACCAGACCCGAAACGTTAACTCTGTTTTTTCCTTCACAGATGCTGCCAGGCCTGCTGAGTTTTTCCAGCAACTTTGTTTTTATTCAATCTATCCTGTCCAGACTGACCCAAAGGCATCCAGATGCTCCTTCTAATCCCATCTTCCTGCACACAACATATAGCCCTGCAGCTCACAGATTTTTCCTTCTGAATTTTTCTTCACAGATGGTGCCAGACCTGCTGAGGTTTTCCAGCAACTTCTGTTTTGGTCCCAGCAGCTTACAGGTTTTGGTAGGATATATATTTTCTGCTGAGAGAGTCAAGACACGTGGACAAAATATTTAAATTAGAGATAGCCCATTGTCATGACAACAGATTTGAATCCCAAAGTGCTATGGACATGTTTAACTTTTAATTCCAAAAATGTGGGTTTTTTAAAAGAAGAATAGAACTGCTGTAGATGAGAAATAAACACTGCTCTCTGGCAAAGTCTTGTGTGGGATCCATAGAATGTCACACCTGCAAAGCAAAAGGGAAACTTTAAACAAGGGGAGAGGCGTAACAAAAAGAGGTGTAGAATCCAGGATAAGATCCAGTCTATCTTTCCCCTGTCAGCTGAAAACCATCTCTTGCAGACATTTTGTATGTTTTGCTCTACCATGAATATACAAAAGAGGTGTTAAAAACCAACTGCAACCCTAGCCTCTGTGTGCTCAAGCAAAAAGGTATGCTTGTAAAATGAGGTGTATTAGCAAGCTGAAACATCTGCTTATACTGGGCTGTGTTCAAGCGCTAGTAGGCTATGAAGGTCATAGTCAAGAGCCATTCATTAATTACCCTGTATTGCAGGTAAAATAATTCTATCGCTCTGCTTGGTGAAAGCCAACAAGCTAGCAAGGCAGAAGGAAACAGGGCAAAGTGATTTCAATAAACTTGCAACAGCGAGTCCTGAAATCAACTGCCAAAGTTCTGCTATTTTCTCTACACAAAAACCACCAAACAGTCAGATCCCTATAACTTTGAATTGTTTTTCTGGATTCACATCTTATTCCTAATCTGTGTAGGTGCTAGTGTCGTTAGTTATTTTTGTATTTAGTAATTAAGAGTAATTGAGTTCACTCATGAAGGGAAGGGTTAAGTTGTCTCCCTTCAAAACATAGATTTGTTTGGCCTGGGAGAAATGTATCCAGAAGGAAGGAATCCTTTTTAAAATAACTTTGGACAACCAACCAAGGAAAGGACAGCTAACTCATACCTTCTCACACAGGAGCTTCATGATTTGGAGTATTCATCTAGAACTGTAAATAACTTGGGAACCTCATTCAATGGTTTGGTTATAACACCATGCAGAAGCAAAATGTGTAAATCAGTGAATTGTTTTAAATCAATGCTCTACTCATCTTTGTACTATCGGTACCATAGGATTTATTAGCAGTAGCAAGAATGAAAAATTAGAGAGGCTATAATGAATCTATACAAGACATTAATTAGATTTCAGCTGATGTATTATGTTATGGATATCATAATTTCTAGGAAGGATATGAACTGATTTGAGAAAGTGCAGAAGAGGTTTACTATGAATGGATTCAGGGGTGAGAAACTCCAATTTGGAGAAGTCAGGACCTTGGAGAAGAGAAGGGTAAAAAGAAATTTTATTGAAGTTTTCAAAGCCATGCGAGGTCTGGGCAGAAATGAAAAGGAGAATCTGTCCCCAGCTGTAATTGGCCCAAGAACAAGAGGGCAGACTTAAAGTAATTTGCAATGGAATTGAGTATGATATGAGAAGAAACGTCTTCATACAGCTGAGCCGCTGGCTTTGAAATGCAGAACCTGGAATTGTGGTGAAGGCAAGTTCAGTTGAAGTATTCAAAATGGCATTGGCTAATATTTAAATAGCAATGACGTGAAGGGTTTTGGGGAAAGGATGGGAGCATGGCACCAAGCCATGACACTTCATCTGGAGAATTAGTGTGGACATGACAGGCTGAATCGCCTTCTGTACTGGAACAATTCTGTAATATCCCAATCTGACAATGAGTTTTGTAGCTCAGTATTCCTCAGTAAACTTAGTAAAGTCATGGTGTTTGGGATTTTGATCATTAAATTGCCGCTGTCATAATGTATTCACATTTTTAATGGCACTGCAAATTAGCATCCAAACTGCCAATGCTAGTTAAATAAACAGAATACAAAACTGCTAAGAGTTGAGAGTGCATTGCACCACTATTTAGAATTTGGCAGGGCCCTCCACTGACCTCCTTTTGGCTCAGATGGATATTGATACACGATTGATGGATATGGATACACTATTCAAAGAAGAGCATGAAGTTGTCTTGGGCAATGTTCCTTGCTCGACCTGTACCCAGCAGAACTGGTGAAAATATCAACTGGAGAGACACAATGGCTGTCATTTCTGTCGACTTGATATCAATCACCGCACCTTGACAGAACTGACTGTATACAAAGCACTTTTAGAGTTTTCAAAAGACATGAAGAGGTGTTATGTAAAAAAAAAGTCACTTCTGCTCTAACCAGAGGATCGAGGTTGAGGCTTCATTTCATTTTAATTTCCAGCAGTTATCAGTTCCTGGCAATTAAGTTTCCATGTTGGAGCATCCCCTCAAGGTGTTCATTTATCTATTTCTCTAATTTCTTCATTGCAAAATCAAGATACATTTACAAAGGCGATTCCTGTTGAACCTCCCCTTCCCATTCCCCAGTACAGCACACTGCAGTGATTCAAAGCTCTCCAGTTGAGTTGAAGTCCTGTCTGGTTTGAAGCAATGCTTGAAGCGTGGTAGGGCTCAGCATTAGTTTCACATGAAAGATTTATTCCAATAAAATAACTTGATGGAAATAGGTTTGTTTTGTATATCTTTACTGACAAGGCCCCTATGAAAGGCGCAGATGTATCATATTATGGAGGACAGACGTTTTGAGCACATCTAATTCTTGAGCTATTCATCAATAACTTGTTCTGAAAGGTCCACTCTGGTGCCACATGTTGGTTGTTGCAACAGATTTATCTTGTAGTAGGTGTACTGGTTTCCAAATTATACTTTAATTTTTCAAATGCTTTTCAATTCCTGTTGAAGATCTATTGTGGTCTCTCAAAAGAGTGGTAAGGAGTTTGCACTTTGCATTTACTGAGTGAGATGTTCAACTTATTGTAAAATGAGTTAGCTGGTGTCAGCTGCAGTACCAACAGAATCAAAAGGGTTTCACATGGAGGTGTTAGTTCCACCTACCACCTGGAAAATCAGAGACAAAGCCATCTCCACTCACCCTTACAGTTATAATGCTATTTTACATGCGCTCAGGCAGACTGTTGCTGCAGTATGTTGCTTCTGCCCCTTTGAGTCAGGATGCCTTGTTTTCAAGAACCTCCAGCCATTCAAAGGTGTGACAGATTTTCAGAGTGCCTAAAACCTGTTGGTCTTCCACAGCAATGAGTTGACCCTGACCGGGCATTGCAGACTGGCTCATTCTAAGGTTCAGGACTATGTTCTGAGGGATGCACTAAAGCTTGGGGTAGCTACCGCCAAGGCACAGTGAGGAAAGATCACCGCCTGAGGCCCTTCTGCCGAAGTTAACTGGGGGCCCATTCAGTTGTTGGATACCTGTCCCAACCCAGTGCCTCAAATATCTGTAAATTTAATCTTGTACAAGAAAGAAATGTCTTCAGTTTGTTTGCTGGATAGAATCAAACTCCAACATTTCCTTGTTTCTTCATTGCCAGCCTAAAGTACTGAATTGCTTTAGTGACTATGTATGTATATGGAGATATAAACATCAAACAGAGAAGATAGGAGCAAGAGGAGGCCATTCAGCCCTTTGAACCTGCTCCGCCATTCTTCATGATCATGGCTGATCGTCCAACTCAATAGACTAATCCTGCTTTCTCCCCATAGCTTTTGGTTCCATTCACCCTGGGTGCTATATCTAGTCACCTCTTGAATGCATTTTTATGAATAAAATATATTTTTGAAATTAAAAAACCACAGTGGTCAACAGCTCATTTCAAGTGGGATCTTCCAGGTGGACTTGGCCTCCCCAGGTGGTGTAACTGAGCATTAGTTGGGCACTTAAGGGCCTTGATTCACCCAATGATGGTAATTGCCACCATAGTTTGGCATCCCATTTATAAACTTGAAACCAGTGCTGCAGACAAAACTCTTGAGTGCAGTCTAACCAAGGATCACTACAGACTCAGCCTAACGTCCCTGCGTTTCACTTCCTTCATTCTTGGGGCAAAACCTAATTCTTGGTTTTCTTTGTTGTAGGGCTTTGTTAACCCTTGGCCCAACTCGAAGTGATTTGTGTATTTGTTCTCCAAGATCCCTTTGATCCTTCACCCCACTTAGGTTTGCAAGTCCCTCGTGATTTCCCTATTATCCTTCACATTCATTGACATTGAGTTTCATTTGTCAATCATTTACCCGTTATGTGGGTTTATTAAAATGTGCCAGTAATGTGTTGCAGCTGTCCTCAATATTGACCATTGCTCCAATTTGGTGTCATTCATTCAGAAATGTGTGCTTTTGATTCTAAAGACCAAAATCATGATTGCAAATTGTAAACAGGCATCTTTGCACAGATCACTGTAGATCACTACTTCATGCCTGCTGCCATTCTGAATAATCACCCTTCACATAAATTGGACTGGGTTACCTTGTGTCATGAATGGGATATCAACCAGGCTTACACCTCTTGATTCTGTCAGCCCAGTGTTACAACACAAAGAACTTGTAACTCAAAACATGTGTCATAACATCTGGCCATCCTTAAGGACCACAGAGCCACAAAAAAACTTTTGAAGTCTTGAACTAGAAAACATAGAATTGCACAGTCACACAGCATGGAAACAGGCCTTTCAGTCCAACATGTCCATGCTGACCACACATCCCAATCTGACCTAGATCCATCTGCCAGCATTTGGCCCTGTCCTTCTAAACTCTTCCTAGCCATATACCCATCCGGATGCCTTTTAAATGTTGTAGTTGTACTTGCCTCCACCGCTTCCTCTGGCAGCTCAGTCAACACACATTTGTGAACAGGAAGATCCCACTAATAGTGATGAAATTATTATCAAAAGATTTGCTATTTATTTATAATGATGTTGATTGAGAAATGAATATAAACACGGTGGGGGGGGAGGAATTTTTCTTTGAAATTGTGCCATGCAAAACATAGAAGGATGTAAAATGAGAGTGGGCCATCTGGCCCTTGAGCTTGCTCTATCATTTGACATGATCATGTCTGATCCTCAAGCTCTGTACCCAGTTCCCATTTTCTCCCCATATACCTTTCATGTCTTTGTCCCTAAGGACTATAGCTAACTCTTTTTGCAAAATATTCAATGTTTTGCTGTCAATTACTTTCTGAAGCTGAAAACTCCACAGGCTCTGGCCTTTGAGCCCCTGGTTCTGGACTCCCCAGTCATCAAGAAAATCCTCCATGTTTACCTGTTTAGTCCTGTTAGACTTTTAAAGGTTTCTATGTATTTCTCCCTCATTCTTCTCAAGTCTGGTGAAAATGACCCAGTCTCTCTTCGCATTTCAGGAATCACATTGGTAAAATTTCAAACGTCCACCTCAGAGGTCTGCAGGGATCACTGCTAAATTTCTCAAAAAAGAAGGGTCACATTTTGTTGTTGCAGTCTAAAGGTTGAAATTGAACTGTCAAGTTAAGATCAGATACAGTATTTGGACTGCATCTTGTAGCATCAATTCCACTCTACACCCCACACGACTTGGCATGTCAGCTCATATCAGAGTGAACGTGAAAATATAGAGGGTAACTAGCCCATCGTCTTTCCATCCATCCTTTGTAATCAGCAGCCTGCCCACCACTTTTAGCCAGATAATAAATGGGAAATTGGTAACAAGACAAGGGCACTCAATATTATGATGCCCATGCCAACATACAATTGCTGTGGGCAGTCAGGCAGAAGTATACAGATTGGTTACAAGGTGAGATATATTCTTTGAAGTTTGGGGGTGGGGGTACACGATGGTGATTGTATGTAACCAAGGCAATCCTCTACAAACCCACACCAAGATACCCCCGCTTCCCCTTTGCTACTTCTCATCAGGTGACAAAAATCAACCCTCCCATCGTTGCCCCTCCCTACCAGACTCCCTATTTCTTCTCCACCCAAAAACCAAGGCTTGTCCTGACGAA
The DNA here is from genome assembly GCF_030684315.1 of Stegostoma tigrinum. Lineage (NCBI taxonomy): Eukaryota > Metazoa > Chordata > Chondrichthyes > Orectolobiformes > Stegostomatidae > Stegostoma > Stegostoma tigrinum. The sequence continues at coordinate 55,266,913 of NC_081369.1, forward strand.
GGGTTTCAGCCCAAAACACTGACTTTGCTCCTCCTCGGAAGCTGTCTGACTGGCTGTGCTTTTCCAGCTCCATATTTATTGACTCTAGCTTCTAGCATCTGCCATCTTTACTGTCTCCTTTCCTGGTTCCCTTAGGGTCTTCACCTGAGGGCCTGCCTGCAGTCTCAGCAGTATCCGCTATAGCATTCGGGCACTGCTGAGACTGCTGGAGCTGGCATGCTGATCAAATTGGCTGCCAGATCTTGTAGGTGAAACTCCCACCCCCCCGAGGGGCAGAAAAGACACTTCCGTTTACCTAGGGCCACCAGGCATCAGAAAGTTATTGCTGGGGGGTTGCTGGGGTATGGCAACAGCCTTGTTTAACATGGGTTACTTGGCAGCCAACATTTCTTAGGAACATAGGAACAGGAAAAGCCATTCAGCTGTGCAAACCTGTTCCACCATTCAATGGGATCATGGTTGATCTGTGACCTAATTCCACATTACCTGTTTGGCCATATCCTTTAATACCTTTGCTTAATGAAAATTTACTTTTCAGATTTTAAATTAACAACTGATCCAGCATCCACGACTAGTAGTTGAAGAGAGTTCCAGATATCTATAACCCTTTGTGTTTAAAAATGCTTCCTAACATCTGCCCTGAATAGTCTGTCCCTCATTTTTCACGATGCTCTCTAGTTCTAGAACTCTCAAACAGTGGGAAATAGTTTATCTTTATCTATCCTGTCTTTTAATGTTAATATCTTGAAGATATTGATCAGATCACCCCTTAACATTCTAAATTCTAGAGAAAACAGGCCTAATTTCTCTGATTCTCCTTAACACTGAAGTTCTGGTATCTTTCCTGTAAATCTATGCTGTACTCCCCCCCAAGGCCAATATATCCTCCCTAAGCTGAGGTGCCCAGGTTTGCTCACAGTTACTCCAAGTGGGGTCCAAGCAAGGGAGACCAGGCAATATGTCACCACCTCCATAAAATTCTGGCTGATATTGTGCATGAGAGCTATTTAACCAAGCGTATCTCAAAGGGAAGAATACTAGTTTAAAACAAAAAGTTACCTGTGGAAATGAATGTGCTGGTAGTATTGCACACCAGTTTTAAGTATACAAGATGAGTCAGACCAGTGTGTCTTATTCACCATTTTGACTAGCATTTCCTCCTGGGGTGTTAGGTAGCGCAGCTTATGAAAGATATATGCCAAAGTGGATGGATGGGGTCATTTCCTCTTCTTAGCCACAGACTATCTTGACCATCTCTGCGTTTTCTCTCACTGTTCACTACTGTGATTCTTTGCTGTCACAAAGCCGTAAGAAGCTACCCACTGTGGGAGGCAAGGTGACTGGTGGGGCACCGCTTCCTGATAGGCACAGAATGAACTGCTGTTGGGTTGCTATCTGCTGGGCCTAGCCCACTCTGTAGCAACATATTAGTGATAAATCTCCACAAGCCTAATCGCTTCCTATCATTGCTTTCAGATGTTTCTTTGTCAGTCAGTCAGTCCAATGTGTTGATCACCGCTGAATGATAAAATATTTTGAATCTATTCCTCAGGCTTTTTGCTTTTGTAGATTAGTGAAAGCTTTATTACTGCTGAGATGATCTTTTCCTCCTACTTTTGGACTTAAGAATATTACTGAAACTTAAAATTGTGGCCCAAAATTCCATCAAAACAAAATCATTTCTTCACCGCACTTTCCCTGTCTTTTGTCACCAGTCAGCAGAAAGCTATTGCTGGGGGGGGGGGGTGGTTTGCTGGGGTATGGGGGTAGCCTTGTTTAACATGGGTTACCTGGCAGCCAAGATTTTTGGAACAGGAGGAGGCCATTCAGCCCTGAGAGTCCGTTCCACTAGTCAATGAGATCATGGCTGATCTGTGACCTAAATCCACATATCTACCTTTGGTCCATATCCCTTAATACCTTTGCTTAATGAAAATTTACCTTTCAGATTTTAAATTAACAACTGATCCAGCAACCACTACTAGTAGTTGAAGAGAGTTCCAGATATCTACCACCCTTTGTGTGTAAAAATCCTAACATCTCTCCTGAATGATCTATCTCTAATTTTCATGATGCTGTCCAGTGAGAGAGAGCAGTTGAGGAAGTCAATTCTGTGCTTCCGTGGCTGTGACTACAACATCAATGGTTCAGCGTCTGATCAATACTTATCTCTTCAGCAACATCGCTGAAAGCGTTATCAATCATTATAATGTAGCTGTTCATGGGATTTTTGGAAAGCCAGTCAAACTGGTGAATGAGCTACACTGGTCCAACTCACCTTGCATATTTCAAAATGTTGATCTAGTACAAACAAATCCACGTATGACTGTGCTTGTTTAAAACTGGCTTTCCCTTTGGGATGCGCTTGACTAAACGACTCTAACATACAATAATGGGCAGAATTTTATGGACGGGTTGACATACTGCTTTCCCCTTTAACATGACCCACGTTAAACAAAGCTGTCATCCCAAACCCTCTAGCAAGTGGTCTTAGGTGGGTGACAGTGAGACTTCTGCTCCTCAATTGGGAGGAAGTTGCACACTTGACATCTATCAGCCAATGGCTTCTGATTTTCCTACTTTGCAAAATTGACTATGCTTCTGAAGTTCTTCATTGGTTGTAAAATGGCTTTTGACATTCCTCTCTTTTCATTCCCTCTTACTTCCCTTTCTTCTCCTTTTCTTCATCCTTCGCCTTCATTCCCCTTCTCCTCCTTGCCTTACTATCCTTCTTCCTTTGCTTCTCATTCCTGCCTCCCTCCGTTCCTTCCTTCTTTTGTTCTTGTCTTCGTCTCATTCGACTCCATTCCTTATTCCTTCCTTTCACTGTGATGTTCTTCAGTGGTAAAGAACAGAACAATATTGTGCGTCGGTGATTCGAGTCAAATATGGGCGACAGTGAAGGAGTGGTAATGTACCTGGCTAGTGGGCCTGATTCCTAGGCCAATTCTCTGGGAACTTGGATTCAAATTTCACCAAGGTAGTTAATGGAATTTAATGAATAAATTTCTGACCTAGTGTTAGCTATGGTGGCTGCGATTGTTTTTAATTCAGTAGCCACTTTAGGGAAGGAAATCTGCTGTCCTTACTGGTCTGGGCTGCATGTGACTCCAGGCTCACAGCAATGTGGTTGAATTTTTATTGCATACTGCCATTAGTGTAGCAAGCCACCAGTTCATGGGGAGTTAGGGATGGGCAATAAATATTTGGCCTTGTCAGCAATGTCGACATTTCATGCAAGAATAAAGAAATAAAACAAAATACACCTCCCGCTTCTCTTAAAATACAATGCTGCCTCTGGTCTGTACTGTAATGTGAGTTGGATATCAAAGATTGATAGAGTGGCTCTTCTTGCTACACTTCACCAAATAAACAGCAAAAATGTCATTAGCATTCAAAGTTAAAGCATAAAAAGACACTTGATACTGACATACAGCAGTACAACTTGACAAAATAATTGTTGCATAACTATGCACAGGACAATAGATCACTGGCAGTGAATTATAAAGTTGTAATTTAAATTGAGGTATTCTGAAGACATCATTAAATATGAGAATACAGCTTGAGTGGCTTATGAATGTCAACGGAAACCTGAGCCTGAATTATTGCCTGAAATTTATTGCCAGCTGTTTGCTACTGCATGTTGTAGCTAAGTCAGGAACTGATCTGACACCTGTTCTGCAAGGAGGAGGAGACAGCACTGGGCTAACCATGTAGGTCTCCACCATTCATCACGGGAAAGCAGAATTTTAAAGAAGTTGGATTTTCACTGATTGTAGTTCATAGAAGGATACAAAAATTAAAGGGAAAGAGATAGGGGACTGTCAAGGCATACAATGTCATCGCCTTTCAGAAATTACACTCATATTTTTTAGCTCCCTGATTCATTCCTATTTGGTCACTCACCCATTTTTGATGGCAAGTACCAGAACATATGAAGTTGATCATGTTTCCTGACAGATGTATGACTCAGGTGTCACACTTTGACACATGACACTTTTGAGGTGCCTTGACTTTTAACCATTTTGAGGCTGCTCAGTACCTAATTATAACCCTTTCAAATGTGTTGTCTTTGAATTGTAGAACATAAATATCATTCCATTTTCCCTCAATGATTACTGAGCCAAGAGATTTCTGATAAGCGGTAGTTTCTGTGTGTTCTTTGTTCTCTCTGCGTTTTCACTGCATTTTAAATCTCATTGCACCCTTTTCACTTGTGGTTTTACCATGAATGGCACCCCATTCAATATTTGTTCCCAACCTACTCCACTGTTCACAAACATTCATATACTCCTGTAACAGGTAATTGTCTTTGTCGACTCATCAGCTTTTTTTCTTCATCCATTCCCATTGAACCTACAGGTTTATGCTTTGCTTTTATGCAGAACCTTCCTAAACACCTTCTGGATGCTAAGGTTACAATATGTCACCGGGTGTTGCATTGTGTATTACCCAATACAAAATAAGGTCCTCTTCTGAATTTGTATTGGTAACTGTTTATCTGGTTGTGAGAACAGACATACTCTAAATCATCTTGAATTTTAGTAACTCAGATTGAGATAAGTCAAATGGGTCTGAAGTTACATTTTATGTAACTAACTTATACAACAAACATTTTATGTCCATCTTTTTCATAATTTTAAAATGGGTGCTCGATAAGTTTGTTTCCAACCTTCAGAGCCCAGTGACTCCCTGACAGTGGTTAGATTAGATTAGATTAGATTCCCTACAGTGTGGAAACAGGCCCTTCGGCCCAACAAGTCCACACCGCCCTTTGGAGCATCCCACCCAGACCCATTCCCCCTATAACCCACACACCCCTGAACACTACGGGCAATTTTAGCATGACCAATCCACCTAGCCTGCACATCTTTGGACTGTGGGAGGAAACCGGAGCACCCGGAGGAAACCCACGCAGGCACGGGGAGAATGTGCAAACTCCACACAGACAGTCGCCCGAGGCTGGAATCGAACCCGGGTCCCTGGCGCTGTGAGGCTGCAGTGCTAACCACTGAGCCACCGTGTTGTCAAAGCCTTATAAATTTTCTCCAAGGTCTTCCAGCACTATTGGATATATACATTGCATTGATCCCTTGTGATTTTCTTTTTATTTTCAGCCATACCAGGCTGTCTGGATCTTCCATTTCATCAAAATCATTGATTTTACTTTGCTATCTCTGTTGGATATGGCAAACTACTCATATCTTCTACGGTGAATACTTGAATCGGTTCAGAACGTTAATTATTTTGGGCTCTTTCCATGTTTTTGCTGTATTTACATCTTCTGTGGCTTTTGCTTCGATAGAGTTTCCCTCTTTCTCATATAGAACAGCAAGAGATCTTATCAAGATTAAACTCTATGGCCATTCTTCCCTCCATCTGTCTCATTGCCCTTCTGCTCAACCCTTTTGACTTCTGTTTCTGCATTTTATGGTACTTATCCCATCTCTATCTCTATCATGTACATAAAGTCACACTTCTTTATGGCACATTGATTTGTTCATTAATCTCTTTTAGGCCACATTTTTTGTTGTCTTTTAAAATCTATTTCTGGCTACATTTGTTTAATCTGAGTTTGTTGGTTTTCAGGATGTATTGATCTTGCGTACTCAGCACTATACTTCGAAAGGTGCTCCAGTTGTCCTCCAATGATATGCTAGCTGTCGCACAACTTCTGTTGCTTGGTTGTTTTCACATTTCATCGCATTCAATTCTTGTAAAATCAAATACTTGGTTTTGGACTTAAGCATTTCAGACTTTTGTGTCACGTTCAGCTTGATTATTCTGTGGTGGCTTACCCCATGGTTGGTATAATTTTTATTTCCCATGAGTTATTTGGGTCACTCACAAACAGACGAAAATGTGCACTACCTCTTTTAGCTTCATTGATGCATGATTTTGAAACAATCATACTTTAGATTTACTTGCATAATCCTGTCTGGCAATCCAGTTGTTAATAAGAAAAAAAATTCAGCAGTAACACTCATGATGCAGAGAATTGTGTGTTAAAGTGCTTCACAGGACAAAGAAGATTTGGTAGATGCCATCAAGAATGGAAGACAGGCAAAACTGAAGATAGTAATGATGGGATGAGCAGGATGAAGATGCATGATGAAAGAGAAAGGCTCTAAGACCTTTTTTAGGCACAGGGAAAGGTGGAGTGATTTGGGGAAGAATTCCAGGGAAAGTTTGGGCTGTATGAATTTTGACAGCTTGGTTTACATATTATTGTATTATTTCTTAATTAGTAATATTGAAAAATTAAACCCACCAACATATCCAAGAAAATACATGCCATTATCTGATTTGAGAACATATCATTTGTTAAATTTCTTCAAATCAGAAATTCAATTTGTACATGTGATTTAACAATGAGAGATCCATGCGAGCCTGATATTAAGATACGTTGTTTTAAAAGTCAAAATTTCTCCTCCCATTTCATGATCTATTTTATTGAAGTGTGTATAATTAGAGCCCCTTTCATTTAATTGTATATTGTGTAGTTCAAACAAGTGTTGCAGATTTAAGTAGTAAATTAGTGGCTTCCATTTACTGTTCTGCAAATGCTAATCTGATAATTGGTCATCTAAATGGCTCAGTTTAATATCCATTTATTCACTAACTACCGGCGGTCTAGCCAGTGGAAATGTCATATCTCTAATTTATTTAAAGGTGCAATGTAATTAAGACACTCCACTGTTGAACAATTGAAAATTACTACAGCATTTTTTTTAAATGGCAGGGAGGCTCATGGCAGCATGCAAAAGTCTTGGCTTGGTCACTGCTGTCAATTTACACCACTCACTCCTGTGTTGTTTATTTCACTTGTGACCTGGTGAATTGTCACACAAATGAGCAGCACTAGAAGTCCACATCCATCCATTCCAAATGAACCACCAAGTTCAAAATGAGAAGTAGTGATGAGAGGAGTGCAGTTTCATTTATTTGATTTGATTTATGATTGTCATGTGAGCTACAATGAAAAAAGTGTTTTCTGTGCTTTACAAGCAGACGTACTGTAAAAGTGCACCAGGGTTATAGAACAGAATGCAGGATATAGTGTTATAGTTGCTGATAAAGAGCAGAGAGAGATTAACATTAACATTAAAGAGGTCCATTCTAAAGTCTGATAACAACGGGGAGAACAGAAATGTTTATATCGTCTGCCCGATGGAAGAGAGTGGAAGAGGACATAACTGGGATGGGAGGGATCTTTGATTATGTTGATTGCTTTCCCATGGCAAAGGGAAACATAAATGAAGCCAATGGATGGGAGAGAGATAATGGGAACTGCAGATGCTAGAGAATCCAAGATAATAAAATGTGAGGCTGGATGAACACAGCAGGCCAAGCAGCATCTCAGGAGCACAAAAGCTGACGTTTCGGGCCTAGACCCTTCATCTGAGAGGGGGATGGGGAGAGGGTTCTGGAATAAATAGGGAGAGAGGGGGAGGTGGACCGAAGATGGATTGAGGAGAGGATAGATGGAGATGAGTATAGGTGGGGAGGTAGGGAGGGGATAGGTCAGTCCAGGGAGGACAGACAGGTCAAGGGGGTGGGATGAGGTTAGTAGGTAGGAAATGGAGTTGCGGCTTGAGGTGGGAGGAGGGGATAGGTGAGAGGAAGAACAGGTTAGGGAGGTGGGGATGAGCTAAGCTGGTTTTGGGATGCAGCAGGGGGAGGGGACGAGCTGGGCTGATCTTGGGATGCAGTGGGGGAGGGGGAGATTTTGAAGCTTGTGAAGTTCCATTGGGGATGATCTGGTTCTGTAGGTAGGTGCTGAGGAAGGTGATGTGGCTGTTGTACCTGGTTTGCTTCAGGACATGGTCGTGCAGTTTCAAGGCCAAAGAGATGACAAGAGAGTTGCAGTGGGAGAGAGATTCTCTGAGGTTGGTCCGGAGGGAGGCTGGTTTGTGTGCTACACTGTGCTATGTTGATGATTTTCTGTAGCTTCTTCTGGTCTTGGGAAGAGCAGTTGCCAGAACACATTGTGACGTATCCAGATAGGATGCTTTCTATGGTACATCTATAGAAATTGGTAAGAGGCTTTATGAACATGCTGAATTTTCTCAACCTAATGTCAGCTGCTAGCTTGTACTTGAGAAGCATTGGCATTGGCCACAATGACCAGTGCATCCTCCTTGCCACCATCCTCTGCTGTGACAATAACATTTCCATTGAAGTGACCTGACCAATTGATCTTCTCACTTCCACCATCACCAGCCTTCAACTGAACATGCATCAGAACTGACTCTGGTCATGGCCTAAATACAGAGATATTAGCACCTGCCAGTATGTTTTAAATTACTGAAGCACAAATCATCTGCAAATCCTTGGGAACAACATAACTCACAAAGAGTGGTGAGTACATGGAACTCACTGCCAGATGGAGTGGTGGAAGCAGACTCAAAAGCAGTGTTCAAGAAGCACCTGGACAAATACATGAATAGGAACAGAATAGAGGGATATGGATCCTGAAAGTGAATGCTGTTTTGATATGGAAGGGCAAAATATGTCTTCACAGGCTTGGAGGGCTGAAAGGCCTGTTCCTGTGCTGTATTGTTCTTAGTTGTTTTTGTTGTCCTAATTTTGGACAACACCTGGAATAATGTCTTAGCATTTCACTAGAGGGTGAGGTGTCCAGGAGGTAGAAGAGGACACACTTCTTGAGTTTGGTGTAGGAGGTTTTTGTGAGCCAAAAGCTGCCTTCAGAGTTTTAAGAAGGGAACTAGGAAGTGAAAACTGAATGATGGCTTAAATTTTCCATCAGGAGGAACTGAACTCTTGGGGATTCATCGACATGCACTACCAGTCAGTTGCTTGCCCAAAACATGTGGAAAGTGGCAGCTGACCTGTGGACTAAGAGGAAGGACTAGCAGCCATCATGGTAAACCATTGGTCAGGGGTTTCAGAAGGATCTTGGAGGGTGGAAAATGCCTGAAAAAGCACAAGAAATAGGGAATTCTGTAAACATATTTACTGTTCCGATCCCACAATTGAACAATTTTCCCTGACATTGACTGAAGATTGGCCATGCGTCATCATCAGCCTGTCAGAAAAGCTGTGAAGATTTGTTCATTCAAGCCCAAGACAAAAGAATGTCAATTTTGAAAGATTCATCAGATTCCATCCATGCTGGGTCCTTCAGCTTAAGATGAGAAAGTGGAGCAAAAGATTTGAGGTTTGAAACACAAGTAACCAGCCCATATTGAACTGCTCACTTTGTGAAAAAAATACAGAAAATGCTGCAGAAAGTCTGCTGGCTTGGTAGTACCTGTGGTGAGAGAAACAGAGTCATTTCTGGTCAGAACTGCTTAGGTCCAGTTTCAACGAAGAGTAATCAGACTCAGAACAGTAACTCTGTTTCTCACTTCACAAATGATGCCAGATCTGTTGACTTTCTCCAGCACATTTTTAAAAGAAAATTCATTTCGGATCTCCAGCATCTGCAGTAGTTTGCTTTTTTGCCCACGTAGTGAATTATTTGCCTCAATCATTATTGCTAGTTTTCTCCATAGTCTTGATAACTTCACATCGATCAACTTCAAGGCTCAATTCCCAATTTTTAAAAAAAACTTTCTAATGCTGAATGTCAAACATTTGTACTAAATATATAGAGATCCATTCAGTTCCTCACAAAGTCTACTATGCGGATTTCTATTAGGTCTGCAGCAACTTCTTCACTTTAATATTGTGCAATTCCATTCTTCTCATTTAGTCTCATAATAGAGCCGAGGCAGAGCAGAGGCAAAGGATTGTTTGCAATTTTCACCATGAAACCCAAAGCTCAAAGGTCTAATCATCTGTTACATTCTCTCTTATGTGGTGAGCAGTAATAAGTCAGCATCAGAAGTACTATATAATTTACATAGCCTAATATAATCATGTTTTATTCAAAAGTATATAAATTCTAAACTCAGAGAAATGTAAGTATTGTACTGTAGTTTGCTGTGTACACACTTATTTCATTCTTGATGGTGTCCTGCACTCTCAAGGCTTTTCTTCATCAACTGAGTTTCTCAATTAAACATTAAGTCATCATCCTCAAGTCACAAGCGTCATCTATCCACTCATTTGTACTCAATGGAACCCAGGCCAAACTTACAAACATGAGTCTTGTCTGATTCATACAATGAGTAGACTTGTGTCAACTTGAATTTGAGTCATCTGTGTCCATTAATAAGGGCGTTTCTCTGTTTCTTAATCAGGCCAAAACATTTGCAAGGTCTAGATGAAATCCAACATCAAGTTTTAGGTTTGTTGGAAAAGACAGACATGCATTGCTCAAGAATAGTCTACAAATGTACCTATTCGCAAAGTGACTTGTGAATCCTGCTGATATTGGCTGTGTTCTAATTCCTCGTAAATCCTTCTGCTGATTCACTTGGTGCAGAAGAAGTCAGTCTACACAGATAAGCAAAGTTCCAGGTTCTTTTGTCAGTCAGTACTGCTTGTTACCAGGGTGGTGGTGGAAGCAGCTTCAGTTCCCCTGAGTTAAGAGAGGGAAACCATATCAAAGGGTTCCTGTTTCTAAGCACTACTTATTGTTTCTTCCTGGAAAACATGTAAGGAGCTTTGGTCTACAATGGGCCACAGGCATCTGTCACTGGTACTGAGGGACATATGGTTATGTACAGCCTGAGGCTAACCAAGTGTGGGCTGAGGTCAGGGGGTTTAGTCAACAGAGTTGTTAAGATGACTAGTATGTGGTGCCAAATAAAATCAACAACGCAGGTTCACTCACCACAGCAGCCATGGTAGTTTATGCAGGCTAGGCTCTCAACTTGCCTCATGCTTGAAAAGCATTAGTGGGTGGGCAATAGATAGTAAATATATCAGACTCAACTATGCTGGCATGTAATGACATTCACTACTGAAGATGTTCCATGATGTTCCAGAGGCTGACATGAACTTAAAGAGCTATTTCACTGTATGTTCCAGCATGCTGGGAAGAAATTGAAATGTGGAATATTAAATAATGGAGAATAAGCAAATGAATTACTCCTAACAAGAGACACAGTTTGTTTTCTTACATTATGGCCAGAAAGAATAACACTGAAATTTGAAAAAACTGGGCAGTCATTAGTTCACGGTGCAATTTATTTCAATCTACGATCTGCGTCGGATATGGAATGTACAAACAGATGAACAAGGAGCAACAGAAGGCTGTTCAAGCCCTTAAACCTACTCTGCCATTCAATAAGATCATGACTGATTTGACTGTAACCTTGAACTGGCATTCCTGACTACCTCTGATATCTTTTAACCCCTTTGTTTAACAAGAACGTATGCACCTCTACTTTAAAAACAGTCGAGGACTCTGCATCCATCTCTGTCACTGTCATGCATTGGCCTCAGAGGTCTGTGGAGTAAGAAAACTGAAGGGAATGTTGCTCACAAGACAGCTCACTCAATCCTGGCATTAGTCCAGTAAACCTTCTCTGAACTGCTTCCAACTCATTTGCATCGTTCCTCAAAGAAGAAGACACAGCACTGCAGGTGTGGTCTCATTATTACCCTCCACAAGTATAACCTTGTTATTTTTATATTCAATTCCCCACCTGATAAATGATAACATTCTATTAGCTTTCCTAATTTCTCACCATACCTGCATACTAACCTTTTTGTGATTCATGCACGAGGACACCCAGACCCCTCTGCATCTCAAAGTATCCATTCCCCATGCACAAATGGCCACCATGATCAAACGACACATCCACACAGTTTGACCTGTGACGTCAGGCAGGTGCAAATTATAATCAGTCCCATAATTCCTTTGCAACTTGGCACTTACAACTACTGTTTAATGGCCTGTTCTCAAAACAGATATGGTGCAATTCTAAAGTTGTAGCTCATAGGCTATTTAACAGTTACGGGAAGTGTCATTTTGCTAAATTTAGAGGCTCATTCTAATATTGGCTGTATTGCCAGGAAATACGACTAAGTTAAAATTTAACATTGGAAATTGTTGCAGTCTGGTCCTTTGTTTGGAACAAGTTTTGGCACGGCAGATGTGATAATTTTTGCCACAATCAGCCAGATGCCACTCACACACCTTCCACCCAAATGGCCTATGATGCTGCACTCATCAGTGGCGTTGCCAATAACTACAGTCCAGCAGAAAACGCTCGATCACAGCCCCAGTCCCTCTGTGCAGCTGGGATTATGAAGAGTATAAAGTGCTCACCAGCAGTCCACCAACTGCATTTATGGTTAAGCCAACAGGTTTTATTATCTTGGATTTTCCAGCATCTGCAGTTCCCGTTATCTCTCAATATAGATGAGGGTTCTTATACGTCTATCAGCTTGAAGACATACTGATGGTCTTCCCTGGACTGACCTATCCCCTCCCTACCTCCCCACCTATACTATCCTCTGCACCTATCTTCTTTTCTCTCCATCTTCGGTCCGCCTCCCCCTCTCTCCCTATTTATTCCAGTTCCCTCTCCCCATCCCCCTCTCTGATGAAGGGTCTAGGCCCGAAACGTCAGCTTTTGTGCTCCTGAGATGCTGCTGGGCCTGCTGTGTTCATCCAGCTTCACATTTTATTATCTTGGAATTCTCCAGCATCTGCAGTTCCCATTATCTCTGATGGAGCCCTGTCGTGAGAAAGGCGTTTTATTTCCTAATGCCTCTACTCTGCACATTTATTGAAGGAGAGCTCAGATGCAACCAGGGATTTCTTTATATGATATCCTGTTGTTACACAAAGATATTAAAAATGCCAATCCCAAGATACTTCTCCTCCCTGCACCCCTTTAATTGTTGCAAATGTAGAAAAATCGGGCCATGGTAAATACATTTGCCGACAGCGAACATTCACTTAAAGATCATGAATTTTTAATGGCCAGGGACTCTAGCTTGAGCGGAGGACACAGATCTGTGCTGCTATTTGATAGAGAAGGTCAACATGGGAACGGAAGGAGGGCAGGTAAGAAAAGAACAAGAGACGGCGAAGCTTTCAAATGCCACCTCACTGTGGCAGACTGTCATGTATGAAAAGTGCAGCAGCAAACCAAGCAGAGTGTGAGGATGCCAGACAATCCCACAATTAGCGTAAACACAATTATTGAGCGACGGATGGCATGGAAAGGCTTATATTCTAGACTTGCATTTTAAAAGAACAGAAAACAGTTTAATTACTCTGCACGGGAAATTTCTCAGTTTGTGTAATATATATTTTAAAAATCCATTGAAAGGATTACAAATCACCACTGCTCTCTTCATTTCCTCTCTCCTGTTATAAGAAAGCTCCTACAAATAAGTTATTCAAGGCTGATATAGCCAGATTTTTAATCTGTAAAGGAATTAATGGCTACGGGGATAAATCAGGAAAGGAGACCTGAGGATTATCAGATCAGCCATAATCCTATTGAATGGTGCGCAGACTTGATGGGCCTAATGGCCTATTTCTGCACGTATGTTTTATGGTTTTATAGTTGCAATTTAATTTCCGTACCAGTTAAGATGCACAAAATTTAACGAGCATAATGCTGCGATTTTGGAATGAGCTTCCCGATTGAGGCAATTTTGTAGAACCACTGAAAACAAAAAAAATGCTGGAAAACTCAGCGGGTGCGGCAGCATCAATGGAGAAAGAGCAAACTAACGTTTCGAGTCTAGACGACTTTTTAGCAGAAATGTTGTAGGAGCACTTTAGACAATTTAAAAAAAATTCTTTCGGATCAAAGTTATGTGGCACAGGGAACCCAGGAAGGCAAACTAATTACCTGCACACATGGACTGCATCTGTTCGTACATTCATTTACTGTATATGTATCTTTATCAAAATGAGTTTTCTTGGGTAAAGCTGAATCATGCCAGGATTGGACAGTGGCTTTGAATGCTGTGTAATTATTTTTAGGGAAATGATGTAATTTGTGAACGATTTGATATCAAATTACATCCTGTCACGTTAAAAGTGCGTACATGCATTTTGGCATTGAGCGGAAAAGACCTGTGATCAGAGCTCAACTTAACCCAAAGACCAATGAATGTAGATCAGTTTGAAATAGGAAGCCAGCAGTCTTCTACATGCAGCGTTGTGATGATGTGGCAGAAAGAGTTGCGTCCGCTAAGTGTGACCAGTGTGTGTCTGAACTATTGTGCAGAGGCTTTTGAGTGCTTCACCTGAACTGTCCAGATTGTTGGAAAGGTGAAACTTTCCCAGCTACTGATTTAAACAGCTCCTTCTCAGACACTATCGATACAAAATAAAAACCAAAAGAACTGCGGATGCTGTAAATCAGGAACAAAAGCAAAGTTGCCAGAAAAGCTCAGCAGGTCTGGCAGCATCTGTGGAGGAGAAAACAGAGTTAACGTTTCGGGTCTGGTGACCCTTCCTCAGGAAGGGTCTGGGTGTCCAGTGAACACGTAGCGATGATACGTTATTATTTTTCCTTTGGTTTTAATTTAACCATGAATTACTAAGATACTTCAGGCCCTTTTCTATACGTTATTGCATTGAAAGGCCTTTGTTATGCAAACTAAAGGAATAAAGTAGTCATCTTCAGACCTCAAAAAACAAGGGCAAGATTTGACAGATGAGGAGGCGTTGTGCTGGCAATGTTTCTCTCGTGACTTGATGCCCTGGCTCAACTTTAAATTCTTCTAAAGCAGGAACTTAATCTTTATGGGGTTAGACTGGTATTCCCAATCGCACTTGAGAAGGCAGTGGTAAGCCAGACTCTTTAACTGCTGCAGTTCATGATGCAAAAATGCCCAATGTCTTGTTTGATAAAAAGTTCCAGGACTTTGATCCTGTGATGTTGAAGGAATGGTGAAATAGTTACATATCAGCATTATGTGTGACATGATGGGAAACTTGTAGGTTGTTTTTCAACCATCTCCTACCCTTTGTCCTTCTAGGTGATAGAACTAACATGTTTGGAAGGTGCTGATATATGGTCATGGAGTCATACAGCACAGAAACAAACCCCTTGGTCCAACCAGGTCATACCAACCATGATCCCAAACTAAACTAGTCACACTTGCCTGTGGTTGTCCCGTATCCTGTTGAAGAAGCCTGGGTAAATTGGTACACACAGCTTTCACACTAATTATCCAAAGTCACCAAGGCCAGAGATCACACACCAGGTTATAGTCCAACAGGTTTATTTAAAAACACAAGCTTTCAGAGCCTTCTTCCCCAGGTGTTAGTGAGAGAGGGGGTATCAGACACAGAATTTATAAGTAAAAGACCAAAGGGTCATCCCACTGATGAGGTTGTATTAAACAAACCTAAGATGCTGTTAAATCTTTAAACAGCTAGAAAGTTTTAATTAACTTATATATATATGTATGTGAATCCCTGAATTTCTTTCAAGTCACTGCCCTGAGAGAATTTAAGATTTTATCAGTATAAAAAGAGAGGTGACATTTTAGGTCACACAATGCATGTTTGGTGTGAGGCCTTGTTGAGAATATGTTTATATTTTGGTTTGGAGTTAGACTGATTTCATTTCTAAAGTAGGACTTTATAAAATGCCACATTGACTGACTTTTTACAAATTGTATGTTTTTTGAACAAAATAGAATATATCCGCAAATGCGGATTTAACCCCTGCGTGCATGTGTGTGCTGGGGGAGAGTAGGGGAGACTGACTGAGTGTGTGTGGGGGGCAGGGAGTGACAGTGTGTGTGGAGGGAGGACAGAATTGTGTGTGTGGGAGGGGAGGGAAAGGAGAAAAGGGAGTGTGTGTGTGTGTATGTGTGTGTGTGTGTGTGTGTGTGTGTGTATATGTGTGTGTGTGTGTATATGTGTGTGTGTGTGTATGTATGTATGTATGTATGTATGTATGTATGTATGTATGTATGTATGTATGTATGTGTGTGTGTGTGTGTGTGTGTGTGTATGTATCTTGTGGCGGGGTCACCTGTATTGCGACATGAACCCAAGATCCCAGTTGAAGCCATCCTCATGGATACTAAACTTGACTATCAGCCTCTGCTCTGTAACTCTTGTGTTGTTGTATATCCTGAAGTCTGGCTTGGAGGACATTTACCTGAAGATCCGAGACAGAATGCCTTGATGGCTGAATTGCTCCCCCTCTGGGAAGGAACACCCCTGTTTGGTGATTGTTGCACAGTGTCCATTCATCTGTTGTTGTAGTGTCTGCACAGTCTCACCAATATACCATGCCCTGGGGCATCCTTGCCTGCAGCGTATGAGATAGACAATGTTGGCCGAGTCTCATGAGTATCTGCCATGCACGCAGTGGGTGGCATTTTATAAATTCCTACTTCAGAAATAAAACCAGTCTGACTCCAAACCAAAACACAAACAGATTCTAAACAAGGCCTCACACCTAATATGCATTGTCTCACCTTAAAAGTCACCTTTTTACACTGATAAAACCTTTAGTTCTTTCAAGACAGTGATTTGAAAGAAATTTGTGGATTTACATATACATATTAATCAATTTAAACCTTCTAACTGATTAAGGATTTAACAGCACCTTAGGTCTGTTTAATGCATCCTCATTAGTAGTGTGACCCTTTGATATTTTACTAATAAATTCTCTGACTGATACCACCTCTCTCACTAACACCTGAAGAAGGAGTGAGGCTTTGAAAGCTTGTGTTTTCAAATAAGCCTGTTGGATTGTAACCTGATGTCATATGATTTCTGACCTAGCCCACCCCAAACCCACACTGACTCCTCCACGTCATATTCAAAGCAATGGAATTAATGTTTAATGCGGTGGATGGGGTATCAGTTAAGTTAGACCAGCTTTGTCCAAGTGGTTTCAAAATCCTTGGATAATGTTGGAGCTGCTGTCATTCAAGCAAGTGGAAAGGATTCCATCACACTTTTGACTTGTGCATTACAGGTGGTGGACAGGCTTTGTGGAGTCAGGAGGTGAGTTAATTTTTGTGGCCAGAGGATTGATTTGTCTGCCCAGTTCAGCTTCTGGTCAATGGTAAATCCGAAGATGTTGGCAGTGAAGGATTCAGTGATGGTTCTGCCATTGAATGTTAATGGGAGATCAATGGATGCTATCTTGTTTGAGGTGGTCATTGTCTGTGACTTGTGTGACATAAATATTTTAGCCACAAATCAGACCAAGCTGGAATATTGTACAGGTCTTGTTGCCCGTGAATGTAAAATGTTTAATTATCTGAAAAGTCACTATTAGTGCAGAAGATCACTGTTAGCAAACATCTCCACTTTTAACCTTAAGGGATTGGCAAGGCCATTGAGGAAGCAGCTGGAGATGGTTGGGCAGTATCCTAGGCCTGGAGGAACTCCTACAGGGATGTCCTGGGACTGAAGTGATTTCCCTCCAAGCACCTTTTGTGCTAAGTATGACACCAACCAGTGAAGAATGTTCCTCGATAATAAAATGTGAGGCTGGATGAACACAGCAGGCCAAGCAGCATCTCAGGAGCATAAAAGCTGACGTTTCGGGCCTAGACCCTTCATCAGAGAGGGGGATGGGGAGAGGGAACTGGAATAAATAGGGAGAGAGGGGGAGGCGGACCGAAGATGGAGAGAAAAGAAGATAGGTGGACAGAGTATAGGTGGGGAGGTAGGGAGGGGATAGGTCAGTCCAGGGAAGACGGACAGGTCAAGGAGGTGGGATGAGGTTAGTAGGTAGATGGGGGTGCGGCTTGGGGTGGGAGGAAGGGATGGGTGAGAGGAAGAACCGGTTAGGGAGGCAGAGACAGGTTGGACTGGTTTTGGGATGCGGTGGGTGGGGGGGAAGAGCTGGGCTGGTTGTGTGGTGCAGTGGGGGGAGGGGACGAACTGGGCTGGTTTTGGGATGCAGTAGGGGAAGGGGAGATTTTGAAACTGGTGAAGTCCACATTGATACCATTAGACTGCAGGGTTCCCAGGCGGAATAGGAGTTGCTGTTCCTGCAACCTTCGGGTGGCATCATTGTGGCACTGCAGGAGGCCCATGATGGACAAGTCATCTAGAGAGTGGGAGGGGGAGTGGAAATGGTTTGCAACTGGGAGGTGCAGTTGTTTGTTGCGAACTGAGCGGAGGTGTTCTGCAAAGCGGTCCCCAAGCCTCCGCTTGGTTTCCCCAATGTAGAGGAAGCCACACCGGGTACAGTGGATGCAGTATACCACATTGGCAGATGTGCAGGTGAACCTCTGCTTAATGTGGAATGTCATCTTGGGGCCTGGGATAGGGGTGAGGGAGGAGGTGTGGGGGCAAGTGTAGCATTTCCTGCGGTTGCAGGGGAAGGTGCCGGGTGTGGTGGGGTTGAAGGGCAGTGTGGAGCAAACAAGGGAGTCACGGAGAGAGTGGTCTCTCCGGAAAGCAGACAGGGGTGGGGATGGAAAAATGTCTAGGGTTGTGGGGTCGGATTGTAAATGGCGGAAGTGTCGGAGGATGATGCGTTGTATCCGGAGGTTGGTAGGGTGGTGTGTGAGAACGAGGGGGATCCTCTTTGGGCGGTTGTAGCGGGGGCAGGGTGTGAGGGATGTGTTGCGGGAAATACGGGAGACGCGGTCAAGGGCGGTTTCGATCACTGTGGGGGGAAAATTGTGGTCCTTGAAGAACTTGGACATCTGGGATGTGCGGGAGTGGAATGTCTTATCGTGGGAGCAGATGCGGCGGAGGCAGAGGAATTGGGAATAGAGGATGGAATTTTTGCAGGAGGGTGGGTGGGAGGAGGTGTATTCTAGGTAGCTGTGGGAGTCGGTGGACTTGAAATGGACATCAGTTACAAGCTGGTTGCCTGAGAGGTCAAGGAAGGTGAGGGATGTGCTGGAGATGGCCCAGGTGAACTGAAGTTTGGGGTGGAAGGTGTTGGTGAAGTGGATGAACTGTTCGAGCTCCTCTGGGGAGCAAGAGGCGGCGCCGATACAGTCATCAATGTACCGGAGGAAGAGGTGGGGTTTAGGGCCTGTGTAGGTGCGGAAGAGGGACTGTTCCACGCAACCTACAAAGAGGCAGGCATAGCTGGGGCCCATGCGGGTGCCCATGGTCACCCCCTTAGTCTGTAGGAAGTGGGAGGAGTCAAAAGAGAAGTTGTTGAGGGTGAGGACGAGTTCAGCTAGGCGGATGAGGGTGTCGGTGGAGGGGGACTGGTCGGGCCTGCGGGACAGGTAGAAGCAGAGGGCCTTGAGGCCATCTGCATGCGGAATGCAGGTGTATAGGGACTGGACGTCCATGGTGAAGATGAGGTGTTGGGGGCCAGGGAATTGGAAGTCCTGGAGGAGGTGGAGGGCGTGGGTGGTGTCACGGACATAGGTGGGGAGTTCCTGGACCAAAGGGGAGAAAATGGAGTCCAGATAGGTGGAGATGAGTTCGGTGGGGCAGGAGCAGGCTGAGACGATGGGTCGACCAGGGCAGGCAGGTTTGTGGATTTTGGGAAGGAGATAGAAACGGGCCTTGCGGGGTTGGGGAACAATGAGGTTGGAGGCTGTGGGTGGGAGGTCCCCTGAGGTGATGATGTCATGAATGGTGTTGGAGATGATGGTTTGGTGCTCGGGTGTGGGGTCATGATCGAGGGGGCGGTAGGAGGTGGTGTCGGTGAGTTGGCGTCTGGCCTCGGCGATGTAGAGGTCAGTGCGCCATACTACCACTGCGCCACCCTTGTCTGCGGGTTTGATGGTGAGGTTGGGGTTGGAGCGGAGGGAGCGGAGGGCTGCCCGTTCTGCGGGGGAGAGGTTGGAGTGGGTGAGAGGGGTGGAGAGGTTGAGGCGGTTAATGTCTCGACGGCAGTTGGAGATGAAGAGGTCGAGGGAGGGTAGGACGCCTGGGGGTGGTGTCCAGGAGGAGGACTTGTGTTGGAAGCGGGTGAAGAACGTTCCTCATTGACTCCAACTGATACTATGTTTGATCAACTGCTGTCTTGATATCAAGGGCTGTCACTCTCAATACCTCTGGAATTCAGCTGTTTTCTGTAGGAGCTGAATAATCCTGGTGGAACTTAAAGTGACCATCAGAGAGCAAACTGTTGCTGCATTAATGGTTCTTGTAGCATTATTGATGACTCTTTCATCGCTTTACTTATGACCAGGGGTGGACTGATTCAATTGGGCAGGTTGACCTTCCTTTTGCACCCATGACATACCCAGGCAATATTCTACATTGCTGGGTAAATGCGAGTGTTGTAGCTGTACTGGAATATCTTGGCTAGGGGCATAGCAATTTTTAAAACACATATCTTCAGCATTCTTGCTGGTACATTGCCAGGGACAATAACCATTTTAGTATCCAGTGCCTTTAGCTTTTTCTTGAATTGGCTGAAGGCAAGTATCAATGATGCTGGGAACCTCTGGAGGAGGCTGACGTGGATCATCCACTTAGCACTTCTGGCTGAAGAGGATTACAAGTCTTTCAGCTTTCTCTTTTACATTGATATTTTGGGGCTCCTGCACTTCCAGCTGCAGACAGGGTGCAGAAATTTTCTTCTCTTTCAGTTTATTCGGTTGGGGTAATGTTTAATGTTTGGAGTAAAAATGGGAATTGATGATCTATAAAGGATTTTGATAGTGTAAGTTAGGAGAAACTGTTTCTAGTGGCAGAAGAATCAATAAGTTGAGGGCACAGATTGATGATAATTCTCAAAAATAACATGGGAAAAGTTGTTTTTATTTACGCTGTTGTGATCTGGAATGCACTGGCTGAAGCAGGGAATAGTTGTGAATCAAATTCTTGAGTAACTTGCAAAGGGGAATTGAATACACTCGAAAAATAGCGGTTGACTCTTAACTGTCCTCTGAGCAACTAATGATAGGCAGTAAATGCTGATATAGCCAGAGATGTCCACATCTCGTGAGTGCATTTCAAAAAATAAAGAAATGACATGGCTATGGGAACAGTTTAACTTGATAACTCTTTCAGAGAGCCAGCATGGGCACACAGGGCCGGATGACATCCTTCTGACTCTATGTTGAGATATTGACATTTATAGGCTCATTGTTGATTCCATTGCCAATGTCTGTTCAGATCAACTCTCTGAGTAATCATGAAATCTAATGCTACTTTTAAAAAGCAAGCAGTTACAGTCACAATGATTAACTTTACTTTCCCTTTTCAACTGTTTACTTGAAAAGAAAAGGGTGGTGATGAAGTTATCAAGTAAAATGGAATAGAGAAAAGAACTGAATCAATGTCTTTAGTTATGATAATTGATGTTTGGGTACTTGTAGGGGAGTTATGAGCCTGACCATACAAAGCAGCGATATTAACATCTTTGGAGATGCTGTCATCAACTCTACATACATGCTTGCGAGATGAAATATTGACCCTGCCAATGCGAGGGAGCTGTATAACATCAGTAAAGGTATATGGATACCAGTTGGGAGTACTTCTTTGAGCCTGATGCTGTAAGACTGCTAAATTAACATCAGTAGAGATACGGTTATCAGGACAAAGTAGTTAGTTGGAGCTGTTACCGAGTCTCACATTGTGAAGGAGTTGGATTAATGCATAACTATCAATCAACAGTTGTTTCAGCAACTGCATTATTTGAAGTATATGAACTGTTGCACTGTGTTTGCTCCCTCTGCCAATTGTATCATTAGAACTGGCTGGTTGACTCCAAAATGGGAAGAATAAACATCAACAAGGACTACTGAGAAATAAAAGATTAAGCAGATGGTGTTTAATTTCGATAAATGTGAGGCGCTGCATTTTTGTAAGGCAAATCAGGGCAGGACTTATACAATTGATGGTGGAGCCCTGGGGAGTGTTGCCAAACAAAGAGATTGAGGAGTATAGGTGAGAGATAAAGGGAACTGCAGATGCTGGAGAATCCGAGATAACAAAGTGTGGAGCTGGATGAACTCAGCAGGCCAAGCAGCATCTCAGGGGTACAAAAGCTGACGTTTCGGGCCTAGACCCTTCATGGTTTCTTGAAATCGGAGAGTCAGGTAGACAGGGTGGTGAAGAAGGTGTTTGACATATTTGCCTTCATTGGTCAGATCATTGAGTTTAGGAGTTGAGATATCATGTTGCAGCTGTGCAGAACATTGGTGATATTACTTTTAGAATACTATATACAATTATGGCCACCCTTCTATTTGCAGGATGTTGTTAAACTTGAGAAGGTACAGAAAAGATTTACAAGGATATTGCTAGGATTAGAGGGTTTGAGTTATAGCGAGAGGCTGAGTAGGCTGGGGCATTTTTCCCTGGAGTGTCAGTGGCTAAAGGGTGACCTTATAGAGGTTTATAAAATCACGAGGGGCAAGAAAAGGGTGAATATTGTAGAAACCCTAAAGTGTCAAAACAGGCCCTTTGGCCCAATAAATCCACACTGACCCTCAGAGGACCCCACCCAGACCCAATTCCCTATCAACCACCTAATGTACACATCCCTGAACACTACAGGCAATTTAGCATGGCCATTCCACTTAGCTTGCACATCTTTGGACTGTGGGTGGAAACCCACACAGACAAGGGAGAACGTACAATCTCCACATAGACGGGTGCCCAAGGGTGGTATCAAACCCAGGTCTCTGGCGCTGAGAGACAGCAGTGCGAATTACTGAGCCACCATGCTGTCCATGAATAGCGAAGGTCTTTTTCCTAGGGCAGGGAAGTCAAAAACTAGAAGGGAAAGGTTTGGGGTGAAAGGGGAAAGATCTAAAAAGGATCTGAGGAGCAACTTCTTCTTGCAGAGGGTGGTGCATATCTGGAGTGAACCGCCAGCGGAAATGGTGGAGGCTGGCAAAATTACACATTTAAGAGGCATCTGGATGGTTAGAAGAATAAGAAGGATTTAAAGGGATATGGGCAAAATGCTGGCAAATGTGTCTAAGTCAGATTAGGATGTCTGTTCAGCATGGACAAGTTGGATTGAAGGGCCTGTTTCCATACTGTATAACCTTTGTCTCTATGACTCTAACTTTAGTGTTTTTAAGTCATCTTGAAAAGGAACATCAATACTGACATATTTAGAGTCATAGAGCCACAAAGCCATAGAGTAATACAGTCTGGAAACAGCCCTTCGGTCAAAACTGGCCCATGCTGATCATGGTGCTCACTCAGCTAGTTCCAATTGCCTGCATTTTGTCCATTTCCATCTAAACCTTCTCATTCATGTATCTATAAGATATTTTTAAAATGTTGCTATTGTACCTGCCTCAACCACTTTCTCCGGCAGCTCATTCCATGTACGAGCCACTCTCTGCATGAAGACGTTGCCCCTCAGATCCTTCTTAAATCTTTTCCCTCTGATTTCAAGCCAATGCCCTCTAGTTTTCAGTTCCCCATTCCTGGGAAAAAGACTGTATGTGTTCATCTTAATTATGCCCCTTAAGATTTCATACATCTCAATAAGGTAGTCGACCTCATCCTCCTGTGTTCCAAGGAATAAAGTCCTATCCTGGCCAACCTCTCGCTATTGCTCAGGCCTACTAGCCCTGGCAACATTCTTGTAAATCTTCTTTGCATACTTTCCAGTTTAAACGTGTCCACAACCATGTCTGTGTTTAATCTTTCCTATAACAGGGTGACCAAAACTGTACACAATACCCCAAGTGCGGCCTCACCAATAACTTATACAGCTGTAACATAACATCCCAACTCTTGTAATCAGTGCTTCAACCGATGAAGGCCAGCATGCTAAATGCCTTCTTCACCAGCCTGTCCACCTGTGATGTTGCTTTCAGCACTTGTCAGGACCTTACCATTTACAGTATACATTCTACCCTGTTTTAATTTTCCAAAGTGCAACACTTCACACTTATCTGTATTGAATTGCATTCATCAATTCTCAACCCACTTCCCCATCTGATCACAATCCTTGTGTTATGTTTGATAATCTTCCTCACTATCAATGATACCTCCTAATTTTGTATCACCTACAAACTTACATTCACATCCAGATCATTTATGTAAATGACAAGTAACAGAAGTCCCAGCACCGACCCCTGTGGCACATTACTAGTCACAGGCCTCCAGTCTGAGAAACAACCTTCAACCGTCACCTCTGCTTCCGACCATTGAGGTAGTTTTGAATCCAACTAGCTAGCTCTCCCTGGATCCCATGTGACGTAACCTTCATGACTTGCCTGAAAATCGTCAAAGGCCTTACTAATGTTGGTGTAGACAACACCCACTGCGCTAACCTTGTCCATCCTCTTGGTTATCTCTTCGAAAAACTCTAAAAGATTTGTAAGATATGACTTCCCACACACAAATCCATGCTGACTATCTCTAATCGGACCTTGACTATCCAAGTGTTGGTTGACCCTCAGTATCGTCTCCAATAACTTGCCTACCATTGATGTCAGGCTCAGTGGCCTGGCTTTTCTTTGCTACCTCTCTTAAACAATGAAACAACATTAGCTCCCCTCCAGTCTTTGGGAACTTCACCGTTGGCTAAAGATAAAGCAAAGGTCTCTGCAAGGCCCTCTAGTTTTCAATTCCTCATCCCTGGGAGAAAGACCATATGCATTCATCTCATCTATGCCCTTCATGATTTTGTAGCTTCTGAACAAAGTCGTCTTTCTTTTTCGCTCCAAACCCAATTGCAAAGTTATTGAGTTAACAAGTAGCAGTGATTGAATGGATTATAATAAGTGTTTGTTGAGATTGGATGTCGGTGCTGGGGAACATTTCACATTTCAAGAGTTTCTGTATAGAGCAAAGTCAGGTATAGAGTAAAGTCACATTTGGTCCAGGCTCAGAAAGCAGTTTTGTGCCATGGTTTCCTGCTCTGTTGATACTCTTTGACCTCATTGCACGTGTATTAAAGGGTTGTCAGAGCTAAATCTGACTCTAGAACCTAGAACATAGAACAGAACAGCACAGTACAGGACTTCAGCCCATGATGTTGTGCTGACTTATTATCCTGCTAAGATTAAATCCTGCATACCTTACATTTTACTATCCTCCACCTGACAATCCAAGAGTCGCTTAAAAATCTCTGAAGTATCTGACTCCACTATCACTGCTGACGGTGCAATCCACACGCCCACCTCTCTCTGTGTAAAGAACCTACCTCTGACATCTCCCCAGTACCTTCCTCCCATCACCTTAAAATTATGCCCTCTCATAATAGTAATTTCTGCCCTGGGAAAAAGTCTCTGACTATCCACTCTACCTATGTCTCTCATCATCCTGGATACCTCTATCAAGTCACCTCTCATCTTTCTTCGCTCCAATGAAAAAAACTCTAGCTCCCTCAACCTTTCCTCATAAGACCTGCCCTCCAGCCCAGGCAGCATTCTGGTAAATCTTCTCTGCACCCTCTCTAAAGCTTCCACATCCTTCCTGTAAAGAGGTGACCAGAAGTGAACACAATATTCCAAGTGTGGTCTAACCAGAGTTTCATTGAGCTGCAGCATAACCTCACGGGTCCCAAACTCAATTCCCTGCCAATGAAAGCCAACACACCATACTCCTTCTTTACAACCCTGTCAACTTTGAGGGTTCTATGGATGTGGACCCCAAGATCCCTCTGTTCCTCCACACTGCTGAGAATCCTGCCATTCACCCTGTATGCTGCATTCAAATTCGACCTTCCAAGATGAATCACTTCAGACTGTTACAGTCAGTGTCCACACATTTGTACTAAGTACCAGGAGTTGGAAACTTGGCTGGTTTTACCCTTCTTTTCGCTTATAATTCACTATTGTATATTTCATTTGCATTCAGAACGCCAGAATTCCACATAAAAACCCGTGTTAAAAAATTCTTCTTGCATTCCTGATTTAACTTCAGCAGATGCTGGGTATTGATCTTCCATTCTGATGTTATGTGAAATGGCAAAAGTAGGACTCATTTAATTTATGAGGTTGCTGTACAAAAGTAGTTCCAAGGCATAAATCAGCAACTGGAATACATCATCACCACTGTATAGTAAGAGATGGGCTGAGAACTATGGGGTTCATTTTCCATCAATTTACTTACAAGCCATCAAAAAATTCAGTTCTCTCGGTAAACCTGTGCTATAGAACATTTTATTTAACCAGTATATATTCCTGCAGCATAGGGAAATAACTGAATGTCTGTCTCTTTGCTATCAGCGGGGAAGGATGCTCCTGGGCTGTGCATCAGGAGCTTGCAACAGCACAGCCATGATTTTCTGTTCATTGAAATTAATGAGTACCTGTATTTTTCCCTTGTGCATTCTTTCTGAGACCAGACCTATGCTGGGAATGTGGAAGCAGCTTTTGCATTCAGTATGTCCCCTGCTGATGGTCCCTCTTGCAGTAATATTGCAAACATCCTGAGACAGCAACTTCCAAACCCACAACCACTTCCAAATGGAATGACAAAGGCAACATATACATGGGAACACCACCACCTTCAAGTTCCACTCGCCATCTTGACTTGGAACTATATTGCCGTTTCTTCATTGTTGCTGGGTCAATAGCCTGGAAGTCCTTATTTAATAGCATTGTGGATCAACCTACAGCAGGAGGATTTCTCAAAGGCAATTAGGGATGGACAATAAATGTGGGTCAGCCAGCAGCATGCACATCCCACAAATGAATGAGTATCACCCCGAAGGGGCTCACTGACCTCAGCATCTCATTTTCTGCTTGGAGACCTTCAGGACTCAATGTCTTTACCACAATATCCACACACCACATTTTGTCATCACAACTAACCCACTGTCTGCAGCTAATGGACCCCATTAGGTGCTATTGATTCTCTCAGGCTGACCTTTACCCATTCCTTTGTCTGCCCAATGGTCATTCTGTCTCACTGGGCTCTATCTTCACCAATCATTTACTCTTCATCTCCACCCATCACTTACTCCTCCACCTTCCCCCCCACCATCATTGACTTACAGTCCAGAAACAATTTTATTTTAAAATTTTCATCCATGTTTTCAAATTCCTCCATGACCTCACCTCTTGTTATCTCTGTTTTCGCCTCCAACTCCATAACCTTCTGTGATATCCACAGGTCTCTCTAACTTTGGCCGCCTGCATATCCCTGATTCTAATCATCCCACCATTGTTGACTTTACCGTCAGCTGTTAAGACTTCTAGGTTTTGGAACACCCTGCTTAAACCTCTGTATTTCTTTGAACAAACATTTCAGCATCTTACGTAACATTTGTTTGTGATTTGGCATCAAATATTGTTTGATCATGCTCCTGTGAATTCCTTTATTACATTTAACTAAAACAATTGTACTATATAAAAGCAAACTGTTGATGCTATTATATATTCTAATGATCAATATTGGAACTGTGTCATTAACACCCTTCATATGTGACTATCCTTCTATTAATTGTCACTAGGGTCACACATGAACAACATCCAGTTTGTACAGAGACAAGAGAGTTCCTAGGACAGGAAGCAGTTGTTTCTCTACGCATTTATGATTCATGTGAACCAACTTCTGCCTTACTGCTTCATCTTTAGTCACAATGGTTTGGAGAGGTGGTGGCTCAGTGATATCATCAGTCAACCAGCAACCGAGAGATCCAGGCTAATGCTCTTGGGACACGGGTTCAAGCCACACCATAGATGTTTGTGAAATTTGAATTCAATTAATAAATCAGAGCAAAGTAAAAAAATGTTGGTTAAGTTAAGGATGGGCCATAAATTGTTAATGCCACTAGACTGGTAATCTTAAACACTAGCTCTGACTTTAGGGCCACATGTGCAAATCTCAGATTTGGCAGACAGTGAGATTTGAGTTTAATAACAGTCTGGTATTACAGGCTTGACTAATGGCAACCATGTAACCACTCTTTATGTTATAAAATCTTTCTGTTTGTCTCATAGGTAATCTGCTGTCCTTTCTTGGTCTTATCTACATGACCCACAGCAATGTTATTGGCTCTTTACGAGCCCTCTGAAATGGCCCAGAGAGCCAATCAGATCAGGGGGATTAGGAATGGACAACAGATTGTGACTTCGTCAGCAATGCCCACATCCACGTAAAGAAAACAAAAACAAATTATTTGATTCATTTTGACCTTGTATACTTAACAATGCAAGATCTACATTCTCTCTATTTTTACGTCTGTGGAGACACATGAGTGTGCATCTTGCAGATAGGGAGAAGCATACTGGAGAGAATGTGCAGGGCAGAAGGCAATATGTTTAGAATCATTTGTTAGTTCATTCTGTACTAGTTTTCTGAAGCACACCATATGTAAAGGTTAATATTGACATGTACATCATAGACATATCCCACATGCCTCGTACTGGAGCTGTATGTCATTTGTAAAGGAGACAGACACCATTTGTATGGGAGATGTCAAATGTTTATGCTGTCCCTGTATCTTTCAGAGATGGAAGACTAATGAATGCAGGTTCCTCCATCAATAACGCAGCTTGTCCTGTTTTCAATGCCGGCTCCTCCACTAAGCTAGACAGGCAGCTTACTTGTCTCCAGCATGTAACATGTACAGGAGCTGGCACTCGGAAACAATTAAGGCTAACAGCCTCAGATCTCGCTGACTGGTTAGTTTCTGCACAACTGCACCTGCACAATGTTCAATGTACCACTTGCTTGGTTTTATGAATCATCAATTTTATGAATAAACACAACCCTACTACAATAAAGACAGATGACTGAAACTATAAAGTATTATAGTTGGATTGGTGTACATATTCTTTGACACCCCCACATAATTATCCATATAGACCAGGTCAGAAGTCAAAGATTTAGGCTGTGGCCTGCAGTGCAATAGCTGGTTTGAGTTCAGATTCTGTTTGAAAAACGTACAGCTAACTAGAGTTCTTCTGGGAAGAGGCGCTGAGGGAGGGTCGCTGGACCTGAAACATTAACTCTGATTTCTCTCCACAATTGCTGCCAGACCTGCTGAGCTTTTCTAGAAAGTTCTGTTTGAGGCAGTGTTCTTCTGGGCTACGGGGAAGAATCAGACTGCTGGTTGTTATCCATTGTCTACATGTGACCTTCAGCTAAGGACACAGCCTATAAGATAATTTATTTTTCTTTGTGTCCTTTTTCTGAGGAACTGTTGTCCTGGAGTTTGACAAAGGGAAACAAGGAAAGACCAAACTCACCTCTAATCTGAAGGAAAACACTGAAAAAGTGACAACAGGAGCTTTCTTTTCCATTGTATTTCTAGTATAGAGAAACATGTCAATTTACTTGAGGCATAGAGAAAATAGACCCTGAGCCAGGAGGGGGCCAGCTTGGGCATAGTAACTGAAAATCTAACCAAAGACCAATTGATTGGCACAATTTCTATGCTCCAGATGAATCGACCTATTCTCCTTCATCTAACTCCATCAGCAAACCTTTTTATTGCATCCTTGTGCAGACTTGCCCCCCTGTTTTGTTACAACTTTGTTGCCAGAAATGTCTTATAATTTATCTGAACGCAGATAGGGTAAAAAAGATGTTCCTAAGGTTCAAGAGTTTCTTGAATCCTTTTAAAATAATGGAGGTATAATTTGTGTCAAATCTGCTTGGATGTAGATAAAACTTTAATATAGAAAAGAAATTTCAAGTTCCTGAAAGGGTTGTATGGAATAGTGCATTTCTAATTGTCCCCAACTCCATAGCTGCAACTCCCCACCCAATACAGATTGCTGGTAGAAAGACAATATTGTATTGGATGTTGAGTCCCTTGTGTGGCAACCAGAACTGAGGACAACAGAACCTTCCAAGTGTGCGGCATTGAAATTCTTTTCACCGGCCCTTACAATCAAAATAGCAACCTGTCAGAATTCTTTTAACATTTCAGGAAAATTATAGCCACTTCTTAACCAATAAAGATGAATCTGTTTTTAAAGTGCCACTGTTGGGGGCAGCTTGCTGCCTTACAGAGTTCCAGCACAGAGAATGAAAGATTCCTTTCGTAAACTAGTGCTTTCTTTGCCAGTATCTTCTAGGTATAGAAGCATGCTTTCTGCATGAAGGCAAATTTATCCCACTCATGAGAATGACCTTAATAACCCAGAGTAATGCAATCACTCATGCACTGTTAGTGTCTTTCCCACCCATGGGACACACTAATTATGCAGTGCAACTTGTGATGTTTCCTGAATATATTTGGGGGAGAAAATAATTTCAGGTTTTTTTGATCATTCATTTGTGAGTGCTAATCAATGACTGGTTAATTATTCATTAGGATATTCTTCATCCTTGTTTTGTTGATTGATGGCATGTTTTCTTTCCCTGGTGGCTCTACTGCTTTGAAACAGCAGAGGCAGGTCTCTGAGATACTCAACTGCCTTGAGTCCCAGGTATTGTAATAGGGGTAAATTGCATCTGACTTATTTAGTTTGGTCCGGGATTTTAACAAGCACTTGCCAAAGTTATCATTTTATTTCAGTGATTGAAATTACATGCTCATAAATTTGTTATCCGTTCATTTGATTTAATTTAGTCCCTGTACAAGAACATGGTCTTTTTGAAGTCAACACATTTGGTGCTGTTAGGATGTTAAAAGAAGGAAAAAGCCATTCAATCCCTGGTCTCTGTTCTTGCAATCAATTAGATCATGACTGATCTCTCCCTGAACTCCTCAACGCATCTTACCTGACCGTAAGAGGGGTGAGTGGCGTAGTTGCAGTATCGCTGGACAAGTAGTACAGAATCTCAGGCTAATGGCCTGAAGACATGGGCTTGAATCCCAGCATAGCAGATGGGAGGGCAGCACGGGGAGGAAGAAGCTGGTTTGGTGTGGAGGTAAATACTGTTGCTTGTCATTTGAAAACCCATCGGGTTCACTAATGTCCTTCAGGAAAGGAAACAGCTTTCCTTACTTGGTCTGGCCTACATGTGATTCCAGACTCATAGGCAATGTGATTGATTTGCAACTGCCCTCTTGTGCAGTTCGGGATGGGTAATAAATGTTCATCAGTGATATCCACATCCCATGAGCTAACAAAAAATGACCCCTTGCGGAAATATTGGTATCATCAATAACTAGTACAAGGTGTCTGATGACTGGAGGGTGGCTAATGTTGTACCTTTGTTTAAGAAAGGCAGTAAGGAGAAATCGGGGAACTATAGACCTGTGAGTCTGACTTTGGTTGTGGGTAAATTGTTGGAGTTGATTATAAAAGGTAGGATTTATAGACATTTAGAGAGGCAAAAATTGATTAGGGTTAGTCAGACTGGTTTTGTGCAAGGAAAATTGTGTCCAACAACCTTGATTGAGTTTTTTGAGGAAGTTACCAAAAAGATTGATGCAGTGCAGTGGACATTTTTTATTTGGATTTTAGTATAGCCTTTGACAAGGTTCCACATAGTGGACTAATTAGTAAAGTTAGGTCGCATGGGATTCAGGGTGAGCTTGCCAATTGGATACTTAATTGGCTTAATGGCAGGAGACGACAATAATGGTGGATTGTGGCTTTTCTGACTGAAGGCCTGTGACCATCAGTGTTCCACAGGGATCGGTTCTGGGACCTTTTTTGTTTGTTATTTATATAAATGAATTGGGTGAGAATATAGAAAGCATGATTAGTAAGGTTGGGGATGACACCAAAATTGGTGGTATAGTACACAGTGAAGAAGGTTTTCTAAGATTATGGAGGGATCTTGATCAAATTGGTGAATGGGGTGAAAAATGGCAGATGGATGTTCAATCTGGATAAATGTGAGGTATTGCATTTTGGTACAACAAACAAGGGTAGGGCTTTAAAAATTAATGGTACCGTCTTGGGTAGTATTGTAGAACAGAGGGATCTAGGGGTGCAGGTACATAATTCTTTGAAGTTTTCCTTTATATATAGACAGAGTGGTTAAAAAGGCATTTAGCACACTTGCCTTCATTGCTCAGTCCATTGAGTATAGGAGTTGGGGTGTCATGTTGAGGTTGTCCAGGACTTTGGTGAGATCTCTACTGAAGTAGTGTGTCCAGTTCCAGTCACCCAGTTAAGGGAAGGATATTGCCAAGCTGAAGTGGGTTCAGAAGAGATTTAGCAGGAATGATGCCAGGTTTGGAAGGCTTGAGTTATAAGGAAAGGCTGGTTGGGCCCAAACATTTTTCCACTGGAAGGTGGGAGATTGAGAGGCAACCTGATAGAAGTTTATAAAATAATGAGAGGTAAAGATTGAGTTTCTGGTCGTTATTTTTTTTTACCTAGGATGGGGAATTTCAAGTCTAGGGGGTAGATTTTAAAAGTGAGAGGAAAGAGATTTTAAAAAGCCATGAGGCAAACATTTTACACAGCGGGTGGTTCATGTGAGGAATGAACTTCCTGAGGATGTGGTGGATGTGGGTACAATTATAATGTTTAAAAGACATTTGGATATGTACATGAATAGGAAAGGTTTGGAGGAATATGGGCCAAGAGCAGGCAGGTGGTGCTAGTTTATTTTTGAATTGTGTTCGGCATGGACTAGTTGGACCAAAAGGTCTGTTACCATGCTGTGTGACTCTATGACTCTATAATTACAGTTTTGTGTTATTAATTTCTGCCCACGTTCCATTTTTGGGGGGTATGAGTTGCAGATTGCCACTAGATTTGGCCAAAGACATGTTTCCCATCTCTGCTGAATGGTTCAGATTTTATATTAAGGTTATGTCTGTCTTGGACTGGACTCCTTCCTCTGCACCACAGGAAACAATCTTTATCTACCCTTTAAACATCTGAAATACTTGAATCAGAACCCGGGACCAATATCCCCTTCCCAAGGTTAGTGCATTAGCTCTGTGACTGGGAAGGAGAGTCATTGGACTTATCAGGTTAGCTTTGTTTCTCTCTCCACAGGCTCTGCCAGACCCCCTGAGATCTTACAGCACATTCAATTTTCATTTCTTTATTGCTCAGTTTTTTTTTGTGTGGGGGTCAAGTAGCAGATAGTTCCTTCAGTTGCTGCAATATACTAATGTCAACTATAGCCAGTATTCACATCCTAACATCCATTAGTGGGTACTTTCTATTGCTTGGCTCATTCTCTGGTATTTTACAAAGTTGTTGGGTGGTGGGATATAATCCTGCACTGTAACAGTAGCTAAGCACTCTTCAAGGTCCCTATCAATGCTATTGTCTCTGATCTTGGAAGTCTGAGCTCGTGTTTTTTTTAAAGTCTCTGCCTGAAACTAAAATGATGTGGAGGTGCTGGCGTTGGACTGGGATGGGCAAAGTCAGTCACACGTCTCTAGGTTATAGCCCAACAGGTTTATTTGAAATTGCGAGTTTTCGGGGCGCTGCTCCTTTGTTAGGTGGAGGGACTTCAAGTGAAGCTCAGAAAGCTCGTGATTTCAAATAAACCTGTTGGTCTATAACCTAGATTTGTGGGACTTCTGACTTTGAAAATAAAATGGTGTGCTTGGGGCTTCTCAGTGAATACATCCTCCTGGTCTGGGGTTGGGGCATGATGGTCGACTGCAGCAGTAGCACAATGTGAAAGTGGAAAAAAGACCCATGGCTTGTTAGACAACCCTACACAATTTTCTTTCCTAAGATAACAAAGTATGAAGTTGGATGAACACAGCAGGCCAAGCAGCATCTCAGGAGCACAAAAGCTGCTGTTTCGGGCCTAGACCCTTCACCAGAAAAGGGGGATTGGGGGAGGATTCTGAAATAAATAGGGCAAGAGGGGGAGGCGGACTGAAGACGGATAGAGCAGAAGATAGGTGGAGAGGAGAGTATGGGTGGAGAGGTAGGGAGGGGTTAGGTCAGTCCGGGGAGGACGGACAGGTCAGGGGGCGGGATGAGGTTAGTAGGTAAGAAATGGAGTTGCGGCTTGAGGTGGGAGGAGGGGATAGGTGAGAGGAAGAACAGGTTAGGCAGCCGGGGACCTAGCCCCTCCCTACCTCCCCACCCATACTCTCCTCTCCACATATCTTCTCCTCTATCCATCTTCAGTCCGCCTCCCCCTCTCTCCCTATTTATTTCAGAACCCTCTCCCCATCCCCCTCTCTGATGAAGGGTCTAGGCCCGAAATGTCAGCTTTTGTGCTCCTAAGATGCTGCTTGGCCTCCTGCATTCATCCAGTTTCACACTTTGTTATCTTGGATTCTCCAGCATCTGCAGTTCCCATTATCTCTGGTCACAATTTTCTTTCCCATTCATTTCCACCAGTCAGGTATAAAGTGGGTCATTAATTCACTGATGCCCATTTTGCATTCACATCTCCGAAGCATTTGAAAATTAACTGATACTTTTGGAACACAGTCTCTCCCATTTATCCCTCACTTGACAATTACTATGAACCCAGCACATGGTGGCTGAAATCCAAAGCCATCGTTCGGGGTTGTGAGGCGTGAAGGGGATTGGGGACGGTGAATGATGGAGCCGTTGCTGCAGGATGTGAAGACATTTTAAAAACGCTGTCCTTGCTTTCCCCAGTGACAACCTCACTCCCACTCAACCCCAGTAATGGGTGGCATGGTGGTACAGTGGTTAGCACTGCTACCTCACAGTGCCAGGGACCCGGGTTCGATTCCACCCTCGGGTGACTGTGTGTTGGGTTTGCACGTTCTCCCCGTGTCTGTGTGGGCTTCTTCCGGGTGCTCTGGTTTCCTCCCACAGTGCAAAGATGTGCAGGTTAGGTGGATTGGCCATGCTAAATTGCCTGTAGTGTTCAGGGATGTGTAGATTGGGTGGGTTGTAGGGGGATGGGTCTGGGTGGGATGCTCTGAGGTTCAGTGTGGACTTGTTGGGCCAAAGGGCCTGTTTCCACACTGTAGGGATTCTATAATTGGCAGTCCAAAGAAAATTGTAGGTCCACAAAACAGTCAAGGGAGAATGACACAGAAGTGAGGGGCTGCCTTCAAAAAAAATCTTTCTTGGCAATTAGGAAACATAAAAATCAGAGCTTGCATTGATTATCGTTAAGAAAGGGAAATAAACAAGTACAGTCTAAACATAGGTCTGTACCAAAGAGGAGGTGGTTGCTTGAAGCCTCCGTTTATATGTAAGCTTACTTCAGGGAAAAGCTAAGTCTTCTTGGTTGCCTGTATGGGTGTCAGATAAAATCTTGTGCTTCCTGTTCTTCTAAAAAAAATCTGAAAAGCTTTTTCATTCTTCAGTCCTCTGTTTTTGTAACTTGATGCACAGTGAAATTAACTATTTAATGGATAGAAAGAGAGGTGGTACTGACTGGATCCAGCTGAAAGATTTCTCTTTGGTGTTGTTAATTTCACCATAATCTGACTTCTGTTGCCATACTTAATAGGACAATTCCTCTTTGCTTTAACATGATTATTTTATGGTTTTGTGGCATTCCATGTGGAAGTAAAGGCGCTTTAACAACATTACATGGAACACAGTTGTTTTTGACCATCTGTATCAGCACTGAGCATTCTAAGGTCAGGTACAACATAACTAGAAGTGGAGAGAGATAATGGGAACTACAGATGTTGGAGAATCCGAGCTAACAAAGTGTGGAGCTGGATGAACACAGCAGGCCAAGAAGCATCTTAGGAGCACAAAAGCTGGCGTTTTGAGCCTAGACCCTTGGGTGCTGGTTAGCTCAGTTGGCTAGATGGCTGGTATGTGCTTCAGAAATGGCTCTGATAGCGTGGGTTCAATTTCCCCTGAGGAATACTTAGGCCTGACCTCCTCATCCCTGCTCCTGAGTGTAGAAGTCACTGCTGCCAGTGTGAGAGCTCAGATTGATATATCAGTTGGGAGTGTGCCACTGCTACATTTTGAGCAGAGCATGTGTGATGTGGTGATGGTTGGCATGAAAATGCCATGTATGTTGAAGAGTATCTCCTTTTACAGTAATTTTACATCTTTCATTTTCTATATCAGCCTGACCTCTCTCTGAACTAAACCAATACCAAGTTAACAATGGAATGACTGAGCTCATTTCCCATTGGAACCTCTGTGCTCATCGGAAAGAGAAGACTTTAAACCGATCAGACTAAAATTTGGTTCAAACCCAGCTCCTTGACGTCAAAGGCCCTGAAAAGTGCCACTGTTACTTTTCTTTCTTCCCTCAGCAACAAACGAGAATTTATTTAGCACCTTAAACCTGGAAAAACATCCCACTCTGCTTTACAGAAACATAATTAAACAAAAATTGCTTGCTGGGCTAAAGGAGATATTTTCTTTTCCTTTATTCATTCATGGGATGAGGGTGTTGCTAGCCAGGCAGCATTTATTGTCCATCCCTAATTGCCCAGAGGGCAGTTAAAAGTCAACCACATTGCTATGGGTCTGGAATCACATGTCAGTCAGACCAAGTAAGGATGGCATTTTTCTTCCCTAAAGGACATTAGTGAACCAGCTGGGTTTTTCCAACAATCGACAATGGATTCCTGGTCATCGTTAGATTCTTAATTCCAGATATTTATTGAATTCAGATTCCACCATCTGCCATGGTGGGATTCAAACCTGGGTCCCCAGAATTTTACCTGGGTTTCTGGATTAACAGTCCTGTGATAATACCACGAGGTCATTGCCTCCCATTGGGGAGGATGACTAATACCTTCCTTGAAAAGTTGGATTTTAAAGAGTTTAGCCATGCTAAATAGGTTTCCATGAGCGTGAATCTGCACACCAGCTCTTACCATTTAAACCACTGCCAAGTGAACATAGGCAGATTCTTTAAGCTTCATAGCCAGAGCAGGCAAGCTCACAAAAGATTGGAAAAGGAATAGGCCATTTACCACCTTGTGCTTGTGAGACCATGGATGATCTGTGACCTTATTCTGTACATCTATGATTGTCCCTCATCTCGCAATATCTTTGGTTATCAGGAATCAATCAATTTAGTTTTCAATTTTCAGTTTAAAAATTACCATTCAATTCACATCAGTTGCCATTCGAGTAAGAGAGTTCCAAACTTCCATCATGGTTTTGCATGTAAATTGTTTCCTAAATTCACGATTGAAGATCCTGGCTCTACCAGGCCAATTTTCTGTTTCCGGTGAAAAGCACAAACCTAACTCCTCACCTTTGCGAGGTGCCACAGCAGTAAAGCATGAGACAATGACAAACAATTAAACTCTCTGTAGATCTAAAGCACTCCTATTTCAATATGTATTCATTACAATCCAGCTTCCCCATTGGTGAAAAAGGTACTGGGTGTGAAAATTTTTCAAATATTTAAAATAATTTAAATTGTTCAAACAATAGCTTGAAGAATAACAAATACCAGTTCTGGGGAAGGGTCATCGGACCTGAAACATTAACTCTGTTTTCTCCTTCACAGATGCTGCCAGACCTGCTGAGCTTTTCCAGCAACTTTGTTTTTGTTCCAGATTTAGAGTGTCCACAGTTCTTTCGGTTTTAATGTAAATACCTAGATGTGCTTCATCATGCTATTTTTGCTTTGTAAATTCTATTCTTGATATACAGCATTAAAAAGCAAATTAGTGTCCATTTTATCATTGCTTTGGGATCCTGCTGTTCACAACATAGTTACCTAATTTATTTAAATACTGAAAGCTACTGCATTTCAAAACAAACTAATAATCAGTGAAGCAGATCGGGAAAGGTGCCAAATGAATGCATAATTTTTCTTCTCATAAAATCATAGAGTGATACTGCACAGAAGGAGATCATTTCGTCCCTCAACTCCCTGGAAGAATTCCCTACTACACCTACTCCCCTGTACTTAAGCTCCAGAATGTTTTCTCCTTCAATGAGTGACCAAATCCCGCTTGAAAGTTATGATTAAATTTGCCTCCACTATCCGATCAAGCAAACCATAGAAACTCACTGCAGGCATGCATTTTGACACTGACACCTGGAGAAATTTTTTGTTTGTAAATAGAAACAAAAAAAGCTTTGCCCTGCTGACACATGGCAATCATGAGACAGTCGATGCTTTGTGCTGTATTGACTATGGTGTTCAATATCTTGATACTGGCCTCATGTTGCCCAGCTGCTCGTTTAACATTTAGAAAGAGCATGGCCTGAAACTTGAAGAGTTGCATTTAACAATACTTCTGTAAAGTTTGCAAGAATTTGGTTATTTTCAACCCAGATTCTATTCATCCAGAAGATCAGTTCAGAATTCAGAACCAATTATAAGACTGAATTAGAAACATGGACACAGACTGTTATAGTAGCTCACTAGAGGGCATTGTTCTGGCACTGGGTTTGAGGTCAATTGCTTGGGCAATGGAGAGTAGTATGTTCCAACTAATCCCTGCTATTGTTTGATGTGGAATTGTATGAGGATAATGCCGCAACAGGGTTAAGTACAAAAGGCTGCTTTACTTGTACTAGCTACCTTCACCCTGATTAGTTCATAGTATGCAGCTCCTTTCCCAGCCTTTGAGGTTAATAACATAATTGCTGTTAGACCATGAAAGACATTGTGTTATTAAAGGAGAAATTGTTGCAGAAAACTCTGATGTCAGTCGGTGTTGAATGCAGCTTCTGCTGTGAGTTATTTTGTTTTTTTTCTCGATCAGAGTTAGCATTCATACTAAGATCAGAATCAGAAAACCACATTGATAACAGTCAGTGCTGCAGCAGAGACACAGGCTGTTCCTGTGTGTGCCTTCTTGTCAGGAACTTGCATTTATATGGTGTCTTGAGCGGAGCCAAATGATGCCAACATGTTTCTCTGTTCAGCTCCCAAACCAAACTTGAACCATGTAAGGAAATTTGGACAGGCAACTGAGAAGTTCGTCGTAGTAGGTTTTTAAAGAACATTTTAAGTGAGGAGATGTGTAAAGTGTTTGAGCAGTTTATAGAGGCCGAGTAAGTTTTTGTTAGGACCTGCTAGGCAGTCAGTAGGAGTTAGATGTTGAGTGGGGGGTCGAGGAGGAGGGTAGCGGGACAGGATATGCTTCCTAAAATGGAGGCCACATATTTCCTCAGCTGTCTTATGTGTTCACATTGAGCTGTTGGCACTCCTCAGACGCAGTTCAGTTTGCCTGACTTCTGTCTTTCCAGCAGTAGCCATTTCTGAAGAGGAATCCTGACTCGAAACGTCAACTTTCCTGCTCCTCTGATCCTGCCTGGCCCACTGTGCACCTCCAGCTCCACACTGTATCATCTCAACTTCCAGTTAAATCTGGGTTTGGGGAATTCAGGGGAGAATGGGACTGTGGTAGGGGCAGTACTGCTCCACCTAGCTTAGAGTAGAGAGCAAGAATAAAATTGGGGAAGGGTGACTTGACCCCAAACATTAGCTCTGATTTCTGTCCACGGATGCTGCCAGACTTGCTGAGATTTTCCAGAAATTTCTGTTTTTGTTTCTGATTTACAGCATCCACAGTTCTTTCCGTTTTTATCTGAAAATCCTGCAGGCCGGCTGTTACTCGGGGCAAACTAGTTTGGTATGGAATCTTTAGACAGGTCTCTTATCTCTGTTGGTCATTATTATGTTGCAACAAAAATCTAAATCCAGTTGCTTTAAGCTCATATTCACTGGATAGGGGAAAAGCTTCCCATGAATACTAGCTGTGATATTTCAGGAGTTCAAAAGAGAGAGCCAAAATTAAAACTATTCCAGATTCCCATCTAGAAAGATTTTTTACGGCTTGAAAAACGGATTGGTGCACAGATGTTCATGTCATACAAACATTAAATATCGAAATACTGAATACCCCAAGTTGCTGAAGTGACATGGGGAAAGGGTCAATCATCCAAGCACTGGAACTCATTTCTTGGAATGTAATTTGGTCCAATCCTATATGACTGGAGCTGATTCTAACTTGGTATGATGGTGTGAAAATGTGCTGCAGTGAATCATCAATGTTTTTCACACCTCTCAGTGGCTCCAATGGAAATAAAATTCAAAACAGCTGTTAATGGACTGTCAATTCACTATCACTATTTCACACTATCACACAACAAACTCCAAGACTACTCTCTAATCTGCCAACCTGCACATATCCAGGAAAATCACAGTGTTTATCTTTGAGTATGCAAACTGTGCATGTGTGTGTCTCTATGTGTGTGTTCATGGATTGTATATGTTTATGTGCACTGCGCATCTGTTGTCTCTGTGGGGTGTGCATGTACATGGGTCTGTTTTGTGGTGTGTATGTGTGTGGTGCATTTGTGTGTGGCATCGTTTGTGGTGTGTGTATATGTGTTGTTAGTGTGTGTGTGTATGTGTAAGGTAGTGTGGATGCATGTGTGAAGTCTGTGTGTGTGTGGTGTGTGGGTGTAGTGTGCTTGTACATTGTTGTAATGTGAGGTGCAAGTGCATGTGCAGTGTGCATGAGTGAGCGTATTATATAGCGTTTGTATATCTGGATAATTGTGTCTGTGGGTTGGATGCCCAGTTGCGGGTGTGGAGGTGGAAATGGGTGTCGCCATGATTTAAAAGTTGAGTTTTTGGATGAGAACCCTGGATCCGACCTTTTCTGGGACAGCCCGCACTTTGCAAAAGTCATGTGGCCCGGGGTGAGATGAAGGAAACAGAAAATCTGCCCACCACTGATTAATGGAGTCTTAAACAGAAAAAAAATTGTTAAAGGACCTGTCCAGATCAGAATAGGATTGTGAATATATTTTATGAATAAAGCCTGTCAGCTTAGTACACACGCGCACATAGTTGTAGAGGCCACATGGTACAAGAGGAAGTTTATTTTCATCTGTTTATTTTTGTGAAATTTATGGTGCCAACTGGTATCAGGTTGAGTGCTTGACTCTAAATCAATGCCCATGGCTAAAGTAACATTGCAAGAGTGATGTAGTTGAGGTATGGAGTCAGCTTCTGTGATGCTGCTTGGCCAGCTGTGTTCTTCCAGCTCTACACCTTGTTATCTCAGATTCTCTAGCTTCTGCAGTTCCTATTATCTCTGAAACAATTCACCAAGGTGTCTGGTTTCAGACCCCGCGATGAAAATTCACCCCTATATATCAAAAATGTGGTCACTATGTGTATGGGTGCGTGTGTGTGTGTGTGCGTGTGTGTGTGCGTGTGTGTGTGTGTGTGTGTGTGTGTGTGTCCGCGCAAAGCTGTGTCTGTGCCTTTATCTGGAGAGGTTGGGTGTCTCTGTGTTTGTGTGTGTTTGTATTGGTATCAGTGTCTGAAACTGTGTATGTTTTTGTATGGCTCCGTCGGTATGTTGGTGTCTGTCCCTGCCCCTGAGTATTTGCGTCCCTGTGCATGTATGTGTGTCTGTATCTGTGTTTCTATGTGTGCATGTGTGTCAGTATCTGTACCTGTGTGTGTGTGTGTGTGTGTGTGTGTGTGTGTGTGTGTGTGTCCCTCTTATCTTTGTCTGTATGCCCGTGCTCTGAGAATTTGTGTGTGCGTGTTTCTGAGTCTGTACAGAAAACAAATACATGTTGTACAACTCTCAAGGACATCATTGAATGAAATGTTTCAAATGTCTAGACTTACCAACTCTGAGAGACTGCTCATATTTTCTATAATTCCCGTTTCTCAGTACAATGATTTGGTGTCAGATGATAACATGAAGGGGACATTAATGTTTTATTTCAAGGGATTATTTTCTTCCCCTTTATTGAAGCACAATTGCTGTTTGAGTTGCTGAAAGCTTGGCTCAGTGAAGCTGCAAAGTTCAAGAGCTTCTTGAGGCAGTGGTTGTAATTTATATTGACAGGGTTGTCTATCTCTCAGGGCTGTGTGCAATTACAGGTGTTCTTTTTAATTGCAGGGTGACTCTTGAGGGCAACATTTCCTGTGCAGACTAAATAGTTTTGAATGTCCTGTTTTAAAGGACATTCAGTACACATTCTAAAGATTGTTGTGCCATCAATTCCAATGGCAAGCATATGTAAATGGTCAATTGATGAGACATGGAGGTCAAAGGAGGCATGGCTGTCAGAGCTGACAAAACAAACACATCAATGGCCCATTCTCCGTCTCCATACTGGCTCAGCCTGACAGATGATGACGCATTGACAGGCTGGCCAGACATTCAAAGACGAGGTTATCGGCACACACTCTGCCAAGATTCAATACCT
The DNA here is from genome assembly GCF_030684315.1 of Stegostoma tigrinum. Lineage (NCBI taxonomy): Eukaryota > Metazoa > Chordata > Chondrichthyes > Orectolobiformes > Stegostomatidae > Stegostoma > Stegostoma tigrinum. The sequence continues at coordinate 55,308,580 of NC_081369.1, forward strand.
TCACAAATCCTGTCACACCACAGACATGTCCCTGCCATTGTACAGTGATAGGATGACCCTTTCTGATTACTTGAACATAAAAAGGAAACAAGAGGAGGTATGTGCCCAGAGTGACTGAAGAAAATCAGAATGAACTTGTATCTTAAAGTGGCAGTTGTGTGATCTTGGACATCTCAATATGCTTTTAAACTATGTTTGTGGATCATGGTTATTGTCACAATGTAGAAAACTTAGCAGCCAATTTGTAAGGTTCACAAACGGTAATGAGACAAATGACCAGGTTGTTTTTTGCATGATGTTAGTTAAGATACAAATATTTGCACTCTGCTCTATTTTGAAATAGGAATCTCTTAGAACCACCAGACATCTGACAGCTGGCAGCCCTCTGGGTACTATGTATTACACATATTGCCTCTGTAGAGCACACGGCTTTGTGGAGCATGTACGCTTGGTTCACGGCAAACGGCAACACCTCCCAGTCACAAACCACTTTGACTCCCCCTCCCACTCCCTGGACGACATGTCCATCCTGAGCCTCCTCCACTGTCACAACGATGCCTCCCAGAAATTGGAGAAACAGCACCCCATATTGGAAGCCGACAACCCAGTGGTCTCAATGTGGACTTTACTAGCTTCAAAATCTCCCCATCCCCAACCTCATCCCTAGACCAGCACCCCCTCATCACCGCCGTCTTGACCTGTCCATCTTCCCTCCCAATTATCCGTTCCTCCCTCCTCACTGACCAACCCCCACCACTACCTACCTGCTACCACCGCTCCCCCCCCAGCTCTCGCTAATTTTATCAGAGCCCCCTTCCCCTTCCCAAATTCTGAAGAAGGGTCCCGACCCGAAACGTCAACTTTCCTGCTGCTTTGATGATGCCTGGCCTGTTGTTTTCCTCCAGCTCCACACTGTGTTATCTCTGACTCCAGCATTGGCAGTTCTTACTATCACTGAAAGTATTTGTTTTTCTCACATTTTTTGTGCTTTCTTGGCTCTGATGTTTTTCAGGGTGTTATGATTCCATGGGCACTGAATTGCCTGTGTCACCTCATCTGATCGTTCATTCTTCATGAGCAGGCCTCGCTTGATTGCAACAGGAAGGCCAAGCGGAAAAGGAAGTTCTCATATGGTAGTGCCATCTTGCCTCATCTGATGTGAACAGACATTCTTTCTGGCACCCAGCTGGGTTTGGCAGAGGTGATTTTGCCTGATTTCTTCCCCTTTTCCAGGAAAGATTCACAGAAGCCGGTTTGAGTGTTGTATGTTTTACTGGCTGCCATGCTGGGTTTGCCAGTTCAACCACTGCTAAAGATCAAATTCATGATCTCTTTGGCCTGTCGGTCTCAGTTTCCACGCTGCATGCTTATTGCTGAAACCTTCAAGAGTCTACACTTGATGTTTTGCAGTGTAGATGTCTTTGTTAATAGCAACAATCTTTATGTGTGGAACAACATATGAACATAAGTGCAGGAGTAGGTCATTCCGCCCTTTGATTGTACTTCGCTATGTCATAAGGTCACAGCTGATCTGATTCTGGTCTCTCCTCCATTTTTCTGCCCGTACCCTATAGCCCTTGAATCCTCAAGTGTTCAAACGTTTGTCTATCTCATCACACTAGTGAACTATTGCAATGTCACGACCTCCACAGACTGTATTGAAGCTAAGTGATTTTGCCGTCTGTGTAGGGTGAAATGATGACACAAAGAAATCAAATAACCAACACGTTTTTTTTCAGAAATAACATCTCAATTTAGCTGTAGCCTCTCCTAACTGTTCATGCTTACTCCTGCATTTGCATCACGAAAAGAATAGCATTGCAATGAAGTATGAACAGTTGAATAAAGACCTGAAATTTCATGAAACCAGGAGAGTCTTTTCAAATAGACCAGCCTGGGATAGTTACCTGAAATCAACAGTTTAGAAGTAGGGAGTCACAATATTTTGATTGTGAATGGTGAATGGCCAGTGTAATTTTCCTAATGCAAGGATTGTCTATAATAAATGAGGATGATCCATATGTAATTTAGTTAATGTCGACTTACATACTGTTCAATTGTTCTGGTTCTCATTATGTGAGTCTGCTTACTATTGATGCTTACTGCGTTTGATTCACAAACCTGGTTAAAGGCTTAAAGTAAAGTCAAACAAAAACCGTTAAAAGCATCAGAAACTAAAATTGAAGCATGGGACCAGAGATATACACAATAGTATGTTACAACACCTGTCGCCAATCTAGAGAGCCTGGTGTTTGCTCTCTGACAATGAGTCAAGGTGAACTGAGTCAATCTGGAGAAATATGAAAAGGTTTGAGTCCTCCAGGTGAAACAGTTGAGATTGAGCAATGGTGTAGCAGATTCTGTCCACCTAACACTGCTCTTACAGGTAAATTAACATTTAGTTTTTCGTTTACTTTGGTTTTTAGGACAAGCAACAGCTCTCCATCCTTTCGCTATTGAAACAGTATCTCTTATGTCTCCAGACTGATTTGATGTCCTACATTAAACATGAGGGACCCTCTGGTCTTCTCTGGGGTACTTATAACCTAGCGTGGAGGTGAGGAGATTTGATTTTTTCATAGAATCATGGAATTGTACAGCACAGAACGTGGCCATTTGGTCAATAGTACATCCATCAATCTTTTTAAACAGCCACAATCCCCATAGCCCTTCATATATTTTCCTTTTCAAGGAGATTATAGAATTATTCAATACAGAACAAACTCTTGCATGCATGTGCTAACTCTTTGCTAGAGTTAAGCAATTATTTATTTCCCCTAGCTCTTTCAACATAACTTTGCAAGACTTTCCTTTCAGGCTTCCAACTATTTCCCTTCTGGATGTTACTAGTGAACCTATTCCAACTTCCCTTATAGCAGTGTATTTCAAGTTACAACTATGCGATGTGAACAAGGAGTATTTTCCTGTTTTCCCACTGAGTACAGCGAACAGTTGAGTTATATTGGTACAATGAGTTATTAGGATTATTTTCCTTGGAGAACAGAAGTTTGAGAGAAGATTTGATAATCATGAAGGGTCTGGACAGAATAGATTGGGACAAACTGATCTCACCAGCAAATGGATCACAAAAAACAGATATAAAAGAGATTTAAGGTTACTTGCCAAAAATGCAATACGACATGAGGAGACACTTGTTCATGCCATGAGTGATTGGGATCTGAAATATACCTAGAGTTTGGTGAAGTTCAGTTCAATCAAAGTATTCAAGAAGTTATTCCTCTATTGTCTGAAAAGGAAGAATGCATTGGGTTACAAGGAGACTATTCTCTTTGGAGGTACAGTGCGGACATGATGGGCCAAATACTGTCCATCTGTGATTCTGGTTCTTCTGGTATTCTCTAATTATTGATGCTCATGCCAATGGAGGCATTTGGACCTTATTTGTTTGATGCACTCCGTGCAAAGGTTTTTGAAAAAATAATGGAATGGTTTTGGCATATAGACTTTGCTCCCTTCTGAGCTGAGCTACAAGAACTGCAAGTATAAAATCACTAAGAAATGCTGGCCTTTGCTGGCACTCATTTCGGTTCTGTTTACTGGTCGTCTTCGATTTCATTGAAGGCTGTCTCCTCCAACAAGATAACTGACACCTTTCAGTATTTCAAGCATTGCTGTATAACATTCCAAAGATCATTGCAGCATTGATTATCAAAACAAGATTCAACCATGCTGCATATGACGATGCAAGGACGGGTGACCAAACCTTTGGTCAACAAGCTATGTTTAAAGGAGGTGAAGTGGAGACCAGAGGTATTTCGTTTAACCTTAAACTTAATCCTAACCCTAATGCAGTGGATTCCAGAAGGTGGACCTATACAATTGAAGACAAAGCAGAGTGGAATTACTGGGGGTTAGAAAACAGGGAGAGGGGAAAGTATGATGTTGGTCCCGGAAGTAACCCAGATATGAAAATGTAGTGCCACCTGATTGCTGCATCTCTAACACTGTCGGCATTGCTGCAATTTCATTGAAGCTAAACTCATCTCATGAGCACTGACACATACCTCTGACCAGAGAATGATGAGATACCTGCTTCTAATCAGCCCTCAGTCATCATCAACTGGCAAATCTCAAGTTAGTTTCAGCATAATGCACTAGCAATAGGCTTCAAAGCACTGATGAGAATTGGGAGCTGCAAACAGTGCAAAATTATTCGTCCGGTGCGCTGATGTGTCAATGTGGGGGAAGAAGAATTCAACTCAAATTGGAGACACCAGCTTGAATCAAATCTCCTTGCCTCTGCACAAGGTTATAAGTACCCCCAGAGAAGCCTTGAAGCAGTATTGTGATCTTACATCACTAGAAACTCTATTGTGTTCATTGCTACTACAAATTTGCTGTTTAATCATTGCTGCAGACTTTTAACTAAATGTGACTGACCCAAAAGTTCACTAATCTCTTGTTTTTTTCTTCTGATGTGCCTCTGTACATTTTAATTATTCTGTGGTGTGCAACGTGCCAGCAGCTGAAACAAGAATGTTTCATTTATCATTTCATGTGAGACGTGGGCAATGCTGACAAAGCCAACATTTTGTTCCTCAGCCCTAATTGAGAGGGTGGTGGGGAGCTGACCTCTTGAACTGCTGCAGCCTACGAGATGTAGGGACACCCACGGGAAGGGAGTTCTAGGATTAGGACCTCAGCAACAGTGAAAGGGTAGTGGTTTCGAAGGTAATTTGCAGATGGTGGTGAATTCTATACATCTGCTGCCCTTGTCCTTCTAGATTGTGTTGTCCTATCCCAAATGACCATCCCTGATACTTTGTGGTATTTGTGCCCTCTACTAGTGTGGAAAAGATAAAATTTAATTGAGGTTGTTCACTGCTACTGGGTCCCTCTGCCTTTGCCTTGTCTTCAACCTATCTAGTAATTAATTGTAGAATAGACCAGTATCTAAAGAAGTGACACTGTTCTTAGAAATCAAGAAGGTTGACAATATGATGGATATAAATTCAACTACATTTGGTCAGACGTAATTGCAAGGACCTTAGGGAGTTGGTATGGATACATCTACTCCCTCTGAAAGTTGGTTTAGAACAACTTGTTGCTGTTCTGTGCCACAGACTGTGTGAAATCAGTAGAATGTATGAAGCCATTGTGATGTGAACATTAATCCCTTCAGAACCATCCACCTTGTACAACAGACGGTTTGTGTATTTGGAAGGTGGGTGCTTATTTAAAGTCGGATCACATTTAATGGGGGAGGGGGGAGGGTGCAGTGACAAGGCCAGATGTTATGGTGGGAAATGGAAAACCAAAATTCTCTTCAGGATAAAAGATTAAACAATTAAACATAGTCTCCTCAATATGCCTGAGATAAAAAGGTGTAGAGCTGGATGAACACAGCAGGCCAAGCAGCATCAGACGAGCAGGAAGGCTGACATTTCGGGCCTAGACCCTTCTTCAGAAAAGGATCTATCCCTTGTCGATATACCTGTTCAGTTGTTCCAAATTATCTTTTGAGGAAATATCTGACAATAAGTGGAAATGAGTTTACATTGACCCCAGGATGCTAAGGACAGTGTTTTGATCAGGGAGGGATGATATAACATTTCAGTGCAATTTTTAGTGAGCAACACATCTCTTCTTATTTAGATGCCATATTCACAGCATCAGCGATCGTGGCTGTCTGACTTTCACAGCCCTTGACGTGAGGCAAATCTCAAATCTTGTCCCTTAATCAGACTGAAGAAGAGTCATAACAGACACATAGTATTAACTCTGTCTCTATAGACACTGCCATATGTGTTGAGTTTCTCCAACACTTACTGCTTTCATTTAATGCTTTCTTCATGTTATCTTTGATTATTCTGAAGCAACCTTAAATCTATATCTTCTGGGTCCTGAAGTTTCCACCAATGGTCAAGGTTTCTCTGTACTCTATTACTGCACCCTCTTTAGAATAATACCCATTGTGTTACATTGCCTCTCCTCACTCTTCCTAGAAAAATGTTTCACTGTACTTCTCCAAGTTAACCTTCATCTGCCATATATCCTCCCAATCCACCAGCCTATCTATTTCCGCTTCAAGTCTATCGTTATCCCCCCTCACAATTCATAATACTTCCAAGTTTTGTGACATCTGCAGGTTTTGAAATTATGCTTTACACCTAACTCTAGGTCATTAATATACATCATGGAAAGCAGGAGTCCATATTCCCACCTGTGGAGAACCCCTCATCTATGCCTTCTTCTAGTTTGATAAACAATTGTTCAGTTGCGTTTCTTCTCAAACATCTAATTGCACATTAATGCTGCCTCATTTGTTATTTGGGGTTCATATTTTCTGCCAAGTTTATTTTGTGGCATTTTATCAAATCCCTTTCGGAGGCCTATGGACATCACATCAATCATTTTATTCTCATCAACCTTTTCAGCTGCCTCAGCAAAAAAAATCAATTAGTCAAACATGATTTGTCCTTAACAAATCTGTTCTAGTTTTCTGTAATTAATTCACGCTTGTCCGAATGATTGTTAATTTGGTCCTTGAATTTTCGTCCCAAAAAGCTGACAGGTAAATAGTAGCTGAATTTATTCTTATACCCTTTTTTGAACGGAGCAATACCATTTGCAATGGCCCTGCCCTAAGACAGGGATTCTTGTGGCACTGTGGTAGTGCCCATGTGGGCTAGATTCTCTGGAATCAAGACACATGTCAAGATGTGCTGATGTGTTTGTAACATGGCCAAGGTGGCCAGGCAGCAAATTTTTCCAATATGTCTTGTGGCAGGAATTGGGGTGTGACTACACTTTAAAGGTGTTACATTGTCAGTAAGACATACACTGAGGTTGTGCAAAGTGCTAAATGAATGCAATTTCTTTTTTCTGTCTTTCAGAGACCTCAGAAGAGCTTTGAACATCTGTTGCTTTTAAGAAGTTGTTGAATTTAAATGCCTCACAGCAGTCTTCACTTTCGATACCTCACCAGGGGGCAGGAATGTGAGATGTTCAGAGTAGTTGAGAATTTATGTGATTGTATCACATTGGTACCATTACACATCTCATATTAACTGAAATGATAATGCCCGTTTTGTCCTTCTATCCAAAGGCAGAATTATCCCTGCAGGGAGGTGTTCTGACAGCAAAGGTATAAGACTTACATAAAACAAGAATCAAAGTTGTAGCATGGATATTGGCTATTATAAAACAAAAGCAAGAATCTCTGTTCTCTGAGGCTTCAGCCTACCCCATTGTGATTTACTCTAACATCGCTGTGACTTTTCAGACAGAGAATTGTATGTCCGCACCAGAAGCAAATGCTAACGTATGACACACATAATGGACCTGCCTGAAACCTTCTGAAGGTGATTTATGGTGAACAATCTTATTATTCACTCGCTGCTGTTCACTTCTGTTATTGCTCCTATTTAAAGCCAGTGTGGAAGAGGCCATTTATCTAAACGGACAGAGCTTGTCATCTAGGCAGCTCTTTCTCTGAAATACACCCAGGTATTCTGATCACACCTCCTCCCCCAGCACAGGCCAGCCAATCTCAGGGAAGTTTATAAATATGCCTCATGGCTGAGAGCTCACTGAGTTACGATGTCGGGATGTCTCATGGAGATCCAATGGGGTTGCCAACCCAGATTTGACATATCCCTGGAGATTTCAATACATGACTTTGCAATTCTAACTGCCCCACCCACCCAAACAGTCTTGCTCCCGCCTGCCACCGTATCTGTTAAACATCTGCCGGCTGATGATAAAATAAATCAGGAAATCAGAAGCTAATCGTTAATTAGTTTTAGATTTATTCAGAAAGTAAGACTTTAAAATGCATGTGCCTCAGCTATGAGACTGAAAACCAGCCAATAATTCCTCGATCTTTATATATCCACACGTCATTATCCAATTAGCGTCGCCGCCTAGAGACATTTACCTTCATTTGTACAATCAATAATATCTAATACTTTTCAGAACTAATAAGGTTGTTCATTAAAAGAAAACATTTTGGCATTTTTCTCCTGACTTTCTCAAAGCTATATTCAGGAGATTTAAATCTTAGTTTGCAGGAATGATTCTGATAAGTTGGGAACCCAAAAGCATGTTAGCTTTTTTTATATAGTGTTGATAATTTAAGGTAAGTCATCACAGTAGTAATCCTTGCGTATTCTGTGAGGAGGAATAATGTAGTAGCCTACACATAGACCTAGGTCTAATCAGATGTCCCAGAGAGAGGGGTAAAGTATCCAAGTCCAGAACTACTGGTGGTTGCTGTACTATTTATAATCCATTTGCAGTTTTGCAACTGAGAGAGGTCGTCTTGGCTGACTGGGGCAGTGAAATGGTGAGAATCCAGGAACAAGAGTGCAGATAAACCAGACATTTAAAGTAACATGAAGTTAAATTGGTGTTGACCATTGTTTTCTGAGGCAATGTTTTGAAAGTGTTAATGTTGAAGTTGCATTAGCTGTGTCCAATCTGATGACACAACACAGTTGTTGGGTAGAGAATTGGGCATTCATATACAAGGTCCCAATAGAAATGAGCATGTCATTTTGACTTCTGATTGTTGACATTTTCCCTACCTAGTTAATGTAAGAGTGATTTTCACAAAATATGTAATAAGATTCCGTTTATACCCTTTATTTACAACCAAAGCCTCATGGCAAGCAGTATGGGAGATGAGAGATAATGGGAACTGCAGATGCTGGAGAATCCAAGATAACAAAGTGTGAAGCTGGATGAACACAGCAGGCCAAGCAGCATCTCAGGAGCACAAGCAGGGCAAGCAGTATGTCTGTTCTAATTCTTCCAAGCTGCCATTTTATTCAATGCTTATGTTTACATCATCATTTACCCACAGACTCATTAACATGATTAAACTTATTGCAAATCAGCCCCAGGACAGTGTTTTTAGAGTCAATGCTCAAATTTCTAATTGTCAAACATTGCTTTATATTTTTCTTTGTTGCATCGAATAGAGTTGTACTTATGTACAAACTCCAATGCATTCTTTGTCCCCTTCGTTGGCATTGTGCCTTCAGCTAATGAGGCCCTATGATCTGGAAATCCCTCTCAAGACCTCATAGATTCACAGCACCTTTAACATGTTAAAATGTCCAAAAGTGCTCCACAGGAAGGTAATCAGACAAAAAGTGACACCTACCCATCAATGGGGTCATTAACTGAATAAATGTCTGGTCAAAATAATAAGTTTCAAGGACTCTCTTAAAGAGAAGAGAGATGGTGGAGAGGAGAAGGAAAGGAACTTCTGATCTTAGGCCACTGAGGCAAGCTGAGGTGAGGAAGACAGGGATGCTGAAGAGACCAAAATTGGAGAAATGTGGTGTTCTCAGAAGTTTGGAGGGCCGGAGGATGTTGCTGAAATAGGGAGGGATGAGATAAATCTCTTGTTGTTTTCATTGAAGAACATAAAAAAAAAGAGTCTTTGAAAAATCTTTTTTTTTGCCAACATTGACAGTTTTGTGTTTCTTAGGTGGGCTGAATCAGCTATGACCCAGTTTTCCAGGAAGCCCTACCTACACTCTGTTACTGCTGGAGTCCCAGAGCTGAGTGATTCTGACAAACTTCTTGTTGAGCCAAGCTATAGGGAAGCAAGCTGCTTACTGAACACTTAGGCACATGGTGCATTGAAAATATATCTCTTCAAGGGGGCTGAAAAGGCAAGAAAAACCCTTTTAAATGACATCGATCTCAAAGCAGTTGGTAAGTGTGATTACAAAACCTAGTTTATTAGTTTCAACAAAGCATTGGCTGAGGTTCAGAGATGGCTTGATGTCACTTGTCATCATTCCAGTTGTGTGTGTGTATTTGATCTGGGCAACTATTTCATAGTTCTTCTTTTGTTATTGGGGCATTATCACAATGCTACTCTTGTTGATATGATTGCTGATTTTGCCTTCACGTGGGCAAGAACCCAGATATAGCTAGAGCTGCCTTGTTTGTATCAGGTGCCTGGGTGACACTCCTACATCAATTTGTTGACTGCAGTGACACAATCCCTCAATCAAGACCTGGCTTCTCCCCCCCTCCTCCTTGGCTAAAAGTGAAGACTTCACTCTGGGCATTGCAACAAAGGTGTAGCCCATGGCTACCTTACTGTTGGCTAAATATGTGGTAGTGGATTTGAGGATGAGAATGGGGTTGAGCGAGTGAGAAGAAGGGGGAAGCCTGAGAGAGGACACAGCAAGGAAATAAGCCTGTCACCAGGAAATTTAAGGAGTTGATGGCTGATAGGATTTAAACACGACAATTTGCTCTGTACGTTTGGTCATGTAGAAGGTGACAAAATTCACTCACTGGTTACAAGAAAAGCCTACACCAATGGGTTCCTGTGGATTTTCTGTCAAATGTGTGTGAAACAAATACTTGAATTCAATTTTATCTCTTAAGCCCAACGTGAACTGTCTAACCATCATAGTGATAAAGACCCTTTTGTTTTAATTGGCCAAAGTTCTGGATCTCCGTCCGACACTGCATAGTAAATATACCTACATCACATGGACCCTAGTTGTTCACAAGACAGTTCCCAACACCTTTTCTCAATGATGGATAATAAATGTTGGCATCGCTAGTGATGCCCATAATCTCATGAATGATTCTTTTCAAGAGGGCTTTTTTTTAGCTGAAGTGTTAACTCTGTAAATTCATGATTTACACATTTGGTGTTTTGCTTAGTCTAAGACCTGGCGTTTAAAAAAATATTTGGAGGGATCCCGCACTGACTGTGCAAAGTATTCAGGGAGGAATACTAGGTAAAATAAGCGGCAGCGTCTCACTCTGTGCCAACACCCATGAGGGAGGACCATCCATAATACATCCTCCTTGATTGACAGGTAATCACTATCAAGACACACATATGAAACTTCTCGTAGAGCTGTATTTCAAATAGGATCCATTGGGTAAAATAAATACATGCTTAAGGTGCACTACTGATACTCAACCATATGGGAAGCATGAACAGCAAATCTTGTTGGCAATGTTCTTGGATTCCCAGCTACTCAGTGCCTGAACATCGGGTAAAAGGAATCTGCTCAGCGTTGACCCTGCCTTTGTTTGCCAACTTCCTCCCAGCTCTCCCACGATATAGTTCTTGAGAACCCCCTCACATCTTCACTGATGAAGGCCTTGCCCAGTTTGCACAGCTGGCAGCTGCCACTGAACCTACCCAGGTACCGCATCCAATTGACAGCTCCTGGTCCAGGGTTGTGTACTAGCAATACTTGGGGCCTGACATTTAACTGCTCGAGAAGCACTCGATAATGGCAGGCCGTCCCCAAATGGGTCACCCAAGATTCTTGCTGACTCAAGTCAGCAGACTAGCTCTGTCACCTGCATTAAATACCACTTATTGTCTTTCTGAAAAGAAGAAGATCAGGGCAAAAGTAAACCTGACCATTTCTCAAATCGTGTTGCTTGTGATATGGGGGATGCAAGGAAGTCTGCCTATATTGTTCATTCCTGTTTGTCCTGAGGAGTTGGAGGTGGACCTTCCCCCTGACTGGTAGTCATGGTGCCACCACAATTTTGCTAAACATTCTAATGCACAACAATAGCCTTTCTAACAGAGGATCACAGAATCACAAAAGTCTTACAGCGTAGAAGGAAATAATTCCATCATTGTACCTGCACTGGCCCTTCAGGTGACTATCGTTTACCCAATACCAATCTCCTGCTTTTTCTTTATTATACATTATCCCTCTTCAATATCTCAATTAAACATGTCTCCACCAAACCTGCGGGCAGTGCATTTCATACCCTAACTACTTGCCGAGCAAAAGCATTTTTTCTCATATCACCCTTGCTTCTTCCGTAAATCACTTTAAATCTGTCTTGTTCCTTTTACAAATGGGAACAGTTTCTCCCTGACTACTCAATCCAGCCGGCACATGATTTTGAAATTGTCTGTCAGATCTCCTCTTAGCATTCCTCTCTCCATTTGATTGATTGATTGATTTATTGTCATGTGGACTGAAGTATAGTGAAAAGCTTTGTTTCCGAGCAGTACAGGCAGACCATAGTAAGCAAGGATGTACGGATCAGAGGTTGTTAAAACACTTACGCAGAGGCATACAGGTTACATTGCACAGGGCATGCGCCAGGCGAGATCAGTGTTAGCAAGATCAGCATTATTTGAGGCTGGACTGTCTATTCATCAGTCACATAATGGCTGGGAAGAAGCTGTTTCTGAACCTGCTGGTGCTTGTGTTCAGGCTTCTCTATCTTCTGCCTAATGGAAGAGGTTGTTGGAGATCTTTACGGGGTGCAATGGGTGTTTGATGATGTTTTCAGCATTTCTGCAACAGCAAGCCGTATAAGTGGAGTCCATGGACGGAAGGTTGGCTTCCGTGATGATCTGGGCTTTGCACACCACTTCCATTGAGAACAATCTTCAATTTCATCTTGTGAGTGAAATTTCTCAATCCTGAAACCATTCTTGTAGGTCACTTCTGAACTCTCTAATGCATTCACATCCTTCCTATAGGTGACATCCAGAACAGTACTCAGTAGTTCAGCAGAGTACCAACAAGTGTCTTGTACAAAATCAACATCACTTCCCTGTCCTTGTACTCTCTTCCACTGTTAATAAAGCTCAGGGTATTGTATGTAAAAGTTGAAAGAAAATTTTAAAAATGTTGCTTGTGCTAATCTTAAGGTTTCTGAAACAGAATGGAAGGTTTTTACAATGGTATATTTACTGCACTAAGGAAAGACTTTTCATATCCCCAGCACATTGCAAAGTACTTCACTGCCAATAAAATACTTTATGAAATCTGGCCAATGTTGTATTGGAAGAAATACGACAACAAACGTGTGCACAACAAAGTCCCCGAAACAGCTATGATATAATGACTCAATGATCTATTTTGAGTGGGATGCAGAAGATGCCAACATTGGCTGAATGCAAAGATCTTGGAAGCTTGTTGTAAAATGTTACAGAGAAAGGGAGGACCTAGAGTAAAGAAATATTTGAAAACAAGGGTAAAATGTTAAAAATGGAGGTCAGAGAGAGTTAGAACTGCCAATGTTGGAGTCAGAGATAACACTATGTGTAACACGTTTTGAGGAAGCACCCCGATGCAAAACATCAACTTTCTAATGCTGTCTGGCCTCCTATATTCCTCCAGCTCCAAACTGTGTGAACTTTAAAAATGTAAGTATTTTAGGAACAGGAAACAGAGTAGATCAATGAGTATAGATGTGGATTGTAAATCAATTGTGGTGCAAGCAATGTTCCTTTTCAGTAGCTTTTCCTCCGCACAAACCTCCAAGATCTGAATAGGAAGGAACATTGGGTACAAGTTAAACTGTTGGGAGCACTGTTTTGGATGACCATATTTATATCAAATGAAAATTGGGAGCCTTACCAGTAAACATTTAAAAGCAACATATAAATATACATTTTTGTTATTTGAAGGCACTAATTCAGAATTCCTGACACAGAGAAATACGTCTGAATGCTAATTGAGGATGATCCAAGAGAAAGTTATTGAAAAATGAAGCACATTTGTCACTATTTCTAATGGCTGAATTGTATGTTAGGATTATTTGCTGTAGAGCTTAACATTATCTAAAGAGAATACAGTTAAGACCATCCCAAAAGGTCATTCTTGATCCATGGTAGCACAACTGACAGCGACCAAACCCAGACTTAGTTGCCTAATGCACTAAGATATCATCACACTACCATTCCTTTCCAGAACAATCTCCAGAGACTGTCTGCAAGTTTCTCCCTTTCAACCTGTTCCTTATTAGATCTTTGTATGAATGCAAAAGTTCAATATGAAATTCAAGAGAGACTTCTTTGATTGGAAAGTGGTGAGAAAGTGGGATTAGCTACCACAAGGGGTAGTTCACCCAAACAGTATACAGGCATCCAGGTAAGTGGAATAACTATAAACACATGAATTAAGAGCAAGTGTTGGCTCTTGGGCCTACTCCAACAATCATCTGCGTCCAGTTCTGGGCACCCTATTATAGGAAAGATGTGGATGCTTTGGAGAGGGTTCACAGGAGGTTTACCAGGATGCTGCCTGGACTGGAGGGCTTATCTTATGAAGAGAGGTTGACTGAGCTCGGTCTCTTTTCATTGGAGAAAAGGAGGAGGAGAGGGGACCTAATTGAGGTATACATGATAATGAGAGGCATAGATAGAGTTGATAGCCAGAGACTATTTCCCAGGGCAGAAATGGCTAGCACGAGGGGTCATAGTTTTAAGCTGGTTGGTGGAAAGTATAGAGGGGATGTCAGAGGCAGGTTCTTTACGCAGAGAGTTGTGAGAGCATGGAATGCGTTGCCAGCAGCAGTTGTGGAAGCAAGGTCATTGGGGACATTTAAGAGACTGCTGGACATGTATATGGTCACAGAAATTTGAGGGTGCATACATGAGGATCAATGGTCGGCACAACATTGTGGGCTGAAGGGCCTGTTCTGTGCTGTACTGTTCTATGTTCTATGTTCTATGTTCTAATCAAAACAATCATGGTCTATGTAGTTACTCCACATTCTCAATGAATGCATAAGTGTTCCCTACCTTGCTTACCAAGATTCTATTTGCCTCTGCTTAAAAATATACAAGGACTTTGCTTCCCCCACCTTTTAAGGATGAGTGTTCCCAAGATGCATGACTGCTTGTGAGAAAACGTTCTCTCTTTTCTCTGTTGAACAGGCAACCCCTCCATTTTAAACAGAGGCACCCAGTTCTTGACTCTCCCCACATGATGAAATCTACTTTGCATGTGCATCCTATTTGTTGACAACATGTTTCAACATATTTGGCCAAGTGGTATTATTGCTGGACTGTTAATCCAATCCCACTATGGCAGATGGTGGAATTTGAATTCAATAAATATCTTGAATTACAAGTCTTATGCTGAGTGTGACTCCATTGTCGATTGTTGGAAAAACCCATCTGGTTCATTAATGCCCTTTAGGGAAGGAAACTGCCATCCTTACCTGGTCTGGCCTACTCCCAACCCACAGCAATGTGGTTGACTCTTAACTGCCCTCTGGGCAATTAGGAATGGGCAATAAATGCTGGCCAGCCAGCAACACTATTATCCTGTGAATGAATAACAACAATTGTGTCCTTCCTTCAATAATGAGACCGATACTGGACACAGGACTGCAGGTTGAGTTCTGCATCCTGAAGTAAAAAACCATGTGAGATGAAAAAAACAATGGATATCTGAAAGGGGTGATATGAGGTAATTAGAACTGGAGGAGGCTCATTGGATCATAAACACTGGCATGGACAGAATGGGCCAAATAGGTCACTCAGTAGTAACTTGGGTCAATGTGTAAGTGCAATAAAAAGAAGTGTAATACGATATGTTTTGAAAAAAAGATACACTGTAATGGTTTAATCTTTTCTTTATCCAACTTTCTCAGAACCTTCTGAGTGGGTTCACAGCTGTAGTCCAGCGAATCTTACTCAGCCATCAGTGCTTCAATCACTCGCACGTTCTGTCAGCTTCTCACGGTTGAAGGCACCAGTGAGTTTTATGACTCTGTTCCTAAAATTGCTTTCTCCGGCTAATCTGATCTTTGCATTGTGTTGAGACTGCTGTGATTTGCAGAATTTGTGGTCCTCAGCTACACACCCACACAAGCTTTAGTGAGCCCTCACAATTAATGCTATTGCAAATCTCCTAAAGCATTGATGATTTTACTGTGAGACTGTAATTTCCCACCCTCATGTTTGAGAGTCACATCTCCCACCTGTTTTGACTGTGCTGGTAATTGTCTTATCTCATAACAGAATAAGACATAACAAGATAATACTATGAGGGCAAAGCAATCCCAGTATCTCTTGCAGTCCTCTACTTAATCTATGGGTTGAAGGGATACATGAAATATTGAATGGTAAATATCGGAGCATTATTTCAGTGTAAGCCATTGAAGTAAGGACTGAATGAAAAGTTACTGTAAAGTAAATTGAAAGCAGGTGCAAAGAAGACTTCCTTTATCCCAAAAGGTAAATGTTTGGGATCTGTGTTTTGAACAGAGTAGAAGAAACATAAGTGCAGAAGGTTCGAAATACAGCTGGAATCTTTAACTGAGACAAAAACAAAATGAAAATTTTGCAAATGTTGGAATTTTGAAATGAAAATAAAATCCTACAAAAACACAATGGTTTGGTCATTATCTGAACAAAGACAAGGTAGGAATTTACTGCTGTAGCAGTAACAGCTGTGCATACAATTGCCAAGTTTCAAAGTTTAGAATCAGATCTTTTTGCATCCCTACCTGTGACTACCTTTTCAGCATGTTCCTTAAACGTGCATATATGTTCAGGCTTTTGACCATTTGTCTGTCATCTTTGTATATGGCTGACCATCAAATTTTGGCTGATGTGTCTCCTGTGAAATGTCCTGTGACATTTTACTCATTGAAGGTGCCATACAATGCACGTTATTGTTATTCATGTTTTGTATGTAGACCTTGAAACAGAACAAAATAAAATGATACCCTGTCTCTGTTCTGACCTGTTGTGTATTTCTAGCCCATTCCATTTTTATTTGTTGCAAATTGAGGGTGGGGGTGGGGTGGGGCGAAGGGCCACTTTGTCCTTTCTCATCTTTCACTGTTCTTCTCCTTGGGCACCAGAAAAATTGCCAAAAAAGGTCTGATGTCTCATCCTGAAGTGTTAACTGTAGAGGGAGTCACCTCCTAGTGGTCCAAATTAAAAGCAACATGGGTAAAGAAAAAGATTTGGAACATGTTGATTACACACTTTCTGATCTGATTCTGTGACGCCCTTTCTTGGAGATGAGGCCAGGAAGTTGAGGCAAGGAGGAGGAGGGGCTAAAGGGGGTAAAGGGTAGACAGTATACAGAATTTAAATTCAGCCATGCATACATCCAATTTCAGAACAGCAACTTTTTTGGCAGATTTAGTGAAGGAGCTGCAAGGTTTGGTGTCTGCAACTGACTTCTGCAAAATAGAAGGAATCAGAGGCGACTTTGTTTCAGGATTCAATTTTATTCCTCCTAATGGTCACAACCACAAGCTGAACTGATCCTCTTGAGCAAGATGTACATGGTTGAAATCAGACTATACAAAATTAGTAATAGCTAAATTATTGAAACTTCATCTGTCCATTGTCTCAGGGAAGACATTATTCAGTTTAAAAACATTGTTCCATTTTAATACCTGTGTTACCAGAATTAGAAGTTGTGATTTCATTCCTCTAGAGTCACTGATGTTTGATGAACATTCATTCATCAGTAACATTCATTTGGACATCCTTCAAACGTTTTCTCTATAACCAACCGTATACGTTTCTGCTCTTCAATGTTCAACCTGAATTCATTTAATATTATCAAAAAGAGAATTATATGTTATCAAAGATTTTTGTATTGCCTGATCAGAATATATAAATGCCAAATTTCAAAAGAATTTGCTCATCAAATTAAACATGTTCCTTGTTTGTAATAGGAAGAGTACAGTCTGTACTCAACCAATCTGCAAAGTCCAAAACAAAACATCTACTGTTCCATGTAAATCTGTCATTGGGAGCTCTTGCTGAACAATTCTAAGTGTGCTGTTAGCTACTCTAACAACTGATTTGGTCAGTTTAGTTGAATATGTACGTAGCGCATTTGCTAAAAATGATATGCACTCATTTGCAAGGATCTGCTCATTGCAAATAAAGAGCATCAGTTCAAACCTCACACCTTTCTCAATTTACTCAGGAGCTTGGAGAGCCTACACTTTCCTGTTAGCTTCTCCCTAGCAATCCTTCAGCTAATCAAAATCAACTTACTACCCTATCAGCACTGTTTTCTTCTGTAGAACAAGTTGTTTTGATCATGAAAAATTTGTCATCCTTGAATTTGTCCTGGTGAGTGAGAGATCTAAAGTTTTACGAACATATTCCATCAAATTAAAGCCCAGTCCAACCAAGTGACTGTTTTTATTCTTTATACTCTACATCTGAGTCAGTAGTGGTTAATTTTTAGCTTTACTGGGGAGACAGTGGCACAGAGGTAATGTCGCTGGACCAGCAATTCACAACCCAGGCAAATGTTCTTGAGAAATGGGTTCAATTTCCATTGTGGCAGATAGTGAAATTTGAATTCAATAGAATCAGGAATAGAGCTGACTGGATAGCTGCTTTTGATATCTGGTTCACTAATATCCTTTAGAGAAATGAATTTGCCATCCTGAACCAGTCTGCTTAAATGTAATTCAGGACCAGTAACAATGTGGTTGACTCTTAAACCCCACCATGGGTAATTAGCAATGGGCAATAACAAAAACAAAGTTGCTGGAAAAGCTCAGCAGATCTGGCAACATCTGTGGGGGAGAAAACAGAGTTAACGTTTCGGGTCTGGTGACCCTTTCTCAGAACTCTGAGGAAGGGTCACTGGACCTGAAGCATTAACTCTGTTTTCTCCTCCACAGATGCTGCCAGACCTGCTGAGGTTTTCCAGCAACTTTGTTTTTGTTCCTGATTTACAGCATCTGCAGTTCTTTGGGTTTTTATTTAGCAGTGGGCAATGTCATGAATGAATATGTCATGAATGAATAACAAAAATAACAACCAAGAAAGATATTTTCTCATCAGCCAGTTCAGAGATGTTATGACACACCTCTGGACCAGTTGGCACTTGAATCCCTGTCTCTTGGATCCAAGACCGGGATAGTACCACTGCACTACAAGATTCCTCAGCTCACAAGGCAGGTTGAGGCATTTTTAGAAGGCTGTGATTGTTAGAATTGCAACCGCAAGGGACACACTCACAGCCCATGCAGTTCCAGTGCCTGTAGTCTACTGCCAGCAAACATGTTTGTATAGTGGCTTAACGGCTAGGGGTACATTGCAATGGGAGTACTCTTACTGGGGTTCAGTGCTTCGAGATAGCTCCCGTTGAGATTCACTGCTGTGGGACTGTTCGTGTTGGGGTTAAGTTCTTCACGGCCAATGAACTACTTGCAAATGTTATTACATAGGAAATGCAACTGCTAATGTAAGCTTAGCAGCCTTCCACAAATAAAACAATTTGAATCAGAATATTCAGCTAGTGATAAAGATTGACCTAGGGCACTAATGATCATTGCCTGTTTTTTTGTCTGAAATTGTGTCAAAATGTATGGCAAGACAGGGTGTTTTCTTTTACAGTGAAAGACAATGCAGTACTCCCTCACTATTGGATAGGTACGCCCACTATGTTTACATTGCTGAAGCCCCTGGAAGGGATTTATACCCAAAATCTTTTGCTTCAGGGACTTGAATGCTACCAACAGAGTCATGGGTGGCACAGCTCAGTTATGATGTTGCAGGATGTCAGACTGTAATCTTTAGTTTGTCAGTCAGTCCCACAAACCTACGCAATTTTCTTTTCTTAATTCATGGGATGTGGCCATCACTGATAGGCCCAAATTTGTTGCCCATCTTTAACTGAGCTAAATGGCTTGCTAGGTCATGTCAAAAGGGAGATGCTGGCAATGTGACAATATCACTTGAAGACTAATCCCAAAACATGACATAAATGCCTGGAGTAATGTGTTCAGATGGAATTCAATACAGTAAAATCTGGAAGAAAAAGTTAGCTTAATAGTTCCCCATGACAGTTGTCATAAAAACCCACCAGGTTTCCTGATATCTGGAAACCTACTATCTATACTTCATTTGGCCGACATGTGACTCCAGACCCACCGTAATGTGATCAGCTCTTACGTGACCTCTAGGTAGTAAAAAGTGGTCAATAAATGCCCTTCCCTAAAGGGCATGATGACTTCGTTGGGTTTTTGCTACATTTGATGATAGTTTCTTAGCTGCCATTACTGAGATTTGCTTTCAATTCCAGATTTATTAATTGAATTTAAATTCCAGTAGCTACTGCAGTGGGATATGAACCCATATCCCCAGAGAATTAGCCTGCAACTGTACTTTTAACGTCCAGTGACATTATACCCACTATGCTACTTTCTCTCTTTGTTCTCAATAGTTATCAGGCAGTTTTACTTCAAACTCCAGTACCTGACAGAGGATTTCAGGCCCTTATCTTCAATAGGTTCAAATTATTCTCGTTTTGCTGCCAACAACAGTAGCAAAGGAATTTTATCTTG
The DNA here is from genome assembly GCF_030684315.1 of Stegostoma tigrinum. Lineage (NCBI taxonomy): Eukaryota > Metazoa > Chordata > Chondrichthyes > Orectolobiformes > Stegostomatidae > Stegostoma > Stegostoma tigrinum. Next base: position 55,328,641 of record NC_081369.1, read on the forward strand.
TCCCTGTGCCACTTTGTATTGTATTAACAGAGCGCTCAGTAATACACTCTGCAAAGGCAATCTACTTGCTTGCAAAGGATGAAATTTACTGTTTCTTCAATAAAGCTATGTCTGGGTATTTATGAGCACATCTGAGGGGTGTGAGTTGGTGCTATTTATATGTAATATATACACATATTGATTTATTTTTGATACAAGTGTAGAAAAAAAAGATTAATTCAAGGTCAGGGGAATTAGGGAACTGGCAGTAACTGCTTTTCAATTCTGCAATCCCAATCATGATAGGAGATGTGTCCCAGAACAATAGCAAGACACGCTCATACCTACTGATCATGCGGCATCTGAGAATCAGAGAATTACACAGCACAGGGAAAGTCCATTCAGCCCATCATTGCTGATGCTAGCTCTGTGAAAGGGCTATTCATATGGTGCAATATGTAGACCCAGGTCTCTCAGCTGCTATACTCCTTTTAGCATTTTACCTTTTATTTTCCTTCGCTTGATTGTGTTTCTCCCATTATTAAATTTCATCTGCCACTTGTTCACCCACTCCACCAAACTGTCTATCCCCTTTTGAAGTTCTGCATTGTTCTCCATTTAGAACCTGACAGCTCTTGTGTTTCGCTGTGCTACAAGGGAGGTGGTGGCTGCTGCTGGAGCTAGAGGCTTCAGAGTCCCAGGGTCATGGTGCAACCCAGGCCAGAGAAAAGCAATGTCAAGTGGGATTTTATAAGGTCCGGACTGCCGGGAAAGGTGTGTGGAGGAAGAGAACAGGGAGGCTATCAATAGCAATGGCATGGTGGATGGCTCACAGAAAGATTTGTGGTGTTTTAGCCCCTTGATAAGGCACCATATACTTGCCTGAAGCTGTGTTCAAGCCAACAGCAAAAGGATAGGCACTGAAGTGAGATAACAAAGCATGGAGCTGGATGAACACAGCAGACCAAGCAGCAGCTTAGGAGCAGAAAAGCTGACGTTTCGGGCCTAGACCCTATCACATTTTTTTCTGATGAAGGGTCTAGGCCCAAAATGTCTGCTTTTCTGCTCCTAAGATGCTGCTTGGCCTGCTGTGTTCATCCAGCTCTACACTTTGTTATCTCGGATTCTCCAGCACCTGCAGTTCCTATTATGTCTAGGCACTGAAGTGGTCATTTATTGGCCGTAATATCTCGTGGACCCAGGAATGAAGCAGGATTCAGGTACACACTGTATGAAAGCAAGACTCTATTTAATTCCTGTCAAACAGATGTTCAGTCTTCAATCTGTATTGTGTCCCCTGCACCCCTGTCTAATTAAATGCCCTTCCCACCTCCAATTCTGCCAGTAGAGAGGGCAGAACATTTTGCTCATTGTTTTGAAAATTTCCCCTCTACTGAGATTAAATTGTCCAGCCTTCAGTTGCTGAGTTGATCTTCAAGTTTTCTTTAGCAATTTTTGAAGTTTTCTGGCACCATCCTTGAGCCTAAAGACGACTGGAAAATAATCATCAGTGCCGCACAATTTCAATCTCAACTCCCTTAGCATACTTGATGCATCTCATCTGATGCCAGTGCCTGATCAACATTAAGTACAGACAGCCTGTCCAACCACCTCCTCTTTCACAATTTTAAACCTATCAAATGTCCAAACCATCTGTGTTTTCATTATGGTCCAGACAGTGTCACCTTCCTTGGGAAACACAGATGCAAATTATTCATTTAATAACTCAGTTATGTGCTTTGGCTATATGTGTAAAACCCCTTTTTGGCTCCTAATTGGTCTCAATCTTTCTTTTAGCACCTTTTTCATTATCTGTTCAGATAAATAAGTATATTTACTTCATGAGACAATCAGCAAGTAGCAACTGACATGACATAACTAATAATAGGGTCTAATATTAGCTGTGTATCCATAAATTATACAACCCAAACATGCAAATGACTAAAATAACAGGTAATTAACAGGGTCAAGAAATGTATATATTTGTGACATTGAAATGTACATACTGTAACAAATATGTGCTCAGCATGTTAGAAACATTTGCTAATCCTGGGGCTATGTTTGGTTGGCATTTACAACATGTTATTTTGTTTTAATGGCTTGGAGATGGGACTTAATTAGTGCTGTGCTTTCCCAGGTGACTTGCAGGATGCTTCCCTGGCGCTGTCATATATAAATGTACAGGGCTCCAGCTCCCACTCTCCATTCGCTTTCCGACTGAGTTACTTCCAAACTCAAAGTCCCCACTCATATTCCTTTGTTGAAATTCCATTCCTTTTCCTGTCAATGTGGTCTTAAATTTGAAGGAAACTCCTACTTTCTAGTAAAGAACCAAAAGAACTGTGGATGCTGTAAAACAGGAACAAAAACAAAGTTGCTGGAAAAGCTCAGCAGATCTGGCAGCATCTGTGGAGGAGAAAACAGAGTTAACGTTTTGGGTCCGGTGACCCTTCCTCAGAACACTTGGGTCATCGGACCTGAAACATTAACTCTGTTTTCTCCTTCACAGATGCTGCCAGACCCGCTGACTTTTTCCAGCAACTTTGTTTTTGTTCCTACTTTCAAGATTTTCAAGAGGACGATGGCCAAGTAAAAGCTGTTGAGCCTATCCAACTGGCCTTAAGCTATTTGGCCAGCAGCCCTACCATTGCTGGTAGTTCCAGAGCTTGACAGTGGGCACTGCTGGGACAGAAGACAGAGACCTGAAGGGGTTCGTTGACTGCCCAAAGATGAGGGTAGTAGGGGGACGCGGTGCTATTTACAAATGTTGAAAATAGGAGGATAAGTAGGCCGTTTGGCCCATTGAGCCATTCAACATGGCTGATCTTCAATCTGGATGCCTTAACCTCTGCTCTTTTGCATACCACTCCGATGATTTTGTTGGACAGGCAGCATAGAAGGAATTGTGGGGTGGCATCTTGGGGGTGGGATTGGATGCCCCGATGCATGGCAGGGGTGCCACTCAAATGTAGTGTTGGCCTATCCTGGTTCATGATCACAGTGCTTCCCACAAAAATAAAGAAATTGCCTATCCCAATGGTTGCAGCCATTCACAGTGTAGCCAAGTCAAACTGAAACCCATTGCATTCCATCCTCATCATATTGCAAGCAAACATTTACAGTTAATACACAACAGTGCGCAGACCAAAGGGGTGAGAAGTAGAGAAGTCAAACCACTGCGTCACATTGTCACAACAACCACAAAAAAACATGTTTATAGAGGGCACAGGCAAGTCTGACATTCTTGACATCATTGATTTATCCACTGCCTGCAGCCAGAAACTACATGGGGCATCACACCATATAAAAACAAAATCTGCAGCAATTATACTATTGTCTGTGCTCAATATGTGACCTGGTGCTCTCAGAACTTGTCTGCCCCTACCTTGTTCTACCTGCTGAAGGCTAATTGAGAATGCGGTGTGAAATTTGCAGTGCCACAGTCTGTACGTTCGCTGCCCCTAACACGGGGTGGAACATTTAACCTGACAAACTTTGTTGGATTTGAGGGCTAAGATCAGTTTCCAGCCCCAAACTAACCTCTAAACATTGATTCCCCTACTCTCCTGATCAATTTCCATCTGAGATCATTCCTAGCACCGCACCAGTCCCCAAGCTTAACACACTCCCCTCCCCACTGACAGGGACATGCCTTGCCCTGTGGCCTTCATCAAACAGCTCTCTGCCTGTCTGGATTCCGATGGGGTGGGAGGAGGACTGAAATACATGGACACCTGCATTTTACCTGGCTTTCCATGGAGGAGGTACCTCTCCAGGATGCTAGTCAGGCAGCTGTGCATCTTATAACATGCAAAAAGCTCTCATGTCTTTGCCCTCACTGGGAGTGTCCTTATATAGGCACCTCCTGCCTTCTTTGGTGGGGCTGTTGGACTCTATGTGCTGGAGATTGGTGTATTATATCATTGATTCCACTCTTTAAAACAGTTACACTTCATTTAGGTACTTGCCTCACCTTTTGTCCCTCTTTCTGTTTCGTGGAGTCAGTGTAATGTAATCAGTCAGTAAGTTATGTGTTATGTAATATAATGTGATATTGGTTAAACATAGCCAGACTATGAGTGTTAGTTTGTGGCTGTGTAAATTATTAGAGTTTTTATAAACTCAAGAAACCTGACTCAACAAGAACCCAACTCTGTTATATACACGATGCAGATTAACATAAAGAAAATCACAAAGTACACCATGCTGGCAGTAATGACACCAGTACGTGCACAGTAAAAGCTAGCAGTGATAGCTAGTTAGTTAGAAGGTGACATGAGTGTGGCAGTTTTATAAACACTTTCTTCCATAAGTCATCTATTAATTTGTTGGATTTGGAATTGAAGTTACGTCTACAACCAAAAAGAGAATGCTACAAACTAAACTAAGGGCTACAAGAGTTTACTGAAGTACAATGAGTTCTCTGCTTCTTTCTTTTTCAGAAAGAAATGACAATTCATAAGATGCTCAGGGAAGCTCTGATTTAAAAATAAATAGCAGTTCAAAAGTATTGAATCACAGCACTGATCTAAGAAAACAATCCTGGAACAAATTGCTAAAAAGAAATAATAAACACAAGAGTTTCTAAGCCAAAAAGGCCTTACCTGTATCTAGACGTCAGTTGATTCAGGCACTTTATTTTCCAAATTTGTGCAAAAATAATGGAAATGCTTGCATAATGTCATCATTGCTTTTTTTTTCTAATGCAAACAGCACCTACAGGCACATGCCTGCAATTTTTAAAGGGGTAATACCTTTTAAAGCCACTATAATAAAAAAACAAGCCAATAAAACAAAGGTAACATACTACGTTACAATACAGATTTCTATCCTGGCATTTGAGAAAGCATAAAGCACACTGGATGAAAAGCACCTCATTGTGGACTGGTAATCCATGGGCATCCTGTCAGAACATCAGTATCATTCTTGGTACATAGCATATGTTGAAAGAAAGTATCAAAATTTACTTTACACATCGGCAGTTGGCAGAGTAAGAATGGCAGGCAGTCAAACATAATCTTGTTTTGAAAACTGAAAGGTTAAGAAAAATAAAATCCTTTCATTTCTTTGATGATGACTACCAAGATTCTGAACATTTTCAGGATACACAGACTTAAGCTGAGGTCACATCCACAACAGCTAAGTGAAACAATTAGCCAGTTTGTAGGCAGGCATTGACGCAAAGACATGAAATGTGATTCCACCAAAGCTAACCCTGATGAAAGATCATGGAATTGGTCATTGCTTCTAAACCCATTATATCCTTTAAAAAGGCAGTTCTCAACAAATCTAAGGAGTATACTATTGTTACTATGCTGTAAGAAGAATACAAGTTTGAAGTAATTGTAGCCAGGTGGCAGTATCTGGAAGTGCTTGATTCAGGAGCAACTATTTCAATGTCAGCAGGTTCTGTGGAGCATCTTCGATGAGGTGTGGCTTGCCTCACCAAATAAGACAGTGTCTAGCATTTCATGCCAGATCCAATATATGTTCTACTCAAGGACTTTGAGCTGAAATGTAAAGCAAGTCCAATGACTCAGAGAAACAAAATGCTCCACAGCAACATGTGAAGAAGAGTCAACCAAGGAACAAAGCCAAGGTTTCATGCAAAGCATACAAGTTTGTCAATGAAGTTTAGAAGGTAACTGCAACATTACATCTTCCAGATCCAAACAGACAGTACATATGATAAACTATCCAAGTGATATATCCCAAATGAACAGCATGTGTTATGTACCAAGAATGATACAAGTGTAAGTACAATTATTATCCTGTAAGACCTCTTATACAAGATGCATTTGGGAAACTGGCTGAATTTGGTGCAGTCCGCACAAGATTAGCTAATTACTCTCAATGGGTCTGACATCCCATGCTTAGTGTTCTCCATATTAAATGTCAAAATGCCACCTCAGGATGGAAACCTGAAATCTTTCGCGTCATCGAAAGGGATGGACTTTCTAGTATTGGCCTACCAGTTTGCATGAATCTACATATTATGATGATCCATGAGGTGACAAATCTGTCAGATGTAACGCCAATGATTCTGACTGCAGCATTTGTTTCACACATTTTGGCCATTGCTGCACTGACCAGATTCACAAAGCTACCTCAGAAAGCGATACAACAGCTTTAGAAGGTCATCGTCACAGTGACCAATAGTTCTCCCAGTTAATATTTTCTTTCTGGCCATTTAGAATTGAAGGCTCTACAAAAATCCAATCTTCAAAGGCAAATATGTAGTAATCTGTCAGCTCAATGTTTGATTATATACTTAATGGCTACAAGGATACATAAAGGGCCAAGAGATTTGGTACACGAATCCATCAATAGACCTGGTATTATTAAGCACATCAATCAACAAATCAAATCATGTGAAATATGTTAATTCACTCCACCTCAACAATCAAGACAACCTTTTCTGCCACATGAGACTCTTCTGAGCCATGGTGTAAGATCACTGCTGTTCTTTTCAATGTCCAAGGGGCCGACTGTATTCTACAACTGATTTTTTTCACTGAATTCCCTTTTACAAATTAACGGTACCACTAATACAACATATCACATTGACTGCCAATTGTTCAGTGCACCTTCAACAAATTGTACAAGCAGTAGACAAAAGCACACTTCCAAGACATGGGCAAGAAATGTAGTTTTCAGTATGTTGCCTCTTTTCTTTACAAACGTCAACCAAATGGTCTTGCAGAACACATTGTAAATTCCTGGATTTTTACAAGTAAAGTGACTTACCAAAATTTTCAGATAGCTTTGTTAAATCAATGAGCTACCCCTCTGGGAAATAGCACTCCCTCATTGACAGCTGTCTTGTTTGGGAAACAGATCCACACAATTTTTTGCTGCCACCGTCTCAATACCCAACCACATGTACATGATGCATTGATTGAAAAGGAGGAAAAAATGGTTCAAGATCACAGTCAATAAGAATACAGATAGTTATACAATAGTTATCCCACTTAAACAAGGATGAAACATACAAGCTCGAAATTTTTGCAAAAACTTTTGGGTTACTGGAAAGATACTATGTCATTGTGCCTCGGTCATATTATAGTGTAATGAGCAGTGGTCAAGTTCTGCAAAGAAATAGAGGTCATATCTGAACTACATACCATCAATACCCGCATCATAAAGAATGACAGCACAGATACTGAAGATATCATGCCAAGCAACAACCAACATTGTCTACAATAATGATACACATACAACAAATGCTAAACATTCATGACAGATAGTGCACAGCAGAGTGAAACTACATGGCCAAGTCAAGTTAACCATTTAAGCTCTACTTTAGATTATGATGTACATTCACCCAAACATTATCTGAATGTACAGAAACAATTTATCTACTTGCATTTTTGTGTATGTTTTCAAAGGATAAAAGGGGATGTTTTGTCAGAAATTCCAGACCATACATCATTGTACCTATAAATGAGTTAGAACATAGAACATAGAACATTACAGTACAGTACAGGCCCTTCGGCCCTCGATGTTGTGCCGACCTGTCATACCGATCTCAAGCCCGTCTAACCTACACTATTCCATGTACATCCATATGCTTGTCCAATGACGACTTAAATGTACCTAATGTTGGCGAATCTACTACCGTTGCAGGCAAAGCGTTCCATTCCCTTACTACTCTCTGAGTAAAGAAACTACCTCTGACATCTGTCCTATAGCTTTCACCCCTCAATTTAAAGCTATGCCCCCTCGTGCTCGCCGTCACCATCCTAGGAAAAAGGCTCTCCCCATCCACCCTATCTAACCCTCTGATTATTTTATATGTTTCAATTAAGTCACCTCTCAACCTTCTTCTCTCTAATGAAAACAGTCTCAAGTCCCTCAGCCTTTCCTCGTAAGACCTTCCCTCCATACCAGGCAACATCCTAGTAAATCTCCTCTGCACCCTTTCCAAAGCTTCCACATCCTTCTTATAATGCAGTGACCAGAACTGTACACAATACTCCAAGTGTGGCCGCACCAGAGTTTTGTACAGCATCACCATAACCTCTTGGTTCCGGAACTTGATCCCTCTATTAATAAAAGCTAAAACATTGTATGCCTTCTTAACAGCCCTGTCAACCTGGGTGGCAACTTTCAAGGGTCTGTGTACGTGGACACCGAGATCTCTGTGCTCATCTACACTGCTAAGAATCTTACGATTAGCCCTGTACTTTTCCTTCTGGTTACTCCTACCAAAGTGCATCACCTCACACTTGTCTGCATTAAACTCCATTTGCCACCTGTCAGCCCAGCTCTGCAGCTTAGCTATGTCTCTCTGCAATCTACAGCATCCTTCGTCACTATCCACAACTCCACCGACCTTAGTGTCGTCTGCAAATTTACTAACCCATCCTTCTACGCCCTCATCCAGGTCATTTATAAAAATGACAAACAGCAGTGGACCCAACTTTTTTTTTCTTTTTTTTATCTCCAGGATGAACATTTCCTATCAACTACCACCCTCTGTCTTCTTTCAGCAAGCCAATTTCCGATCCAAACTGCTATATCTCCCACAATTCCATTCCTCCGGATTTTGTACAAAAGCCTATTGTGGGGAACGCCTTGCTGAAATTCATATACACCACATCAACCGGTTTACTCTCATCTACCTGGTTAGGTGACATAACAGCATGTGGTATACAGGCATGCCTCACTTTCAGTTACTTTCTCAGTGAAATGGAATCAGTGTACTGTGTTCTGTTAGTCAGTTATATGTATATAATGTACAGTAACATCAATTTGAGCCCCAAATATGGGTGTAAGTCAGTGAAATTACAGTCATGTAGATAGTTAGTATTGTTCATTAACCTCAGGATATATGTCTCAACAAGAACTCTACTCTCTGTGGTATGTTTCATGGACAATCATAGAGAAAACCACAAAGTGCATCAGAGCGCCTCCCACTGGATGATGAGTCTATTTCCTGGTATTTGCTTGATTGAACTTTCAAAATTGTGAGGATATGTCTAAACAGTGGAATTAGCCCCATCATCACTGATTACTGATTAAAAATTCAGTTTGGTACATCATACATCACTGAAAGTGGCCTTTTGGTTTTTATGCTGTTGCAGACGCCTTGAAATGGATGTCAGATCAATCCCCTCCACACTTTTGCTATAAGTTGAGCTTTTAAAAATTGTTTTCTGGCCGTGTACAATTCCCCTTGCAAAGTCAGTATTGAATCTGCTTCCGCCATCATTTTTGGCAAAAGTATGCCGCACATTTCTCTTTTACTGTGATCAGTGTGTTTCAGAAAGCAACATTGTGTGATATTACTTAGTTTGTAAAGAACTGTTAACATGTCTCATTCACAAGGATGTACAATGGCCAAGAATGTTCTGCCTTGGCACAACTACCAATCTGGGAACAAATTACATTCAGTGTTTGATTAGTTTCAGAAGTTACCTTTTGCTTGTTTTAGCTCAAGCACCATTAGTAGACATAAAAGCTTTCTTGAGCCAATACAACTAAGCATTGTTTTTAGGGTGTAACTTTTTTTTCATAAAAAAAACTTTTCCAGTAAAAAAATTTCCTGATGTATTTATGAGCTTCAAACAGCCTGCTGTTGGAAATGCTTTATTTTGAATTTCATAATTTTTTAAATTACTCGCAGGATGGAGACATCATTGGCATCCCCAGTTGCCCTTGAAATGTGGTGCTAGGCTGCCTTCTTGAACAATTCCCCTTGGAAAGTTTATTTGGAAACTATTTGGATTTGGTATATTCCATAATGGAAAGGGGGCACAGCTGCCAAGTTTAGTATTTTTTGCCTGTCCCTAACTGAACAGATTGCTAGGACATTTCAGAGGTTAGTCAAGAGTCAACCATGTTGCTGTGAGTCTGGAGTCACATATGCTCAGTATGAATAAAGATGGATAGTTCCTTCCTCAAATGAATTTGAACCAGATGGGTTTTTAAAGAATATCCATGGTCGTTTTTTAGTTACTACTGCAGAAACCAGCTTTAAATTCCACATTTATATAATTAATTATGTCATTTTTTTTCAGTTGTCATGGTGCAATTTGAATTCCTGCCTCTAGATTATTAATCCAGTGACACCACCGCAATGTCACTGTGAGTAAACCAATCTAAATTATGCCTGAAAGAAACTTAAGAGGCTCCTCAAAATTGTGCAAACTGGTAAAATTAGTGTCAACATGCTTTGGCAACTGATTTTTTCAAGAGGCATGACCAATTTTGTAATCATGGCCAGCTTCTACTCTGATTATTTTGAAAACTAGTGTAAAAGATTGCAGAGAAAATTGATTTGTACCGGTCATAATTTGCAGTTCAAATTCCTAGATCTTTTGCACTGGTTTGCAGTTTCCAGGTGAACTGTGCAGCAAAACATAACACCACTGAGCAGGGAAGCCCAGAGTCTTGTGTATAGGCAATAAAGAAAGAGCTGCAATTTAAAGCAGACATTGAGCAAGAGAATAGTGAAAGTGCTTGGGGTGGCCACTGATTGGGAATGGATTGCAACGTATTCTTTTTTCCCTGTTCTCTGATGTTGAAGAGGAATCAACTTTTCTTTCCGAACATTAGGAACGCATAAATCAAGATGATGGTCAATCTACTATGCATTGCAGCACTCCTGACATTGATTCCCACACATTTTAGTGAATTTTTAATTTGCCTCACTCTCTCCAGTTACATATCTTTCTCCTGATATTTCTGCCATGAAACCAAGTGACAAGAGTTGGAGTTTCATTGCTCTGATTCTCTCTATTTTGATGACAAAGGACAGCAGTATAAGGTCACCCTCTCCTGTCACACTTTTGGTAAGTTTAAGACCCCTCCTTATTGAAGTACATGCCATTGTAACATTGTTATAGATTTTCATTAGGTACATAGCGAAAGACGGATAGAACATTAACAAGGCCCATTGTGGGAATACAGCCAATGACCCATAAAGACTGATAGCCCAATGCATGCAACTATTCCAATATGATCACTGCTCTTCATGACTCCTTTGCCAGGTTCTAATGTAAAAGGGACAAGCGTTCTCCTCCCCCATTAGGTTGTTGACTTGCCATACAGTCATATGGAAATTACCCAGCTGGGAAGACACATTGGCATCATGGAATGATACCATACATAGGAGCTCATTTGGCCCTTCAATATTATGCTGAACTCTTTTCAAGATACTACAGAATCATAGATTCATGCAGTACAGATGACCCATCGGATCTGCACTAACAAGAAAACCCATCATCGATCATACTCCCAGCTTCTTTTCCCACTTTCCACCGAACATCTGTACTTCAAATATTTATATTTGAATATTCTCTATTACTGAATCTATTCCTATTACTGTGCCATATGCAGCATATTCCAAATCATAACACCCATTGCATTGAACATAGTTTTTATGGAATAATTTTAGGAATTGGTTTGGAGCTTTTGCTTTCAGAATTTTTTTTACTCTTTAAAGTCACATGTTTCAGAACAAAGGTTTACCTCCTGCAACACGCATGTTGCTGAACTATCAAAAATGTCCATGGTAAGGAAAGGGTGTGAATGAGAGCTTAACTCTGATAATCTACTGAAACTGGAGTGAAAGTGACCCCTAACCTCTCCCCCTTTGTATTTGTGCTAGAAATATAATGATGGCTCTTTCCTGGGAGTCAAAAACATGCTCTTACTGCATGTTGGGAGTAGGAGATCTTGACCACTGGTCATTCTATCTCTGCAATACCAACCTGATTTGATTGTTGGCAAATTATTCTACTCCCAGTACGTAGTTATAGAGTTTACCCAAATCTCATTAACAAGCTTACACAAGTTGTAATATTCTTTTATAGCATCAGAATGCTTATGGCACAGAAAAAGACCATTCAATTGTCAAGTCAATATTTCCACAGTAAATATTTCACCGAACCACACATTCCCACCTTTTTCCTCTAGCCCTGCATTTTTTTTCTCTTTAGATAATTATCCAATTCCCTTCTGAAACCAAAGATTGGATCTTGCTTCACCACCTTCAGGCAATGCCTTCTCAAACCTTACTTTTCACTGCATAAAAAAGGTGTATACTCATGTCACCATTGCCTTTATTGTCAAACAGCTTACATTGGGGTCATTCAGTTCACAATCCTTCAACAATTGGGAAGAATTTCTCCCTATCTATAGTGTTCACACTGAAGAAAATTAAGTACTTGCATTTGTATTGTCCCTTTCACATCCTCAGGTTGTCCCACAGTTTATCCAAGAGCATCTCACAGCCCATGAAATATTATTAAAAATGTTGTCACCAAGCATAGCGTAGGTGAAGCATCAATCTAAGGCTTGATCTGAAAGATGGCTGTTCTGATAGTATATGCCAAAATGTCAGATGAGGCTATCTGTTTATGTCCATGATGGAATCTCAAACCATGACCATCTTGATAGGCAATTTTGTTAAATGATTATTAACGAGGCTAAAAGCTATGGTCAAGTGCAGGACTATCACCAAGGCTGAAAGGATTGCTTTGCAGTCAGCGATCTATTATGTTGTCATTTTTATCGAACTGAGTTTATGGCATTTAGACTGAAAGGAGAATATTGATTAGGAGCAGTGTTTTTGAATTAATTTTGGTGTGAAGACAATAGAAGGGAATATTAGTCTTGAGGTTGTGACCAATATTCGGTATCTTTTGTGATTCCTCAGATTCTGACATAGCCCATGTCCATATGAAAAAAGATCTAGTTAACATCAAAGCCATGGTTGATATGTGGCATGCAACATTTGTATCACACAAGTGACAGACAATGACCATTTCTAACAAGATAGGATGTCCCTTGACTTTCAATGGTACTACCATCGCAGAACCCTCCCAAGTATCAACATCTTAACGATAATCATTGACCAGAAATTGAACTGGACTGGTTGTGTATATGCTGTAGCTACAAGATCAAGTCAAGGGCAAGGAATTCTGTGATGAGTAACTCACCTCCTAACTCGTCAAGCGTGCCCACCATTTCCAAAGCACAGACCATGAGTACAATGGAATGCTGTCCACTTGCTTGGATGAATGCAGCTCTAACAACACTCAAGAAGTTTAACATCATCTAGGGAAAAAATGACCTCCCTTAATTACACCCCATTTACCAGCTTGAACTTTTCACCACCAATATACAGTTACAGTAATGCACAGCGTATGCAAAATACACTGCAGTAACTCACCAAGTCTCCTTCAACAGCACTTTCCAACCTGAAATCTCAAACTCCAAAAGGACAAGGGCAGTAGATACATGGGAACTGTAAGGTCCCTCCGCAAGCCACACATTCTCCTGACTTACATTTAGATTGCTCTTCCTTCAGTGTTGCTGGTTCAAAGACTGGCATTCCTCCCTAATGTAACTGTGGGTGTCCATAAACCCCAAAAACTGTGGCAGTTCAAGAAGGAACCAAATGCTTGACTAGCCAGCAACACCTCAGCCTTGGAACAAATGAACAAAATCTCATTGCTGAAAACTTCTTCATGTTCCACAGCCAAGTTGCAAATTGGGCAACACGGTGGCTCATTGGCTAACACTGCTGCCTCACAGCGTCGGGGACCCAGGTTTGATTCCACTCTTGGATAACTGCCTGTGTGGAGCTTACACATTCTCCCTGTGTCTGTGTGGGTTTCCTCTGGGTGTTCTGGTTTCTTCCCAAAGTCCAAAGATGTGCAGCCCAGGTGGATTGGCCATGCTAAAATTCCCCATAGTGTCTGGGGATATGTAGCTCAGATGGGTTATAGGGGCTGGGTCTGGGTGAGGGCCGTGGTGGAGTTGTTGGGCCGAAGGGCCTGTTTCTGCACTGTAGAGTTTCCATGAGCTATGAACTTACTTCAAATACCTTCAGTAAATGCACTCCTTCAGCAGATTGTGATAGGACACCTCAGACTGACACTTCTTGTCTTGTTTGACTTCGCCCCTGCCACAATTTTGAGCCTGGATCTTGTTCAGTTACTGCTGGAAAACTGCGATTATTGTTCACATTCTGATGAATGAGTTGGGGTGCAAGGATTGTAGGATTGCACAGTGGGGGAAATTGATGAGAACTGGTTGCAGAGTTGCTAAGGCAGAATGTAGTTGCTAAGTTTAACTTGATGTCAATTGTTCACCATGCCCACTTTAAACATTGACAACAAAGTGACAAGTGTATTGCACATCATGCCAATAAAAAAGTCTCAGTAAGATAGGCAGATACAAATATTGATGCACTGGAAGTTTTATCATGCAGCCACATTTTACATACATAAGAACATAAGAACTAGGAGCAGGAGTAGGCCATCTGGGTCTGCCAGCCTGCCCCACCATTTAATAAGATCATGGCTGATCTTTGAGACTCAGCTCCACTTACCCACTTACTCACCATAAACCTTAATTCTTTTATTGTTCAAAAATTTATGTACCATTGCCTTAAACACATTCAGTGAGGTAGCTTTAACCACTTCACTGGGCAAGGAATTCCACTGATTCATAACCCTTTGGGTGAAGAAGTTCCTCCTGACCTCAGTCCTACATCTGCTTCCCTTTATTTTGAGGCTATGCCCTCTCATCCTAGTTTCACCTGCGAGCGGAAACAACCTCCCTGCCTCCACTTTATCTATTCCCTTCATAATTTGATATGTTTCTATAAGATCTCCCCTCATTCTTCTGAATTCCAATAAGTATAATCTCAGTCTACTCAGTCTCTCCTCGTAATCCAAACCTCTCAACCCTGGAATCAATCGAGTGAATCTCCTCTGCAACCCCTCCAGTGCGAGCATATCTGTTCTCAAGTAAGGAGACCAAAGCTACACACAGTACTCCAGGTGTGGCTTCACCAGGACCCTATACAGCTGCAGCATAGCCTCCCTGTTTTTAAACTCCATCCCTCGAGCAATGGCAGACAAAATTCCATTTGCCTTTTTAATCACCTGCTGCAGCTGCAATCCCACCTCCAGCGATTCATGAGCAAGGACACCCAAGTCCTTTTGCATAGCAGCGTGTTGCAATTTTTTACTATTTAAAACATATCCATTTTGCTGTTATTCCTACCAAAATGAATGACCTCACACTTATTAACATAGTACTCCATTTGTCAGACCTTTGCCCACTCACCTAGATTATTTATATCCCTCTGCAGACTTTCAGTGTCTTCTGCAAACTTTGCTCTACCATTCACCTTAGTGTCATGTGCAAATTTTGACACACGACACTTAGTCCCCAACTTCAAATCTTCGATGTAAATTGCAAACAGTTGAGGTCCCAACTGAGGCATACCACTAGCCACTGACTGCCAACCAGAAAAACACCAATTTACCTCTACTCTTTGCTTTCTACTGGTCAACCAATCCTCTATCCATGTCAATGCATTACCTGTAATACCATGCAACTTTATCTTATGTAGCAGCCTTTGGTGTGGCACCTTGTCAACTGCTTTCTGGAAATCCAGATACACCACATCCACAGGTTCCCCATTGTCCACCATGCAATTATTATCCTCAAAAAACTCCACCAAATTAGTTAAACATGATCTACCCTTCATGAACCCATGCTGGATTTTCCCAATGGGACAATTTATATCCAAATGTCTTGCTATTTCTTGCTTAATGATAGATTCAAGTATTTTCCCCATACCAGGTGGAGACCGTTAGAATTGACCCCTAAGATATTTAAATAGATGTCCCATTGTGAAATATGAGTTGTACATCAGCCAGTGCTTGATAACATTGATTAGTGGATAACACTCCCATCTCTGTGTCAGAAAATTATCGCTTCAAAAATCAAAGACTTGTCCACATAGTCAGGCCTGACATTTTAGCACAGTATTGAGGGACTACTGTGCTGTCAGAGGTGACAGATTTCTGAATGCTGAGACCCTGTTTGTCCTCTCCTTCCACAAGGAGAAATGGAGAGTACACCCTCTGTTCTGCTCAATGTTTAACTCTCAAACCAACACCACTAAATCAGGTTATTTGGTCATCATCAAATCACTGCTGTGGAATCTTGCAGTGCATGTATCCAACGTTGCACTAGTGGCCACATTTCAAAAGTCTTTAATTGACTGTGAAGCACTTTGGGAACCCTGAGGTCATGAATGTCTCGGCAGAATGCAAATCACCATTTCTTTCAATAACAAACACAGCCATTTTATGTCATTGTTAAATTTAAAGAGGGTTTTGCTGTTGCAGAATTGGCTGATGAAGGGAATAAGTCAAGCCAGCAAAACAATGATTTCATTGGTATCTTTAGAGTTAGGAAATGCTGCTGATGCAGTATTGATTACTCCTGAGGTCTTTGATGTTAAACTGGCCACTGAACGAGATGTGAAGTTTCTGGAGGCATGTCCACATAAAGAAAAGAACTTTCCAGAAACAGTGATAATGGGAACTGCAGATGCTGGAGAATCCAGGATAACAAAGTGTGGAGCTGGATGATCACAGCAGGCCAAGCAGCATCTGAGGAGCACAAAAGCTGACGTTTCGGGCCTAGACCCGTCGTTTCGTCTAGGCCCAAAATGGCAGCTTTTGTGCTCCTGAGATCTGCTTGGCCTGCTGTGTTCATCCAGCCCCACACTTTGTTAACTTTCCAGAAACAACTTAGTTTGCCTGCGAAGCAGGTATTTATGAGTTCTTAGAAAATCACGACCAATTTTTTTCATTGAATTTGTTTGGCTGTAATCATTCACTTGCAACATGAAGCGCAGTACTGCCAAGTAGGAACCAATGTATATGCACAAGGCTGTGCAATATTCATGATAAGTAGTTTTGTAGAATCCCTCCAGCATGGAAACAGGCCCTTTGGCTTGTCAAATTTCTTGAGTGTTGTTAGGGCTGCATCCATCCATACAAGTGGAGAGCATTCCATCACACTCATGGTCTGAGCTTTGGAAATGCATGCTTGACAAGTTAGGAGGTGAGCTATTCATGAGGAAACCCACGCAGACGTGGGGAGAATGTGCAAACTCCACAGAGTCATGATGTGAGGGGAATGCTGCCTCTGCTAATACCTGTACAAAAATGGTTTTGTCATTCTTAAAAAGTACTGCAGAAGGTTTGCACTGAAATCGGTGTCCCAAATACCGCTCAGCATACTTAACCTGAGCTGGAAACAGATTGCCAGATTGAAACTAGGGGACCAAATTAGTTACTTCATTTTGTACACTGTAACAGTGACTACAATCAGGATATGCTTCATCAGTAGTTTCAAGATATTGTGAGTTTACCAAAGGTACTATAAAAATACAAAGCTCCTTCCTTCTTAATTATTTTGATTATTGGCAAGGTGATGAAAAATAACAACAACAGTGCTATTGAGTCTCGCTGTAACCTACCCAGTGACACCCAATTTGGGTTCCACCAGAGCCAATCAGCTTCTAATCTCATTACAGCCTTGGTTCAAATATGCACAAAAGACCTGAATTCCATAGGTAACAGAACAACAACCCTTGACATTAAAGCTGCATTCGACCGAGTGTAGCGCCAAGGAGCCCTAGAGAAACTGGAGTCAGTGGGGTATCAGTGGCAAATTCTCTGTTGGTTGGAGTCACACTTGGCACAGTTGAGGCTGTTAGAGGTCAATAATTTCAGCTCCAGGACATCTCTGTAGGAATTTTTCAGAGTAATGTCTGTGGCCCAACCATCTTCCGCAGCATCATGAATGACCTTCCCTCCATCATCAGAAGTGGGGATGCTCGCCAATGATTGCAAAATGTTAAACATTATTCACCCCTCTTCAGCTGAAGCAGTGCAAATGCAACAAGATCTAAACAATGTCCAGGCTTGGGTTGAAAAGTGGCAAGTTACATTTGCGCCACACAAATGCTAGGCAATGATCATCTCCAATAAGAGACAATCTCACCACCATCCCTTCACATTCAAAGGTGTTACCATCACTGAATCCCTCACTGTCAATGTGCTGGGAGTTACCATTGATCAGAAGCTCAACTGGACTCACCACATAAACACAGAAGCTACAGGAGCAACTCAAAGGCTACATATCCTCGGGTGAGTAACTCATCTCCTGACATGTCAAAACTGGTCCAAACCAAGGCACAAGACACAAGTCAGGAGTGTGATAAATACCCCCAACTTGCCTGGATGTGTGCAGCTCCAACAACAATCAAGGATCTTGACATCATCCGGGACAAAACCGCCTGCTTGATCAGCACCATGTCGACAAATATCTACTCCCTTCTCTACCAATGCTCAATAGCAGCAGTGTGTACTTGCTATGCGCTGCACTACAAAAATTCACCAAGGCTCCTTAGACAGCACCTTAAGAACCCATGACCATTTTCATCTAGAAGGACAAGTGCAGGAGGTATTTGAAAAACCACCACTGGCAAGTTCCCCTCCAAGCCACTCATCATCCTGACTTGGAAATATCTCTCCATTCCTACACTGTTGCTGGGTCAAAATCCTGGAATTCCCAGCCTGAGGTCATTTTGGATCATGTGGACTGGAGTGGTTCAAGAAGGCAGCTCATCTACCACCTTCTCAAAGGCAGTTATGGATGGGCAATAAATGCTGGTCAGTCAGCGACACTCATGTCTCATGACCAAATAAACAATATTCAACATTTTTACTGAACCATGCAAATCAGGAAATGCTTCAGGTTCAGACCCTGTCCTGTGGTGAGATATTTAATTTCAGGTAGAGATATCAGGTAGATGCCTGAACCAGCTTTGTTGATGTCTTGACCAGGGGCAGGTAAAATCAGCGAAGGCTTTCACTGGTAATTAGGTCTTAGCAACAACATAGAGTTCACCTTTGATGTACTGCCGCGACCCCTCTCCCTACTTTGTCATCAGAAAATCTAAACCATTGTTGCATTAGATATTTATAATTAAGTAAGGCACTGGAGGACAGCTGCTGTCTGAGGAACAACTTACCATAAAATAACGCTTTATTATTTCGAAGTGTTTCATCGCATAGAACATCAACCAACATTCAACACTGCCATCCACATAAGGGGAGTCTGGTAAATAAGCATTTGATCATTCTGGGTGGTACCTATGACATTTTGGGCCCTGTGCTCTGGAATTGCCTCCCTAAACCTTTTAAGATATTTTTTAGACTGCTCCTCTTTGACAGAGCTTTTGGTTATCTGACGTAATGTTCCTGCTTATGACCCTGTGCCAAATATCGCTTGATAATTGCTGCTGTGAAGCACTTCAGGACATTTACCTATATTAAAGATGCTATATGATTGCAAGTTTTAACTGGCATTGAGCTTAGTTTTATGGAGTGTCTTACAGAAAGCGAAAAGAGATAAAGGCAAAGGAATTCGAAGGAGCAGCAACGATTGTTTGGAGTCACTTGCCTGTAAGGTTAATAAGGCAACATTCTTCTGCTGTAGCTGCTCAAAGAGGCTTGGTGTTAATGATTTGTTTTTTTGACCCATCCCCTATGCCACATCCTGAAATCACACCATTTCTCTTTTGTGTTGTAACCTGAAACCATCCAGCGCTGTTGCCCTTGAAGCACTTCCTGAATATTCTTGACAAATGGTTGGAAAAAAAGTAAAAGCCTCTTGAATGCTGAAAATCTGAAGTGAAAAAGCATAGAAAATTCACAGGTCATCCCTCAGGATCTGAAATAAAAAAATATATGCACCTGACAGAACTGGTTTGAACACACAAACCTACTTCAGATACTGCCCAGCCCACAGTGTATTTCTGTCATCTCCTGTTTCAACTTTGCATTCTTTATTGCAATGCAACCCCTTTATGCTTTCTGCTGAAATAGAAAAGCCTGGGTCTCTATGGAGATTACGTAGGCTAGAGAAGTTTTTATTGTGTTGATGTAGATTTAGCAAGTAGAATTTACACATAACAATCATAAAGCCAAAACACTAGTCAAAATTCAATATTCTCTTGCAGTGATGGTGTAAAGTCCTGCTGTTTTAATTGATTCAGTTTCAACCTTGAGATAATTTATAGTCTGTTGTAGTTTTCAGGAGTTAGTAACATGCTGAAAATTCAATAAAAAGTGTACATATAAATTTCATGCTAGGTTTCTGTCTCACCTCATGACAATTCTTTTTAATCTGAAGTGTCAGTCTCTACCTAACCCATTTCTTCTTCCAGTCAAATAAAGTCATCATCATTAGTTCTGCTGATGTGTACAACTGGAAACATTCAGACTGTCATTTCAAATGATGATCAGTCGCTTTGTGTGCACAGTTTAAACATCAATGCCTCTTTGACTTGTACTAAAGGACATACTTGTCAAAAGTGAAGAATTGGCATGGATGTAAGATCTCTTGTGGCTGTGTCCCTTTGTCTTGTGCCTCTTGAGGGGTTGATATTGCTGACAGTATTGCTTGAGACAATGTTGTTGCCCTTTCTGTAGCTTGCCAAGGATTCCATTTTTCATCTGTGAGTCGAGACAGCAAGTGCCATTGCCTAGTTGTCTGTGAAGGACAGCTTAGCTCTAACATGATTACATGTGCAGTAACAATGCCCACAACTGACTGTATTTCGGATTTGCCACTGTCATCATGCCACTTCCCTATTTCCAACCATTCTGCCTCTACTTTAGAAACACCATTGCAATCCTCTGCTTCTAATTTTCCATATAACAATCTGGTGATTGCTTAAGTAACTTGCATCAACTTATTGCTGGAGTAGCAATGAATACAGAACAAAGTACAACACTTTCTACCAAGCAACAGTAGCTTGCATTTATATAGTAACTTTAATATATTAAAATATTTGAAGTTATTTTACAAGTGCTTTGTCAAATTGATTTTGACCACATGTCACTCTGGGAGATATTAGAGCAGATTACCAAAGTGTCAGTCAAAGAGCTACTTGTAAGAAGTGCCTGAAAGGTGGAAAGTGAAATAAACAGGCAGAGATGTTGGATGGGAAATTCCAGTGTCAATGTAGTTAACAGCACAGATTGCTAACAGTGAGTGATTAAAACTGGGGCTGTGCAAGAAGCCAGAGTTGGTGCAGGACAGTGGTTTTGGAGGTCTGCAAGCCAGGAGAATGTTTCAGAGATCAAAATTGGTGAGGACTGGATAGATTTGAAAACAAAGAAGCCAATTATATATTCAAGATAGTGCTGATTAGTGTGTTAGCAAGCACAGGTGTAAATAAAATTTTGGCGTGAATTAGGAGCAAATAAGTAGAGCTTTCATCAAGGCATCAAGTTGACAGAAGGTGAACAATGGGAGGCCAGCTAGGTGTGGTGTGTGATATGTCTAGAAGTAAGAAAGACATAGATCAATGTTTCAGTGGAAATCGAACAAAGACAGAGGTGAAATCTATTGATTGTATGGAATGGAAATAGGGTTTGTAGACTTAATGCAGACATGTAGCCAGAAGCTCAACTCAGGGTCAAATACAGCACTAGGATTTTTCACAATCTGGTTTAATTTTAGTGTTTTTTTTCCCCTGGATGAGGTCATCATGGGCTAAACCAGCATTTACTGCCCATCTTTAATTGCCCAGAAGGTACTTAAGAGTCAACAATCTTGCTGTGGGTCTGGAGTTGCATGTAGGCCAGACCAGGTAAGGATGGCAGTCTCCTTCCCGAAAGGACATTAGTGAGCCAGGTGGGTTTTTCCTGACAATCAGCAGTGGATTCATGGTCATCATGAGATTCTGAATTCCAGATATTAATTGAAATCGTGGTGGGATTTGAGGCTGGGTCCCCAGAGCATTATCCGGGTCTCTGGACTAACAATCTGGCAATAATACCACTAGGCCACCACCCCTCCTAAGTTGCTAGGGAAAGGATGGAGTTGGAGAAAACAGCCTTAATGAAACTAAGCTCAGAAGCATTCATAAGTTGCTTGTTTATCAATTATTCTTCTTGTTTTTCATTCTATGCAAGTATGAGTAGTCTTTGCCAATCATTACTCATTCTCCATAGATGTTTAAAACCTTCTGCATCAACTTTCAGTGACTGGGTTCACCTTTTAATGTTGACAATTTTGCATTCAAATCTATTTAATCTAATCTATTTTGGGCAAGAATTATCATTGTTTATCAAATGTTATTTTTGACAAAACATATTCCCCACATACACAATCTCTATTCATTCGGTTGAGGATTCACCATCTGTCTTACGGTTTTTGTTCAATGATAAAATCTGCCTGTCACTGATGAAAACCATTTTTCCATATTGAGACCACTGCAGTCATCAGTGCCGCAACATTTTAATAGTCAAATGTTTTCTCTGGGCTCACTAGTCATAAACACCTCAATGGAAGAAGCTCTTAAGACTCCTTTCAGAAACTAGATGGTAATATGTGTAAAAAATAGTGTCAGGCTTCTTGGAACTGTATGTTGGTTGATGTGAGAGATGAAGATAAAGTGATGTTTGCTTTTTCCTCATCTAATGCTTGTGCCTTTTCTTACCTCTACTGCCTCACAGTGATGTTTCTCTGACTGAAGCACTGCAGAACAATGCATGCTTTCGAAGGTGAATGCATTCCACTTTGCGATAAGCTTCAGTGTCAACACCAGAGCATTTAAAGCATTTAAGTGAAGCAATGAAATATTAATCTTCTGATCTGCTAAGTCTCCTTAAAACTGACAATTATTTTCTTGAGTGCAGTGCATTTTGTGGAGGGATGGGAAAAGAGGGGGAGAGAGAAGATGAGAGTGCCTGCCCTAGCTGTTGTGTTGTATGATGATGCTAATCCCTGTTGAGGTAGAATGTACCTGCAGTCACAGTGATTTAGTATTCTTGAGATGAAGAAATACATTACAGCATGGACTGATTTATGTTTTCATCAAACTGACACGAATGAAAGTTGCCTGCTGTTCAGGCTTTCAGCTTGTGGTTCTCAGGACACTGTAAAGCCAGGAATGAGATGTTACTTATGTTATAAAGCCAATTTCTTTCACAAACCATGCACCTCAAATATTAAAGCTCCTGAGACAAATTTCTGCAAGGAAACATCACGCAACTAACCACCCATCTATCTATGTATATATTGCCTGGGTTAGAACAGCACCAACAACACCCAGGAAGCTCAAACCAGATAGAACAAAGCACTCCACCCACCACCTTCAACATTTACTCCACCACCAGCAGCACACAGTATCAGCAGTGTGCACCATCTACAAGGTGCTGAGCAGCAACATGCTTAAGTTTCTTCAAAGTTGCACCATCCAAATGTATGTGGCGCAATTGGCCAGCCCATTCAGCTGTTAACTGAAAGGCTGGTTGTCGAGAAAACCCAGGAATGGAGCCTCTGCTGTTTTCTCTCCATCAGCTTCCTTTGTGTGGCACAGTGGCTCAGTGGTACTGCTGCCACACAGCCCTAGAAGCCTGGATTCCATTCCACCCTTGGGTGATTATCTGTGTGGAGTTTGCAAATTCACTCTGTGTCTGTGTGGGTTTCCTCCAGGTGCTCCGGTTTCCTCCCACACTCCAAAGATGTGCAGGGTAGGTGGATGGACCATGCTAAATTACCCATGGTAGAGGGAATGTGCAGGCTAGGTGGATTAGCCATGGGAAATGCAGCTTTACAGGAATTAGGTTGGGCGTGGGCCTGGGTGGGACACTCTGAATGACCTGCTTCTACATTATGGGGATGCAAAGTCCTTGATTGCTCCCACTTGAAGAGCACACAGCAGATGCATGAAAACATCACCATCTTTATGTTACGCTCCAGTAACTCACCTTCCAGATTTACAAAGGAACTTGGGGCTTAGGAGCTAGTGTAGGCCATTCAGCTCTTTATGCCAGCTCCACCATTCATTATGATAATGACTTATCTGGTTGTGGCTTGAAAAGATATCTCTATTCCTTCACTGTAACTGTGTTGTTGCCTGATACAAATCATCTATTTTGTTTTAAAGCATTTAATCCACATGGTGCGAGTCGATATTTTACATCGATGGAATATTGCTGATTATGAAATCTCTGGCTTTAGTTTCTGCTTGGATTCTTGCTGATGCAGTTTTTGGTCTCACTAGATAGTTCAGTTTGATATAAAAGGTGGCACATTTAAATTCAGTTTGCAGAGGATGATAGCTATCTTTAGCGCACTGCCGTCTCCCCTCCCCCCAGTTCTTATGTTCAAAGCTAACAAACTGGTCATCTGTCTCATTGTTGCTTGTAAGACCTTCCTGTGCAGAAATTGCTGGTCTTTCCCCTCTCTCCCTTTCTGCCCCTCACTTTGGATGTTTTGGATTGGCCTTAACAGGCTTTGCATGTAAATATTTAATTGGCTACGCAGACATTTTTATTGGTGATAGTTAGTGTTTTAAAAGGAAAACAAAAAAAAATTGTCACGGTGGTTTTGATGGTGCGAAAATTGCTCAGTTGTATGTGATAGCACTTCGAGGTATCAAAAAATGGCTGCTGCATTTGTTTACTCAAAGCAATGGTTTCAGAAGTAATTCATTGACTGAAGACCACTTTGAGACAGCCTGAGTGTATGAAAAATGCTACATACAAAGCCAACCTCTTCCTTCAGAAGTAATTCATTGACTGAAGACCACTTTGAGACAGCCTGAGTGTATTAAAAATGCTACATACAAAGCCAACCTCTTCCTTAACGGTTTAAACCTTTACATGGAAAGGCTTTCTATCCCAATGGTGGATTCCGCCAGGATTTCCACAATCGTGAGTCTCTTCTATTTCTGAATTTCCTAAGTCCCATAACACTTTTAGAATCAGTCCTTTTCATTTGCCTTTTGGGAAGTAGAACACAAATTTTGAAGAAACATTTTATTTCAGCATCATCTGAGAAGAATAATGGCTCTGGCTATCTGCCTTTTGTGGTTTAAAACGCCCCTGACATGACCTCCTCTTAAAAATAAAACATGGTTTATTAAAAGAAAAAGGCATTTCAATCACTAGGATTTACAAATGGCTTGTTTAAAATTTTCCCTTTGCAGCTGCAGACCACCTTGCAAGACAGCGCACTGTGTGTTTGAGATGTTAAAAACACGACCTTGTTATTATTAGTATAAAACCTTCAAGGAGCCCTTAATATTATATTTTATGTAATAAAGAAGTCAAGGATGTAAAAGGATTTTGGACAGATGCTGCCTGGTCTGCTATATGTTTCCAGCATTCCGTCTTTATTTCATTAAACCCAGCAATGTAACTCCTATCATCATGCTTAATGGTTGATTACATGGTAATATAATTCCAGTCATCTGAGCTATCCATCTAATGATGCACATTGTTTCTTGTGAGGTAGCTCCATATCATTTGTAAAATGTCATCGACATGAGTTCCTTTAGGTATGGATCCTTATGTATTTCCTTTTGAAATGGCATTTATACCCGGAAGACTGGAGTATAAAAGTTCAAACGTTATGTTGAAGCTATACAAACCCCTGGCAGACCCCACTTGGAATACTGTGAGCAGATCTAGCCACTGCACTTTAGGAACAATATGTTGGCGTTGGAGGGAGTACAACACAGGTTTACAAGAATGATACCTAGACTTCATGGGTTAAATTAAATACTCGACTTTTTTTTGTTATAAAATGCAAGTGACAATGAATTACCATTCTATTCTGTATTCTATTCTAAATTATGAGGAGAGATTGCATAAATTTTGCCTGTATTCTCTAGAATTTAGAAGGTTAAGGGCTGATCTGATCAAAGTCTTCAAGATAGTAACAGGAAAGGGTAAAGTCACCGTCGTCCCAAGATAACATAGGGCTGCTCTGTCATGAGAGAGAAATGACTGGTGGTGAGTTTCACTTGAGGGTCACCATACCTCAAGTTAGGGGAAAGGTTGAGAAGGAGAGTCCTTCAAGGTAACTTCAGTCAGTGTGGGAATTGAACCCATTCTATTGGTATCACTCTGCATTGTAAACTGACACCACTTCCCTAACAGGAAAAAACAGGGTAGATAAACTACTTCCATTAGTTGGAGACTCTAGAACTAGGTGGGCATAGTCTGAGAATTAGGGCCAGACAGCGCAAAAGAGATGCCAGCATGAATTTCTACAAACAAACAGTTGTAGAGGTTTGGAACTGTCTTCTACAAATAGTCGCGGATGCGAGATCAGATGGTAATTTTAAAACTGAGATGGATGAATTTTCGTTGAGCAAAGGTGTTACAAGATATAGTTCGAAGGCAAGTGCATGGACTTGGACCATAGGTCAGCAAAGATCTCATTGAATGGTGGAACAGGCTCAAGGGCTGAATGGCCTACTCCATGTTCCTATGAAAATACCTCATTGTTCTTTATATTGACATTTCTTTAACTGCAGAATGACGTCCCAAATCACTTTTTTTATATTTTTTGCCCTCCAAGTGATTGAGGAAGATCTCTTCAATTTTCTCGTCATGGCAGACTAGACTTATAGAACCACAATCTGATCTGTCTTCCCTTTGAATATAGTCACAATCATAACGTGGCAGAGATCCCCTAACACATAGTCCTCTTCCCAGATGATGGTAAAAGAGTGTGCAGTTGTGTTTGGAATGGTGCTTTGCCATGATTCAGAATTTCGACAGGAATTTTATTGCTCTTTATCTGGATTTCCCAATTTCATTATGACCTGGGGTGATGCCCAGTTGAGCCAGATGACAATTGTGGACTGGAGTTGAGGATATTTAAGTAGAAGACAGGGTCTAGATTGATATGATCCTCACGATGTTCTTTCCATTGACTCTGGTCCATTTCCTATATATTGGAGGTCTTCTCATGATGAAGGCAGACATATGTGACAAAAATGTGTAATCACCTCTAATGTGTCAGCTTAATGAACAAAGTAAGAGACTGTTTGAGGATCAGGATTTCAAACCTAATATTAAAGATATGGTTTATCATGTAGCAGTGATTCCAGTGCCTTTTTATATTTTTTAGCAATTGGTTCAGACATACTCTTACGCACCTTGGGAGTAGGTGGTAATTGCACCAAGGCCACCTTGCTCAAAAGTAAGAAAATGATCACTGCACCACAAGATACCCTGCCCCCCATCCCTTTTAAACCACCTCCCCAGCCTAGTGCTCTCTTCTATGCCTTGGAGATTTGGACAACCTGCAGCACCATTTCAAAGTACTAGACAATACCACCAGTGGTGCCTGTGGAAGATCCTCTTAATTTAATGACAAGAACGATGGTCTAACCTCAGCTTACTCTTCAAACCAACACAATCAACACTGAAACAATGATCATCCAAAACATTGGCCAATGGAGTGGAACGTGGTGAAGTGTGAGGTTAATTGTTTTGGTCACAGGGATAGAAAAGTGAAATAAGTATAATATTTATGATGAACACAAGGAACACAAAAAGCTACTTTTGAGGTACAGCAAATAGTTAAGAAAGCAAATGCCAAGTTGGCTTTTATACCGAGGGGATAGGAGTAAAAGAATAAAGAAATCTTGTTAAAATTGTACAGGGCTTTGGTGAGATGACACCAAGAAAACTGTGTGCAATTTATATTTCCATATACAAATAATAACACATTTGCGTTGGAATCAGTACAACAAAGGTTGATTAGATTGGTCTCTGGGCTAAGAGCATTGTGCTCTGCTGAAAGGTTGAATAATTGGGCCAATGTTTTCTTTAGTTTAGAAGAGTGAAATCTCTTTGAAGCATTCAAAATTATGAATGGGTTTCAGAGGTAGATGCTGAAATATTGTTTCCTTTGGCTGGGGAACATAGAACAAGAGTGTTGTTTTTTGGGTGAAGGAACCAATCATTTAGTGAGATAATGAAAATTTTTTCCTCTCAAAGGATTGTTATTCATTTGGAATTATCTACCACAGACAGTTGTATATGTGACATCATTACATGCATTTAAGGCAGAAGCGCATAGACTTTCTGTCTCTTATGGAGTTAGGGATATGGGCACCAGGCAGGAATTTGGAGTTGAAGCCAAAATTTACTGTATTGGATGATGGAGCAGGCTCGATGGGCCATATTGACTTCCCCTCCATCTGTTTCTTATGTGCTTATGTAAGCTAGCTATGCCAAACAGGATATGTCATTCGTATGCCTGAAACCAACACATGGGTTGCAGCAGTTCAAGAAGGCAGCTCATCACCACCTTCTCCAGGGTAACTAGAGATGAGGAATAGATGCAGGCCAGTAACATTCGCATTTCATAAGTGATTAAAAAAAAAACTAATGCCTGAAGAAAATTCTCAACTCAGTCTTAACAGGAGACACCCAAGAACCTCAGTAATGCAGGGATGTCCCCAAAATAACACTGAAGAAATCAAACATCTTCATTAATGCATGGGGTGGGGTGTGGTTTCTGACCTGAGACCAGCCAAAATGGAGAGGCTTCCTCCAGGAGGCTGCAGAACACATGAGGGCACATTTTGGAAACATCAAGAAGCAAACTCAATGATTTTGGCGAGAATGCCTAAACTTCCAAACAATTCATCTGTCACCCTTATGGCAGAACCTGCAGGTCACGTCTTATCCTTTCAGATATCTGTTCAGACTGAGATGAGAGGAGTGCACTGTCGTTCTCTCGTCCCACTACCCCGTAAGACACAGTATAAAATTTAATTGGTTTCCTGGTTCCTAATAAGACCAATTGTGTGGTTTTTAAGAATGCCTATTGAAAACAAAACTTCCATTTTTCTCTCATTGACCTCTCTTATAAAACAAACAAATAATCCCACATCCTCAATCTTTCAGACTCAAGTACACAAAAAAGATTAAATACAACACATCTCAGAACACATCCAACTAAAGCAGAAGTAAATTGTTCTTGATTTACAAGGGCTGCTTAAATTGAAGATACACTTGCATTTTCTTTTCATTTGGAATAAGAGCAGCCTGGTTTTGAAAATCTTTCTTTTATGGGAAAATGTATCAATTTCCAATTTACTGAATTACTTCAAAATCTGAAAAAATTGGATCAAGTCTCCCTTAAACTTCTCCAAGAGAAAAGTCCCTGTGGGGAAATGATCTCCTTTGTTGCTCTGTCTTCAAAGTTCTGGTAGTCATCTTTTACCTTGTGTTGACCCCTTTCTGGTTGAATTTAGTGCAATCTGTGGTGGAAGAGAACATGGCTACAGGGCCAACTTCATTGCAGGAGAGGTTTCATTTCAGTCTCCTAGTGGTGGGGAGGTCTCCCATGATTAAGGCTGGAGGGGGTCTTTGGTAGAAATCCATCCACTCACGGCAGATTGTCAATTTGACTCATTACTGAGCCAATAAATTGAAATAATCCTTCTGCCCGAATGGAATGTGGTTGTCACTCAAGGATAGTATGCCAGTGAAACAACCTTATTCTGCTTCCTAAAGGCAACCTGGATTTCCCTAACACCTACTAGGAGGCCAGGAGAGGCATCCTACTTAAAAAAGCATGAAGTATTTAATGAAAAGGCTTGGCATGGGGTAACTGGGAATGACTGCTAGAAAGATACCAACACCAAGCCCTCCCCCAACAGCAACCTTGCCTCCAACACTTCCCCATGCTCCCCTTTCTAATGACCCCTTCCCTTTGAGTCCTGGGACTAGGTGCTGAGCCCTGGTGAATTCCATGTGATACCACCAGAAGCAACTGCCACTCCTGTAGTTTCTCCTGGTCACTGATTGGGTAGGCTTTCCATCCCAGGGCTTCTGAGTCCTAGGGAGGACCCAAACTCATCGGCACTTAATTCATTCAGGTTTAGAAGCAATGCAGAGTTTCCAATTGGTTGTCCAATCAGTGGGCTCGATCCATGTCAGAGAAATCAAACTCTATTCGATATTTCTTTGAAAGGAATGACCAAAATTACCAAAACGGATATAAAAATTTCTACATTACCTCAGATGTGGTATTCATTTCATGACTAAGTGTTGAAGTTCTGCAGATTCAAAAGTAATCTTCAAAACGGAATTGTGCATATACTTGTGAAAAGTAGAACTAAAGGCCTTTGAAAAAGTCAGGCAAATGGGACACATTGGGTAGCTCAAGCAAAGAGGCAAAATAAATGGTTTCCTTCAATGCTGTCTGATTCTATATGTTCTCACCAATGGTAGGTATAATTTTAAAATGGCCTCTTTTGATTTAGTCTTTGCAATGCAACCTAATGTTTTATTTGTACACTTCAGTACCTGGGTATATTGGCTTGAATATCATGATGACCTTTCTAGCCACATTTCAAAATCTCACTCCTTGTTTCTCAACTCTGTTTGGTCTCCTCTGAATGCACATACTGTCTTAATTCATCATTCTTCAGATCTCATCATTTTAGTTGTGAAACTCCCAGGGATTCTTCCTTTATCCTGCCATAATTTATCTCAGGGAACCAGCTCAATTGACATTTCTCTGGGATCCTCCACTGAAGTGGGAGATTTAGAGAATCCTATGAAATCATTATCCGATTTGCTTTTGAATCAACTGCATTTACTGCTTACTTTGCGTGCACCCAAGTTCTTCCGTGTTTTTCTCTTATCATTTGCCCTAGCTCACATTACAGTATTATCTGCAAAACTGGACACCTTTGAACTGACTCCCACCCAAAAGGTTTGATGTCAAAAATGAAATAGTAGTGGCACACAAGGAACAAATGAATTCCTGTTGACTTCCCATTCACACTGTATATTCTATTTATCCTGACTCAATTTTGTATGCAATCAATATGTTTCCATCTCATAACCTTGAACAGTGCAAACTCTTTCTTCTTTGATTCTTTGTGCATTGTGATGCTACTGGCTGCACCAGCAATTATTGCCCATTTCTAATTGCCCTTGAGAAAATAGTGGTGTGTTGGTGCGTTATATATACCACACCAAACACGTTTTCGAAACTGAAGGTAAGTAACACGCAGTGTCTTACTTTTATGCATAAAGGCAACAATTTATTATAAATATGTAATGATAGGCTGAACAGAACCTCCAAATCTAATGCTTTGTTAGTCGCCACCGCTTCAAAATCTCTCAACGTAATCGCATACGTTCTTCAACCTTGCTTCGAGTAGCTTTCCCACAATTGTCATGTTAGTGATCATTCTGAATCAGGCCTTTTCCTGATAACTTTTCCTCATTTCAACTGATGTGTTCTCATGTTAATTTCTTGCTATATTTTGAAATAATCACACGTTAGCCTGATCATTAATACTCTGCAAATCTCAGTTTCATTTTTGTTTAACTATTATTGTCCTGAAATCGATTATCTTTGTAAACAAAATAAATCTTGCACTTTTCAGACTTTCAAGTCCAATTTTTATCTTTTTGATGACTGACTTTCCCAACGCCAGCTCCTTGAAAACCACGTGAGGGAACTGGAGCTGGAGCTGGATGAACTTCGGATCATTCGGGAGGCAGAGGGGGTTATTGAGAGGAGTTACAGGGAGGTAGTCACTCCTCATGTACAGGAAAAAGGCAGATGGGTTACGGTCAGGTGACGGAAAGGGAACCGGCAGGCAGTGCAGGGATCCCCTGTGGCCATTCCCTTCAACAATAAGTATACCGTTTTGGATACTGTTGGGGGGGACGACTTACCAGGGGAAAGAAGTGGGGCACAGGTCTCTGGCACAGAGTCTGTCCCTGCTGCTCAGAAGGGAAGGGGGAAGAGGAGCAGAGCATTAGTCATTGGGGACTCCATAGTGAGGGGAACAGATAGGAGGGGGGATGAGAGAGACTCACGGTTGGTGTGTTGCCTCCCAGGTGCCAGGGTGCGTGATGTCTCTGATCGTGTTTTTGGGATCCTTAAGGGGGAGGGGGAGAGCCCCAAGTCATGGTCCACATTGGCACCAATGACATAGGTAGGAAGAGAGATGGGGATTTAAGGCAGAAATTCAGGGAGCTAGGATGGAAGCTGAGAGCTAGGACGAACAGAGTTGTTGTCTCTGGTTTGTTGCCCGTGCCACGTGCTAGTGAGGTGAGGAATAGGGAGAGAGAGGAGTTGAACACGTGGCTACAGGGATGATGCAGGAGGGAGGTTTTTGGATTCTTGGATAATTCGGGCTCTTTCTGGGGTAGGTGCGACCTCTACAAGCAAGATGGTCTTCACCTTATAGAGGGGTACCGATATTCTGGGGGGGAAATTTGCGAAGGCTATTCGGGTGGGTTTAAACTAATTCAGCAGGGGGATGGGCACCAAAATTGTAGTTCGACTATAGAAAAGTTGAGAGTAGGGTGGTCCGAAATAAAGTTTCAGGGAAGCAAGATGGCACCGGCAAGCAAGAAGTTGGTTTGAAGTGTGTCCACTTCAATGCCAGGAGCGTCCGGAATAAGGTGGGTGAACTTGCAGCATGGGTTGGTACCTGGGACTTCGATGTTGTGGCCATTTCGGAGACATGAATAGAGCAGGGACAGGAATGGTTGTTGCAGGTTCCGGGATTTAGATGTTTCAGTAAGAACAGAGAAGATGGTGAAAGGGGCAGAGGTGTGGCATTGTTGGCCAAGGACAGTATTACAGTTGCAAAAAGGATGTTTGGGGACTCGTCAACTGAGGTAGTATGGGCTGAGGTTAGAAACAGGAAAGGAGAGGTCACCCTGTTGGGAGTTTTCTACAGGCTTCCGAATAGTTCCAGAGATGTAGAGGAAAGGATAGCAAAGATGATACTCGATAGGAGTGAGAGATACAGAGTAGTTGTCGTGGGGGACTTCAACTTTCCAAATATTGACTGGGAACACTGTAGTTCGAGTACTATAGATGGGTCAGTTTTTGTCCAGTGTGTGCAGGAAGGCTTCCTGACACAGTATGTAGATAGGCCAACAAGGGGCGAAGCCACATCAGATTTGGTACTGGGTAATGAGCCTGGCTAGGTGTTAGATTTGGAAGTAGGTGAGCACTTTGGTGATAACGATCACAATTCTGTTATGTTTACTTTAGTGATGGAAAGGGATAGGTGTATACCACTGGGCAAGAGTTGTAGCTGGGGGAAAGGCAATTACAATGAGATTAGGCAAGATTTAAGGAGCACAGGATGGGGAAGGAAACTGCAGGGGATGGGCACATTAGAAATGTGGAGGTTATTCAAGGAAAAGCTCCTGTGTGTCCTAGATAAGTATGTACCTGTCAGGCAGGGAGGAAGCTGTAGGGTGAAAGAGCTATGGTTTACGAAGGAGGTGGAATCTCTGGTCAAGAGGAAGAAGAAGGCTTATGTTAGGATGAGATGTGAAGGCTCAGTTGGGGCACTTGAGGGCTACGAGGTAGCCAGGAAAAACCTAAAGAGAGAGCTCAGAAGAGCCAGGAGGAAACATGAGAAGTTGTTGGTGGATAGGATCAGGGTAAACCCTAAGGCTTTCTATAGGTACTTAAGGAATAAAAGAATGACGAAAGTAAGATTAGGCCCAATCAAGGATAGTAGTGGTAAGTTGTGTGTGGAGTCAGATGAGATAGGGGAAGTGCTAAATGAATATTTTTCAATAGTATTCACTCTAGAAAACGACAATGATGTCGAGGAGAATACTGAGATACAGGCTACTAAGCTGGGTGAGATTGAGGTTCACAAGGAAGAGGTATTAGAAATCCTTCAGAGGGTGAAGATAGATAAGTCCCCTGGGCCGGATGGGATTTATCCTCGGATCCTCTGGGAAGCCAGGGAGAAGATTGCCGAGCCTTTGGCATTGATCTTTAACTCGTCATTGTCCACAGGAATAGTGCCAGATGACTGGAGGATAGCAAATGTGGTTCCCCTGTTCAAGAAGGGGAGTAGAGACAACCCTGGTAATTATAGACCAGTGAGCCTTACCTCACTTGTTGGTAAAGTGTTGGAAAAGGTTATAAGGGATAGGATTTATAATCATCCAGAAAAGAATAAATTGATTAGGGATAGTCAGCACGGTTTTGTGAAGGGAAGGCCGTGACTCACAAATCTTATTGAGTTCTTTGAGAAGGTGACCAAACAGGTAGATGAGAGTAAACCGGTTGATGTGGTGTATTTGGATTTCAGCAAGGCGTTCGATAAGGTTCCCCACAGTAGGCTATTGTATAAAATACGGAGGAATGGAATTGTGGGAGATATAGCAGTTTGGATCGGAAATTGGCTGCTGAAAGAAGACAGAGGGTGGTAGTTGATGGGAAATGTTCATCCTGGAGACCAGTTACTAGTGGTGTACCGCAAGGGTCGGTGTTGGGTCCACTGCTGTTTGTCATTTTTATAAATGACCTGGACGAGGGCGTAGAAGGATGGGTTAGTAAATTTGCAGACGACACTAAGGTCGGTGGAGTTGTGGATAGTGACGAAGGATGCTGTAGATTGCAGAGAGACATAGATAAGCTGCAGAGCTGGGCTGAGAGGTGGCAAATGGAGTTTAATGCAGACAAGTGTGAGGTGATCCACTTTGGTAGGAGTAACCAGAAGGCAAAGTACTGGGTGAATTGTAAGATTCTCAGTAGTGTAAATGAGCAGAGAGATCTCGGTGTCCATGTACACAGATCCTTGAAAGTTGCCACCCAGGTTGACAGGGCTGTTAAGAAGGCATACAGTGTTTTAGCTTTTATTAATAGAGGGATCGAGTTCCGGAACCAAGAGGTTATGGTGAGGCTGTACAAAACTCTGGTGCGGCCGCACTTCGAGCATTGTGTACAGTTCTGGTCACTGCATTATATGAAGGATGTGGAAGCTTTGGAAAGGGTGCAGAGGAGATTTACTAGGATGTTGCCTGGTATGGAGGAAAGGTCTTATGAGGAAAGGCTGAGGGACTTGAGGCTGTTTTCATTAAAGAGAAGAAGGTTGAGAGGTGACTTAACTGAAATATATAAAATAATCAGAGGGTTAGATAGGGTGGATAGGGAGAGCCTTTTTCCTAGGATGGTGATGGCGAGCACGAGGGGGCATAGCTTTAAATTGAGGTGTGAAAGATATAGGACAGATGTCAGAGGTAGTTTCTTTACTCAGAGAGTAGTAAGGGAATGGAACGCTTTGCCTGCAATGGCAGTAGATTTGCCAACTTTAGGTACATTTAAGTTGTCATTGGATAAGCATATGGACGTACATGGAATAATGTAGGTTAGATGGGCTTGAGATTGGTATGACA
This sequence comes from Stegostoma tigrinum, assembly GCF_030684315.1. Taxonomy (NCBI): domain Eukaryota; kingdom Metazoa; phylum Chordata; class Chondrichthyes; order Orectolobiformes; family Stegostomatidae; genus Stegostoma; species Stegostoma tigrinum. The sequence goes on from NC_081369.1 coordinate 55,363,464, forward strand.
GATCGGCACAACATTGAGGGCCGAAGGGCCTGTACTGTGCTGTAATGTTCTATGTTCTCAACCTCCCCAAAATTTGAAGGCACTGAGAGTAATTGCTATAACCTTTACATGTGTCAGCAACAACTTGCATTGTAATAACACTTTTAACATTGTAAAATGTCCCATGACATTTCAAAGGTACCTTATCAAACAATATTTGACATTCAGCCATACAAAGGAGATATTAAAGCAGGTGAATAAAGGCTTGTGGTAGAAATTCCCACAATGAAATCCAACTTTTCATATTACTGCAGGTTAAAATGCATTTTCCTGGCAATTTTTAGAGCTATGAGCAAAATGTTTAGGAAAACAAAATGTTTCCAAACCTCTAAACATGTACACCAGACCCTTGGTATGCCTTTATAAATCTACTACTGTCAATATTTTTATGACTATTAGCAATGGAACTTTAGGTTCAGGGTATCAATGCAGTATAAGCTTTACAGCAAGAGCATTTTGAACAAGAAAGATTGCATTTGTTTGGCACCTTTCATAGCTACATCATGTAACAGGAAACAAAATCCTTTTCAAGGGTATTACAAGAAGGATCCTCTCCATATTTGTGCACAGCAAACTCCCACAAAAGCAATGCGATAGTGACCAGGTAATATTTTATTTAGTGATGTTGTGCCTTTGGGATTGTTTTACATCCCCTTTGAGAGAGCAAGCAGTGACTTGTTTTCATGTCTCCTGTGAAAGATTGTACATCTGACAGTGCACTCCCTTGGTACTGCATTTGGGAGTGGCAGCTTAGATTTTACACTCAAGTCTCTGGGGTGAAACTTGAAAGCGCAGTCTTCTGAATCAAAGGCAAGAATGATGGCAGTCTGAACTTCAGCTGACACGGGAGTTCAGCAACAGTTCTAGTGGGTTAAATGTTTTTATGGAAGTGAGCTAGAAAGCATGGTTTGTCTGCCAAGTATTCAGATTTGACCAGTCTCATGAAACTGTAATCATCTACCATCATCAGTATAGAACTGTTTTGCCTGAGTGACACAGCCTCAGCACTATTGAGATCGCTGTGAAGCTCTTGAAATGTTTTACAAAGCAACGGGAGTAAAGTATTTGGGGTTAGTTTTAATATTGGAAGATAGTTCACAATGAATGATGTAAATTTACATCCTGGCTCTTCTGGTGCTTAATTCGCAGCCAATTTGATTTCAAACATTAAACACTGTATCATTTTTCCTTCTGATGACGGAACTGGCATGCAGAAGCATAGTCCCAAGGCCATTAAAGCTTTCAATTAAGTGAGTGAATGTCTGTAGACTTTTCATTTATAGAGTGCATCACTGCTAAGACAATTTCTCATCTGATCTCCACACGTGCTTGCCAAGAGCAGCCATTAGTCAGAGGTCATAAAGTGGGAACCATTACTGCTTGTTCTCCTTCTAAGTCCAGGGATAATGAGATCAATTGTCATGTTATCAGAATCTTCTCAGGCGGTTCAGTCCCACAGCACAGTGTGGCCATTATACTTGGCAACTTTGCCTTTGTGTCATGCCATGGGAGGCATTGAATCTACCAAGTCAGCTGTGGAGTATTGAATGATTTTAATTTAGTTTAATCAAAAGATTTGGATGCACCGGGGGAGGTACAAATAAAATTTACAAGGATGACACCACAACTGAGAGTTTATAAATATTAGGGAGGATTCAGCAGGCTGAGGATCTTTTCTAGCATAGAGAGAAGGCTCCAGTGTGACCTATTAGACTCATGGAGGTAAAAGGCCCTTTGGCCCATCATATCTGCACCTGTCATCAAGCACCTATCTATTCGAGTCCCATTTTCCAGCATTTGGCCTATTGACTTAGTTGCCAAGGTGCTTCAAGTGATCATCTAAATACTTCTTAAATATTGTGAAAATTCCCACCTTTTCAGTCGTTGAGTTCCAAATTCCTACCATCCACTGGGTGAACACTGGCTATTTACCCTATCACGGCCTGTCATGATTTTGGAAACTTCTACAAAGCCACCGTGTAGCCTCCAATGCCCCAGGGAGAATAGCCCCAGCCTGCTCTGGCTCTCTAAATAATTCAAGCCCTCCAAACCGTGGCAACATCCTTGTAAATCTTTTCTGAACCTTTTCAAGGAAAGCAGGAAAACAAAATCTTGACCCCTGGTTAAGAATCCCTTTTCTAAGGAGAAAAATGATCACTATTGACTGTATCTGAGTCATTTATAATTTTGTACACCTGATCAGATTGTCCCTCAGCCTTCTTTCTTCTGAAAAAGCATGTTCTCTACTCTAGAGATTTCCCAATTATAAATGAGTTTGATTGCGTGGCTGTCAAGAGGATGTTTCTGTTTTAGGAGGTCCAGTACCACGGGCGCATAAAAGATAAGATTGTCACTCATAAATTTAGCAAAGAATTCAGGAGAATCCTCTTCATTTGATTGTATTGCAGGACACACTACATCATGGTCTAATCTTTGCAAGTTCATGCTGAATATGTACATGAGTATGGAAGGAATAAAATAAACAGTGAAATGAAATAGCAATTTGTGCACAGTATCAAAAACTGGTATTAACCCTGTTGGGCAGAGTGGTAGCTGCTGTGCTTCAAAATCTGTGTTAAAATTTATGTCATGAGAAGTTAAATGACCCAGATTAGGGGTTACAAACCAGAAGGATAAGAACAGCATTAAACTCCTAATAGGCATTTTACAGCAGCCTCTATTGAAAGTCCATTATAACTCACGTTCTTTTAAAAATGAAATACCTAAAGTGCCAAGGCCTGATATTTTGGACATTCACATTAAACGCGTAGCTGATTTGCAGATATTGAACCAGCCATTGAGTGGTTGCAGTAGAATTAACATGGATAGGAATACTTTCTCAGAAGAAGACAAATACACCAGCAACCATGGACATTCTGTAAGATAGAAGTGTGGTGTATGAATACATGAACAGCTTCTTTTTGAATACACTTAAAATCAAAGAATGATTGTCATCTAGAATTTCTAAGTTACTAGTGATTCATGTCTTTGCCAAAACTGTAACTTTAGGAGCTGGCTTCAGTCAGTCACAATTAGATATTTTAGACTGAGAGTGTAATAGACCTCTGGGAAGCTCCAGTGATCTCAGTGCATTTTGCCTTGCACATTTGATGCCTAATTGATCCTCTTCATTGCACCCACAATGGCTCAGTTGAACAAAGGCTTTGCTTACTGTGGAACTAAGACTTTCAGACTCAGAAGGTGAGAGGCCTGATGCCAAGTTTTTACTATTTAAATTGATCTCAAATGAACTGTCAAAAAAGGAACAAATATTAGATTCAGCACGCCAACGGCAAACAAGGGGAAGAGTCAACAGCTTTGCTGACTGCTGCCTGATAATTGCAGATGCAACATATCTGTGTACAACCTCAGTGATGGGGAAAGATTGGAGAAGTTGGAACTGTTTTCCTTAGAGTGGAGCAGACTACGTGGGGATTTGATCGAGGTTTTCAAAGTCATAAGGTGCCTGAACAAAAGGCAAAAGTAGAAATTGTTCCCAGTCTAAAAGAAGTGAGAATCAGAGGACACATTTTTGAAGTGTTTTTCAAAAGAAGCAAATGCAAATTCAGTAAGCAGTTAGGATCTGGAATGCGCTACAGGGAAGTGAGATGGAGGTAGGTTCAATTGAGGCATTCAACAGGACATTGAATGGCTACTTAAACAGAAACAATATGTAGGGTTTTGAGGACATGGGCAGGAGATTAGCACTAAGTCAAACATGCTCAAAAGAGTCAGTGCAGAAACTAGGGACCAAATGGCCTCGCCTTGCACTCAAATAAATTCTGTGATTTTTTTGAACTGCAGATGACAGGTAAAGACAGGATTGGTCCCAGATCCTGATGCTTAGTTCTTTATCAAAGCTCATTGTGGAAGCTCATGCCAGAAGGTGGTCCTTGGACATATCAGACATTCATGGGATCATATGACAAGGACTACTTTCTAGTAGCATGTGGGATTGCATACAAGCCTCAGCCATTGGTTTTGGCAAAAAAAATTGATGAGGATGAAAGAAAAATCTTGCATTTGTTTAGTATCTTGCTCATGTTCAGACTACATTGCAGATTTTTCTAACTAATGAATTAATTTTAACATTTATATAGATTAGATTAGATTAGATTCCCTACAGTGTGAAAACAGGCCCTTTGGCCCAACAAGTCCACACCGCCCCTTGAAGAATCCCACCCAGACCCATCCCCCCGTAGCCCACTCACCCCTGAACACTATGGGCAATTTAGCATGGCCAATCCAACTAGCCTGCACATCTTTGGACTGTGGGAGGAAACCGGAGCACCCAGAGGGAACCCACGCAGACACGGGGAGAATGTTCAAACTCCACACAAACAGTTGCCCAAGGCTGGAATTGAACCTGGGTCCCTGGTGCTGTGAGGCTGCAGTGCTAACCACTGAGCCACCGTGCCGCCTTAAACAAGGCAAGTGATTTGGCTATGAAAACTTCCCACAAATGGCAATATTGTACTCTATGGATAACCCGTTTTATTAATTTTGGTTGAGGGGTGCATTTTGGACACTACTCTGGGAAGGCTATTCTTGGAAACAGAGCCATAAGTTGTTTCTTACGTCCACCTTTGAGGACGAATGAAGATGTAGCATACTATCTCAACAGAAAGACAATACCTCCACCTGTGTAGTGCTCCTTCGGCATTCTAAACAAGTGTTGGCTGAGTTTTTATGCTTAATTCAGTGTGAATTGGGACCATGAAGTAATTTTCTGACTCTGAAATAAGAGTGCTACCAACTGAACTGCGGCTGATGTGGATGAATGAATAGGTCTTAGGGAGCACGGTTTTGCTGTGGGTTAGACAGAAGCTATTTAACACTGGAATCAAAACTCAAATCTGGTCTCATATGATGAAAGCCCCTTCCCTTGATACTGTAAATGTTCAATGCGAAATGGAGCTTGAGCAGCAGGTCCCAGTAGGAATGATTGCAAACTGTCTCGATTCACCACCAATAGGCAATGTCTCATAGGATGAGGAAAAGGAAAGAAATTGTCTTCCTAATATGGACTAACTTGTCTGTCTGAGGCTGAGGTTCAGGTCTGTTGTTGAGCGAGGGACAGAGAAATCTATACTCCATGTTAGCATGCATTGTATTTTGACTTGGAATTGCTTGGGGCGAATGCTGAGATGCATAAAAAGCATCCTATTTCCCCAAGCATTGAAATTCTTCACCCTTAAAGAACAGAAATTAATGAATGTACAGTTTTAAAGTATTTTCTTTGGAATATTAGTTTATTGAAATGTCTCAACTAATGAAGGAAAAGCTGGATGTCTATCACAACTGCACACTTTACATCCTTCAACGCTGCACATAAACGTTGGTTTTTTTGACTTGATCGGTTAATGGGCAATGGTCAGATTTCATGATGAAATCACAGCCAAAGATAATGCTTTACTCCATTCCTTACAATGTTGGGAGAAGTGGTCTAGACATTGAACTGAGGTAAGAAAGGAGACGAAATCTGACATAAAAATTCTCTCTGTTCTGAAGTGTTTCATGTACAAGGCAGCAGGCAGATCAGTAAAGGTCATAGTAAAATCTTGCAACTGGATTATAAACCTGGCTCATTTCCTTTCCTTCTGGAATTGGTCCTACTTGTTTACATTTAAAAACATGTCGACTCAGGCAAATAGGCGCAGCTTGAGACGGTGGCACTTTAATCAAGGTGCCCAGAAGGACAAATGTCATTGTATCCAAATGTGTTCAAGATCTAATTGCACATCCCCAGAATTTCCTTAAAGGGACAACACCTCTGCTTCTATTTTTTTAATGTGTCCCCAGGTTCAACCGTCACTTTTACACTCACAGAGGAAAAAAATAGGTTTGTATTTTTACCGTGGCTTTCATAACTGCAGGATGTCCCAACATGCCTTCTGGCTAGTGAAGTTGTAATCACTTTTGTGAAGAAAGAAATAAAGCAGTTAATTTGCACTCAGAAAGTGACTGCAATAGCAATGATCAAATTATTTCCTTTTTTCGGTGACTTTGATTGAAAGACAAATATTGGCCAAGGCACTGGGGAGACCCTACCCCCATCCCACTTCCATTCTTCAAATAGTGGTCATAGAATCTTTTATATGCAACTGACAGAAGATAGAAACTTCTCTACTATGTGCCATCCAAATGGCGACACCTCTATCAATGCAGTGCTCCCTTTCTAAGATATAATTGTTCTTTTGCTGTTTTAACTCAAATGTATCCAACTGTTGTTCAAATTAGAATAAATCATACTGTTTCCTATTTTAATTCACTAACATTCATAGACTCTAGACTCTGGAGCTCCTTATCTCCCTCTGCCTGTCATTCTTCTAGTAACCTTCAAATGTTTAGAAGCCGAACTTCATTTTTAATCACCTAATTATGGCTATTTATCTTGCCTTCCCTTCTACTCTTGGTGGTTTCATGTACTGCGAGCCTCAGCCATTCTGCCAGCTTTGTTGATAACTGACAATCCTGCCATTTTTCTGCACCAGTGTCAATCTCTGACTGTTACCATCATGCTTATGGCTGAGGGAAGTGCAGCCAGATGGATATTAGAACCAGAATTCATGGCTATTCCTGTTCAATCAATTTGAACAAAGGAATAGTATTCCAACTGGAATTTTTAAAAATATTTTCTAAATCTGGAGTTTGAGAGTGCCAATGTCTCTAGAAAACAGTAGAAGGGAGAAAGTAGATCAATAAAGGATATATTTAAGAATGACTAGGTAAAATTAGGGGGAAGTATCCTGATGATGTTTCGTTAAAGACCATTATATAACAGTTAATTAAATTCTCAATTGCACAATGATCCAGCAGAGATGGCAACCATTCAGACCATCATGCATATGCAAGCTCTCCGACTGAGTGATTCAATTAGCTACACTTCCTTGCTTTCTCCCCACAGCCCTGCAAATGGTTCCTTTTCAAACTGAAGGTGTTTCTTTGTATATTAGTTTAGGATGTGCTGGTAAACATCTGCTGATTATTTAGTGATTTTCCTCCATCCAATAGGTTGCCCAATGCCATTGAGTGCCAAAATATGGAATCCATCCACAATAGATTCCATAACTGACCCAGAAAAAAGGCGAAAGTACTGCTTCAAATTAACACTATGTGTAAAACGTACTAGACAGCTATTACTCATTCAAGGCTCAGACGTTGTAAACCATGGGAGCTTTACTTGAGCAAATTATTCAAGACTTGAGTGCTTAGTTAGATTAGTTACATTACTGCTTTGCAATCACTCCTAGTTTTCCATTAACTTCTGAACATACATCATGGCTCTTTAGGTAGTTTTGGCTCTGACTATAAAATTTCCAGTTATGAATCCTGTGAGACTATTCTGCCATTTTTATGACAGATCCAGTTAGTTTACCAGTTGGAGCAGTAAGGTATAGCAACATTGTGACATTAATATAATTACAAGCAATTTAAAGATAAGACGTCTTTATGTTGGGTAAAAATTGAAAGAACTGCGGATGCTGTAAATCAGGAACAAAAACAATGTTGCTGGAAAAGCTCACCAGGTCTGGCAGCATCTGGTCACTGGGCTCTTCTTTGAAGGGCCACCGGACTCAAAACGTTAAGCCTATTTTTTTCTTTACAGATGCTGCTCGACCTGGTGAGCTTATCCAGCAACCTCTGCTTTTGATCTTTATTTTGGGATCCAGTTGATGTCAATAATTGCTATGGCATTCTCTGATTAACTTAAGTTGTTGTGTCAGATACTCTCAATCATTCATCAAGTCATTCACAACTAAAATGTGAAATTTTAGATGAATGTGAAATCCTCACTATCTCAGTATTATTTCTCTTATTGAAAGCAAGCATATATTTCTGGAAAGCACCCTTCAATATAATATTCTTCAGTAAATAAAGAAAATAGAAATTCTTTCCAGAAGATATCCTTCACACTCTGGTAGACAACCCAGCATTATACCCATTCTATAACACCTTTTCACCCAATGTTGATGTATCACAAGTATAGAAAACAGTCTTCGTAACAAAACTACTACTGTAAACTCCCTGACAGAGAACAGATATATAACATGCCAATATAATTACTATTCAGTACAATATGCTCTGAAAGATGACAGATACATAAGCTATCTCTATAAACGTCAGCCTTCCTGCTCCTATTTTGCTCCTTGGCCTGCTGTGTTCATCCAGCAATACACCTTGATATCGTGATAAAGACCCTTCCTATTTTGTAATCCTCAGTCCACAACCCTCAAACAATTTCATATATCCCCTTATCACTCCAAAACAGGTATCTGTAACTTTTGCTGTATAGGCCCTGGACTCTGAAATTCCCTCATAAAGCTCTCCACCTCTCCACTTCTCTTCCTGTAACTTTCTCCTAACAGTCCACCCATCATGTTGAAAAATTTCTACCACTCAAAAAAAATTAGCATCTCACCTCTATCTCATTTGGCAATTATCTCAAATTTGTGTTATCTGATAGAGCTATTACTTACCCTAATTGATTCTAATAGCCCACATTAAATCCAGCTTGATGCATGTGAGGCAAAGAACTCTGCCACAGGGACAAGCGAGACTTAGTGATATTATTGCCAGACTATTAATCCAGCAATTAAGATAATATTCTGGGAACCTGGGTTCAACTCCCACCATGGCAGATGATAGAATATGATTTCAATAAAAATTGGAATTAAGAGTCTATTGTTGACGTTGAAACCATTGTCAATTGTTGGGGGGAAAAAAACCACCTCGTTTGCTAATGCCTTTAAAGGAAGGTAACGGAGGTCCTTGCCTGGTCTCCCCTACAGAAGGAGAACAATGTGCTTGTCTATTAATTGCCCTCTGGACAATTAGAGGTGGGCAATAGGTGGGTAGTAAAAAGAGTTGCTGGAAAAGCTTGGCAGGTCTGGCGGCATCTGTGGAGGAGAAAACAGAGTTAACGTTTCGGGTCCAGTAACCCTTCCTCAGAACCCTTCCTCAGTTCTCAGGAAGGGTCACCGGACCCGGAACGTTAACTCTGTTTTTTTCCTCCACAGTTCCTGCCAGACCTGCTGAGTTTTTCCAGCAACTTTGTTTTTGTTCCTGATTTACAGCATCTGCAGTTCTTTTGGTTTTAATTTAATAAGTGGGTCGTGACATCCGCATCTTGTAAGTGAATGTGAAAGTATGTTGGGAAGTACTATTCCCCATCAAATTTGGAAATGTATTTCAACCCATGCTTGGCAGCGTGATCAAAGACTAAGCCTGAATGAAATGTTGACTCCACCAGTGAGAGTGGAGCTCTGTCAGGGAGCTGCTCTTCTCTTCAGATATTTGAGAATGCATCCTCATACATGATCCCCCAGATACTGCTTTCCAGCAGCTGCCATCTCAAATCTCACAATTTCTTCACCAATGTTTAGATAGACATCTGACTTCAGTGTAGTGGAAAACACCATGAATGGAATTGTATTTGACATCTACCACCAACTGTCACCCATGCAACTGTGATTCTGAAACAACGCTTCAGCTGGCTGTGAATATAGGTTACCAAATGGTCAGCTCAGTAATCGAGATTTGTTTTGAGGGGATGCTTTGGAAGAGATGTCTACCTAAGTTTTACAGCCAGCACCCCCCAATCACCTTTTTAGATACAAAAATGGCAGTTAAGAAGTGAGCAGCAAACAATGGAAAAATGCAGGATTCAGAATAATCTACAAGCAGGGAGTAGGCCTTTTCTGTCTCTCATTGCACAGCATGCATGGACGGGGTGTGTGTGCTTGAGTGTTCAGCAATGAAGATGGTACTGCTCAAAACAGCACCCCTCCCCCACCTGTCCACCTCCCTTTAACCTCTGCAGGGATGGAGCACAGCACCTGAACAATGTATCTTGTAAACTTGTACATGATGTCATACGGATGGTTTGCGCTGTTCATTCAATCTTGTTTATGTGTGACTTGAAGGTTGATGGCTGTAACAGATTGTGATGGCAATCTCTAGTGCATACGCTGTGTTGGCTGCCAGTTCTGATAATGTCATTCATCCCTGGCGTCTCAGTGGTGAATCGCTTCACATAACAGCAGCTCATGCTGATGGAATGTGCAGCACAGATCCCTCACAAAATATTCCTGAAAACATTGACAGTAAATACATTATGGAAATTAACCTTCAGTTTTAAGGGTGAAGGGGCTGGGACAAAGTACGTTTTTCTCCCCTTCTTCTGGGCAGTAATGCCCAGAATGATCTCCTGGTTTCGTTTGAACTGTTTTGGCAAGAACAACAAAAAAAAAATGAACATGTGGAAGGGATACAGTTGCCTTTCTGAGGAGTTCCAAGCAGGCTCAGTTTCTGGAATTCATATCAGTTTGCTGGTGAAAATTTGTATTGTAACAGATTTCAATGTCCTTGAAATGATGCAGTCAGATGCTGATGCTTGAGCACTTCACTAAATTTTCGTGCAAGCCCAATTCAGTTCCACCCTTTTAAAACAAATGGATTATTACTTCTTAAGATAGCATGCAGTGAAATTCAGTAAGACGGTAATGCTATTGCAAAGGGTCAATTCCAGGCTATAGACTTGATGATGGGTAGGAAGCGGGTGGGGGCGGGGAGTGGATTTCTGGATTTTATTAAATATACAATTGAACGTTGCCTGTAGCAAGAATAATATTCTTTCCAGAGACAGAATTAGTGACTACAATATCACCTCAGTAACACTTACCGTGTGGATGTTGTGCCTCCCCAAATGTATTCAATGCAGACAGGTGCAAGAGCTCATTCTTTCACACAATCCTGATCTGATCCTATGCATATTCCCTCACTGTCTTTGTCTCTCTTCCTGTATCAGCATCGTTGTAATCAGTTACATGACAAGAGTAGAGAAACTGGGATTGTTCTCTTAGGGTTAAAGGGAGACTTTGAACAAGGTTTCAAATTTTTGAGTGTTTTTCAAAAGCTGTCACAGCAAGAAGTTACCAAGAGGGCTGAGACCCTGACTTTAAAGCCTTCCTGAAAAAGAATTGCAATATTCCCACTGGTTCATAAAGTCACAGAGTCATACAGTGTGGAAACTGACTCTTCGGCCCAACTTGTCCATGCCAATCATATTTCCGAGACTAAACTAGTCCAATTTGCCTGCATTTGGTCCATATTGCACAAAACCTTTCCAATTCATGTACCTCCCCAATTGTCTTTTAGATGTTGTAACTGGACCTGCAGCTACTACTTCCTATGCTCATTCATTCCATATACACCACCACCCTCTGTGTGAAAAAATTGATTCTTGGGACTCTTTTAAATCTTTGCACTCTGACCTGAAACTCATGCCCTCCAGTTTTAAACACCCCCGCCCTCGGTCAAAGATCTTTGCTATTCACCTTATCTATGCCTCTCATGATTTTATAAACCTCTATGAGGTCACCGTTCAGTGAACCTATTGGCCAAGATTGCACAGACTGGAGGTAGATGCATCTGTGAAGGAAGCAAATGTCATATTGGCCTTCATAGTAAAAGGATTTGACTAATGGAGCAGGGATGTCTTGCTGCAATTGCATAGGGTCTTGGTGCGACCATTTCTGGAGCATTGTGTGCAGTTTTGGTCTCCTAATCTGAGGAAGGACATTCTGGCTGTTGAGAGAGTGCAATAAAGATTTAGCAAATTGACTCCTGAGATGATGAGGACAAGACATGAAGAGTGATTCAATCAGTTAAAACTTTATTCACTGGAGTTTAAAAGAATGAAGGGGCACCTGATGGAAACCTATGAAATTCTAACAGGACTAGACAGAGTAAATGCAGGAATGATGTTTTGGATGACCAAGGAGCCAAGAACCAGAGTCACAGTTGAAGGATACAGTGTAAGCCATTAGGATTGAGATGAGGAGAATTTTTTTCACCTAAAGTGACCCTTTGGAATTCTCTGTCACAGAAAGCAGAAGAGGCCAAGATATTGAATGTTTTTGAGAAGGAGTAGAGATATATTTCTTAGGGCTAGAGGTGTCAAAGGAAATAGGGAGAATGTAGGGACAGTGTATTGACTTGGAAAATCAGCCATGACCATACTGAATGGTGGAACAGGCTCAAAGTGCCAATGGCCTAATCCTGGTCTTATTTTCTATGTTTCTCTCTGAAGGTGTCAACCATTGTGAGCATCTCCTTCAGAACCAGCTGGAGACCAAGTGCAAACAGTAGAAGAAGCATGCAAAAGTCCAAGCGTCACGTTCATCTGCCTCTTTGCACACTATCTTCCCCATCTCTGGCAGAGTAGATCCAGCACTGGAATTTTTAGTCACCTCCATACCCACAAACACAGAGTGGAGGACAGTCATCCTCAACTCTGAGGAACTGCTTAAGAAGAAGAAGAGATAAAGTCCAACCATTTCCACTGACAGAGTGTCATTACTCAAAGGACATACTGGTAAGACATTCTTCAATTATTGAACTCTGATATAATGGAATTTATTGGGCTTGAAATAGATACAGAAAATATCACGGTTAGGAAGTGAGAATATCTAGGAAATGTGTTAAATTTGACATGCAATTTCTCAGATACTCTTTATTGTGAATTTTTAAAGCAAGTGTGAAGAACACATATTATTTGAAATAACAAAGTGTGGAGCTGGATGAACACAACACACCAAGCAGCATCTTAGGAGCACAAAAGCTGAAATTTCGGGCTTAGACCCTTCATCAGAAAGTACATTTTCTCCTTCAGTCATTATCAATGAAAATGTTATGAAGAAGAGTCACTGGACCCAAAGCAACAACTCTGATTTTTCTCCACGGATGCTGGCCAGGCCTGCTGAGCTTTTCTAGCAATTTCTGATTTTTTTCACTGAAAATGTTGTTTATTTCAATAATGGTAAACAGCATTGTCTAAACAGCTTTGGTGAGAGACAATCCCATCACTCTGGACTTTGATAAGGTGAAAGCAAGTAAGAAAGAAGGAGAGATAAATCTGACAGCAGGGCTTACGGACCATCAAGTTTATGATTTAATCAAGTGTGGATCGGAACACAGATACAGGCCACTCCGTCACTTGATCCTATCCCATGATTCAGTGAGGCGGTGGCTGGTCTATAACCTGCCTTAATTCCAACACTCATAAAACCTTGGTAACAAAAGTCTTTTGTAGAAAACCATGGAATGAATGATGGAGGGCAAGTTCTGAGAAAGAATGTATTTTATGTTACAATATTTTAAGAGAAAAATTAACATGTTACAATCCTTGCAATGTTTTCCTGTTCTCACAGTCCCAATCTGTATCTCCACCTGTATCATTTTGCCCTAGCCTAGGACACTTTGAGGTCGACACAGCCTGAGATTGAACTCTATTTGTTGCTATTGTTAGAAGTTCAAAGTCTGATATCCCCTGTGATTTCTTGTGCCTTGGCATTCTCTCTCTCTCTCTCTCTCTCTCTCTCTCTCCCTCCCTCACAGTCCCCTGGAGGGTCCTCATTAAGCAATGACTTGTACAGACCTTCACTCTTGAAGCGTGTTATGTGCTACATTCTCTTCTTGAAAGCTCTGACCCCTACCCCTCCCCCTCAAGCTGCCACACACTTGGATGCCAAATATCCAAATTCGGCTACATGCTGGTGTTGAATAGTTGGAAGCTTTACTGGAACAGAAGCACAGGCGTAAAGTAATCAAGTATTAACTCCATCGCTGCTGTGAGATATAGGTCATTCTTCTCCCTTCCCTTTCTCTCCAAGCCAGATTGAGTCTGTGTGGCTTGGATACATGGGATTAACCCTCTATATGCTGAGTCTATTTCAAAATACATACGCATATCTCTTTCCTTTCAGGCAAATGCAAACATAGGATTTTCTTGCCTTTTGCAAATTCAGGTGATTGAAAGGTGAAATTCAGAATGAGCGCGTTGCATCCAGCTACATCATAACTGTTATTATTCCAGCCAAGATGTCAAAAGACCGCTGAGAGTTTGGGACTCAAGATAGAAACTACTGACCCAACAGCACAGGGAGAAATAAAACAACAATATTAAATGCTTGCAATGTGTGTGGTGTATATTATATGATTTTTTAAAAATTCACCAAACACAATGCAGTGCAATATCAAAGTATAACCTCTTCCTTTCATGGATTGCAGAGGTGGGATAGCTTAAAGGCACATAGGCATGAATATAAAGCATTCACCAGTTGGTCACATTGTTTCCAATGCTCCCTGACTCTCAATTACATGGCCACATGCTTATCAATTCTCCGCTACGTTTTAATTTGTGGCATTGTTCTTTCATTTTGGGAAAGGGCCAAAAAAGCAACCTATTATTGTTATTTTATGTTTACCAATGATGCAGAGAAGCTGCTGCAGCAGCCCTTGGTGAAATTACAGGCAGGCTGGTGCTTTGAAGGACAAGCCCATTTGATGGAACAAAGGACAAATTCAGCTCCAGACCTTCCTCTGCATGGGACAGTGCTCATGCGTGTCTATTATTCTGTCATTTTGGGCAATTATACACTTTTGCCTTTCACAGAAGATGCTTACTCTCTTGGCCACTTCGGCATTAAGTGGTTTTTGAGTCGTCATTTTTTTAACTCTCAAGGTTAATCATTTATACCAACAAATTTTAATTTTAGATCTTTGTTTGTTTATATTTAATTCTCATCCTAATTTTCCACCTCCTCTGCTTAAAGAACTAATTCACACAGGGCTACAGAGCCACAGAGACCAACAGCTAGCCAGTATATCTCTAGTAGTGTACAATCTTTGTGTAAAAACCTTGATAAGGTATTCTGGCTATTCAACCATGGAGGTATCATATCTAAGCCTAATGATTCTTCCTTTGACATTAACACACGTGACCTTTCCTTTAGGATTTGCTGGATTGCATTCAGAAATAAGAGTTCGTAGCTGAATTTTATCCTTTTCAGTTCCAAACACTCGTCGGCCATCAACAGCTGAGATCAACTTCTATCAAGCAACCTTGAGCCATGATCTTGTTGAATTCTTGAACAGACTCGAGAGATCAGGTGGCCTGCACTTGCCCCTATTTCTTATGTTCTTATGTATTACGATTGAAGATTCAAGAATGACCTTGCTCCCTTACAATAAGAACACCATTAGCAGAGAAAGCAACATTACATAGCACCAAGTTTGAGAATTTTGTGAAGATAAAATCAAATATCACCATTTTAGACATGTCAGCAGTGTAGCACAATATTACCAAAATCAGCACAAAAAGCAAGTGTGTTTAAAAATTTGCCAGTGCACTGATACTGTCCCATCTTTATGAAGTGCTCCATTTAGATAATGATACTAACTTACAAACAACTGTCTGACTCTTAGAATGCCCACAAATCTTGCACTGTGCATAAATGTACTTGATGTGAAATTTACCCAAAGCGTCTGCGAACAAGATCTAGAAGGGATTTTCCATTGGATTTCAGCTGGCTAGTATCTCTGCCTGATGTATGGGTGGTAGCATGAAACCTATTTTACTGCCAAGATTCCAAATGTGAGATATTGCTGGAAAGTTCAACAACTGTGTCACTGGTTTTTTGATATGGTGTGGAAGTACATTCACTTTTTAGGTCAACAACCCGCAGAATTATGTAACGGCATGGAACTATATTGCCACTCCTTTATGGTCCCCAGATCAAAATCCTTTGGGCAGCCCTCCCAACAGTGATACAGGTGGGTGGATTGAAGCATTTTAAGAATGTGGTTTGCCCATCACTTTGTCAACAGCAGTTAGGGATGGGCCACAAATATTGGCCTTGTCACCAATGGCAAGCAAGAGTAGAAGTATGCTTCTTCCCATCAGCCAAATGGTTGAGAAGCTGTGGCTGTTCCAATTGCATTGACCATATTTTATAAACGATATACTGTTTACTGCAGAGTGAGGCTCCCTCTCCACTCAAAGTTCAACCCTGTCCTTAATGTGCAAAGTTTAAAGTTCACCTGAGAGGTGAAACCTGAGAGGAAGGTTTAATTTTTGCAATAACCTTTCTCAATTTAATTATGGATTACTCTGCTAAAAGGTTACTTAATTAAAAGAGCTATTAAAAGAATAACAAAATAAAGTGAGCAATTTTACTTTTGCACAAGAGTGCAAAACGGCTCGTTATGGATTCAACTTTTGTGCTTCATCACACCTGATTCTCTTTTATATTTTCATTCATTGATTATTTCAGATATTGCATAATGACAGGATTTTAGTGAGGCCTGGCTAAATTGGCAAATCATCTCAAAAAAAGGGTGGCACACTTACTTTTGGAAGGAAATGGATTAGAAGCATGTGGATTAATTAAAATGTAACATTTTCAGTGGTGGGGGAGGCCCTTGTTTTCGTTCAAACAGGTTTTTCCAACTTGTGTGTGTAAGGGAGCTGCTCAAAAGATACATATACAGGTCATGCGTGTTTGATTTCTCCATTGCTGAATGCTGCGGTCAGTGTCTTTAAATGTGGTTGTCAGGTGTGGTTTGTTGAGAATTTGCTATTTGACCTGAACCTGTGGTCATGGTGGTACATCAGGAATTGGCAGTTAAAACAATGTAGGCGCAGCACTGGGTCATGTTATTATTATAACGCTGTACATTGACTTTAGTGGTTTCTGATTATGCTAATTAATGTTAATTAAATGTTATGGATTTGGACAAGCCAATCAACAATGGCATACTGCAACCTGAATTCGTGAATTGAGTTACTTTTGGCATTCTTTACTTAAAATGCAATGGCTCATGTTTTTAAAAAAACCATAAAAGGCTCAAAGTAACTCAAAATATGTTAATAATTGGCATTAACTTTATACACTGGCCATAATATGGAGCCTTAAGGAGATAATATGAGGTTTTAGGTCCAGGTACTCAAAAAACAGATGACAATGTCACTGCAGCAACAGAGTAGAGTTTGCAACAATTGCAAAGAGGGAGGCAAATGACATGTCAATAAAACCATTAACATCCTGCTCAAAATTCTCTCATCAGAAAGAAAATGAAGGCTGCATTTAACTCTTGTTGTGAATAATAGACAATTAATGTCTAGTGTCCATGCACTTCTCTGATGTCCTGTTTGTGGGAGCAAAAACAGAAGTTGCTGGAAAACTTTAGCAGGTCTGCAGCATCTGTGAAGAAGAAAATCAGAGTTAACGTTTCAGGTACAATGACTTTTCCTTCACTAAACCCGAAATGTTAACTGATTTTTTTCTTCGTAGATGCTGCCTGACCTGCTGAGCTTTTCCAGCAAATTCTGTTTTTGTTCCTGATTTACAGCACCCGCAGTCCTTTAGGTTTTTAAACTGTGGGGGCTTCCAGTGTGCATATTCCATACAACTAACATCACTAAAGCAGATCATTTGATCATTACAACATTGCTGTTTGTGTTTCGTACATTACAACAATGACCACACTTCAAAACCAATCCATTGACTATCTAGTCCTTGCTGTCTTATTGCTCAACAGTCCTGAGGAGGTGAAAATGCTGTACAAATTAAAGTCGTTCCTTCTATTCTTTTCACTGCAGTGACTAGACTTCAAAAGCAATTCATTGGCAATGAAACACTTTGGCACACCCAGAGCTTTAGGTGTATGTTCATTCTTTCTTTGGTATCATTTAGTTGGGGAAAGGAAAATTCATGTTGAACAGAAATAATTTGACTGATTGCAGGCTCAAGATTTCACAGTCATTTTCAGTGTGAAAGATGGGAGGAAATAAGCAAGTAGCTCATTTGAAAGTAAGGATTCATTGTGTTTTTCCAATAGCAATGCTATAGTGAACTGCTAAATAGATGGTCCTCACCTGAACTGTAATCAAGAAAGGAGGGCTTGCAATCGTAAAATGCTTTATCATGTCTCTCAGAAACATCCTGAAACACTTCCCACACAGTCACTTACTTTGAACAAGTCACTGCTGTAGCCATTTTGTGCACATGGTAACACAAACGCCATTTATATTTGGAAGTGTGATCATTTTGTTAGAACAGCACTGGGGAATTCCCTGTTGTGCATCAAATTTTCCCGTGGGATTTTCAGCACTCTTTTACTTCCTTAGAACAAGCAAGTGACAAGGTGATTCAGTGGTTAGCATGACAGCATCTGCGTTCCACCCTCATGTGACCATCTGAGTGAATTTTGCACATTCTCCTCGTGCCTGCGTGAGTTTCTTCCCAAAGTCCAAAGATGTGCAGATTAGATCAATTGGCCATGCTAACTTAGTCATAGTGTCCAGAAATAGACAGGCTAGGGGTTAGCCATGGGAAATGTTTGGTTACAGGAATAGGTTTGAGGAGAGGGTTGAGTCTGGGTGGCTGCCTTTTGGAGGGTTGGTGGATACTTGATGGGCCGACTGGCCTGCTTCCACACTGTAGGGATTCTACGTAAACAGATTTGGCTGCCAATGCAACTCTTGTACAACGTTGAGTCAAATTTTCAAAATAGTTTGTGTACTTCACGCCCCATTCTAGACCTTGAACCGACCCCCTCCAAAACTGTAACTCAGCAGGAAGAACATTACCAAATAAGCAAACTTTGCAATACATTTCTAATTATCAATTGAAATGAATTCAATTTTCTATACTGACCCTGTCTTTCTGGACTTAATTTGGAAGCGACTGTAGCTTTGCTCAGAGAAAACCCGTAGGCTTTCATTTGCAATATAACCCTGTGGGGAATTTAGAACATTGCTCATGTCCTGATGTTCCACAGCAAAGTACTTTGAAGTGCCAAATGAATCCTGATGTCTAATTAATGTGTTGTAAAATGTCAGATAGTCTCAGGCATCAGACAAGTGTAACTTTGAGAAGTGGAAGCTAGTTTGAGGATTTCATACAAGGAAACTTTCTCAGTTGGTACCTTTCTCTTGAAATTACAAGAAAATGATAGTGCAGGAGCCTTTGGAGTCTGAATTAGTACAAACATTTAATTGATTTTCAGTATGCAGTGCATCAGGGAAGAAGGATTTGGTATTGATCAAAGTTTATTTTAAAAAATACTCGTAGGCATGTTTGAGTCATCCATTTAACTTTCTCAAGATTTTGCAGTTAATGTTAAAAAAAATCAAAAATCAAAGTAGTTTTCTATCAGTGTTAGCACTGAGAACTGGACTGTGAGCCCTGAAAGATTACAAGGGAAGATAATCTTTTCCCTCTATTCCTTGAAGATGTTCATTGAATCATTAATTCATCAGAGCAATGATTAAGGCAAATGCACCATTCAGGTCTTTAAAAGACATGTTGGGGTGGACATATTGCTTTGGAAATTGCCTTCAGTGTTAAACATAAAGTAACTTTGCTCACACCAAGCCCTGCTTGCTCACTGTTCTTTTACTTTCTGACATACTCTGGCTCCCAGTAAATAAAGCCTAAATGTAAAACACGTGTCCTCATGCTTAAGTCCCTTAATGTTCTTTGCCTCATGATCTCTGTATCCACATTAGCCCAATGATCACCTGGTGTTACCATTCCTCTGATTCCAGTCTGATGAAGAGCAGAGATCCTAGCTATTATTTGATTGCTCAACTAACATTACTAAAACTGCAAATCCCATGTTCCTCCTTCTCCCATCCCTTGTTGTTGTACCTTAGCCAGCCAAATCCCACACTCATAAAACACACCTTAAACTCCATTTTGTCTTCCTTTAAAATACATCTTAAAAACAACACCATTGCCCAAATTCATCAATTTTTCACACTTCTATAAGGTGTTTTATGTTGATTATGTTAAAGCAGTTATAAAAATGCTATTTGCCAAATGCTTCTATTGATTAATATTCAACAACAGTCCTAGTCAAATCATCAGTATGGCAACATACCTGAGGTTTCCATGCAAAGTTTTATGCTGTAAAATATACAAGATTATCTGTGTACATTAAAGCACAAATCTGGATATTTATATGTTGACATTTGAGGACATGTACTCAATACTTTTGTAGGGCACTCTTTTGCCCATTGTAGATTTTCTTCTATTTATGTTAAATAGGTTAAGATTTCAGCCAAAATTACAGGTGATGAACTCTGCAGGCACAAATACCACCAAAAATAATTTCTCAGCTGTCATTCCTTAATACAGAATTATTGTTCCATTTGTGTCACAGACAGTCTATCTGTGCTACGTGCAATTGCATTTTCAACACAGAAATAGGTCATTGAGTGCAAATGGTCAGTTCTAGTGCAAGTGAACCACACGGGTTTCCTCCAGTCATATTCCACCTTACCCCATCATCAGTCTGCCCTTTTACTTCTTTCTGCTTATTTTACAGACACACACACACAACACACACACACACACACACATTCCATATGTGAATGCTTGTGTATTTATGTCTTTATGCAATATTTACAAAGAACTTGAAAACTCAGTACAATTTATCTGTAAGAGCCTTCCTCTGCTATGAACAGACCACATTATAGTCATTGCTTAAGAACAATATAAAGTTTTTGTTCTTGTGAGGTGACATGAAGCTACATGGTGAAACTTCGCAGGTCAATAGAAGTAAGAGTTGATAGGTAAAGTTTGACCGTTGTGATAGTAGAAATGAAATGAACAAAACAATGACAGAAATTACTTTCAAAACTATAACACCTTCAAGGCTTGGTTGCATAGAAAAGCCTAAATGTTACCCTTGAGTGCTAAACTGCTATCTGAACCACATGAAAACTTTGATTTAGTCACCTACGGTGGTCTTTAAAGTTGCAAATGACCTGTATAATAACCAGAACATTCCTTAAGTGAATCGTTTAATTTTTTTTTCTTTCCTCCTTTCTTGGGTTCCATGTGCTACACACAATCTGTTCTCACAATAGGAACTGTCTACAGTCTGATTAATGCCTTGTCCCCTTGAGGGCCTGGCTGAAGTTGAGAATTTGCCAGATGGGGAATTGGTGGGTGTGAACCTGAATCCTATCACTCTGTGGCAGAGTGTGCTTTTCTTTTGACACACATCAAATCTGCGGCCCCATTTCTTGTACCAAGCAAAAGAAAAAGTCATGTTCATGGCAGTGGGAGATTAGTGCCACCTGTTCACTCAGAAAAAAGCACTTTGTGACATCAGTGAAAACTAGCGCATCAGGCAATGGTGAGCTCCAGGAGGTAGGCTTCCTTTGGGACTTTTTGTGCACCAGAGTCTGTTCTGCCACAGGTAATGTGAAAAAGACAAACTCACATTGGCATACTGAGACCAAGAGGGAGTCATACATACCAAATCATCATTGAAGTGTTTTGAAAAGCAATGATACATGAGACAACATGTATAAAAATCTGCAGGTTACCTGTACTTGCCGCTGATTGGGATGTGCCTGGGATGCCAGTCCCAGGTAATGATCGTCATAGCTCCCTGTGGACGCACAAAACAGGGAGTATTAGCGGTGAAACTGCTGACGTCACATATACCTGATCTAGGGTTGCCAACTCTGGTTGGACATATTCCTGGAAGCTCCATGACATAACCCCCCCCACCTTCAACTGCCTTTCCGAGTGAGGCAGTTTCATCCCTTACTTACAATAATCTTTTTTTTACCAGTAATAAAAAACCAAAGTGCTTGAAGCCCCTGTGATTTTTTTCATTGGTTGCTAGTAACAAAGTCCAGGAGATTAATATCAAAGCCCTGGAGTGTTGGCAACCCTATCTTGTGCATGCTATACCAAAACTGGGATTCTGAAATCTCGACTGCTGATTTTTAACATCTGGCTGCATATATTTTGGATACAATTCCTCTTCCTCCCAAAGTAAATTGTTGCAATTCTCGGCTTTTTAGTTGTTTTCTGTCTGGGTGCCTGTACCCTTCAAATTCTGCAACTTTCATGAAGTAAATGTACATTGGTGCTTTCAATTTATGTCTGGTCTGAGGTTCTGTGGAGGCCTGACACTGTGGATGCTAAACGGAAGAGACTGTTTACAGTGACTGGACAGTTTAGCATGAGGAGAATAGTCTCAGCATAAGAGAGCAATCATTTAAGACTGAAATCAAGGGCATGCCTTCACTCAAATGACTGTGAATTTTCACAGTTGTTCACCCCGGTGGAATTTGAATGCTTGGCCATTCAATATAGTCAAGGCTGAGAATTGGATTCTAGAGAAAGTGAGGGAAATGAGAATCTAGGTCCAAGATAAAGCATAATCTATTGAAGCAGCTTGAACAGCAGCATGGCCTACTCCAGCTCTCATTTCCTACTCTTTTATGTTCATATTGCCATTGAGTGGTTGAGATTTTCAAAAATTAATTCAGGAATGTCAGGTTGTCTATCTTTAATTGCCTTTGTGGAGGTGATTGTGAATTCATGCCTTTGATTACACTACCTAGACTCATTTTTGTTGCTGAAGGTCAGGCAGGATTGAGCATTCAGGGAAGAGATTCAATCAAGAAAGCAACTTCCTCTTTGAAAGATTTTCCTTTGAGACATCTTCTTGCATCTATTTTAAATGTGGCCTTGGTGGAATCATACCTGGCTTTTATGTTAGTAAAGGTGTTAATATTGAAATATAGATAGCAAAGAGAGAACAACAAATATGGGTTTGCGACAAGGAAATGCTGTTTTAATGCTGATTCATGGCTAGGGTGAAGGCAGATATAGCAACCAAAATCTATATTTCTTGATCTCTATCTATTGGTTCCCCAACTGGAAAATAAGAAGGGTCTAGGCCTGAAATGTCAGCTTTCCTGCCCCTCTGATGCTGCTTGGCCTGCTGTGTTCATCCAGCTCCACACCGAGTCATCTCACGTTTACAGTGAACATTGGTTTAAGATTTGGATGTAATGGATTCAATGGGTCACTGCCTTTTCAAAACCTGCCATTTACACTGACACATTAAATATGGTCATAAGCTACTGAGGACCCCGTATCGTATCAACCAGCCCCCAGTTCAAGATAAGAGGACAGATTGAGCTACCATTCATAAAAATAAACTCTAACCTTTTATTCGGACAACGTTTCTTTAATTTAGTGCTTTAGTGTAGCAAACCTTCCCAGGGCACTTCACAGATTTGTAAAACATTTACATTTGAGCCAATACCTCAGTGAATAAACCTATATTTAGATTTCAACTTCTCTGCAACATGCTGTGTTCTATATATAGAAGTAAACCAGCAGTGCGACAAATAGCCTTTTGTTAACACATGGGACTGAACACCATCAACTGTTTGACTTGGCAAATCTCACCTAACATTCGATTCTGCATTTTGCTCGACTGCATCAAGTTAATATGGAGTTAAGTTCCTGAATGTATGAATCTCACCCTTGAGAGCCACTTTCATATGTTCCTCACCATAAATCTTTTCTCAAAACTCCCATCAGGTGATGCTCCCAAAATATTTTTCTAGGATTCAGACAATGTGCAAGAATGAAAACAGAAAAAATGAGATTTTGGGTCTAACCTAGCTACAGTGTTGGTCTTCCAATTCACAACTCAGTCAAGAGGAAGTCTACTATATAATTAATTCAATTTGTTTTTTATCAGTTTGAAACATTTCTGCTTTTTGTGATCCTCAAATCTAATCTATTTTCCCCTGTTGGTGTTAGAGGTGTGAGCGATAAAAGCAAATTGAATATAAAGTGAAATGATGGTGATACCAGATTACTGCTCAAGTGTAGACTTCAATTTGTAAATACAAAACCAGACATAAATATAACTGCATTGAATAAATCATTGCATAGTTCAAATCAGATAAGACGAATACTAATATTTAAACTGTTTTTGAGAAGCTAGAAACCCACTTGATGGGTCGGCCCCTTGTTGTCACAATATCAGTTCATTTTGTTCAAGTCATTGCTGAACTTAAAAGTGGTAATTCTAGTTGGCCATCTACTGCTTGATCAACTCATTTTATTTGGCCACTTCCATAGAAGAGAAAGTTGTTTGACTGTCTAATGGGACTGGATTAATTTAGGATATCTGGTCAGCACGACCAAAGTTTCTGTATCTGTACTGTACAACTCTACGATTCTATGATTGGATGGAGAGTTCATACGAAGTTGACTTGTTATGACCTGACCCAAAATAGAAATGTAGCAAAGAACAGTGAAGTGAAGTGTACATTTATGAGATGAGTCCTTTGGATTTTTATGCAGGGGTACTAAGAATGTAAACCTTCTGGCATAGTGCAGCGACAGGGAGCAGTGGTTTATTTCACCTGAAGTTGAGATGCTGAAATAGATTGAGAAATAATGAATGGTTGGTCTTGAACAGCAGATTTTCTGTGGTCGTTGTCACAAGTTCAATACCCCTGTCATTGATTCTATCGCTCAGTATCACACACATCGAAGCTAAACTGTCGGTGACCTCGAGGTCCCATTTGATAGAAGTGTAACACTAACGGCAGTTCTTCAATGAAAAGGCTGGTTACCACAACTGCTACAACATTGCCCATCTCTGCTCTGACCTCAACCACTGCCATATTTATCCATGCCTTTGCCTCTTTCAGATATGACTATCCAAATGGTTTCAAAGTTACCTTCCTATCTTTCACCCTCCATAAACTTCAGTTCTTCCCAAATTTTGTTGTCCAGGCTTCCACATTCTATTTGCGCATCATCTATTCCTCACTGATTTACATTGGATGCCTGTTCCTCAATGGTGTTTAGAAGTCGAGAATTCTCTTCCCTGTGAGCAAATTTCTTGATGACCTCAACCTTCTATTATATCTTGCAGCTTCACAACTCTTTGACGGCTCTGTGTTCTTCCAACTCTTGTTTCATGTCCATCCCTCACTCAAGATTTCCCATCATGAACAATATTACGTTTAGCTGTTTAATTACTAAAGTCCAGAATTCCTCCTTAAACCTTTCACTTTAATCAGCTTGCGCTTCTCCTTCAGGACCTTCCCTAAAATCTTACTCCTTACCCAGAATGGCTCCTATATGACCCCAGACCTACAGCAATATGATTGACTCTTATCTGGCCCTTGAAATAGTCTAGCATGACACTCAGTTTCAAGGCCAATTAGAAATGGCCAACAAACACTGCCCTCACCAGCAATGCCCACATCCCAAAAAGGAATAAAGAGAAACAATTTTTTCACTTATCCTTATATTTCCTTGTTTGGAACACAGTAAACTTTATTTCTGATTATCCTTCTGTGAGAAACCTTGAGGTGTCTTTCTGTATGCTGTATAAAACCATGATATGATTATTGTTGTTGAAATAAACTGATTCTTACAACATGTTGCTTTCTGAAATACGTCAGATTGGAGGAGAAATTGAACTTGGCTGAACATGTTGAAATGACAATATCACAATGGACACCTGTTACGAACCTGTTTGATATTCAGCATGGCTAAAGCCATAGTAACCTCATATAGAATGGGGAGTACAAAAAGAAATAACTTGCATTCATATAGTAACTCAGGATGCCCCAAGACAGTTTTTAGTAAACAAAGTAGTTTTAAACTGTAATCATGTTGAAAACTTGGCTGTCAAATTACACACGGCAAATGACCAGGTAGACTGGTGTTGTAATGTCAGTCGATGGATTAATATAAGAGGACCGCATGCCTTCTCTTCTTTGAAGAGTCCTGCATCCACAATGAATGAGCGCAGCCTTGATTTGGTGCTTCAACTGAAAGGCAGCATGCCTAATAGAGTTGCATTCCGCTGGAATGGGATTTTGCTCTGACAATCTTGAACTTAGAGATAGGCATATTACCTTTAGAACCATAATATCTCATATTTTTCACCACCCTACGGCGTTCTTCACTGCAGCGATCATACTCAAAACTGCACTAAACTAACTTAGGCTAACGAGTTTTGAGAAGATTTGTAGCTCAGGTTGAGTTTCTGGATGTGAGTTTGCTCGCTGAGCTCAGCGAGGAAACTCACATCCAGTAACTTAGGCTAAGTTTGAAAGTATTGGCCGTTGAACCTGGAACAGAGAGAGATCTCATTTTTCATTGTTAAGTGATGTTGGACAGCATTTTCAGGTAATTTTGCTGTCACATGTTGCTTACTTCTTGCAACTACACTCACTTCAGCCTGCAAATGAAGTCAGCCAATTGTGGCTACTTCATTTTGCTTGATGGAATAAATAAAGGACATGACTTTAAGGAATCATTTATGCATCAGGAAATTGCACCAAGACTATGAATGGATAACCTGATCGAATATGAGTGAAAATCCTTCAAGGACAAGGAAGTGTTATTGCTTTAATCCTGCTTTAATTCTGCCTATGCTTGGTTGTATGTCTCTGTCTCTGAGACAGGAGGACTAGGTTCAAGCCCACATGCTCAAGATGTTTTTAAGAACATCTCTGAACAGGTTAAATGTAGATCAGGGACTGCATTAAGATGCTCCTGACTAAAATGCCTGGAAATCTTTGGCAAATTTGAAGGAACATATCAAGCATCATTAGGACTTCTGACCAATGGTCAACTCATATGTAATATGCAGCTAGGAGGAAGGTTTTAATTTCCAGCAGCAGAAGTGATGGTGGTGAAGCCACCCTCTGCTTCAAGTTATCAAATGTCAAGCATTGTTCAAGAATAAAATTTAGAGAAAGCAAGGGAAATAATAAAGAAAATAGATGCTTCTCTACCATGAATCCAATACGTCATGTTAGTCCTAAATTTAACTCAGGTATTGGTTCAGGGAACGGGAAGGAAGAGGCAGGATGGGGGCATCATGAGCATGGATTAGATGTGGGGAGTAACAAGGTCATTAAAGTTTGTGAATTGAGTCATGATGCTATCAGAAAATGAAACAGGTGTATATGGACCCATCCACATTTATTTTCTGTACTTAGAAGTACAATTCTTAGCTTTTATTTAAGTCATTCATGGGATCTGGGTGTCATGGCTTGCATTAATTGTCCATAGGACAGTTAACCACATTGTGGTGTAGCTGTTGTCACCTTAGGGCAGACCAGGCAAGGATGGCAGATTTCCTTCCCGAAAGGGCATGTTAGTAAACAAGATAGGTTTGTCCTCAACAATCGACAATGGTCTCTTAATTCCAGATTTTTATTGGATTCAAATTCCATCATCTACCAGGGGAGGATTGAAACTATACCCCTGAACATTACCTGGGTCTCTGGCTTAATAATCCAGCGACAGTACAACTAGGCCATTACCTCAATTCATAATGTGCAGAGTTTCTTATGTGTCCATTTTTGGTATCTTTGAAAGTCTGGGAGAAATCACTTACCTCATACCTAGTTTACCAGCTTTTAATCGTCAAAGGAAATTTAAGGAACTGCAACATTCTAACTTGGAGTTTTAAAGGATTAATGATTGTGATCTTCAAAAACCTTGAAAGGATACACCCAGGGATATTATGTGAAATTAGAAAAACAAGCACTTAGGCCAGGTAACAATGCTTCTTTTCAGAGAGATTGTTGACCTGTGCAATTAAGTTGTCAACACATGTGGTTGGTGTAGATTGACCAGAGCACTTCAAAGAGGGCCCGGATGAATTGGCTGAGTGAAAGATCACTTGAATTATACAACATAGATGTGTCAACTGGACCTACTATTGTCACTTACATTCTCAACAGATTTTTAACTAATAAGGGAATGAGGGTCATGGAGAAAAGCCAGGAAAGTGGAGTTGATGATCATCAGATCAACTAAGACCTCATTGAGTGGTGGAGTACAGCCAATGGGCTGAATGACCTACTTCCGCTCTGCCATCTTATGATCTTACAGTTGCAGTTGCAGATCTTCTGAAAGTTGTTAGAATACCTCAAAGGGTCAGAGAATAATTTTCTGGGTGTTTTCGAAATTAACTCATTTTCCTTTGCTCATAGGTGCCAGGTGGAGGGTGGGTTTGGTGTGATACTCAGGCTGCACCATCCAGTGAGCCTGCAAGAAGCAGTTCCCCTGCACCTATCTTTTCTCCTTCACCCTTGCGCATTGTTCACAGTCTACATGAATGTGAAATTTCTGATCCTGTCCTGATATGCCTACCAAGTATAATTGGGAATTAATTCAGAATGGTTATTGGGAATTCTCAATAAAATTCTGCATTATACATTTTATAATCTATGAAAGGCTATAATGATATGCATTATGACCCAATCATGGAACATTTCAGAAATATTTCATTTTTCACTCTTTCCCTTGGACCTGAATTAAATCCCCATGTTTATGAAAACCTGTAAAGAGAAACAAGTTCCAAAGAAGGATCGCCCGACCTGGAATGTTAACTCTGCTTTCTCTCTACAGATGCTGCCAGACCTGCTGAGTTGCTCTCTGATGAAGAGTCTAGGCCCGAAACGTCAGCTTTTGTGCTCCTGAGATGCTGCTTGGCCTGCTGTGTTCATCCAGCTTCACACTTTATTATCTGAGTTTCTCCAGTTATTTCTGTTTTTGTTTCAGATTTCCAGCACCTGCAGTTCTTTATTTTTTGCCCAGTATTTATGATATCCTGTTTGGGTGGGCCGGTCTACATTCTACATTTGCTTATGCACATTCTTAATGCTGGTCCTGTCCCATTTATCAAAAACATTGTTGATTATTATTGTTCATTAGCTGAGCGTCAAATCCTATCAGAGACTTGCCTCTCTTCACTGTGAGCAGGAATGCCTGAGTACTGATACCAGTCAAGCCTGGGATTAGGAACTTGATTGTTCTTTGGCAGTCTATCACTGTATTCCCTCATCATTTTCTCTGACTGTGGACTCTTCTGATGCTTTCAAATTAATTCATCAATAATGATTGAACAATCTAACTACTGGAATAAAATAAGTACTGAGCCCTAGACATCAAACACACTTTGCAGAATAGAGTTGCAACAAAGATGATTATTGTTCGGATCTGGGATGAGTGATTACAGCAAAACAAAATTATTGCAGATGTGTTTCAGAATCTTGCCTGAGGCCATCTTGCTGATGTCTGTATATTCTTGGCTGCATTGAGGTTGTTGATTAATGATTCAGATTTTAAAAAATCAAGTGTAAGTACCTAGCGGCAATTAAGTTAATTTAAAGCCAATCCAAATTTAAAATGCATTATTTATGGTACTGGCTTCACTCTAAAGCTTGTATCCAAACCTGAAACCAAATCCATTGCAATGTTGATTTAAAAGCAGAAAGGCACGCATTTATAAAGTACCTTTCATGACTTCAGGACATCTCAAACGGTTTTGAAATCAGAGATGAAATTTTATTAATGAGGTCAGAGTTAGAAACACGGCAGCCAATTTCAGTATAACAATTACCCTGTACCGACAATACTCAGACTGAGTATTCTGTTTTAGTGATGCTTATTTGGGAAAAAATGTTGACCAGAACACGAAGGATAAAGTCCCTGCTTTTGCTTCAAAATAGTGCCATAGGATTTTTGTTTGCAACCAAGAGAAGACGAAAGGGATCAGTTTCATGTTTCATTGCAGACACCACCTCTAAAAGTGCAGCACCACCTCAGCAATTCACTCAGTGTCAGTAAATTTTTATTCTCGCTTACTCTGTACACCAACTCTGAAAGGTATTTTCTTCTGACCCAGAGGTAAGAGTGCTGTGCGATAGACATGATGACTAAGAAATGCACTTCTATAATTTTGTTTGGTTTGGCAGCAAAATAGAAGGAGAAAATCCTAATTCTATATGGTAAATGGGAAGGAAGTGATAAATCTGTCAGATTTACGTACAATAATCCAGCGGTCAGCATCCTTCCATCTCTGGGTCATGGATTTCAATTCAGCTCAATCTATTCAGACGAAATCTTCCTCTTTCTGCCGGCTGTAAAGACTCCACATAAATCAGTTTAGGTGCCTTAAATTAAAGGATGTAAAACATCTTAATTAAGCCAAATAAGCAGTAGCTTCACTGTATGATTGCATGTGTACACATATTTGGTTGTTTTGGGAAATTAAATGCATTTATGAGATTGATCATTTAATATCATGGGGAAATTTTACTTTGAATTTGGCCCGAACTAAATTTAATCGAGCAATTTGGAAAACCAATAGAAAGGCCTAGGGGTACAGGTACATATTATTCAAGATATTAATATTATTACACAATATTATTCAAGAAAGAAGAGAGACAGAAAGCTGGAAATAATGCACCAGTTAGTTCATCATTTGCCATTGGGGAAAATATTAGACTCCATTGTGAAGGACATTTAGGAACACTGCATTACAATCAGGCTGAGTCAAAATGGTTTTGTGAAAGGGAAATTGTGTTTGAAAAACCTGTTAGAATTGTTTGAAGATGCAAGAAGCAAGGTGTATAAAAGAGTACCAGTAGACGTGATATGAACTGAAAGCAGAAAATGAAGCGGATCTTAACATGTCTGGCAGCATCTGTGGAGACAGACATGGAGTTAAAGTTTTGAATCCTATATGATTCTTCTTCAGAACAGTGGGCTTGGTGTATCTGCATTCCAAAGCATGCCATATAAAAAGTTGCTGCACAAAGTTCGAAGTCATAGTGTTGTAGATGATATATATGCTTGAATAGAGGATTGGTCAACAAACAGAATCATAGAGTCATACAGCATGGAAAAAGACCCTTCGATCCAACTCATCCATGCTGACCTGGTTTCCCAAATTAAACAAGTCCCATTTTCCTGCATTTGGCCCATATGCTTCTAAACCTTTCCCATTCATGTACCTATAATATCTTTTAAATGTTGTCACTGCACATGCATTTACCACTTCCTCTGGTAGTTGACTCCATACGCGCACCACCTTCTGTATGAAAATGTTGCCTTTCAGGTCCCTTTTAAATCTTTTCCCTCTCACCTTAAACCTAAGCCTTCTAGTTCCTAACTCTCCTACCCTCGGGAAAAATAACTTTGCTATTCACCTTACGTATACCCCTCATGATTTTATAATACTCTATTTTGTCACGCCTCAATCTCCTACTCCCACTCAGAGGGATAAAATGTCCCAGCCTATCCAGCCTCTGTTTATAACTCAAATCCTCCAGTCCTGGTAATACCCTTGTGAATCTTTTCTGCACCCTCTCAAATTTAATAATATCCATCCAATAGAAGGGTGACCAGAACTGCATTCCAAAAGTGTCTTCATCAACATCCTGTACAGCCACAACATGCTATCCTTGCTCCTATACCCAATACTGTGACCAATGAAGACAAGTGTGCCAAATGCCTTCTTTACCACCCTGTCTACCTGTAACACCAGTTTCAAGGAACTATGTACCTGTACCCCTAGGCCTCTCTATTCGACAACACTCTCCAGACCCCTGCCATTGACTGCATAAGTCCTACCATGGCTAGCCTTACCAAAATGTAAAACCTTGCTTTTATCTACATTAATCTCCATCTTCCACTCCTCGGCAGTGTCCCAGCTAATCAAGATCGTATTGTACTCTTAGATAACGTTGTTCACTGTCCACTATACTACTAATTTTGGTGTCATCCACAAACTTACTTAGATTCTTCCTATAATCGCATTCAAATCGTTTCTATAAATGACAAAAAACAGTGGACCTAGCACTGATCTCTGTGGAACACCTCCTGTCTGAAAAACAATCCTCGATGACCACCTTCTGTCTCCTCCTATCAAGCTGATTTTGTATCCAATTGGCTAGCTCACCCTGCATCACACAGAGAGTCGGGGTAAATAAACAGTTTGGGGTTAGAAAACTGTAACTAGTAAAGTGTAGAAGTAGTAAGTATTAGGGCCTCAACTAGTTACAATCTAAATTAATATTTTGATCAAGAGGCCAATGCATTGGCATCAAATTTACTAACGATATGAAGGTAGGGTTGAAGAGAAATTTATGAAATGCGTGTGAAATGTCTGCTAAAGTGTATGGATAGGCTAAGTGAGTAGGCAAAAAAAATGCCAGGTGGCATTCAATGAGAAATTTCAGGTAATCAGAAAATTTGAGGCAAAACAGAACAATGGCATGAATTAAATGGAGAAACTGCAGATTGCAGTTGACACTGAGGATCTGGGTGCCCTTGTATATGAATCACAAAAGATTAGCCTGCAGGTACACAAGTAATTAGGAAGAGGAGTGGAAGGTTGATCACAGGAGTGAAGTCTTGCTCCAATATACTGGGTGGGAAATTCGCTCGTGCTATTCGGGTGGATTTAAACTAGCTCAGAAGGGGGATGGGAAACTGAGGTGGAGTCCTGGTAAACAGGAGGATGAGCGTAGGGAGGACATGGTCAGGACCTCACTGTCACAGGAGTGTGCTGGCAGACAGCAAGCTGGATTGAAGCGTGTCTACTTTAATGCCAGGAGTATCCGGAATAAGGTAGGTGAGATTGCAGCTTGGATAGGTACTTGGGACTTCGATGTTGTGGCCATTTCGGAGACATGGATAGAGCAGGGTCAGGAATGGATGTTGCAGGTTCCAGGGTTTAGAACTTTCATTAAGGTCAGGGAAGGTGGTAAAAGAGGGGGAGGTGTGGCTTTGTTGGCCAAGGACAGTATAACGGCGGCTGAAGGAACCTTTGAGGACTCGTCTACTGAACTGGTATGAGCTGAGGTTGCCGCGGAAGGTTTGTCGACTGAGTCAGTATGGGTGGAAGTTAGGAACAGCAAGGGAGCAGTCACCTCACTGGGGGTTTTCTACAGACTCCCAAATAGCAGTAGGGAGATCGAAGAACTCATTGGCCAACAGATTGTTGAAAAGTGCAAACGCAGCAGGGTTGTTGTTCTCGGTAACTTCAACTTTCCCTAATATAGATTGGAACCTCCTTAGTGCAGATGGTTTGCATGGAGCCGTTTTTGTCAGGTGTGTTCAGGAGGGTTTCCTTACTCAGTATGTGGACAGGCCGACGAGGGGCAAGCCATTTTGGATTTGGTGCTTGGCAATGAGCCAGGACAGGTGTCAGATCTCGTGGTGGGAGAACACTTTGGCGATAGTGACCACAACAGCCTCACATTTACCATAGCCATGGAAAGGGAAAGGAGCAGTTACCAGGGGAAGATATTTAACTGGGGAAAAGGAAACTATTACACTATCAGGCAGGAGTTGGGAAGTACAGATTGGGAGCAATTGTTCCACAGAAAGGGCACAGCATACATGTGGAGGCTGTTTAAGGAGCAGTTGTTGCGAGTGATGTATAAATTTGTTCCTCTGAGATAGGTAAGAAGGGATGAGATTAAGGAGCCTTGGATGACAGGTACAGAGGCGCTTCTTGTCAAAAAGAAAAAGGCAGGGTACATAAGGTGGAGGAAGCAAGGGTCTACCATGGCTTTAGAGGATTACGGGTTTGCTCGGAAGGAGCTCAAAAGTGGACTGAGGAGGGCCAGGAGCGGGCACGAAAAAGGCTTGGCAGGAAGTATTAGGGAGAACCCAAAGGCATTTTACTCATACATGAGGAATAAGAGAATGATCAGGGAGAAGGTAGGGCTGATCAGGGGTAGCGTAGGGAACTTGTGCGTGGACTCTGAGCACATAGGGGAAGCCCTAAATGAGTTTTTTGCTTCGGTTTTCACCAAGGAAAGGGACCTTGTTGTGAATGAGAACTTTGAGGAGCAGGAAAACAGGCTTGAACAGATCAAGATTGAGGAAGTTGATGTGCTGGAAATTTTGGCAAACATTAAGATTGATAAGTCCCCAGGGCCAGACCAGATTTATCCTAGGTTGCTCCGGGAAGCGAGAAAGGAGGTTGCTAAGCCGCTGGCGAAGATGTCTGCTTCCTCACTCTTCACGGGAGTCGTACCGGAAGATTGGAGGGAGACAAATGTTGTTCCTCTTTTCAAGAAAGGGAATAGGGAAATCCCTGGAAATTACAGACCAGTCAGTCTTACGTCAGTGGTCAGCAAGGTTTTGGAAAGAATTCTGAGGGATAGGATTTATGACTATTTGGAAAAGCATAGCATGATTAAAGGGAGTCAGCATGGCTTTGTGAGGGGCAGGTCATGCCTCACAAATCTTATGGAGTTCTTTGAGGAAGTCACGAGACAGGTTGACGAGGGTCAAGCAGTGGATGTGGTGTACAAGGACTTCAGCAAGGCATTTGATAAGGTTCCCCACGGCAGGCTCATTCATAAAGTCAAGAGGTATGGGATACAGGGTGATTTGGCTGTCTGGATTCAGAATTGGTTGGCTGACAGGAGGCAGAGAGTGGTTGTAGGTGGTAAGTATTCTGCCTGGAAGTCAGTGCTGAGTGGTGTCCCTCAGGGGTCTGTTTTTGGGCCTCTGCTCTTTGTAGTTTTTATAAATGACTTGGATGAGGAGGTTGAAGGGTGGGTTAGTATGTTTGCTGATGACACAAAGGTTGGAGGTGCCGTTGATAGTATCGAGGGCTATTGCAGGCTTCAGCGAGACATTGACAGAATGCAGAGCTGGGCTGAGAAATGGCAGATAGAGTTCAACCTGGATAAATGCGAAGTGATGCATTTTGGAAGGTCGAACTTAAATGCTGAATATAAGATTAAAGGCAGGATTCTCGGCAGTGTGGAGGAACAGCGGGATCTTGGTGTTTAAGTGCATAGCTCCCTCAAAGTTGCCACCCAGGTGGATAAGGTTGTTAAGAAAGCATATGGTGTTCTGGCTTTCATTAACAGGGGGATTGAATTTAAGAGCCACAAGGTTATGGTGCAGCTCGACAAAACCCTGGTGAGACCACACTTGGAATACTGTGTCCAGTTCTGGTCGCCCTATTATAGGAAAGATGTGGAGGCTTTGGAGAGGGTGCAAAGGAGGTTTACCAGGATGCTGCCTGGACTGGAGGGCTTGTCTTACGAGGAGTGGTTGACTGAGCTCGGACTTTTCTCTCTGGGGAGAAGGAAGAAGAGAGGTGACCTGATCGAGGTGTACAAGGTAATGAGAGGCATGGATAGAGTCGATAGCCAGAGACTTTTCCCCAGGGCAGGATTGACTGGCACGAGGGGTCATAGTTTTAAGATGTTAGGAGGAAGGTATAGAGGAGATGTCAGAGGGAGGTTGTTCACCCAGAGAGTTGTGAGCGCATGGAATAGTTTGCCAGTGGTAGTCGTGGAAGCAGAGTCATTATTGACATTTAAGCGACTGCTGGACATGCACGTGGACAGCAGTGAATTGAGGGGAATGTAGGTTAGGTTATTTTATTTTTGGATTAGGAATATTCCATGGCACAACATCGTGGGTCGAAGGTCCTGTACTGTGCTGTACTTTTCTATGCTCTATATCTAATCATACAGAACCTTAGTTCGACCAGTTCTAGAGGACTGGTCTGCTTACTTAAGGAAGGATAAACTTGCATTGGAGGTAGTTCATTGAAGATTCACTAAGTTGATGATTGAGAAGAAGAAGTTGTCTTCTGAGGAAAATTTCAGCAGATTGAGCTTTTTCCATTGGAGAGAAGAAGAATGAGAGATGATCTTATTGAAGTGTTGTGAGATGAATAGATGTGGACATAATTCTGGAGATTAATACTTCACCTGAAGCAGGTTGACAGCAAGGGGTGTTTAATCAGATGGGAGAAGGTATCTTGGGAAATGAATGCTAACATTGCATTTGATTTTCTCACTGCTAGCTGAGCCTACACGTTAACTATCAGAGAATCCTGCACTCGGACTCCCAAGTCTCTTTGTGCTTCAGATTTCTGATGGCTTTCCCCTTTTTTGAAAATAACCTAGGCCTCTATTCTTTCTCCCAAAATATATAACCTGATACTTTCCCACATCGTATTCATTCTGCCACTTACAGGCCCATCTCCTAGCCTACCATGTCCTTCTGCAGCCTTCCCACTTCCTCAACACTACCTGTCCCTCCACCTATTTTTGTGTCATCTGCAAAACTTAGCAACAATGCGCTCAATTCCTTCATCCAGATCGTTAACGTATAATCTGAATAGCTATGGTCCTGATGCTGACCCTTGTGGAACCCCGCATGTCATCAACTGCCATTCTAAAAAAGACTCTCTTATCCTGATGTTCTGCGTTCTCCCAGTCAGCCAATCATCTAGCCATGCCAGTACCTCGTTCCTAACACCATGTGCTCTTATTTAGTAGCTTCTTTTGTGCCACCTTGTCAAAGGTCTCCTGGAATTCTGAATGGATCATGTCCATTGACTCTCCTGGGTCTAACTTGTTCATTCCCTCCTCAAAGAATTCTAACAGATTTTGCCAGGCATGATCTCCCCTCAATGAAGTCATGCTGATTCCTATTTTACCATTCACTTCCAAGTGCTCCGCAATCTCATCTTTCATTATGGACTCTAAATTCTTACCAATGTAAGCCTATTGTTTTCTGTAATCTGCCCCACTCACTTCCTAAAAAGGGGTTTTAAGGTCACCATTCTCCAGTCCTCTGGCACCATTGATTCCTGAATGATCACCGCCATTGGCACCATCAACCAAGTGCCATCCTTTTGTCTTTGCTGTCAATGTCAAAGAATCTGTATAGTGTAGAAACAGGCCATTCAGCCCAACAAGTCCACAATGACTCACCTCCCGACCCTGTATTTCCCATGGCCAATCCACCTAACCTGCACATCTTTGGACTGTGGAAGGAAACCAGAGCACCTGGCAGAAACCCAGACAGATATGGGGATAATGAGCAAACTCTACACAAATAGTTGCCTGAGGCTGGAATTGAACCCAGGTTCCTGGCACCATGAGGCAGCAGTACTAATCATTGAGCCACCGTGCCACCCCAACTTCTAGCTGTGTCATAGCCCCTAGTCAGTTAATCATTCCCACCATTGGACCCTTGTGGATTTGGACCCAGTTGTGATGTTTGACTTTCAGTGGTGTTGACCTGACAGCAGCCGCCATACGCTCACTGATGCTTCCATTCAGAAGAACCACTGTCCTCTGATTGACCAGAATTATTGAAAGATAGAAAATAGGAATAATGGGGGAGGCCATTCAGCCCTTTAAGACTGCTCTGCCATTCCGTATAATCATGACTAATCATCCAGATCAGTACTCTTCTCCTACTTTCTCCCTACACTCTTTGCTCCCTTTAATCTGAAGAACTGTATATATTTCCTTCTTGAAAACGCTCAGTGTTTTGACCTCAACCAATTTCTGTAGAGGACAATTTCACAGGCTCACCTTTCCCTGGATGAAAACATTTCTCCTCAACTCAGTCATAAATGGTCTTTCCAAATCTTTAGACTGTGACCCTTGGTCTGAGCTTGCCAACATCAGGCACAACCTTCTTGCATTTACCCTGTATAGCCCTGTTAGAATTTCCAAGGTTTCAGTGAAATTCCCCTATCATCCTTCTAAACTCTGGGGGATGCAGTCCTAAGCAATCAAATCTCTCGTCATTTGTCCTTGATTCTAGGAAAGGCCTTCCACCATCTAATCAGCTGCCAGAACAGCGCTCTGTATGCAAGCATGCCCTAAAGTAGCAGATATGGGGCACCTCTCCCCAGCTGTCCACTTGATGACTGAACACCACTTTGTTTCCATTAAGTGCCGATGTTTCCTGCTTAGGGGTGCTGTTAGATCTAAGAGCCACAGTTCAGAAATAAAGGGTGACCCATTTAAGACAGACATTAGGTGGAATGCCTTGTTGGGAGTAGAGATTATCAGGAATAGGCAGGAATGTAGATTTGAGGTTAAAATCAGACCAACCATAGAGTTATTGAATAGCAAATCAGGGTCAAAAGGCTGAATGGCTTTCTCTTGTTTCTCATTCGGTATTGTCTCAGAGGATTGTTAATCTTTGGAATTCTCTTTCACAGACAAGGCTGAGTTATTGAATATATCCAAAGCTGAGTTTTTGATTGACAAGTAAGTCAAAGGTTATGGGAGTGCGAGCAGGAAAGTGGGGTTAAGAGCACAGACAGATCAATTGTATTCTTCTTGATAGACAGAGCTGGTTTGATAAGGCAAATGGCCTGCTGCTGCTCTTATTTCTTTTGATCTGTGAGCGATAGGTGTGGCAGAGGGTGCTAAAAATGAGAAAACTGGCACAGATAGCTTTGAACTTGACACATATACAAATTGAAAGTGAAAATACGTAGATGTCAAAACTCTGTGCGTCGTATTATGAGCCACAGCTAGGTATGATGATCAATACTTTGCGTTTCAAATGAGCTAAATTTGTTTTTGCATCTCTGATGATCTGAAACTTGGATCAGCGCGCCTACTGGAAAACACCCAAATCCATCAGGCATTTTAGATCTGCCGAAGCTAACTTCTGAAACGGAAGACGAGTCACATCTAGCTTGAAGCGTTAACTCTGTTTCTCCTTTCCATAGATGCTGCCTGACCTGTTCAGTTCATCCACCACTCTCTGTTCATACTTCCACAGTATTTTGCTTGTGTGTTTTGTTCATAAATTGAACCTTGAGCCAAACACTTGGATACAAATATTGGAAACTATGTCCTCCAGTCTGCAGAATGTTGCCAGCTCAAATTAGACATAGGTGACACAAGTGGATGGACCATCTTAAATAAAATATTGCAACTCTCTGAGTTTGCTCCAGTGACAAGTTTAGAGCAGTGAGAAAATAAATATAGGATTATGTCCATGTAGCTGTAGTGTTTGCATTAATCACAAACCAAAGTTCTGATAGCTAACCCTTGGGATTTGTAGACAAAGTTTATTTCCTTTTCAGTGGTTTGCTTATTTGAAATAGAGCCATAGAATCCCTACAGTGTGAAACCAGGCCATTTGGCTCATTGAGTTCCCCTACCCTCCGAAGAGTATCCCATCTAGACCCACCCACGCCACTCTATCCCTGTAACCCTGCATATCCCACGGCTAATCCACCTAGCCTGCATATCCCTGGGCATTGTGGACAATTTAGCACCAATCCATCTAATCTGCACACCTTTGGGCTGTGAGAGGAAACCAGAGCATTGGGAGGAAACCCACCCAGACATTGGAAGAATGTGCAAACTCCACATAGATGGTCATCCAATGATGGAATCAAACCCAGGTCTCAGGCGTTATGAAGCAGTAGTGCTAATCACTGATCCATTGTGCTGCTCAGATTATCCTGGCAAATATTGTAATTGAATGTGCAATGATTGGGAAAATGCAGCATATAACAAAACATTGCTTCTGAGTGACTATTAAGAGTAAGCTTGAGGTTAGAAGGAAGAATCACCTATGTGTAATGAGGTCAGTCTAGTGGACCTCGTGGAATAGGAGTTTCCTGATTGGGGCTGTTAATCTGGACCAATCATGAAGCCCTCGCTAACTGATGAGAACAGGAGTGTCAGACATCCTAAGAGCTGGCTCCGTGGGAGCTGGATCAGCGTCAAGCACTTTCTATGTGTAAATAAAGGGTGACTTGATGACAGGATACCAGCCTCTGTGGAGTTATTTCATTATGGATTATCAATGTTTCTGAGGTGTCAATTCAAATTTTTAAAGTTGTCAGTAATGAGCACTCTATCCTCATTACTGAATAGCAAAAAGCACTCAGTTTTCATACCCTCCGAAGCCAGTGACTGAATTGACCTCAGCATGTCAATGAAATTAATATTACAGCATAACTGTTTCAAAAACACCAAAAAGCTGGATTTGATTCTTTCCCATACAATATGTTCTTCCTCGTGCTTAATGAAACTTGAAGCAAATATTTAAAATGAATTGCTTTTCTGAGTCTCTATTCCTTTTGAATAAGGGTAAAGTAATAGGGAAGAGATCTTGAAAGTGCTAAATAGACCATCTTGTCTCACTGGCCGAAAGAAAAATGAACAGGCTGTCACTCACCTCAGCCTTTAGCTATAATGGCAACTACAGGAAACAGCTTTTCTTCAACCAACACACAATGCTGCATGCTTTCTTCAGCACAATGAGAGGTGCAGGCCATAGTACAAACAATGTAATTAATTTGCCCTGTTTTCCACGCATACCCTCTTCACCTCCCCTTCCATGAATGGAACAAAGGTCCCATAAAATCCGAAACATGGAAAAAGCTATTAATCTGGAATAATTGTACATCTCAAGATACGGTGTTTAAAGTCATGCCATGAACTTTCAAAAAGCGATGAAGAATTCCAGCAATTTACTCCCTAATAGCTTGGAAATATTTTCATTTTTTCAACAAGATAAGCATATTGAAGATTTAAATGAATAAGCAGGGCTGAGGATTGGCTCCAGTATTAGTTTCATGACATGTTTTGTGATATTTAATATCTTTCCTGTCTCTGAAAAGTGACTTTTTTTTTCCTTTTTCAAAAATAAATGCATTCGAAAAGATTTACCTCTAAGCAGATCTGTGTAAAGTAGCAAAGGCACTTAGTGAATTAGTTGAAAGCTTCATGACTTGAAGCCAACAGTAATAATCATCTATGATTTCTCCAGAGCCTAAATGACATCATAGTGCTTGAAAAGCGCAAGCTTGTGTCTGCAGTTACAGTTTTAAAATAAAAAAAAGGCTCAAGCAACTCAGAAGGTGAACGATTCAGAAGGGACAAATTTAACCACACAGATGACTGCAGCTTTGCACAATTTCTCTGCAAGTAATTATTCTTGTATCAGCTCAATTTACTAATAACGTGAGTGATCATACATTTGGTGTGACGAAAAATCGAACAAATTCAATAAACTTTTGTTGCTCACCATAATATGCTTGTTGGATTGAACGTTGCTTAAGGTTACTGTTCAGAGAAGGCTGAGGTGATTGAGACTCTGGTTAAGGTCAGCATAATTATGAGGGACATTGCTAGGGTAGATGGACAGAATTCTTTTCCCCATAATGAAGGGGTCAGAACAAAGGGCATAGATTTAAGGTTAGGAACAGGAGATTGAGAGGGGATTTTAAGAGGAATGTTTTCACCCTGGGGCTGGTGGGTATCTGGAGCTCACTGCCTGAAAAGATGGTATAGGTCGAAGCCATCACAACATTTAAGATTTAATTAGCTGAATATGCGAAATGCTATAGCATACAAGACTGTAGGCCAAGTGCTGGGAAATAGGATGAGAGTAAATTGGTCAGAGATAATGGGAACTGCAGATGCTGGAGAATCCAAGATAATAAAGTGTGAAGCTGAATGAACACAGCAGGCCAAGCAGCATCTCAGGAGCAGAAAAGTTGACGTTTCGGGCCTAGACCCTTCATCAGAGAGGGGGATGGGGAGAGGGAACTGGAATAAATAGGGAGCGAGGGGGAGGCGGACCGAAGATGGAGAGAAAAGAAGATAGGTGGAGAGGAGAGTATAGGTGGGGAGGTAGGGAGGGGATAGGTCAGTCCAGGGAAGACGGACAGGTCAAGGAGGTGGGATGAGGTTAGTAGGTAGGAAATGGAGGTGTGGCTTGGGGTGGGAGGAAGGGATGGGTGAGAGGAAGAACAAGTTAGGGAGAGACAGGCTGGGCTGGTTTTGGGATGCGGTGGGGGGAGGGGATGAGCTGGGCTAGTTGTGTGACGCAGTGGGGGGAGGGGACGAGCTGTGCTGGTTTTGGATACGGTGGGGGAAGGGGAGATTTTGAAGTTGGTGAAGTCCACATTGATACCATTGGGCTGCAGAGTTCCCAAGCGGAATATGAGTTGCTGTTCCTGCAACCTTCGGGTGGCATCATTATGGCACTGCAGGAGGCCCATGATGGACATGTCATCTAAAGAATGGGAGGGGGAGTTGAAATGGTTAGCGACTGGGAGGTGCAGTTGTTTATTGCGAACCGAGTGGAGGTGTTCTGCAAAGCGGTCCCCAAGTCTCCGCTTGGTTTCCCCAATGCAGAGGAAGCCACACCGGGTACAATGGATACCGTATACCACATTGGCAGATGTGCAGGTGAACCCCTGCTTAATATGGAAAGTCATCTTGGGGCCTGGGATGGGGGTGAGGGAGGAGATGTGTCGGCAAGTGTAGCATTTCCTGCGGTTGCAGGGGAAGGTGCCGGGTGCGGTGGGGTTGGAGGGCAGTGCGGAGCGAACAAGGGAGTCACGGAGAGAGTGGTCTCTCCGGAAGGCAGACAAGGGTGGGGATGGAAAAATATCTTGGGGGTTGAGGTCGGATTGTAGATGGCGGAATTGTTGGAGGATGATGCGTTGTATCTGGAGGTTGGTGGGGTGGTGTGTGAGAACCAGGGGGATCCTCTTTGGGCGGTTTTGGCGGGGGCGGGGTGTGAGGGATGTGTTGCGGGAAATGCGGGAGACGCGGTCAAGGGCGTTCTCGACCACTGTGGGGGGAAAGTTGCGGTCCTTGAAGAACTTGGACATCTGGGATGTGCGGGAGTGGAATGCCTCATCCTGGGACCAGATGTGGCGGAGGCGGAGGAAATGGGAATAGGGGATGGAATTTTTGCAGGAGGGTGGGTGGGAGGAGGTGTATTCTAGGTAGCTGTGGGAGTCGGTGGAGTTGAAGTGGACATCAGTTACAAGCTGGTTGCCTGAGATGGAGACTGAGAGGTCCATCTCTATCTCAGGCAACAAGCTTGTAACTGATGTCCATTTCAAGCCCACCGACTCCCACAGCTGCTTAGAATACACCTCCTCCCACCCACCCTCCTGCAAAAATTCCATCCCCTATTCCCAATTCCTCCGCCACATCTGCTCCCAGGATGAGGCATTCCACTCCCGCACATCCCAGATATCCAAGTTCTTCGAGGACCGCAACTTTCCCCCCACAGTGGTTGAGAACGCCCTTGACCGCGTCTCCCGCATTTCCCACAACACATCCCTCACACCCCGCCCCCGTCACAACCGCCCAAAGAGGATTCCCCTCGTTATCACACACCACCCCACCAACCTCCAGATACAACGTATCATCCTCCGACTCTTCCA
This sequence comes from Stegostoma tigrinum, assembly GCF_030684315.1. Classification (NCBI taxonomy): domain Eukaryota; kingdom Metazoa; phylum Chordata; class Chondrichthyes; order Orectolobiformes; family Stegostomatidae; genus Stegostoma; species Stegostoma tigrinum. The sequence continues at coordinate 55,405,956 of NC_081369.1, forward strand.
CCATCTACAATCCAACACCAACACCCAAGATATTTTTCCATCCCCACCCTTGTCTGCTTTCCGGAGAGACCACTCTCTCCGTGACTCCCTTGTTCGCTCCACACTGCCCTCCAACTCCACCACACCCGGCACCTTCCTCTGCAACCGCAGGAAATGCTACACTTGCCCCCACACCTCCCTCCTCACCCCTATCCCAGGCCCCAAGATGACTTTCCATATTAAGCAGATGTTCACCTGCACATCTGCCAATGTGGTATACTGCCTCCACTGTACCCAGTGTGGCTTCCTCTACATTGGGGAAACCAAGCGGAGGCTTGGGGACCGCTTTGCAGAACACCTCCACTCGGTTCGCAATAAACAACTGCACCTCCCAGTCGCTAACCATTTCAACTCCCCCTCCCATTCTTTAGATGACATGTCCATCATGGGCCTCCTGCAGTGTGGCAATGATGCCACCCGAAGGTTGCAGGAACAGCAACTCATATTCCGCTTGAGAACCCTGCAGCCCAATGGTATCAATGTGGACTTCACCAACTTCAAAATCTCCCCTTCCCCCACCGCATCCCAAAACCAGCCCAGTTCGTCCCCTCTCCCCACTGCGTCACACAACCAGCCCAGCTCTTCCCCTCCACCCACTGCATCCCAAAACCAGTCCAACCTGTCTCTGCTTCCCTAACCTGTTCTTCCTCTCACCCATCCCTTCCTCCCACCCCAAGCCGCACTTCCATCTCCTACCTACTAACCTCATCCCACCTCCTTGACCTGTCCGTCTTCCCTGGACTGACCTATCCCCTCCCCACCACCCCACCTATACTGTCCTCTCCACCTATCTTCTTTTCTCTCCATCTTCGGTCCGCCTCCCCCTCTCTCCCTATTTATTCCAGAACCCTCACCCCATCCCCCTCTCTGATGAAGGGTCTGGGCCCGAAATGTCAGCTTTTGTGTTCCTGAGATGCTGCTGGGCCTGCTGTGTTCATCCAGCCTCACATTTTATTGTCTTGGATTCTCCAGTATCTGCAGTTCCCATTATCACAATACACTTGTGCCACTTATTGTGTCAGTAGGGGGATTGATTTGTGAAAGCATGATAGTTTTTCAAATATAAGTCACTTTTACAGGTTTTATCATTAGGGTGGAAAATTCTGCTCTATCTCTATCTTACTGATGAAATAGTAAGAATTAAGAATTGATGGATGTCAGTCGCGGAGGCAAATAATGAGTAAAGTATTGTACATTTCATAAGAAAAGGCTGATTTACACAAAAGTGGGGCCACAGCTGCCAATAACCTTTCCTTGGTTCATGTCCAAAGTTACCATGTTAATTGAGGAAGCTTTTGGTTGACATCACAGACTCAATACTTCCATTGTCCGCATCCCTCGTTATGTACTCTCCCATTCAATGTGAGTCCTACAACAATCTTCAGTGCCTTCCTCCAGTCACCATGTGTGAATCTAGATATTGAAGGCTGGGAACTTGCCATTCTCCTGTGATTGTCATCATGAGTGTGTCATCACCCATTGCCCACACAAACTCAGTTCCAATTGAAACGACTGGATAGTGATCAAAAGGATCCTGGTTATTATATAAATTCATAAGAAAGCAATTACTAATTTCTATCTTTATTAGCTGAAGGAAGCTGAGGTAATTACTGAGATTAATAATTGCTTCTCTGTGATGCCCTACCAATATCAGCAAAGTCAGCAAAAGCCAGGGCATTTAGATTTTTTTAATGTTGGATCTCATTATGCACGATGTTGTGCAAAATTGTCAATTCAATGCAAATCTAGTTGGTGGAAGATACTGTTGATTCATCCAAATATTCACCTCAGCTTGATGTAACTACGTTAGCCACGGAACTCAAATCCACAAGTGGGGATTAGCTCCAACAAAATAACATTAATTTGACCTTGTAGAGCTGTACTCAGACAATGTGAGATAGTGGGGTAATGTGACCACTGCCCAGAAAAATAGTGTTTTAGGTGTGAAGAGACTTTTAGAAGCTTTTCCAAAGCAGTGATGGAGAATCACGGAAAGAGAAAAACATACTTGTCAAACAATAGAGTTCCAAGAAATGCAGATAAAAATGAAAGTCTGTGTCTCTGAAGATTGACAATCAAAGTGGAAGACAGACAGTAATCTGGAGTCCAAAGAAGGAAAGCCTTATATTGTTTTATCTAGTGGAAAAGGTTGTCATCAGTAGGATGGATCAACATGCGAAGGGATCTGAACGCAACCAAGTATCTGGGAGTCAAGTTTGCTTGACCAATTGTTATGGGCAAATGATGATCAAACCTTCATACAGTTGGAGAGAAAACGAAATCCACCTGGGCCAGAAATCTGAGACAAAATCACTCATGCTGGAGATGCATGGAATGCTAATCAGTTTTTTGAACATGCCCCTTTACCATTTTATTTGAAGAGAAAGTGAAAATAAAGATGAAAGCACACAGCTCGCTTTGTGCTCAATCAATCTCATGCTGTAGGTGTTAGAGTATCTACTGATGCAAGGTAATGACAGGGGATGGTGGACAACACTTTAATATGTACAAGTAATTGGCTAGTCTTCCCCTTGTGGAGATTTAACAGTTCTGTTATGTGGTCTGCAATTATTCATCAACTACATCTTTTTAGAGTTCACCATCAATGTGCCAAATTCAACGCTGAACATTTCTCAGGGAAGCGTTTCAACTTAAAATTTCTGCAACCTTCAAAAAAATCTATGTAGTTTCATTTAGAAAGGTTAGTTGGGAGGGAAAATCATTGTCAAGCCTGAAACATGAAATCGATTCAACAAACTGACAAATGCACCAAATGCTGTGTATGGTAAATGCTATCAGAGAGAGAGAGAGAAAATATCACTGATTATAGTACAAAACTACTAACTGAGTCTTTTACTTGAACTAATGGAGAAGAAAAACTGCTTTTAGTGACAACAACCTACCTATAATATTGTAAAACATCCCAAGGCAATTCACAGGAGCTCTGTCAAATAACATCTAATACCATGCTAGATAAACGTTACATTCAGCAAATCATCAACAGGGTCTCGTCTGTGTCGATATTTAAACCAATTAAATTGTTCAAAAAGCCAGATGTGAAACAGTGACATAGTGTTTAACTTAAGAAGGCTATTATGCATCCTGTTTACATCTTGACTGTGAACGTTTAAGTTTTGAAGGCAGCCTAACTATCTTTTCAATTCAGCTAAAAATGCAATTTTTACCTTGCTTTCAAACACAATTTGGTGACAACTTTCTAAAGGTGAAGGAAACTGCCAGCGAGGTATCGGTGTTATCTTTGAAAGTTTTTAATAGTTATTTAATAAATTAACCTCATTTTAACTATGGAGGAAGTATGAAGTTTGGGGATGTTTGCTGTTGCCTAGACTACAATACTCTGAACACTGACGTGAAGGTATACACCTTGTACTTACTGTAGGAGAAGACCTCGAGTTTAGGATTTTTTTTGAAAGGATGTTGTGTACACTAATAAGGTAAATGTTCATGTTGGGAACACAAAGGGTAGATCATCCTTTTTCTTATTTCCACTCTGTGTTGATATGCAACACTTCCTGGTCAGTAACATTGACATCTCACTGTTGGTAGAATTCACACAGTGCTACTCAGAAATCTTTTGCATTATACCAAGATAATGCATGAATTCTCCATACCAACCATCCTGAATGCTGAATTATTACCATTTTAATTCTCCAAGTTACTCCATGCTGACAGGTGAAGGTCCAAAGTGGAAAAAACTGGGTATTACCAAATTTGGAAAGAGATGAACAGAGGATTACATTGACAAATAAATAGTGTTTGGTGACACTAAAATTGCCTAAAGCTTTTCAGCTTTGGCACTTTACAGTGAAGTTAAAGTTCACTTTATTTTTCCCATTATTTATAATGTCCACTCTGCAAAAAAGCCATTAATGGTCATGGGACTAGTTGTAGCTTTTTCTGTAATGTGGAGAAGCAGTTCCAAACGTGTCAAATGGCATGTCACCACAACAGTGATACATTATTGGGATATCTCAGAGACAGACTTACCTGATGAGGTTAGATTCATCATTTAACTGCTGCTTTGCTTATCTGAGGGAGAATAAAAAAGAGGTTGGGTGGAATGTTCTCAGAATCAATGTGCACTTGTTGGGCTGAAGGACCTGTTTCCACACTGTGGGGATTATAACTCTAAGTCTAAGACATCTTATCTGCTTGGTTTCACTGAGTGGACATCATGCTGGTGATAGCAGGCCACAAAGATTTCTTGTTATGTGAGTCATGTTTACTTTAATGGTGACCCATTGCCATTGAAAATAACATATACAACAATATCAAGTCACATTTGCACCACACAAATGCAAGGAAAAGACCAAATCCAACATGAGAAAACATAATCATTTTCCCTTGGCAGAAATGGCATTGGCAAATGCTAAGTGTGAACTGGAACAGCAAATGAATACAGTGGCTACAAGAACAGCTCAAGGATGATGAATTCTGCAGGAAGTAACTTGCCTCCTGCTTCCCCAGCACATCACCACCACCTACAAGACATAAGTCAGGTGTATGATGGAATACTCTCCACCTGCCTGGATGACAAACAAAGCTCCAACAAAACTCAAGATGCTCAATGCCATCCAGAACAAAGTAGTCCATTTGAGTGCACTCTACCCACATATTTCACCATTCATTCTCTCCTCCAATTTTTCACAGTGGCAGCAGTGTGTACCATCAATAAGATGCATTGCAACAACTCACCAAAGATCCTTTTACAGTACCTTTCAAATCCATCAATCTTGGCCATATAGAAGGACAAGGATAGCAGATGCATGGGAATGCCTACAAGTTCCCCTCCAAGCCATAATTCATCCTTACTTGGGCTACGTTGTTGTTCCTTCACTGTTGCTGGACCAATACCCTGGAACTTGCTTCCTGTCAGTACTGTGGGTGTACCTACACACCAGGGTTGTAGCAGTCTGAGAAGGTGGCTCACTGCTATCTTCTGTTGTTTAATTATAGATGCGTAATACGTGCTGCCCGAGCTAGCGACACTCAGATTCCATAAATGAAAGTTTTAAAAATGCAGGAACACCACCACCTCCAAGTTTATCTTCAAATTACGCATAGTCATTAATCTACATGTATTCTTTTTCATCACTGGATCAAAATCTATGAATTCTGATTTAACACCTGGAAGTGACAATACTCTATTTTCATCCACACAAAATCCACACTAACACTACAGTGCAGTTCTGAAGCAGTGTTGCACTATCAGAAATGCTGTCTTTTGAATGAATTGTTAAATTGAAGCCTTTGATTTTTCAAAATCAAAGAAGAACAATATTTCAAAGAAGAACAGGGGACTTAACCGTGGTTCCCTCGTCAATATTTATCTGTTAACCAACATACAAAAGCCGATTACCTGGAGATTGTGACTTTGTTGCTAGTGGGTCATACTATAGACACGTAGACTGCTGCATTTTCTACAGTATAACAACGACTTCTTTTCAAAAGTTCTTAATTGACTGTAGAGTGGTTTGGAGCTTCCTAAAGCCATGAAAGGGGCTAGAACGATATAAGTTCCTTCATTCCTTAACTGCAATGTTTCAAGAAGTCTCCCACCCACCACTTTCTCAGAGAAATTTGTGATGGGCAGGAAATGTCAACCCAACCAATATCACCACATGTTGTGAACACTTCCTTCTTTTCCAAAATGCGTTGGTGTCTCTAATTGTTGTGGCAAAACCAAAAGGGAAAAAAAGTGAGATGGTCAATACTATAACAGAAGCATTTGTGAACAATTCCAGTCAATGCAGTTCACATCCAAACACACTTCCTTCTGGTCTGCACCAATTAATCTCAAATGGGTTAGAGCTTAATGGAAATTGAAAGTTCCGCTCTGATGAAGGGAAAGTGAATTTATGACAAAATGCCTTGTCAGTTACAACAACTGAAGAGTGCAGAGGTAGATGGGGATAATGAAGTGCATACAGAAAGATATGATGTTAGATCTCAAATCCATTCTAGGTAGCTCAGGTATCGGAGATTACTTCCTTTGCTGTAGGCAATGGGCAATGTGTATCCTGCTATCATTAGACGTATAAACACTTTGTTTCGTTAAACCAGGTAACTAAGTGGAGCACATCTTGAAAGGTGGGCTGTCTCATTGGAGCAGGACAATCAACTAACATCATTTCAGTTCTGTAGTGTGATTTTGACATGTTTTTAACTATAATTAAAGGACAATTACTCAGTTCCAACTATACTGCTCTCCCGATGAAATGGGAGGTGCTTTTTGACCACAAGCTCAAAATGAAGGAGAAACAAAACAAAATATCTGGTTTTGGGCACCATCCTACTGTGAAGCAAAATGCATTCCATATAGACACCCTGGCCTAACATGTTTCTAATCATAGATAGTAGAGAACTGCAGATGCTGGAGAATCTGAGATGACAAGGTATACAGCTGGATAAACACAGCAGCCAAGCAGCATCAGGAAGGCTGACGTTTTGCGCCGAGTCCCTTCTGAAGGGTCCTGCTTGGCCCGCTATGTTTGTAATCATGCTCCTCAAGGTCTGAGTAGAAAAATAAATCTTTCCTTTAGAATCATTCACTTAAATCTAGCTCTGACAAATCCCCAGATGAGGAATGGAACCAAAACAATAAGCACTTGCATTTACAAATGTGGCTTTTCTTTTCTATAGAAAAATGTTCCAAAGTATTTCACTGAAAGTGTAGAAGGCTTTGTGGCTGTTATGGAGAGTGCCACTGTCTCTCAGCCTGAAGCTTTGTCTTTGTCCTCTTCCAGGCATTGTTCAAAATGTAGGGACCATTTGTGACGAAGTTTGAGTAGGTTGTAATCCTTCTTACTGTTCCTCATTATTCACACAAGGTGAGAAAAAAATACGTAGGCACAAATATTAAACAAATAAACTGGAGATAATATTGAGCTAAAGTCAACATCAAATCATGAAACATACTTAGATGGGTGACTAGAACAGTACGGAAAGAGGTGGATTTTAATAAGTGCCTTGAAGGGGTTGTTGGAAGGAGTTTCAGTATTTTGGACATTGGTAAATGAAAACGTTGTCACCAATACCGATCCATACAGCCCAGAAAGAGTTTAATTCCAATTTCTGGTCAGTGCTCAGCCAGTTAAACTTAGCCAATACCATTCACTGCAACACAATGGGAGGGTGAGGAAAAAGTACCCGTGAGAACTCCACTCAATCCTGGTTATTAACTAATGGTCCACCTTCTATAGTGGCTGTGTCCGGAATCTCAGAAGGAAATGTTCAGACCTGGTTGTAATGTCTCCTACTGCTGAAAAAATGGTCAATACTCTTTGAAAAGGCTCATGAAGCAAGGATTTTTGAACAATACCAGAAGGCTGCTAATCACTGTGAGAGTAGATCCAGCAGAGATCTACAGAAGTGTTGGAATGAATAGACCATACTCTTTTAATTGGTGAGATTTGCATTAAGAAAATAAGATTACAAGCTATGTTGGATGAGTCACTAAAATATGAGGGATATGTAAACAAAATAATTAAGGTAAAGGCTTGGAAAATTTAGACTCAACTGTCAAAATAATCATGAAACCCAGTGAGTCCCTTCTTTATCTGTTCGGCATTGCTGCTCAAGGCCTGCTCCTTGACTCAGTGTCCACCTCCCTATTAGCATTGTGCTAGTCATCTGCTTGGCACTTGATTTACTCTGTTTTTAGCTCCCCCTGTAAAGTCTGTTAGGGCAATCTCTGCTTCGAAGGTGTTACATAAATGCACAATGTTTTAGGTGGAATTTGGGAATAGATTTACAACATATGGTTGGTCTGCACACTGAATATTTTACACTTGAATCAGGAGTATAGAAAACCTTATGCTTGAATCATGATCTACCATGAAAAGGAATGTTTGCACTGGAATTTTGTGTGGAGATGATTGCACTTCCTAGTGAAGTTAGGTTTAATGGAAACATTAGTCTGATCTGATTAGTGAAGGGAAATGATGATCAGCAGCATTAAGTAATCCTTATGTAGATCACCAATGTGACAAATCCCACTGACGTTATTTTTTACAACTTTGTCGTGCTATTGTAGTGATGTGTCAGAAGCAAAACTGTCTACATAGTATTGGAGTCCTTGTAGATGTCACAAGAGCATTAAAATGTCACACATTAGTGTTGCATTAATGAAGAAAGGACAAATCTAAGAACTTTCTTCATGCTTTAGTGCAAATGTAATTTGAACTCGTGATATTTCCGTGAAGCTATGTGTGACAATGATCATCAAAACATGCTTGTACTCCTGCGTCAGTCAACACTCCCAAACTGTCGTCTAATGTGGTTGGAGCAGAATTAGAGTCAGAGAGAAGAATGGAAAGTCTAAGGTGTTTGCAGATTGTGATTTGCAAGATATGCCTATTTGTAAGTTTCCTTTTGAACATAATCATAAATCTACGGTGACTTTTGCCTTTATATTCCGTTGGCCTCTTTGGTGCATGTTTTTCACGGTTGACAATTAGTTTAGCAAAAACGTAGAGGTTAAAGTAAAGAGATGTTCCTCACTTTGAATTCTGTTGGGAAATTATGCTCCTTGATGTTTCCACTATGAGGTGTCCAAGTGCTTAAAATTGTTTCTGATCTCCCATGACTTAAAAGGTAAAAGTTATTCTCAGTGAATCATTCCACTCTGCAGACTTATAAGTTTGCAAGTTTGTTTTCCCGGCCTAACTTCAGCCATCAGATTGGGTAAAGGTAGCACAAAATGGTTTCTCTGCCCCTGAAGAAACAGGAAAAATTAGACAAGGTATCTGCAGTGACTCCTGCTAGAAAGAACAAATATGGATGCATGTATGAGGTGAAGACAGGACTTAACTTGGTGCTGAAACACAATAAGTAAAAGATGTATCAGTTTAGCTCAACTCTTTGAATAAAGCTTTGAGAGCTAGTTACAATCTAAGGAACTGCACCAGGAATCAACATCCTCAGATAAGTAGAATACTGCTGAAGAGGAATGCAAAAGAAGACTTAGTCCACAGTCCAGACATCAATTGTATCTGGACTGTCTACATTGAGATCCTTTATACTTGGACAATAATCCCTTCACTCCCTATAGAACAGAGGTTCCCAATGTAACATTGCTTCAATAATAGCACCCACCCTCTCCCTCCTACTTCCCAGCTTGGTCTCCCACTATCATTGCTATCCACCAACCCAATTAACTGCTATTTCCAGGCAATCATTCTGCTAGCATAAACTGTAGAATACAAGCTACCACCTTGAAGAATTGAAATGTATTGAACAGGTTGCGGCATTTATTGGATAGCATGAAAAGTATCTGATGGACACAGTCCTCACAAGGAAATTTGATAAACCATCCTGAGAGGAAAGAGTGCCAATATTTAAGCGTGATGAATGGCAAGGTGGTTTGCAATGAAGCTTGTGCACGATTGCAAAGCTCAGAGGGTTAACTATTGGTCTTGGCAATCCATACCAAGTTGGAGCTGGCCCAAGCTGGGCTACATCATCTTGTGCCAATTCATTTCTGAGCTAGCAGAGTGAGCTCTGCTGCAGCAGCAGTCAGCTATTGACATCTTAACTATCACTCTTTTGAGCGATAGCCACTTGAGTTGCTCTTTTGATTCTCATTCTCTTGGCATCAGTTTTCCCTCAGACTTTAAGCAGCACTGGCCCTGAACCCTGACCTTACTCACCATCAAGCACAGCTTGGTAAGGCTATGGCCTGAGATTTTGATGGGCATATGGTGTCTGTGCAAAACAGTGAAGAATATTTGGTGGATGGTCAAGGGCATAGCATGAGAATTAACTGTATATTCCCATCATAAAGAAAAATCTCAAGGAAGGAACCACTGTCCATGGTTAATTACAGAATTTCGGGAAAGTATCAAACTGAAGTAAAATACACGTAGATGTGCAAAGATAGATGTCAGTTCAAGACAAATAAAATGGCAGAAAATGACCAAAATGTTAATCAGGAGGAAGAAAGTATGAGAGAAAGAAATATACAAGTAGAACTAGAGTTTCTCCAGATATTTAAAAAGGAATAGATAAAACAAATGAGTGTTGGCTCTCCAAAGAAGAAGATGGAGTGAACAGTAGAAGAAAAAGGAAATGACAAATGAAGTGAATAAATGGTTGTTCTGTCTTCACTACTGGAATATACAAATAAATATTCCAGTCATAGCTATTAACCTGATGGTGGAAGGTAGAGAGGTACTTAAAATTACAGTTACGAAGGAAGTGATGTTCAGCAAACTGATGGTGATACAAACTGCCAAATTTTCAGGGCCAGGTGGACTTCACTCTAGGGCCTTAAAAGAAGTGGCTATTGAGCTGTCATATACATTGGTGTTAATTTTCAAATATTCCCTCAATTCTGGAAAGGTACTGTCAAATCTGGATAGAAGCAGTTATATAACTCTTCTGTTCAAGAAGCGATCAGGCAGAAAACAGGAACTAGGGCTTTGTTACTTGATGCCTGTCATGGGCAGGATTAGACTCAATCAATTAACAAAGATATTGTAGCTGCACACTTACAAAAACCCTTGGTAATTGTGAAGAGTCAGCATGGTTTCATCATGGGAATCATATTTAAACAATTTCTTGCAGTTTTATGAATCAGTAATATGTGCTGTGGATAAAAAAGGAGCCTGTGGATGTATTGTACCTGAATTTCCAGAAGACATTTGATACAGTGCCACATCAAAGGTTGTTGCATGAAATAAAAGCTCATGGAATAGTTGGCAATATCTTCACAAAGATGGAGAATCTGCTGGTTGACAGAAAACAGACCATGGATAAATGGCTCTTCGTCTGATTGGCAGAACGCGATGAGTGGAATTCACAGAGGCCAATGCTGACTATAATTTACTTCAATTGCTTGGATGATGGAGTGAAAACAACTATGTAAAGGTCATAAACAGCCTGCAGATGGAGATAGATATATTGTATGAGTGGGCAAAAATCTGACAGATATCATTCAATGTGGGAAACTGTAAAATTATCCTCTTCTGCAGGAAGAATGAAATAATGTGGAGTATTACTTAAATGGAGAATGACTGCAGAATTCTGAGGTGCAGAGAGCTTTAGGTTTCCTCATGCGTTTCCTGTCACAGTAAGTTACTACATACGGTAATCAAGAAGGCTGATGGGATGCTATCCTTTATTATGTGAGCAATTGAACATAGGAGTAAAAAGCTATGGTTTAGTTAAAGAGGGCATTGATGAGACCGCACCTTAAATTCTCTGTGCAAATTCAGTCTCCTTGCTTAAGGAAGAATGTAAATATGTTGGAGATAATTCAGAGAAGGTCTATTAGATTGATTCCTGGAATAAGTATGTTGTCTTATGAGGATAGGTTGGACATGATAGGCTTGTTTCCACTGGGGTTTAAAAGAGTGAGGAATAACTTAATTGAAGGTTACGGACAAAACAAGGTGGACATGGCAAGGACATTTGCTCCTGTGGGTCAGTCGAGAACTAAGGGACAACATTTTAAATATTTGGGAAATATAGCTTAGGCAGAGATGAGGGAGCTATTTTCTCTAAGGGTTATGTGACTTTGGAATTCTGCCAGATGGCAGCAGAGATGAGGGAATTCAATATTTTTAAGGTAGAGATAGATGGATTTTTGTCAGGCAGTGGCTAATCAAAGGTTATTGGGGTGAATAGTAATCTGGAATTTGAAACACAAACAGGTCAGCCATGATCTTATTGAATGGTGAGCAGGCTTGAGGAGACTACTAGTCTACTTCTCTTCCTACTTCAGATATTCATGTATTTCGAAGTAATAAAAATAGAACTGGCAGCATCTAAATAGACTATTCAGCCCACATTGAATTCCAATAATTATGCCCCACATGCGCTGATTTCCAAACTTCATATGACCCTATAAACACGGTCTTCTATTTCCTTTCTTCCTCATATACTTATTTAACTCTGAGTCAAGTATACTTGTGCTGTCTATATTGGAAACAATGTTCAGATCTTCATAGTAGTGCAATTACGCACATTAAAAATGCCTGTAATATGTACACTTGAATAGTGAAAATTAGACAATATTTGTCCTAGATGTCCTTTTGTGTGTCACTATAGCCTACAATTGTGGGCGCATTTGGACACAAGGAGTTAAGCGTTCTACACAAAATGAATTATTCACTTAATTGCAATTTTTTAATGTACTACGATATTACTGATGCTTTAAGTAAATTGAATTATAATGTTGACAACAAGGTTCCTTAAATCAGTTTCAGGCTCATTGGGTTGCCAGGTCAATGCAGTGATAGGACTATCCTTGGATTTCTTATGGAACCTTGCTTGTTCACAAGGAGGACAGATCAGAGAATCTGGTGTGAAGATTAACATTTCTGTATTCACGCTGTCCTTTTAGACCAGTTCATTAATTTAAAGATATAGATTAAACTGTGACAAACTATAATGTAATTCCATTGAAAAAGCAACTTCTACTTTTTGATAAGAGATAACAAAGTGTGGAGCTGGAGGAACACAGCAGACCAGGCAGCATCAGAGGAGCAGGAAAGTTGACGTTTCAGGTTGGGACTGTTCTTCAGAAATCTTTTTAATAATCTCTGAAACTATATAAACATTCTCCTCAGTCCCTCATTAAAAGAGTGACACAATGCCCAGGATTTAGAATATAGATTGCTATATTTACTTTCCCAACCTGATGGATGACAAGGTCAGTTGATAGCCATGGTTGGGGCAGCTAAGGAAATGATGAGGAGAGATAACACTAGAACATTTTGTCTGAAGGAGGAAAAAGTACTAAAGGAATCAGGCAACTGACTATTTGCTCTTCTGTTGTCAATAGTGTTCGCGATGACAGAAAAGTGTCTTTAAAAATTGGATATACTCCTCAGTTTAGCCTCAGCTGTTCTAAGCAGTGCACTGTCCTACTTGCATGGTTAACAAAAAACTGGCTTCCTTCAATTTATTTGATTCAGTTTCCCCAGTGGCTCCAAAACTAATTGCACAGCCAATCAGAGAACTGAGATATCCAGACCTGGGAAGTCGTACATTCCATCTTTTAAGACAGCAGGTGTCATTTGGAGCAATAGTAGAGGGCCTATAATTGCCATCAATGTCCCTAGACATTTTCCAGAGAGGAGAACGATCAGCCAGAATTCTAGTTGCAAATTGTTATTCAGTGAGTCCTACTGGCAAGTGTGAGCATGTGGAAAATAAAATGGAGGCAGAATCTAGTGTTACTATTGGCTGCAGAGCCAATAGCTTGCTGCTAAGTCACTTGTTAGACTGACACCTGTTGATTCCCAATTTGACAATGTACTAAAGGATAGCCAGTGCCAATTCAACCCTACTGTCACCAAAGTTTTTGGCACAGTCAGTGTCTAAAAATGAAACTTCTTCCCCTTTCATTTGGTGCTAACCTGGGAACACCGTTGGTCAATTTTATTTTTTTTGCAGCGTACAAGATGGTTATAATCATCAAAATGAGATGCCCAGCACCCAATGTTCCACATTTCGGCGAACAGTGATCATTTGTAAAGTTGATCTCTGGGTTGGAGGCATATACAGCCTTTTGCAAATTATCATACAACTTGGCTCTTGATTATTTTGGTTAGATGTAGATGCTTCTGAGGCTGTATTCCTAACATACCAGTGCAGTGCTAAGGGAGTGCTGCATGATCACAACATCACACATGCTGTCATACAGGTGATGTGCTAAAGTGAGACCATATCAGCCTCTCAGGTAAACATAAAAGATCCTATGGTGCTATCGAAAGAAGAGAAAAGGAGTTCTACCCTGTATTTTGAATAATATTTATCTTTCAATAAATATGATTCAAAACAGAATCGGTTGTTATGATCTCATTGTGTTCTAAGAATTGGCACCACTTTTCCTATGGTGCAATACTCAGAAGAACTTAATTGACTGTAAAGAGCTCTGGGACGTTCCAGTATCATGAAAGGCGCAATATAAATATAAGTTTTTTTCCCTTTATCATGATTTGACTGGGTCTCTCATTTACTAGGATATCATTTACCTGGAACAGCCTCTTGGATGCCTTCCAAAATCAATGATATATGCCTCTGGAAATGTTCTGGGGCTGCAGTAATACCAAATAGAAGTTGATTGAAATGAAAACACCCAAAGGACAGAATGAAAGCTGTAAGCAAGGCATTTTTTTTGTCAAAAGGATTTCCAAGAATCCAAAATTAAATTTGAAAAGAAAAAGAAATCTTGACATCTCCTAGAAGAGTTGAGTCCAGTCACTTTAAGAAATTATGAGATTTTAAAATGTCACTTAAATTGGTGAAGTACGCACAAATTTGGAATTCATCATTTGTCTTTCAAGCATAAATTATTCCTGCATTCCAGCCACTATGCTTCTGTGCTTTTACTATCGTACCAAGTTTCTCATCCTGATTCATTGCTGTTTTACCTCTAGCCACTCTTTAAGACCTCATAAGACGAAGGGCTTAAGAATCATCTTCATTTTAACATTGTAATGAATGGAAATTGTTCAGAGAGTTTAGAAAACCCTTTTTTGAAGTTCAGTTTTCCTAATTTGATCAGAGATAAAATTCAAGATCAGGAGCTTGTTCTGTCAATTTCTTGCTACATTTTTTTTGTCTAAAGATTAGCAACATCCAAAAAACACATCATTAAATCCCTACAGTGTGGAAGCAAGCCATTCAGCCCATTGAGTCCATACCAATCTTCTGAAAAGCATCACACCTAGACCCACTGCAACCCCCCCACCTTATCCGATTCAATCCCTGTCATCCTGCATTTCTCATGGCTAATTGATCCAGCCTGCACATTATGGGCAATTTAGTATGGCCAATCCATGTAACCTGCACATATTAAACTGTGGGAGGAAACTGGAGAAAACCCACACAGACATGGGAAAAATGTGCAAACTCCACATAGACAGTCATCTAATGGTGGATTTGAACCCCGGCCTCTGGTATTATGAGGCAGCAGCGCTAACCATTGAACCACAGTGCCACCCCTTCTACATCCTTTTAAATTCCTTTTTCACTTCCTTTTATGATGCTAAGATGTGAGATAGCTGTCATGTTTCAGTTTTAAAGTGCTTTTAAGGCAATACTACTATGGACTGAAGGTTTTCTAATTTATGCGTTATCTTTAGAAGCTGGCGCCAGATGTGGAACAATTTGGAGAGGAGGTTATGAATGCTAACAAAGCACTTTCACACAACATGTGATCACCATCTACTAGGGCCTTTAAAATGGATGGTTAGGTTGTCACAAATTGAGCCACACATAATAAGCGAGATGTTGGTGACTGGAAGATCACCCCATTTAGAGGAACAGAGCATTCAAAGAGTTGCATAGTTGGATGCAGAGATTGAACTTCATGGGCCATTGTCAACGAGGCCTATTCTGGAGCAGTGGCTGCAAGTGTGTGAAATTCTGTTGGTGCTCTGAGACACTGCTCACGATTGGAGCCATTTGTTCCACCAGGAACATTATGTTTTACCATAAGCTGATGGCAAGAGTGACCTCACACGTGAAGCATCAGGTATAGGTGGCATGCTAGCCATCACCAATGGCCCGCACACTCCTGCAGCCATTTTTTTAAAAAAGGGTGGAAAAATGACTTTAGCTTCTCACCAAAGTACAGCAAAGCACTGTCTAGTCCTGGACTAGCATGGAAGTGTGGGTATGCCACAAAAGGGAAGTTAGCAAAAGGGGACTTGGAAAGGGAGTTATGCTCAAAATACTGCTGCCCCTCCACTTTTCACCCACCTTCAGTCAGTGCCTGACGGCTGAACACACCCCTGCACGGGGACAAGTAGGGCAGATCAAACACTGTCAACAATCCATCCAGCCACCTGAGTCATGTCTTCAGCATTCAGGGAACAACTCTATGCTCGTGTGGCTGTAGCTGTATCTTTTCTGGATGTTAGTAGCTCAACACAACCATCACAATGCCGTCACAATGTGCTTCAAGGACAGCTCCAGCCTTGAGGGAGCCAATCATTGTCTCTGCTTACAACAATGAATGTCTTTAAGACACTTGATTTTTGTCAAAAGAAGGTTCCATAACAGATTTCTGATATCTTGTACAGGCATGCCTGAGTAGTTTAGTAGCCACAGAATGTTAATGGACTGGAGCCCAGTTTGATTCATGTATCCTGTTGGGTAATCTAAGACCATCTTGACTGTGTCATGGGTTAAGTCTGTGGCCTCCTGTACCTGTGGGAATACAACAGAGTAGCAACTCCGAGGACATCACCAATGTCAAAGTGATTGTAATTGATGGCCTTGCAAACTTGACATACATCTGGTGAGGGCTGTGAGATTATGCATATATCATCAGGACATCACTGGAAAGTGTTGGGGATGGAGACATTCAGGACCATGCTGACCTTGATGGCCAGCAGCTCTTGTTGCTTAGTCAGTTCACTTGGTTGGATGTTTCCTATCAAGAAACTGCAAATGTGAAGAAGGACATAAAGTAAAGTTTCAGCCTCCTGAGGAACTGTGGTGCAATCAAGTCCAGAAAGATGGTCTTCTGCTTGCATTCTTCCCAAGTTCAATGTATTGCCTCCTGCAGGTTGGAGCTCCCTTCCATGGTGGCTGATATGAGAAGGCTTGCTGCCGATGCTGCTGCTCCACCTGTTCCACATCAAAGTTAGGACTGCATAAACTACTCTTGTGGCCCAGTGGCTGTGTCCCTATCTCTGAGCTAGCAGGCCTGGGTTCAAGTCACATCTACACCTACCAACTCTGTATGGGGTCGATTAAGAAAGTTTCTGCTTCATACAGATTGAATTGGCAGGAAGGTATTTTGTGACACCCTGAGATTGCAAAAGCAGTCATAAAACTGCTCTTGACAGTGTTGAGCATTCTTGCTGCACAGTGACAGTGTCTCTGCCTCTGGGCAAGGAGGCCAGGGTTCAAATGCCACCTGTGTGTGTCATAACACATCTGAACAAGTTGATTAGAAAATATCCGTAAGCTGCTGCCCTACTGATCTAAGCATTGACAGCTGGGAAACATGGACTGAAAGGCAAAAACACCTCAAGCTAGCGGATGTGACCTCCCCCAAGAAAATTGCCTTTAAGTCAGTAAAAGCACAGTCCCAGAGCAAGTTGAAGGAAAAGTCTTTCACTTAGATGTAGCTGTTATCTCAGTACTCAAAGGCTTTCCAATCTGCCATGACTCGATCAAAATCATCACTGTTGATATTTAACCTTTCTCAACTTCGTGAGTTGCAAAAACACTCACACAATGCATAGTCTGGTGATTAAAGCCAGAATCATGAGTTAAAAATGGACTGAATTGTCCTCTAACACTTGTAAAAGTCAGACCTGAGCGCCCCATAAGAATTTCCTGTGTGTTAATTATCAGCTTTCAGTTGGAAGTGTGCAACTTTCTGCCAAAGTTTCTTAGTGTCTTATGGTCCAGCATAAGAAAATACCCTATGAGCCTAGAATAAGACAAAGTACTGTGGATGCTGGAAATCTGAAGCAAAAGCAGAAATGGCTTGAGAAACACATCAAGTCTGGCACCATCTCTGGAGAGAAAGCTGGGTTAACATTTAGAGACCAGTGACCCTTGTTTGGAGTAGGTCTGTTCTAAGGAAGCTTCACTTGGCTCAAAATGTTAAATCTGTTCTCTCTTTACAAATGCTGCCAGACCTGCTGGGTTTGTGCAGCAATTTCTGTTTTTATACTCCATTACCCTGCCAGGTTAAAATTCTGCTATTAATCCAAATAACCTCTTTCTGTGCATTAATTTCAATGATTTTACATCTCTATCATAAATTGGTGGTATAGCAGTCACATCTCCAGCTGCACGGGTATTCCATTGATGTATTATTGCTGTCCTACTGTGAATTGCCTGAGGTTGATTTATTTTTCAGGCTAATTATAAACATACTTTCTCTTTGCCTGTTGTATTTATTGTTCTGTAATTCAAAAATTGGTCAATTAAAGCTTTTTTTAAAAAAAAGTATGGCTCTCATGTTGTGCCTGAAAATCAAGATGAAAGCATTTATGTACACAAGTTAACAACACATGACTTCTATACAGTAATGATGCGGGTTTTGTTGTTTTATCCACAAACCTATTTGAATACTTTTACAGGGAATTCCCACAATTAGTGCTGATGCATTTAAACATGAATTCATTTTAATTTAGATAGAACCAGATGTCGTTCTTTACCTGGCATCATTACACAAAGAAATGTTGGAATGGAAAGAATATTAATTCCATAAACTGTAATACAAATCTTCTCAAAACTCGCTAGTAATACAATAATTCGCAGCCTGAACTTGCTAACAAAGATGCCAATAAATTATAGCTGAAACTATTTAATGATGCGAATGATATAAAGATGAGACTTCTTTCTCCCCTCAAAAAATGGTGCAACTTAACTGGCACCTTCATTGCCTTACCTTGTAGGAGCAGTGAGCAAATGCATTCTTATTGCTTGTAAGTTTTGACTTTATTCATGAACAGTATGAGGGTGTTGCTAGCCAGGCAGCATTTATTGCCCATCCCTAATTGCCCAAAGGGCAGTTCAGAGTCAACCATTGTTGTGGGTCTGGAGTCACATATAGGCCATTCCAGGCCAGGATGGCAGTTTACTTCCCTGGAGGACATTAGTGAACCAGGTGGGGTTTTCCAATAATCGAAGATGGATTTGTGGTCATCATCAGACTCCTAATACCAGTTTTTTTTTATTGAATTCAAATTCCACCATCTGCTGTGGCGGGATTCAAACCTGGGTGCCCGGAACTTTATCTGGGTCTCTAGATTAACAGGCCAGTGATAGTACCACGAGGCTATCACCTCCCCATGGTGGAAATTATTAAAGGGAAATCAGACTTTGCTGCAAACGAATAATCAGAAGAATTATACATGGTATCTAAAGAGAGAAACATATATTTCCCTTTTTACTCCTTCATTTATTGCTATTTTCACTTCATTTTAATTAAGCTGTATGATGCTCTTATAAATAACTAACTGGATATCAACATCTGAACAATGCTGAGTTATGTTAATCAACAGCTCAGACATGTGATGACACACCTCTAGCACAGGTGTGAGTTGAAACTTAACATTCTAGCTCGGAGATAGAGACATTATCACTGCAGCACCAGTGCACAGAGTTGCTGTCTGGCTTCAGCTGAGGTCAATCTCTCTTTTTGCCCCTTGAGAGTACCTGAAATTCATAAATCAAGTTACCCAAACACATGCAAGCATCTTAGAAAATAGCTTAAAATCTGCTTTTCTTCCAATGCTATTTGTGTGAAAATTTTGCTGGCCAAGGCGTGGATGCTTACACTGACAATTGAACTATTTTGCATCTCTGAGCTTCTTGTGTGAGTGTCAAACACTACCAGGTTACAGTTGAATGCAATGGAAAGTTTCCTGCACACAATTTTCCACTACCCAACATCGGAACAACTTTGCATTGGATGGTATGAAATGTTCTGTTTTTCAGAGTATCAGGATTTTTTGAATGAAGCTATCAAATTATGTCCACTGGTATCAAATTTTCTCAGTATGGTTCCACATTATTAGGAAACAGATTAAAACTATCTAAACTTATTTGTTGTCAGAAAAATTGGTTGTTATAAAATAGTCACCAACGCTCTTTTGTGAGAAAGAAAGGCTTGCATTTATACAGTATACTTTATGTCCTTGGATGATCCTAATGAACACCACAACCCGTTAAGCATCCGACAAACAGCAACTTGATAATGATAAGATAATTTATTTTTATGGCATGAGGCATTATTTTTGACCAGGACAATGAGGAGAATTCCCCTACTCTTCTTAGAAATTGATGCATGAAATCATTTAAATTCACCTGAGAAGGCAAAAAAATACCTTGATTTAACATCTCATCTCATTCAAAAAGGATCATTTTCACCAGTATTGCACTCCTTCAGTACTGCACTGACGTGTCAGCATTAATTTTTGTGCTTGAGTTTCTTAAGTGGAAGTTGAACTAATGAGCATCAAACTCAATGTTTAGAGTGCTAATAACTGACAAAAGCAGTTGCAAGAGAAGGTACAGTTTAGACTTTGTTAATTTCCCACCCGATGTAATGAAACAAGAGCACAACTAAAACAAAACACATTTATCGACTCAGACATGAAACTTTTGGTGGAAAACATGATAAAAAGTGGGGATATTGACATAGCAATTTCATGTTTGTCAAATACATGTCAATTTTTTCAACTGACTTGTTCTACGGCTGCATTTTTCACAGTTCTGAAGTTTTGATATCTGTATATGTTAACACACAGTTCATGAGCAGATTGTGTACAGTATGAGTTCTACATATTGGAGAAATTGCACAGAAAACAACTGTAAATTTTTTTAGGTACAATGAGGATGAGCTATTAGGAATGCCAAAGAAATTAAATCTAAAATAATTAGATTAAGATCAATCTCATTGTTGTATGAATATTAAATGGCACAAAAGATGTCAACCCAGGATATTTCTTGGAGACAAAGGTTAAGAAGTGTTCTATTTCAGAAAGCTAAGCTGTAACGATAGAACTTGATCCTACTGTTTTCATACACGTAACTTCTTATTTACAAAGTTAAAACATGTATCTCTAATCCTAACTTTCACTCTGCCCCATTAACTGTTTTGAAAGAACAAAAATAATTAAAGAACAGAAGTTAATCGAATGAAAAGTTAACAGCTCATTAACAACATTTAAAAGTTTGAAACACACGTTAGTTGTTTTTCACAGGAATTATACAGTCAAACCCCTATAATTTCTGGTGGATTTGTAGGGTTTCAACTGTGTGATTCTATCTTATGCAGATATTTTCCTCATCAATCTGCTCAGAGATGTTGCTACACACACCTCTGGAACTAGTGGGACTTAAACCCATGCCAGCTAGTTCAGGGGAGGGATGTTACCTCTGTGCCACAAAAGCTCCTAACTACCCTATTCATAGCGCCATAAGTGATTCTTCAGTTAACGGCCACTATTTGAATAGAACTAAACACTCAACTGAGATAGTTAGTAGATGGGCTCCTGTGGTGCAATGGTAGAGTTCCAACCTCTAGAAGAGGAGAGCCAGATTCAAGTCCCACTGGCTCCAGTGGTGTACCATAACGTGTTTGAGCAGATTGATCTCTCCACGCCATTTATGATGCCAGTAACATGCAGTGAATGGAAGATGCTTCGGGAAGTCTCTAATGGCACAGAATAGGACGTCTGTCTCTGAACTAGGAGATCAGGGTTTAAGTTCCACTTTCTCCAGTGGTGTATAATAACATCTCTGAACTGGTCTATTAGAAAATATCTCTATGGGTTCAAGCCTGATCTGCGTTAGATGGAAAGAAAAATCAATTAAAATAACTATAAACACAGATAGGCTACCAATACAATACTACCACAGGCATCAAGTTTGAGATACCAAGAATGTTTGTATGATGAAGGGACTATTTATGGCCACATGGTAGCACCCTGATATCTGGACCAGGAGGCCTTGGTTCAAGTCTCACCTGCACCAGAGTTGTGTCATCACATCCGTGGACAGATTAGTGATAAAATATCAAAGATTTTATGCAAACATCAGAACAACTTTCTTCATTGAGCAAGAATCTTTCAAGCGGAGTCTTGGGGACAAAGATATACAGAAAATCTAAACAAGATAGAAACTACTCTCTAAAAGTTATGGTTGGAGTGGCCTGTTTCTTACCCTGGACTGCTCCTCTGATAAAACGGTTGGTTTATTCTGATTCTGAGACTTTAGTGGTATGTTGGTTGAGTGAGTCATGGCTGTATTTCCTATATGCAAAACAATGAGGGGGGAGTTTCTGCATGATGATTTGTAACAGATGCTGGTAAAAGCCTTGCCTGGTTTTCTAATGGGAAGTCTGTAGGAGAGGTAATAAACCTTGAAGAAAGCTGATGGTTAATGGCTTGAAAAACTGTTAACTTATTACCGCAGTGACGCGGGAAAGTCACAGAGGAAGTTACTAAGGTTCAAAGGGGGCCGAGACAAAAACACCTCTACTTCAGTTGAAGTGTTTGAGGTTGGAATGAGAGCTTGATGATGGGTGAATATTGTCAGAAGTTGCTTTAAGGATTTGTTCCTAAAACGCTGTGCTTGATAACGCCCGCCCACGATGTGTTATTGGCATATAGAACTTTGCGGGTGTATTACTGGAATCTAGTCTGAACTGTGAACTTTACGGATGTAGGAGTGCAAGAATACGAACAAGAAATGAAAACCTGGTCACTCTCCTCATCCCAATATACATTCATTTTCTGGATCTGTTTACCTGACATGGAACGGCGGGTAATATCCCTGACTCTGAGCCAGAAGTTCTAGATTCTAATCCCGCTCTTGATGGCCACCACAGAAAGTGAATTCATAATGGTCAATAGTGTTAGTTGTCAACCACTAAATTTACCCAATATGTCTTGAGCATATTCTTGTCAGCCAGGCCAGATGTGGTATCTCTCAAGCTATAGCTGCTGGTGGCCTGTTGCAGGCAAACTTAGCCATGTAATTGGACCCATAACCATGTACTTTGTCTACCTCAGGAGTGGCTGCAAATTCTTTAAGTTTCCAGATAGACGATTTTATCACCTATGTGTTTTCTTCTCTCTTTTCCTGACTTTGATGAGATGTGATTTGAAAGGGCCTGATGCCCACTCACGCATAGGCAAAGAGGTTTTCCCTTACATACTAAGTTTGAAAGCTAAGGAAGTCTCAGTGGTGCAGCCAATCCAATGCACATTTCATGTAGATCTTCGCAAGTATGGAATTAAAGTAAAATATTGTGGATCCTGGAAATTTGAAACAAACTTAGAGAATGGTGACGAAATTAATCAGATCTACTGAGTTTCACGAGCATTCACTATAATAGTTTTATGTATTTGGTACCACAAAGTAATCATTATGTTAGTGGATCAGTAATTCAAGGGCTGGCCCTTAATCTTGGGTCATGAATTTAAAATTATCTAGGTAGCCTGAGAGTTTGAATTTTTTTTAAACAAATCTGATAAAAAAATAGCAGTTAAGCTGTCATTTACTTCTAGCTCACTAATGTTCTTTAAGAAAAGAAACCTACCATTCTTACCAATATTTGCTTTCTCCTAGGTTCAAATTGCTCTCTGGAACAGCCTAACAAACCGTTCCATTGTATCAAATGGGCAATAAAAACTCAATTTCCCGGTGGCATCTATCAGTGGGCAACACAGTAGCTCAGTGGTTTGCACTGCTGCCTCACAGCACCAGGAACTCACATTCAATTTCACAGGCAACTGTCTGTGTGGAGTTTGCACATTCTCCCCATGTCTGTGTGGGTTTCCACTAGCCATTCTAGTTTCCTCCCACAGTCCAAAGATGTGCAGGTTGGATGGATTGACCATGCTAAATTGCCCACAGTGCCTGGGGATGTGCTGGCTAGGTGGGTTAGCCATGGGAAATATAGTGTTACAGGGATAGGGTAGAGGGGTGAGTATGGTAGGGTGCTCCTAAGAGAGTCAGTATGGACTTGATGGACTGAATGGCCTGTTTCCACCCTGTAGGGATTCTACCATACAGCTGAGGACTGAATTTGGAATAATATGCCCAACAGAAGACTCCAGAAAATAATAAGTTGTGAAACCCATTATTAATTTTGTCCTTTCAAAACCTAAGGATGTTATTGGCATTTGAAAAGTCACTTGAGGCACACCCTTTTCTATCTCATCTAGTTTCTTTACTCCATGCATGTTTCACACCTTTCATCTTTTCAATTTCATTCTCAAGTGTTGACTGTTGACATCTGGATAATCTTAATTCTCATCAGAAAGAAAAAGCTTCCTTTTCTCTGCACATCTTTATAAATCAAACATCATTGTTGCCTTTTTCGATTATAATTGTATAAACTAGGTGCATAAAAATATCTCTGCACTGTCTGCACTGCAGGGTTAAGCAAACAATTATTCATTAGAGTCATCTATTTATACAATATATGATTTTATGTGTACCTCCAGAGAGAAAAGATGTTATCACCTTCCATTGTTATCTGAAATTGATCACACAATCTGATGAGATAAACTGGAACCATTTCTTCTTCTCTATTGCATTTAACAGTTCTATACATTTACAGGCAGCTTTCTTTATAGAATTGGAATGGAAAATGTGACATTTTTATATGGTAACTGCTGGGAAATTCATAACGTATATTCCAGTCTTAAGCCTTTACATGGAGCCACTGAACTAACCATTGACAGTGATTCTATGAGTCACCGATAAAACAAGTCTAAAACATTCCAGTGGTTCTAACACTTTATCCCTGCTAAGTAGGATGAAAATGTGTGGTTGGGGTGGTGGGGGTTGTGCGGGGGAGGAGGAGGCGGCAGTCCTAAGGGAGATGGAGAAATTACACTGATATAGCACCTTTCACTACCTTGGGACAATCTCAGAAGTGCTTGACAGCCAATTGAGCACATTCAAAGTGTTTCAAGGGGTGCTGTAGTTAATTTTCATGCAGGAAGGTTCCACAGACAGAAATAAGATAATGAGCAGACAATAGGCCAGATGTTGCTGAAAAGGCATCTCGAAGAATACATGTTAGTTAGATTTTATGCTGCACCATCTAGCTCAAATAATCTTGCCTTGAAGGTTGCTGGAAGTACAATCCAATAATGTTGATGCAAGAACAACATGGTATCTGAACCTTAGAAACTAGAGAACCTATTGTTATCACCTTGAAATTAAAGGAGCGAGAAATAATCAAAGCAGGATGGAGTTTAAAAGGGAATTAGACTGGGTGTATAGAATGTGAAAGCAGGAACAGAAAGAAAAAAACACAGAAAGTAACATAGCTAGGAAAGAACTAATATAGAAAACAGAAGTAGAAAATAAAACATCTTTTTTAAACATTTATAAAAAATATTTCACTACCTAATGGAATGGAACTCTACACTTTGAATTATGTACTGTCTGAGCCAAAGTTGTTGACTGGCAATCATTAAAGTATGAATATAAATAAAGCACTTGTATTGTATAGGGATTCTTGTGAATTGTCCTGATGAATGCAAAACAAAAACTTCTATAAATTAAGTATTTTTCTGCAATATCAAATTATCACATTGTTAAAATGGGTCCCAAACTACTAACTATGAAGTTAATTTTCTGTGGAATGTTTATTAGGCAATTAATATAAAAATGCAGCATTACTGTGAAATTCATGGGTTTTGTTTTACAAAGTGAATGTGAAACAATGCAACATTTAGTGACTTGTAATTTATGGAGTATCTCCATTAATAAAAAATGTGCATAGTTCATCAGCTGGGATTCATGTGGTAAGCTCAAATCCAATATATTTTTGAAGTTAATAGGTTCAGTGAACTCCAGGTTCATGCAGTCATGACAACATGTGAAGTTGTGATGATAAACAAAATCTGTTTCAAAAAAAGACGGGAAAAATACTTCTTTCCCCTACATACAAGGTGTACATGAAATATATGGATTGAACGAAAGGAAGGATGATAGTATTGATTAAGGATGATATTGCAGCACTAGAGAGAGGGAGAAGTTCCTAGAGCAATGAAGGAAAGGAAATATTTGGTTAGACCTAAGAAATGATAGAGGCACCGATACACTACTGACCATATTCTCTAGTGCACGCCAGCTGATAAGGGTCTAGAAGAATGTAGTTGTAAATGGTACACTATTTTTCAAACAAGGACAAACTTAGCAAATTCAGGCATCCTTGCGTCATTTCAAAGGTGAACAAATTTAAGAAATGATAATCTGCGACAAAATTAATATTATTTGAAAAAAACCAGGAAAACTAGAATTGAATGATTAAGGAAAATTGTGTCCAATTAATTTAACTTTTTAATGAGATTGTTTTTGAGACAATGTAGACAACGTGGTTATGCAAGGACTTCCAAAGGAACTTGAGAAAGTACATTGCTGGTTAGCAGAGGTGAAGACCATGAATGAAAGGGGCTCAAAGTTAGCTAAGAAATAGGAAACCAAGAGTAAATTTTTGAGTTTTGAACAGAATTGGATTTTGTAGTAGACTTCCACAGGGGCCAATATTAGGATAACTACTGTTCTTGAATATATCAATGACATAGTCTTTGGATTCAGAGCACAATTTCAAAATTCACAGATGCCAAAACATTATTTGAGCTGTGAAGACAGTACCAATAGATGACAAGCGGACATAGACAGATTGGAGAAAAGATACACTTGCAGTAGATGAAATTTGGCATAGACAAATGTGAAGTAATATTTTTTGATTGGAAAAATGAGGAGTGCTAACGTAAGATTCAATCCAAAGCGGATGGAGAAGAAGAAGGGTTAGAATTATTTCTGCAAACATTATTGAAGATTCTGGGACAGGTTGAGAAAGTAATAAGGCAGGTAGCATCCTGTATTTTAAAACAAATGGGCAGAACACAAAACCAGTGAGATGTAGAAGACTTTTTTTTCATAATACATATATAATACACAATACATAGTATCACACTACACTGGTTTGGCCTCAAGTGAATATTTTGTCCCCATCTTAGGCATGACACTCAGACAGCTGGGAAGGCATTGTAAAGGGTGCAGAAAAAGTTTACAAGAATGGATCTATCAATGAAGAATTTCAGTTGTGGTGATAGAGAAGCTAGGATTGTTCTCCTCAAACAAGAAGAGGCTGGGAAGAGGTTGGATTAAGATGTCCCAAATTATGTGAGATCCAGACAGAGGAATGTTCCTACATCATTTCCTGGAACATTACTGTTTATTCAGGACCTGAACCCAAAACCTTCAAAGCCAGAGGCAAAGGTGTCAAAACCTCAGTGAATTCAAATGAACCCCATAAAGAAGTGACTTGAGAGCTACATGGAATTTCTCCATGGGAATAGTTGTATCTACCTTTGTGCCCTGTTCTACTTAAATGCATTCATTTGTTTTAACTGAACATAGTCATGATCTAAAGACAGTTGAGCATTTTTTTTCTATCCAACATAAATAACAAAAATAATTGCAAATGACTAAAAATAAAACTTAGAGATATTTATGGTAAATGTACAGTGATCTTCTGTTACTTACAATGCTTTAGGCAAAGGAAACTTAAAACACCTTCATTTGTTTCAATAGGGCAACAAAAAAAATGTATATTGTTGAACTGTAGATGGGTTTGATAGTCTTCCATTACTTGGGGGTAACTTTCAGCGCAGTATGAGTTATGTGTTATTTCTTTTCTATAATTATACTAGAATTGAAACGAAAGGAGATTAAAATAATCAATTATCATGAATTTTCTCTTCTACTGAATCAGACTCACTCTTAAGATGAGTCACTGGTGAACTGCGTTGAGGATGTGAGTCGGCAGCTAGAGAGAGGCGATGCACAAGAGATGCCGAGCAGATAAACCTGGATGTTACTTAGTCACCAAAATAGACCTGTCCAAGTGTAATGACAATTCTGGTGACCTTAATGCAATGGATAGGATGTCAAACACGTGTGACATATTCTACACTGGAAAAAAACGCCCTGTTATAATTGTAGTGACCTCAATATCTTAAAACGACTAAGACTTTAGGACCCTTCACCAGTTCATCTGGACCTTTTCTTTGCCTAGAACTGGTTGAGTGCTTGCAAAGGGAAAAGAAATGCAGGAACAATAACGATAAAATGGGGAGTTAAGCAGATTTTCAAAGGGCTTGCAATAATGTTAAAATGCGGATTACCTGCCCTATATCTCCAACAGTACTTGGGGTTTCTTTCTTGTACCAAATACTTGCCAATTTTATCCATAAATCCAAAATCATTTTGTTTTAATCGGTTAATTAACTGTTTTAACCCCTCACACTTCATTACAGCGTCTCTGTAATGATCAGAACAGCGAACACACTGCCATTTCGGCCGATCCTTCTCCGCTTCAGGTAAAAACAAAACGCTTGAAAAACCGCGTGATTTATATAGATTTCGCTTGATCTCTACAGAAAATAAAGAGAGATTGTAGATCGCCTTTGTTGAAACAGCCTGCGAGGGAATTGCTGGGAGAGCCAACGTTCTTAACATTTCCCAGATGCCCATGTGGCTGGAGAAGGTGGGGAAAATCGCTGAGGTCTCAGTGTTCTTCAAACTCCATCACTCCTAATATCAGCCTTGCTTTCGAACTGACTGTGCAATCGAATTGTCTGCCAATAAGGCGGCTGGGAGTCAAAACATCTCCCTGCCCTGAGAGAAAAAAATAAATAAATCCGAGTTCAGAAATCACTTACCTGTGCAAAACAGAAACCACTTAGATTGAAGTGTTGATTACAAGTTGGGCGCATTTCCAGAAGTTGAGGCGGATTAATGCTTTCCACAATGATCCGCCCTCAGCCTCAGGGGGACACCTCACTCAATAAACTGTTTTCATTACCACCAGATGCATCTCCTTGATAGATAAGTGCGCAAACTTCGGATGCCTTTATAAATGAATTTATTTTTAGTGACATTGTTCTGTGCAATGCCCGGGGTGAGATATGCCGAAGTTCTTCATGTCAGGGAGAGGGACAATCTGCAATAGGCCAAAGAAGCAATTTCAAGTTCAAATCGTTACTGCTGAGGTATACAATGACATTAACCCTCAGGAATAGGAAAGCTGGATAAGGGACATCTCCAATAAAACCGCAAATTACTTACAAATTCATGGTAACCTTAACAATAAAGTGTAAAATTATCACTGAAGTCTAATTCATAGGACCATAAAATACAGCAGCAGAATTAGGCCATTGAGTCCATCGAGTCTGCTACACCACTGGATCATGGCTAATATGTTGTTTCTCAACCTAAATCCAACCCGGTTCTCCTGCCTTCTCCCCATAACAAATGATCCATTATTATATTCCTTGTGACGACATTAAACTATCCGATTGCAATGTGAACAGAGGGTTTATTGGATTCCATTTGGCACAAACACTAACATTTGTGTATTGGGCCAAGTTGGAATAGATGACTTGAAGGTATCCTCCATTTACCCATACAGATCATCCAGGAAGCAAGGAATTCTGCTTCTACACACCGCCAGCTTTCTATGCTGCTTGGGAAATGGTCGGGATCTTTGCCAGTTTCCCACTCCCCCTCCAACCCCCCCGACAATCCCCGCTATGCATACCAACTCACTGGCAAACTTGCCCGGGAAGGGGCGTTGAGAAAGTCAGTTTCATATCAACTCAACACCAGAATGTGGCTCTTTGATAACTGCTCCAATTACCTTCAGGAGATTCTTCTATTGTTCCGGCGTTGCTGTTGTGCTCTGTGCTGGGACCCTTGCTTCCAATTCCCACCTGATGTAAAGGGCGCCTTGTGACATTGCATTCTGAAAAAGACTCGCTGGACTCGAAACTTTCATTGTGTTTTCTCTCTTCACAGACGTGCTGAGTCTCTCCAGCAATTTCTCTTTGTGTTCGCTTCTGTGACCCCGTCCAGCGGGCCTAGCCTTGGAACGACAACACCCAACTCATACGAAGATGTTGTCCCTGGCCGCGAGAGATTTTTTAGGAAAATAGGTAAATGTTACTACACTAAGGTCACAGTCCTGTACATAGCTGATGGCTCACCTTATGGTCTGGATATTGTGGGAGGTGATAGTGGAGGATTTAATTCGGACATTTCATAATTATTGACCTAGATCCTTATCGTTGTCCCCGTGGAAGTCCATTTGAGAAGACAAAAACCATCGGTTAGCAGGAACAGAGGTAACAAGGTGTAGAGCTGGATGAACACAGCAGGCCCAGCAGCATCAGAGGAGCAGGAGAGTTGACATTTCGGGTCTAGACCCTTCAGAAAAACATCTCTTCTCAAAGACATTCTGCTCTTGTTCCACTCAGTAATACTCACCTATATTCTCCTTCTCTAGGAAGTACTGACTCATTATTTTTCAGTTGGGACAGCTTCTCAACATAGCCTTCCCATTCACCAATTTTCATGGGATGAAGGGTCTAGGCCCGAAACGTCTGCTTTCCTGCTCCTAAGATGCTGCTTGGCCTGCTGTATTCATGCAGCTCCACACCTTGTTATCTCGAATTCTCCAGCATCTGCAGTTTCTATTATCTCGGTCACCGGGAACAGAATTATTTTCGGCTACTTCATCTGCAGTCGAAAGAATGCTCAACTTGAAGCCAAAATGGATCCTTTTTGGACGAATAGTTTTAGCCCAACTCAAACAAACGTCCCTCGCTTGTAGCTGGAGCATTTCGCATTAAGCACGCACATCTTAAATTACCAGCAAGAATTCAATCAGCGCTTTGGCGTATAACCTTCAGTGATGACCTGATGCGATGAATCGGCCCACATAAATCCGGTAGATATTAGACTGTAAGGGCAAGGCCTCTCACTTCAACAAACATACTTCTTCCAGACTGGCTTTCGGTTTCCCTTTTATGGTAATATTATCGCACTCGCCTCACACCACTCTACACCTGGTCCTTACAATATCGAAAGTATTTCAGAGATAGTAGGCACTGCCGATGCTGGAGAATCTGAGATGACAAGGTGTAGAGCTGGATGAACACAGCAGGCCAAGCAGCATCAGAGGAACAGGGAGCCTGACGTCCCCTTGATAATCGAGAACAGGTTTATTTGAAATCACAAGCTTCCTTCATCAGGTGAATGGGCAGCCCGTAAAAAGCTCGTGATTTCAAATAAACCCGTTTGGACGATAACCTGCTGTTGTGTGACTTTTGAGCTCTTCCTCTGACACTCCCACTGGCTTGAATACAGCATCCCATCGTGTTGGTCTTGGGTATTTGACCCCTAGGCGCCAACAGCTTGTCTTTACTTAGCCTTTTACTTGGAAAGATGAGGCCTCAGGGGTGTAACTGGCTGAGGGCGTAAATGTCCCGCCAAAGAAAACAATAAGAAATTTTAGGAAGGGGGTCAAAAGCTTCATCAAAAAAGGACCTTAAAACGGGAAGTGGCACGGGCAGGTTTGGGGAGGCATTGCAGAAATTAGGACATGAATGCAAATGGCGGGGCAAGAGGATGGAATCAGAACAACAGGTAGTTCAACTGAACGCCCTAACAATAGGGGAGTACCTGCTTTAGATAAAGCATGCGGTTATGTAGAGTTTTCAAACACAGAAGTGAGAGTCTAAAATTGAAGGCACTTGGGGACGAGGAGATGATCAATCCCCATTTCTAAAGACGGGTCTAGAACCGAAACGTCAGCTTTTGTGCTCCTGAGATGCTGCTGGGCCTGCTGTGTTCATCCAGCCTCGCATTTTATTACCTCTGTTCTACACCTTGTCGTCTTTAATCAGGACCAGTTGTTCCTTTTATTCAGTTCATAGGATGTGGCGACACTTCAGAGGATGATGGTGAGCTGCCTTCTTGAACCGATGCAGTCCAGGTTCTAGAGGTGGATCGATAATACCATTTGGGAGGGAGTTCCAGGATTTTGACCCAGTGACAGTGATATATTTTCAAACCAGGGTGGTGAGTGGCTTGGAGGAGATCTTGCAGGTGGTGGAACTCCCAATTGCCCTTGAACTTCTGTGGGTTTTGAAGACGCTGTACAAACAGGGAACTGCAGATGATGGAGAATCCAAGGTAACAAAGTATGAAGCTGGATGAACACAGCAGGCCAAGCAGCATAAAACGTCGGCTTTTGTGCTCCTGAGATGCTGCTTGGCCTGCTGTGTTCATCCAGCTTCACACTTTGTTATCGCTGAATTCCAAGTTGATGCAGGGTGTGATAGGCTCCGCGACGCTATGGGCCCAATGGCCTCCTTGTCTATCACGAGGGACTCTGGGAGATCAGAGTTTTAATGAGTTTAAGTACATCGGGAGAGTGGTGGGGAACGAGAAACCCTGACAAGAAGTTCAGCCTGTGGTTTCAGCGCAAGACATAGTGAACATACGGATAGAATGGAAGGGAGGTGGTGGCGAGACTTATTTTTGTGACAGATTTTGCGCTAGAGACTCAACTCAGGATTGGGGTGGGCCGGGCAACTGGGGTTTTTTGAAATCGATGGTCAAAATTTTGCTCTTACTCCTTATAGCAAAGCTCGCAGGTATGTTGTAAAATCACAATGTCGATTCTTCCCAGTTTTACTAAGTTCTCTCTATCTTGCCACTGTCTCCGTGGGGCCCACTGC
Organism: Stegostoma tigrinum; assembly: GCF_030684315.1. Classification (NCBI taxonomy): domain Eukaryota; kingdom Metazoa; phylum Chordata; class Chondrichthyes; order Orectolobiformes; family Stegostomatidae; genus Stegostoma; species Stegostoma tigrinum. The sequence continues at coordinate 55,438,061 of NC_081369.1, forward strand.
CCCGGTTCTTACTCAGGCTTTGTTCCCTCTGGTCGCTAACATAGGCTAATATCGCCGGTTGCAGGTGGTGGTCTTGGTGGAAAGTCTACTCTTCATCCAATCAACACCCCTGGCCGTCTTCCTCCCATCCTGGCTCTGTCTGCACTTGCTTAAATAAACAAGCCCCGTTCTGCATTTTAATGTATGGCATTTAACGCTGCTCTCCTGTCCCGTCACTGCTCGGACCTGCTGATCGTTTTCTAATGTCTTCTGCTTTGATTCTAAATCCTAATGTACAAAGCGTGGCCAAATCTGTCCAATTATAGGATGGTTCAAATTGTGCCAATAAGCTTGCTAACGTGACAGTCGCTTTAATAATAAGGGATAACAGTGTTATTGGAACGTGTGTAGTTATCTCACAGATTGTGGTGTATCTTCCTGTTCCCTAATGGCTATCATTCCACAATTCGTTCTAAGTTCTTGATTGTAAGTCATGTGCAGGACAGAACGTGATTGAAAGAAATTAGGATTAATTGTTTCTAGCAAACGGACCCACAACAATGATAAAGCAGTAATGGAACCGACCGTGTGCTGTCTCGCCAGCTGGACTGTAGACTGAATGATTGAAGGACGACACGGAAGACTATGACTCTCAATCAATGGTCCAGTCGGTCTGGCAGCCATGGTGTTCGGCGCTAAGCAAAGGAGCTCAGCTGTCAGTTTAATAACACTGAAATAGATGAGGGTAGAGAGACCCAGGGAACTGGTGTTCAAATATTCCAGATGGGGGAGGGCGGGGGAGGGGTGGTTATTAAAATCGACGGTACGAAAGATAAATGAGACGCAGAGGTTACAGAATGGATTAGGGGATTACCTGATAAATCAAATTTATTGTATCCATACATGGACTCTGGTACTGATCACCACTCCAAGGCCTGATTACTGTAACTGGTGTTCTTATTCGGCCAAAGATCGCATCGCACCGCGTTATTGACCAACTGGTTTGTTTGAAGACACAAGCTTTCGGAGTCCTGTCCCTTCTTCAGGTATCAGAAGGAGCAAGACTTCTAAAGCTTGCGTCTTCGAATAAGCCTGCTGGACGGTAACCAGGTGCCGAATGAGTTTTGACCTTCTCTAACAGCGGCACCTCCACACCATGGTCCTCTTACAGGCTGCGAATGTTATCCGGCACTAATTCAGTGTGGGAAATATTGACATTTCGCCTTGACGTGAAACCAACTTGAAGTTTGAATTCCGTACATTGTGGCGGTACAGACTCGATGGGCCGTCAGGCATCTTCTATACCGTGTGGCTCTATGATTCCAAATAATACGCGGTGCAGACGTTCTGAAGTAAACTGTAGTAATAATTAAACGTCTTGCGAGCAATATTTGTTACAAAGCAAGACGTCAGAAGCGTCAAAACTCTAAATCAAGAAATGGTAGCTGTTACCAACGTGTGCTGCTAACTGGCGGACCCCATCTATAGAGCGGTTTCGCTTTCATTGGTCTGGCAGGACGTTGTGACGCCAAGATTATATCCTTCACCCAATCGTCAGAAAGGGTTTAATTCTGGGCTCAGTTTAGCCTCCTCGAATGCAGTGGTAATGTCTCCACCTCTGAGCCAGAAGGCCCAGATTGAGGACCCACCGTTTCCAGAGGCGTGTAATGGCATCTCTGAGCAGCTTCCGTAAAACAGAATATTAATTGCTCAAGAACTCAGTACTGAACCTTTCAAAAACGGCATTCAGTCCAGGGACTGGCTACCTGACGTAATTATTGCGAGATGGGAACTGTCCTATGAATCGCATCGATGAAACCGAAAGACACTCGTTTTCAGTGAAATTCACTCCCATAAAGATACAAACTGACATTAAATATGATCAGACTAAAAATTCTCATTGCACAATCTTCCAGTTGTCCTTCTGGCAATAACGGAAGCAACAAAAACGGCCGTGCTGGAGACTTAAATTATAAAAATACATCGAAAGTGCTGGAGGTATTCAGCAAACCTGTCAACATCGATGGAGAGAGAAAGGGTGAAATCTCCGAAGAGTCACACTGGACTCGAAATCTCAACTCTCTTCACCACAGATGCTGCCAGACCTAAGATAACAAAGTGTGAAGCTGGATGAACACAGCAGGCCCAGCAGCATCTCAGGAGCACAAAAGCTGAAGTTTCGGGTCTAGACTCTTCATCGGACAGGGGGATGGGGAGAGGGAACTGGAATAAATAGGGAGAGAGGGGGAGGCGGACCGAAGATGGAGAGAAAAGAAGATAGGTGGAGAGAGTATAGGTGGGGAGGTAGGGAGGGGATAGGTCAGTCCAGGGAAGACGGACAGGTCAAGGAGGTGGGATGAGGTTAGTAGGTAGGAGATGGGGGTGCGGCTTGGGATGGGAGGAAGGGATGGGTGAGAGGAAGAACAGGTTAGGGAGGCAGAGACAGGTTGGACTGGTTTTGGGATGCAGTGGGGGGAGGGGACGAGCTGGGCTCATTATGTGATGCAGTGCAGGGAGGGGACAAACTGGGCTGGTTTAGGGATGCAGTGGGGGAAGGGGAGATTTTGAAGCTGGTGAAGTCCACATTGATACCACTGAGCTGCAGGGTTCCCAAGCGGAATATGAGTTGCTGTTCCTGCAACCTTTGGGTGGCATCATTATGGCACTGCAGGAGGCCCATGATGGACATGTCATCTGAAGAATGGGAGGGGGAGTGGAAATGGTTTGCGACTGGGAGGTGCAGTTGTTTATTGTGAACCGAGCGGAGGTGTTCTGCAAAGCAGTCCCCAAGACTCCACTTGGTTTCCCCAATATAGAGGAAGCCACACCGGGTACAATGGATACAATATACCACATTGGCAGACGTGCAGGTGAACCTCTGCTTAATATGGAAAGTCATCTTGGGGCCTGGGATGGGGGTGAGGGAGGAGGTGTAGGGGCAAGTGTAGCACTTCCTGCGGTTGCAGAGGAAGGTGCCGGGTGTAGCGAGGTTGGAGGGGATTGTGGAGCGAACAAGGGAGTCACGGAGAGAGTGGTCTCTCCGGAAGGCAGACAAGGGTGGGGATGGAAAAATGTCATGGGTGGTGGGGTCGGATTGTAGATGGCGGAAGTGTCGGAGGATGATGCGTTGTATCCGGAGGTTGGTAGGGTGGTGTGTGAGAACGAGGGGGATCCTCTTAGGGCGGTTGTGGTGGGGGCGGGGTGTGAGGGATGTGTTGCAGGAAATGCAGGAGACGCGGTCAAGGGCGTTCTCGATCACTGTGGGGGGAAAGTTGCGGTCCTTGAACATCTGCAATGTGCGGGAGTGGAATGTCTTATCGTGGGAGCAGATGCGCGGAGCCGGAGGAATTGGGAATAGGGAATGGAATTTTTGCAGGAAAGTTGGTGGGAGGAGATGTATTCTAGGTAGCTGTGGGAGTCGGTGGGCTTGAAATGGACATCAGTTTCTAGCTGGTTGCCTGAGATGGAGACTGAGAGGTCCAGGAGGGTGAGGGATGTGTTGGAGATGGCCCAGGTGAATTTGAGGTTGGTATGGAAGGTGTTGGTGAAGTGGATGAACTGTTCGAGCTCCTCTGGGGAGCAAGAGGCGGCGCCCATACAGTCATCAATGTACCGGAGGAAGAGGTGGGGTTTGGGGCCTGTGTAGGTGCGGAAGAGGGACTGTTCCACGTAACCTACAAAGAGGCAGGCATAGCTGGGGCCCATGCGGGTGCCCATGGCCACTCCCTTTGTCTGTAGGAAGTGGGAGGAATCGAAAGAAAAGTTGTTGAGGGTGAGGACGAGTTCGGCTAGGCGGATGAGGATGTCTGTGGAGAGGGACTGGTTGGGCCTGTGGGACAGGAAGAAGTGGAGGGCCTTGAGGCCATCTGAATGAGGAATAGAGGTGTATAGGGACTGGACGTCCATGGTGAAAATGAGGTTTTGGGGGCCAGGGAATTGGAAGTTCTGGAGGAGATAGCGGGCGTGGGTGGTGTCACGGACGTAGGTAGGGAGTTCCTGGACCAAAGGGGAAAAAATGGAGTCCAGATAGGTGGAGATGAGTTCGGTGGGGCAGGAACAGGCTGAGACAATGGGTGGGCCAGGGCAGGCAGGTTTGTGGAAACCTCTCACCCATCCCTTCCTCCCACCTCAAGCCGCACCTCCATTTCCTACCTACTAACCTCATCCCAGCTACTTGACCTGTCCGTCTTCCCTGGACTGACCTATCCCCTCCCTACCTCCCCACCTATACTCTCCTCTCCACCTATCTTCTTTTCTCTCCATTTTCGGTCCGCCTCCCCCTTTCTCCCTATTTGTTCCAGTTCCCTCTCCGCATCCCCCTCTCTGATGAAGGGTCTAGGCCCGAAACGTCAGCTTTTGCGCTCCTGAGATGCTGCTTGGCCTGCTGTGTTCATCCAGCTTCACACTTTATTATCTTGGATTCTCCAGCATCTGCAGTTCCCATTATCTCTGCTGCCAGACCTGCTAAGTTTCTCCAGCATTTTCGGAGTATGTGCTCTTGCAGTACTGAGCAGCTTTTGGATTCAGTATCGTGTTAACCAGAAGGGCAATTCTGACGAAGAGTCATACCGGACTTGCAACTTTTACTTTTTTTCTCTCTCTCTCCGCAGTTCTATCAGAATGCATTCTTAGTGTAATGGGACTTTGATGAAACTGCCCCTTCGGCGATTCCACAAAATACCTCGACTCGAAGTGACGCGACGTGTTTACGCTCCACGCTCTATCTATGCCAAAGGATCGGAACGTTAACGGTTCGACCAAGGTATTGCATTCTCTGCTAAAGATGAACAACAGCGTCGCTGTGAATCATAGCTCAATGAGTTATAGATAACCTCATCACATGTTTCTATTGTCAAGCACTTGGCAAGTCTTTTTAAAAATGGGCTCGGGGACTTGACATTGCATCTCATGCTCAATGTTCTATTGACAACATCTCCTGCCTTCAGTTTCGCCAGATTAAGTCTGATTTTGGTCTGGTCATCAACAGAAAGCAAATTCTGCTGTGCCAATAACCGAAAATCTCACCTGAGCCAAACAGCTAACATAGCGCACGTTCGAAGTGTTACTCAATGATTTCGCTCCCACACAGCCCAGGAGAGGCACTTCAGCCCATTGAGTCTGCATGGACAAAACTATACATTTAGTCCCAACACTTCCCAGTAATTGCGGCACTTCAACTGCCAAACAGCAAAATTAAAATGAAAACGACATTAACCCTCGGTCCCCCGCTATCATGTCAAGCCACAACGCTCCCATCGCCCACTGCTCCCGATATGAGTTGGACACACAGCGCACAGACATCGTTCGTAGAGAGATAATTGCATTGCTCTCCCAACTTTTGAAAGCGGGAGAGACAAGAGGCTCATATTTGTATGGGAAATGCTAGCGGAACAGTTAAAGCATCAGGGAGAAAAAAAAATTGTTGACCGTCAGATACTGATGACCCGTCTTGAGCTTCAAATCATTTCCTTTTAAGGTCGGATTTAGCAAATTGGTTGGAATCATATCAAGGAGGGAAGACCACCCGTCAGTAACACACATTCTCCCAAACGAGACATGAAAACTGGTGAGTTACACTGGATAACACTGGGAAGCTCTAACTCGCCCTCAATGGCCGCAGGACGGCTACGTTTAGATCCGATTAAGAATTTTGACCTTGTTGGTTAATTTAACCTGCTGTTTACACCAAATTAGTATCGCATTGAGAGCATGTTGCAAATGATCGATGTTACCGCACTGATATTGCATGCAAAAGTATTTATCCTGATTATTGCTTTCCTTTAAGAGCAAGTCCCAAAAATACTTCTGAAGCAAAAAAAATCAGTTCTAGAGAAAGGTCACTGGATCCGAAACGTTAACTCTGATATCCTGACGAAGAGTCATGTAGACTTGAACCGTTAGCTTGCTTTCTCTCCACGGATGCTCCCTGACCGACTGTGACTTCCAGCGTCTTTTGTTTTCAATACAGATTCCAGCATCTGCAGTAATTTGTTCCTACTCTGATTTCTCTCCACAGATGCTGCCAGACCTGCTGGGTTTTTCTAACAACTTCTGTTATTTGTTCCCAAAAATATTTGTCTGTCTTTTGAAGAGCATCCCATTCAGAGACCTTACATAGCATTTTTTAAATTTGGCCTGTTTACCAGGTAGCCTGCGCTGTTCTGCCGCATTGACGGATAGAAGAGTTGCCTTTGGCGAGATTATCGTTTCATCATGGTCTTTCGTAACGATCAGACAAGATTGGGTTAAACGAGTAATTTAGTTTTCTATCTTATATTGTCCATAATAATTGGCAAACGTTTGGGTTTGGCTCACAATATTTGCCTTATATTTTATTTAGAAACCAATGTGATGGGTTTGTGAGTAATTTTCGAGCATAAGCGGAGGCTCAAGGAGTGTGGTATGGACGTGGGATGTGGGGGAGGGGTGAGTGGTTTAGGGCTGGTCGGGGGGGGGGGGTGTCGGTGGTGGTAATGGGTGGAGGTGGAGAAAGAGGTGGAGTGAATTCCACTGTTAGCTCTGACCGAACTGCCAGCCCTGACTGAATTGGTATCTAGAGGTTGTGGGTTGACATTCCAATCCAGATATCGAATAGAATCCAGGCTGAGCCTGTCCGGTGCAGAACCGAAGGCAAGCCATTCTGTCAGAGTGGCATTTCCCACCCTCCACCCCTTAGCCACTTCCATCGCCCGCCCGATTTCCATAAATCATTACTGCATCGAGATAGCTGCTTTGTGCTTTGGGATCTTGCTGTGCGCCCCTCGGCTGCAGCGAGCATTTCAGAGGCTGTGAAGCTCTTTGGCCCCCGACAGAAACGCACAGGCACACACATAGAAACACGCCTCACACATACATATACACACAAGCACACAGATCACACGCATGCACAGATACAAAGACAAACATACAGTCATGCACTTGCACAAACACAGACACACATCACACACATACACGGGCATACACAGACACACATCACACACATACACGGGCATACACAGACACATCGCACATGCATGAACATTAACACAGAGACACAATCAGGCACATACGCAAGCATATACATTCCACAAACACACATCCACACACACACACATACAAGCACACACACAACTATCTGTTTTCCCTCTGTAAAGTTAAAAGTTGAAGCGAATTAATTCACTGCAGCTTTCATGGTTTAAAAATCCTCCTAACTATCCTGAATTTTCCGGGCCGATATAAGCGGGGGAAGCGAAGTAAGATAAATCGGTTGAAAGAAACAGGAAACTTTTTTTACTCATTTCATGCCAGTCACGATAAAAGACCGCTCAGCGCACGATAATCAGCTGCACTCCCACATACGCAGCTCTGAAGAAAGCTCTTTAATTCCAACCATTCTAACTCTAGAAATCTCAGATAAGTTTCATTGTCTCCACGATTCTGAGTAATACCATTTCCTTAGTCACAATTGCTTGGTTCCGTCCCCACCTACCTCGCCCTGCCCAGGGATACATTGGAAATTGTACGATTTTTGTTGTTACATCCTCAAGGAGAGAGGTGTTGACTGTGTTCACGGCCAACTGTGCGCAATTAACGGAACTTTCCGTACTCGATGAGGAGCACCCGGGCAGTGATGGTAAAAGCTGAGTGCTTTCATCTGACAAACCGGCAAGGAACGTTTCTGGTGATTTTTACAGAAAGAAAACACACTTTATCGTCAAAATGCACCTGCATTTTGATGGGAAAGTAAAGCCTACTCAGGGATATTGTCAGGAAATTGAAGCCATGGGTTGGGGGGGGGGGGGTGGTGGCTTTGGGGAGGGCTGGGAGCTGAATAGGTTGCGGCTGTTTCCCTGGAGCGTATGAGGCTGAGGGGTGACCTTAGGCTTATAAAATTATGAGGTGCATGGATAGGGCAAACAGACAAGATCTTTTCACCCGAGCGAGGGAGTCCAAAACTAAAGGGCATTGTTTTAAGGTGAGAGGGGAAAGATTTAAATAGGAACTAAGAGGCAACTTCTTTTCATGCAGAGGCTGTTGAGTGGATGGAATGAGCTGCCAGAGGAAGTGATGGCGCTGGGTACAATTACATCATTTAAAAAAAGGCGTGTGGATGGGTACATGAATAGGAAGGGTCTAGAGAGGTGTGGGCCAAATGCTGGCAAATGGGATGAGATTTATAGAGGATATCTGGTCGGCATGGGCGAGTTGGATCGATGGGTCTGTTACCATGCTGGATTGCACAACGACCCTATTTTGGACTCTATTTAGTTCAACGCGTTCAAAAGCAGAGTTTATTTCAACCGTTTTGCTAACTATTCTCTCTAGCCCCGTTGACCATCGTCTGGCCAGTTGTACGATCGACCATCCTGAATGTAGCAGTACTGACACAACTTCGAGGAAGCTTGGTCATAGATAATAGCATTATATAAGCCAGTATATGACTTGGAACAAATATCAATCTAATATTGTCTTTCCGATACCGACATGCATGCACAAAAGTAGAAAGAAACACAGAGGCAATTAAAACACACAAAAACAGACACGAATACACAAAGCAGGCACAAAAGGGTACGCGCATACAGGAACACACAGATAGACACACAAGAACACACACATGCAAGAATGCAAACACAAAAACAAGGACACATATACAAGGATACAAACACGCAAGAACATACACAGACGCGCACAAACACACACACAAGAACGCAATCACAAGCGCAAGAACACATATACGGACACATACAGATACAGGCATCTAGACCAGGACTAAAGGTACTCAAAAACATATAACAGATAGACACACATGCAAGCGCAAAAACACCAACCGAAACAGACACAATACAAAGATAAAGACACAAATATAAACTAACAGACACAGACACACAGGTGCAAAAAGTCACCGGCACACTTACACACACACACACACACATCCGTACTTAATGTCACACCGCGATCCCTCGAAACGGTGGCTCTCTTCAGTTTAATTTTTCGTAAGCTTTAAGCTGTCAAATAACTCGAGCGAACTTTGATTTTTTCAAAACGAAAAAGTACAAAATCATATTTATTTGTTTTGAGGCTACCATAAATGCTCTAAATATTCAGATTCGGGTTACTGATCCATCGCAGTGACAGATGAAGTGTATCCTAATGGCGCTGCTCTGTTGTCACACAATGTTAACATGCCCTGACCCATGAGAAAGTTAGAGAATGCGAAATAGAATGTCAAACAAGTCTGTTTTTCAGGTTTATAATTCTATTCACCTACACTCTATCTTAAATGTACCTTCTCAAGTCTCCGCCGCGAAGTATCTACACAACTGGATTGAAAATGCTCACGAATGGACCTTAGTTGTGTTTCGACTCATCTATTTGTAAGTGATTTATTTTCTATCTCGCACACATACAATCTCCAAACATAATTGAAATAAAACAAAGAACTGCGAATGCTGGAAATTTGAAAACAACCGCTAAAGAAACGCAGCAGGTCCGACAACATCTGTAGAGAGAGGAAAGAAAAACAGGATCAACGTTTCGAGTCCAGTAACCCTACTTCAGAACTGGACTTGAAATGTTAACTCTGCTTTTTCTTTACAGGTGCTGCCAAGTCTACTGAGTTTCTACAGTGATTTCTGTTCCTGATGCCTAAGTATGATTCTTTTGTGTTAACCTGCCTGACCATCTCTCCCAATGCTACTCCATTGGTTGCTTGATAATGCCGAAGTGAGGCTACAGGACTATATTAGTCCGTGTACCATTTGAATTTTAATTAGCTTTTTTGGGTGCGGTATTTAACTGTGACCTTCAGATGCCTTATTTCCTAATCTGTCCAACCAGTCACGTGTGCTTGTTGTACAGTAAAAGTACAAAATGCTGCTTCATTCTTTTAGTTACTTGCCCAACACTTGGTCAAGCACCAACTGTATGTGACAAACATGCCGGAAATTTTGGCCATTCCACAACATTACTGCACGCCGTCCAGCTGAGCGGGCCAGCGAGAGTCACGACTTCATGACTTCAGACTTAGAATAAGCAGCAGAGGCTAATTCAGCTGAAGTACGAGAATACTCAGCCCATCGTGCCCGTGACGGCCCTTTGTGAGAGCAGTTCGTTTGGTTCCAATCCCCATAGTCCCGTAAATGTTTCCCATTCGGAGATAACAAGGTGTAGATCTGGATGAACACAGCAGGCCAACCAGCATCGGAGGAGCAGGAAGGCTGACGTTTCGGGCCTAGACCCTTGTCGTGGCGCAGTGGTAGTGACCTTACCTGGGAGAGAGGAGGCCCAGGTTCAGATCCTGTCTACTCCATAGGCACGTGATACCATATTGCAGTAGGTTGGTTTTTGGATGATTATATGTAGGTGGCGCTTATTGTGGTGTAATGGTAGTGTCCGTGCCTACGAACCAGGAGGTCCGGGATTATGTCCCACCCACTCCAGAAGTTTGCTATTAACATCTCAATAACTTGATTAGATACATTGACATACAGGTGCCTTTTGAAAAGCCCTCGATGAATTTGTTTTCGCCAACATTCCTGGCGAAGCGTTTCAGATCAGAGTTAACTCAGTTTGGAGCTGAATGAACACTGCAGGCCATGCAGCATCAGAGGAGCAGGAAAGTTGACGTTTCGGGACGGGACCCTTTTTCAGAAATCAGAGTTCCTGAGAGAGAATGGGCAGGTTTGACCGGAAATGCATACTATCTGCTACCTAATAGCAGGCAGATCTATTTCCAAGTTTCACTGATTCTGTGCGCTGCAAAACAACACGCTGAAGCTATTTGGTTTAGAGACGGGTGGCTTATCCTGTAGGGTCCTATTGGATTGGAAATGATAACTAATGCTTCTCTCCCCGGCGATGCTGCCAGACCCTGCTGCTGCCTTCCTCTACACTTCCCAGTGTCTTTTTTCATTTGTTTATTTCAGATTTACAGCATTCGCTCTAGCTTTAATCCTGCTTTCTCAATCCCTTTCCTCAGTGCCAGCTCGCGGGGTGCCGGGTGGAGGGTGGGGAGGTGAGGTGTTGGAGGGGTGGGGTTGGTGTTGGTCGTGTGGTGGGAAGTGTGGGGAATTCTGAATTCGTCCTGAAAAGATAGGGTCCAAACGAGCTGGCTAAAATAAGTACATTGGGCGTGAGGGTGCTGGAGGTTGGGATGATGTGGAGGGGATTGGAGGTGGAAACCCTGTCTAAGCCCCAGAGTTTCATAAGCTTCCCTGCCGACTCCTTGTATGACTTAGCTCCTGACTGCAATACTGAAATGAAGTCCTTAACTCAAACGTGTGGGGGCATCCAGGGGGGTCGTGAAAGGAGCTATATGCGTGTCAGTTCTCTCTTCAGGTTAGGGGTCCGACCCAACAACAACAAAAATTGCAGGCTGTCTTTTGTCACACAAATGTGGTTCTTTTATTAGTTGGAATCCGGCTTGTGGCTCCCTGTGTAGTTGGAATGCAACTGACAGTCTGGTCAATTGTTTTTAACCGACGTGCAAAAGGTCTTCCAACCACAATCCCACCCCTACCACCCCCTCTTCACTCTGAAACCCCGTCCCCCCAAACCTTCCACCTCACCCCATCACCCTCACCTTGCGGGACGTACAAAGGCCCCGCCGATTTATCCGCAAGTTTCAATCTGACTGAAGCTGCAAGTGAGGGTGCAGCAGTGTTTCCACTCTGGCGGCACCTGTCACCTCCGTTTGTTCTGGTAAGCCGGGGTGATGCGACAGTTCTCGGATTTGTTGACCGACCCGGCTCCCCCTCCCTTCTCCCAGTTTCTGATCTCAGAGGCTCGAAACCCACGCTGTGTGTCGCCTGTTGCGGCCGCCGCTGTGGGTGGGGTGACATTTGAAAGCATGTAGTTCGATCGCATTGTTCTCGTCACACTGCAGAACAATCTCCTTTGTGCCAGAACGAACCCGTTGATTTTTAAATTGTTATTGTGTGTTGCCCTTCATTGATGCCTTGGCGGTTACTCAGTTTTTTTTAACTCTCTGGTTTTGTTGCTTTCCAGTCAAATGTTCTAACTGGGGATTTGACACGTACTCTGTTGCAGTAGGGTTTACACTTCAAGGCACAGAAAGGAGACAGAGACAGAAAGAAAAACAGCGGTCAACTGTTTTGTTTCTCTTCTGAAATCGTCCTCCACAAGAGGGGAAGTTGGGGATGGGACCCAACATTTCCGAAAATTAAGCTTCTAACGTGTGGGGACCCAGATTTATTCAAATATCCAATGGAAAGCTGTAGACTAACTAGAATATCACCTCCTGGTGACTAGTAATTGTAGGCACATACTTCCCCACTTTTTACTCACAACTGCCTGGAAATTGTGCGTATGAAATGTCGGTGGTGGGTGTGGGGGGTCGGGCTTGTGGTGTTGTGAGAAGTAAGCAAAAGCAAAAAATACAAGTGTAAAAGAAGAAAGGGACAGAGAAATCAATAAAATCAAACGAAAGGTGCCACGATTGTAGAGTTAAATGTAGGCATCTTAGATTAGAGTCACAGAGATGTACAGCACAGAAACAGACCCTTCGGTCCAACTCGTGTATGCCGACTAAATATCTTATACAAATCTAGTCCCATTTGCCAGCATTTCCCTCTAAACCCTTCCGATTCATGTACCCATCCAGATGCCTTATCAATGTTGTAATTGTAGCAGCCTCCACCACTTCCTCTGGCAGCTCATTCCATACACACACCACCCTCTGCGTGAAAAAAAGCTCCTTAGGTCCCTTTTCAATCTTCCTCCTCTCACATTAAGCTTATGGCCTCTAGTTGTACTCCCCCAACATGGGGGAAAGACCTTGGCTATTTACCCTATCCATGTCCCTCTTGATTTTGTAAACTTCTATAATGTCACTCTCCTGCCTCCGATACTCCAGATTAGAACATGCCATTCGTTCTGGAGTCCAGTAAGTGTGGAGTTCTCACTAATTACATTGACCTTTCAGAGCACATTTTTAGTACTTCAATGCCAGTGTTAATGTCCAGCCTTATCTGTACTTGGGAAGATGGTTGGGAGTCACCGACTTGGCTAATTGTAAACTATCTGGCGCAATTTAATGATGAAAGTCCAATAGTTTTAATTTGGCCCAACAACAATGACACTGTTACCAATTTGGGATGGTGTGTGCGTGCGAATCTTAATTTACTCGTTAGTTCTTACTGTGTTGTATTTCCGGCCCGTGAATGCAGTTCAGGTAGTCATTCGACCCATCAGGACTGCTCTTTCTGCGATAGGGAGCAATCAAACTGCAGTAAATCGAGGTAGTATGGACCATTCACAACTTTGAGGGATACGTTTGCCGAAGTGAGAGACGGACACAAGCAGACTGCACCAAAATCACAATGGAACTGATGCTAAGCAATTGTCATTGACATGAGAGATAATGGGAACTGCAGATGCTGGAGATTCCAAGATAATAAAATGTGAGGCTGGATGAACACAGCAGGCCAAGCAACTCCTGAGATGCTGCTTGGCCTGCTGTGTTCATCCAGCCTCACATTTTATTGTCATTGACATGTCGACCGTAGTCTTTGAGCACATAAAGTTGACTCTGATTGCCTCTATATCTCTCGTTCCAGTGCCGAATCTTTTAGAAACACCAGGAACAACTTTTAAAACAATGAGAATTGTGTACCCTGCACTTGGATGCAACTCGGGCAGATTGTTTGGACCGTTTTGCTTCCTAGAGAGACTGAGATTTGGTTAACCTTTTCCCGCCTTTATTCATTCGAAAGATGAGGGTGACGCGGATCAGACAGCATTTATTGCCCATCTCTAATTGAAGTGGGTCTGGAGTCACATATAGGCAATTTCCTTCCTCCTTAGTGAGCTGGATGGGTTTTCCCTCGACAATCGGTCATCATCAGATTCTTAATTCCAAATATTTTGTTGAATTTTATTCCACCATGGTGGGTTTGATCCCGGGTCTGCAGAACGTTGTCTGGGTCTCTGGATTAACAGTGCAGCGATAATATAATTAGGCGATTGACTCCTCTACAACTAAGGGTAGGAGAGTGTAGGAACCGTTAGATAGAATTCTTACAATGCGGAATCAGGCCATTCGGCCCACCAAGTCCACACCGCCCCTCCGCAGAGCATCCCAGCCAGACCCATTCCCATACCCTTCCCCAGTAACAAGGTATTTCCCATGCCTAATTCACCTAATTTGCACACCCCTGGACCCTGCAGACAATTTGGCATGGCCAATCCACCTAGCCCGCACATATTTGCGACTGTGGGAGCAAACCGGAGCACCCGGAGGAAACCCACGCAGACACGGGGAGAAGTGCAAACTCCACACGGACAGTCGCCCGACCGTGGAATCGAACCCGGGCAGCAGTGTTATCTGCTGAGCCACAATACAACCCATAGGATCGATGTACGGTCACCTGTAAGGATGTGAGGGTTTATCTGCAAAAGACTGAGTGGGCCATTTATGTAATTTCGATAGGAGGCCAAATAATGTTAGAATTAATCTCAAACACGTTTAGAACTTAGGGAGGAAAAAAATCACTTGGTACGACGAAAGGTTCCCTCCGTTTTCTTTCATCCCTACGTTCTTACTTCGAAGTCACTTGAGGACTTTAGCTTGACTTCCTCATATCTCATTGTTCAGCATCCTCTCGTTCATTAAATGGACCATTAACACCTGAACTTCCCACCCTTGTGTTTTATTTGGGGTGCTCCAGGGGGATAGACTCCTGTCTTTGTAAAGAAAGGCCAAATGCAGGACTTTGTACACCAAACATCCCCAATTGCAGTTTGCATCGCTCTGCAATGAAATTAATCCTTTGCAACTATCACAGAAATTGACGTGTGATCCTGTGGTCTTTAACTTTTGAGGCAGAAAATGAAGTTAAAACACGATCAGCCAAATAAGCCAGTTTAAAGAAACGAATACAGGTCCAACTCCACACTCCGGAACTCCAGGAGGTAACAGACCCCTGCTTAAAATGTACATATTTTAAAGAATGATTTGGATCAACGGGCTGGCCGTTAAATGCAACTTCTGTTAACTTTGTTGAAGTGTTGGCGATCTGTTACCATTCACCAGCGGTTCTAATTGAATGTTTAGCGAAACAAATACCCGAGAAGATTGACCGAATGCTATAATTTCACGGTAAGGTAAATGGTGATAAATTTCACCAGCACTGCCACCGGAGGTGAGCCCAGTGGAGGGAGAAAGGCATCCCACCTACCAGACTCCTTGAGTTCCAGAATAATCTGTTGCTCGTCGTCATTTAAGCACACACAAATTGTTTTCCTACTCCTGCTTTCTTTAAAAAAGGAATAAACATTTAATGTTTTGATTTCGGAAGGGTGTCACCCATAGTGACAAGAGTCATGGTACCTATCTTGTTTTCGGCAATGAACAAACAGATTCGCATTTATGTAGAGCTTTTCCTACACTCAGGATGCCCCAAGTCTGTCCCCCTACCCGACTTCACCCATGGAGTGTGGGGATCGCTGGCGAGGGCAATGTTTATTGCCCATTCCCAGTTGCCCTTGAGA
Source organism: Stegostoma tigrinum (assembly GCF_030684315.1). Classification (NCBI taxonomy): domain Eukaryota; kingdom Metazoa; phylum Chordata; class Chondrichthyes; order Orectolobiformes; family Stegostomatidae; genus Stegostoma; species Stegostoma tigrinum. The sequence continues at coordinate 55,453,529 of NC_081369.1, forward strand.
AGGTGTTTGGTGAGCTGCCTTCTTGAACTGCTGCAGGTAGACACAGAAATGAAACGCGGTAGAACCTGGTGATCAGATGAGGACAATTTCCACATTGTCTTTGTGAGGTGTCAAACACATTGAGCTTTCCAGCCTGGTGCATTTTCACGTCACTTATCATTGAGTCAAGGTGTTCACTCACTGACCGGATGTAACTTTTTTTTAAAGGGGTTGTTCTTGGTGAAGCGGTGCCTACGAGATGTGACTAAATATTATGAAACACAACCGAACACAATCGATGGATGTAAGAATAGCAATTACTGATGACCGTATGCTTCGCCTGGGCTGATGTACATCAGGAATTAGGTTACTTCGCGTTAACCTTGAAAAGGTTCCACTCAGCAATAAGGAAAGTTCATTCTGTACCGAGCCTGCATTGTGAACTTTTGGCTTATAAACACCCCCTCCACAGATTATTGCTCACTTGATGACTCGCAGCCTTGTGTTTTCAATGAGTAATTGTAAAGTGAGTGCCTTTAACTTGGAGGCAGACCATGTAGCCGGGCATACGCACCGTTTTCGAAGCACAAAGGGTAGAGCTGAATCAGGTTGACAGTCCTAGGCGGCAGGAAATGTGACCGGCTGAGGCAGTGCATGTTCAGAAACGTGCAAGTGCAGAAAGCAGAAATAAAGAACTTCCCCTTCACCACCCCCCCTCTAAAGGCAAATAAGTATTTTGCAATAATTGTCTCCAGATTGGACGCCTTGGGATGTGGAAAGTGTCCATTCCCAGGAGAATTTAGCAAAATATACACCTTCGTCCACTGTGTGTTTTAAATGTTCTGCTTTCTTTTGTTTAATTTTATTTATGTGTCGAACTCGAGCCTGAAAGCAATAAAAAGAGTTATTGGTTTCGGGAAGGGTATAGCTGCGCGTGCTTTGACTAACCCTCTTCCCAAGTTAGTGGAAAAGAGGACCCGAGTCAGCAGCCTTGTGCTGTACAAGACTGAACGCCACATTAAATTCCCTGACGCCTGGAGGCTGGGGGTAGGAGTGAGAAATGCGCCGAGGTTTGGTCCAATCGTACGCCACCAGGTACATTGGTTCATAGGTGGTACAGATTTCCATGACGTCTTACTTTTTGAAAAAAAATCTTCAAACATAGCTTTCTGAAAAGACAGTGAAAGGTGAGACTTTTTTTATGGGGCGTTCGCAAGTTTGCAAATCTTAATTCATGATGTGTAACCTCAAATTGGCCCAGAATGACACTTCCCTAATAAACCCGATACGATTCATGAATGGCATTCCCTTTCACTTCCGCCAAAGGAATTCATATGCAGACAGATCTGATGTTCTGTCTCTGTATGCATTCAATGAGTTAGGTAACCCCTCTTTCATAATGGACTCAAGAAACGTTCTCCAACACGCACACACACACCTTTCAACTGTCCCCGGTGCACACGCTGTTGGACTGTAAAGTCGATTTAAAAAGAGACAGAGAGGAAAAAAGAAATGTTCAGATATCAATGATCTGTGGCAAGGTATGTTAGTCAGCTGCAGAATAATATTGAATATCCAGTGTGCGCAACCTCACAGCATGTTTTAAGCAAATTAATGCTACTTCTTGGCAGAACCAGGATCATCCCAATCCCTTCAACTTGACAAAAACCGCCCCATTGGAAAGGAGTAAGACAGAGGTGAGGCGGGGATGGAAAACAGAGAAAGAGCTAATCTCCCAGGCTGCTGTTTTCACTCCACCCGCATTGTGACAGAATAATTAATTTATGTCACTTTTTGGGACAATACTTCAGTAATGGTCGAGTTCAGTGTTTTTTTTCTTGCCAGGTAGCTCGGCGTTTGTGTGTTACATTTTGCTCCATCGACGACTCTGTCTTCACACACATCACAGCTAGAGATGGTAACTATTACAATTGGGGCGAGATCCTATAGATTGAGCTTTTAGAATTATTGCTCATTATCTGCTATTAGTAATGCTTTAGATAGCAAGTTAATTCGCACAATTGCCCCTACGTGTGCAATCCAAACTTGTTCTTTTCGCATGGGTGCGAACGGTAAAAGAAAAATCCAGAACCAAGTCCAAGGTCCAACATTAACCCTTCCTTTTTTAGCAATCTGTTGTAGCTTAAATTTACTTACTCTTTTTAAAGCATGGGCTATTTTGGGAATGCATTTTCAGACACTTGTCAATTGCGCAAGCATTCCGAAAAGTAAAGGGACATTCAAGAATATTGTAACATATGCAGACAAACAAGAGATTGGCAAGAAATATTGCCAGCCTAATACTGATGTCTCTGCAATGAATGTAAATGTATGCAGCTATCTGCAGTTTAAATACGCACTTGTAATCTATTCCACTAGCAATCTTCAACTCATTTCTCAAATGTTTTCTACAGATTTTCAAGTCAGTTGCACATTCACTCAGAAGTGCCTTCGTCTTCTTGTTCCACTTTTTTTTTACATTGTTTTAAAGCGGCTGTTGAGACCAAGTTAGAAGCTCTGCAGTAAACTCCCGCTACCCACTCCCCATCCCTCTCCCCGCCTCCAGCCTCAAGCCTCTTACAACCCAGAACATTCTCAAAATCATTTTTTTTTACCAGAGAGAGGAGGTAATGAGAAATATGGAGCAGGGCTAAGTCATAAGCAAGTAGGTTGGTGAAAGAAAGAGAACATAATTCCGCATTTTTTCTTTGCAAGCCATGACAATTGGAATGCAAATATTAAAATGAGCTGAACATAAGAAACAGGATGCTACACTTTCATTCGCTGTGTGTCATAAAAGAGAAAACAATGATCTTTAAAGTAGCGGGATGTTAAGCTCTGCAATGCGCTACCTGAAAGAGCGATGGAAGCTATATCAATAGTGACTTTTAGACGGGGCATGGCTATCTGGGTTAAAGAGGGAGAAAAGGATGTAGCTATTAGGGAAAAGGAAATGGCTGTCGCTTTCTAAGAACCAGCAACAGCGTGTCAACTGCGGCGATAATAAAAATTACGGAAAAAGAAACAAATACGGTGGGCTCCATTAAACTGAATTCCATCAGTCTACTAGTATTTTATTCTTTCACAGGATGGCATTTATCGCCCATCCTTCAGTGCCCTTGAGAAGAAGGTGCCATCTTGAACTACTGCAGTCCTTGGGGTGTTATGTAGACACAGCGCTGCTGGGAACGGAACTCTGACACTGGAACCATATATTGCTGCCCACACATGAGTTACACGTACCTACTAGGATTTGAGTACGTGCGACTGACTCAGAGAAAAATGTGAATATATGTATCAGAGATAATGGGAACTTCAGATGCTGGAGAATCCAAGATAATAAAGTGTGAAGCAGATGAAGGGTCTGGGCCCGAAACGTCAGCTCTTGTGCTCCTGAGATGCTGCTTGGCCTGCTGTGTTCATCCAGCTTCACACTTTATTATATTGTGAATATATGTGTTGGATTGTGCACAAACCAAAAATCCGGAGGAAGAAGTGCACCAATTGACGCGAAGCATGTGAAAGGCAAAGCTGGTCTGACAGAAAGTAGGTGTGCATGTGCGAGCGAAAGAGAGAGAGAGACTGGCAGGAGGAATGTGTATGTGAGAGAAAGTCAGAAAGTGCGTGTGCGTTTACGAGAGGAAGAACCGAAAGGTTGAACTGCAAGGCTCCCTCTGACACTTGTGCTTCTCCACGCAGTTTCACTGCACTTTAACAGCCTAAAGCTGGGAGCTCTCAGATTTCAGTCACATCACGCCTCCTTCACTTTTAACCAGAAGCTCAGCCGTTTTACTCTCCCTCTGCCTTATCCCTGATGGAAATCAAAGCTCCACTGAAAGGACAGAGTCAATGCCTTGGCAAAACAAAAAAAACCTCGACAATCCGGTGTAACGAATAACTGAACAATGCCCCTAATTCACGTCGATTAATCCGCACTCTCAAATACCACCAAGTCGAACACGTGGGACTGAAATAATCTCCGGAGTCTTATTTTCTGTCGCACTTTTCCTTAAAATCCCCCCCCCCCACCCTTTCTCGACGTTTGACATTTGCAGGGGGCTGGAATGTCTAAAGGGAAACCCTGTGAAGCATCTGTAGCGCCAGAACAGCGATTGGTCCCTACACTTTTGAAGAAGTATGATTCGCTTGCAAGTTGCTCGTGTCCAGGGGTCTAATACAAGATTAAAAATAGAGAGTAACTCATCTGGGATCAATTGATTACAACAGATTTCAAAAGATTCTGCCGCGTATCCGTGAGTTGGCACCAGTTGCACGATTAAATTGGTGGTAGAACAAAAACTCTCATTCCTGATATTGAAGGAAGCGGGGGACAGGGCGGCTGTGTGTTAGTTCCCCACCGCCACCCCCCGAGCCCCAGTCAACCCCTCTCTCGCGTCTGCCCTGTCTGGAAGACTTTATCGCTATTGCGCGCTGGCAGTTCGCTCTTTGTTGAAATGGCTGGTCTTCTGACAGTCATGCAAAACATCATTTCCTATCGTGGATGTTATAGCCAGACATCACACGACACATCTGATCAGGGGTTACGTATTGTTTCACATCAATAAGCTTTCATGATTCAAAACGTGACAGGCCCCCAAACCCTGGTGACAAACAAACAGGCAACGCACATTTGTGAACGGGTCAAACTAGGCCGAGTTGTAAAAACACGCGCCAGTGAACCCTTTGAAGTTGTGCATCACTCAAAACTTGAGCTATCACAACACACTGTCGACAATTTACAAAATGAATCGTCAAAACCGAGCAAGCCAGTACCTCATTCATTAGAATACCCTTTCCACGCTAGTTCCAGGTTAAGATTGGTGCAACCGACCCCAACGAGTTAAAAGGCTTTTCATTTCGAATTAGAGAGCCTGATTGATATATTTGTCTCGATTTAACCTTTACAACCCTTTAACCTGAAACGATTGTGTTTGCAATTGGTGACCTTCCCAACGATCGATAGCGGCCTGTTATGCAAAGGGAGATGGTATCAACCTGGTCTTAACTGAACAAAACTGAATGACGTTTTCTTTTTGACTATTTATTTCTTCCTCGCGGTAACGTTCCACAGATATATCCTACCAATGATTTGTGGGAACATTCTAAGGATATTTTCCTCTATTATCGCTGTAACATTCAGCCTCCTAAACACTGGATCTGTCCAATAATTGGGTGAAGATAGTCGCTTAGATCTGGTACGTTTTCAATGTAGAAGATGACTAGAGATTACAAAGATTGTGCTCAGCGGTCTGACAGATGATCATTAAGGATCATATATTAAAATATATTATTGCTTAGGGTTTATAGTGCAAAATGATTATGAATCGAGATAACAACTGATGCAAAACAAAAGTTTAATGTGTCTGCCTTCCTACTTTTGTCAATGAACATTTTCCTGAAAATTCAAAAAAGGGAGTCTGGATTTATTTCTGCCCTTGATATTTTAAACTGTACTTTCTAACAGATCCGATTATTTGTATTTGGATCTTTGGGGTGAAAATAAAAAGAATGACTTCAGTAGAATTGTTAGAATGCTATTGCGCCCCGTTGGCAGTTCAGAATGAACTGTTGGACCCTGTAATGACGAGGAATTTCTTCTCTGGAAATGCACACGTGTGTAACTGCAAATTTCTTCAACAGTAGAAAAAAAAAGGGTTTTCCAGTAAATTAGACAACAGGATTTAAAAAAAAACATTTTTTTGTGAAATTAGAGCTAAAAAAAACCCCACAAAGGTATTCGCCTTTTATTTGCTATTTTGAATCATCTAGACTTATCACTAAGAACTGGTGTTTTGCCCATACGTTCAACTCTTGAACAAATAGAATCCTGGCATTCAAATTAATACTGTGGATGAAAATAGGCCCGATAGGGCAAAGATTGAGAAACTTTGATCTGGCGGATTGCTGAACGCATAACACAGCGAGCCGGGTGTGAAGCCTGTAAAATATAATGTCCCAAATAACAGCCGCAGTAACCATTTTCAGGTGCTTCGCAAGTTTTAATCTATCTACAAAACCCAACGCATATGTTTCCAACGCCCCCTCCCTCCCAGCATTACACGTGTTAAAAAAAATATAAAATATGTTGAAGGAAATAGGGCGGAGAATTGGAAGACAACACACGTGAGTTAAAATCACATGTGGCCAGCCAAGAATTCCCGATAATTTTTGTGAGTTTTGCACAACTTGCAGTTTAAAAAAAAGTATTAAACTCCTGTCAGATTTCAAGATTTATTACAGCTCATCTTTGTTAAATTTGAACTGAAACGCACACGCAGACACAAAGGAAGCCTTCCTAGAAAATAAGACTTCTAACAAATAACAAACAAAATATCACCAACACCTAAGATGAATCTTGTAAAAACTGATTCGGGTATGTTGGCTATCTAAAAATGTTGATTCTAAAAATTGTGTAAAACAGCAAAACTTCTGTTCATTTTGCACTGTGCAGGCAGTGGTCACATTTTCCATGCATAATTGTTTTTAAAATGCATTAAAGTTCTAAACATGTAATTTCTGCATTTTATTTTCATTTGCTTACTATAAGGTATATCATATATAAAACACGTTTCATTTTATTTCAATTCAGTCTCAGTATTTCACGCACAGGGGAAGAGATTATACAGCGCCATGAAAATGTAATCTTCCAACACCTCACACACAGGCACACACGCATACACACACATTCAGAGATTAAAGACACGCTCCTCCCCTTTAATAAGACTTAGTTTTGGAAATGCAGTCTGATGAGAAAAGCGAAGGGCCACTCATCGTTCACCTTCCGCTTTCCAACATGCAAGACGCAACTGCAAAAATCTCGACCTCCTGCAATTAATAAAAAAGTGTATCTATTTTCAGTCGGAGATCATTGCAGCACCGTCCTGTAAATTAATTCCTGGATGTTTCCCGACCAATTATCCACAAAAGCAAGTAAAGTGAATTTTTAAATAAACTTCTTACCTTAGTGCATTCGATTTGATATAGATTGGGAAGTAACATAATCTACATTGACCTTCCCCTTTATAATCTACACAACACGCCTGAACTTCGCAGCTACAGCCGGCAGGGATACTATACAGAGCTTGCCTTTTCTACAAATATGCTATAAAAGTGTAATTAAATTAGATTGCATCCAACACACGCACTCAAACAAACACGCATTGAAGTATTCACTTGCACGGAGAGTTACACAGTTAGCCCAAAACGCATGGAAAGTGTTTAGCCCAATGTTTAATAAATTTATATACTGTTTTGCGAATCAACACACCACTTTATGTATAGAATGTCCCAAACATTACGCAGTAATTGTTTTTTTTCTTAGCCACAGTCCCAGTCTTTGTTATACAGCAATCCAGTCTGTCATTTTGCCTTTTTTTGCAGGAGTTCACACAAAATGAAAGAGTTGATGTTTTTTCAAAGGCCCGAACTAAAGTTAAAGTAACTCCCCCCTTGCGGATGCAAAACTTTTTTTTCAGGGATGTGTTGATGGAGGATGCCATTTCCTTTCATTTTTTTTGGGGGGGCGGCATCCGACTCAAACAAAAAGAGCAAAAGTAAAAGTCACGAATATAATTTCTCGCCATGCCGTAAGTGATTTCTTTTTCTTAAAAAAAAATCCATTTTCAACAAACTAATTAAATCCATACATGTCCAGCATGCAGGCTTGATAATAATATAGTCCTTTCACTTAAAAAAAACACAAAAATGATATAGCAAGCATATAATGCATGAGATGACAGGGTTGGGGGGAGGGAGAAACGCCAGTATTTTTTTAAAATAGTTTTTTTAAAAAAAGTTTTTTATGGGGGTGGGGGTGTGGGGTGGTCTGAGGGTGAGGCACAGCAAATCCACAAACTCACATGAAGAATTCCGGAGACGAAGGATTGTCACTGGACGATCCCGTTTCTCTGAAGCCGCTGGTCACCAGTTTCTCGTACTTCTCCTTGTAGGCGTCCCTCTCCCGCACCAGCCTGCTGATCTCCTGTTTCAAGTGTTCGACCTGCTGCTGGAGCTGCGACTTCTCGCTTTCCAGCATGTGCCTCTGCTGCACCCGCTTGAAGCGGCAGGACTGAGCGTAGCCGCGGTTCTTCAGGGTCCGCCGCTTCTGCTTCAGCCGGATCACCTCCTCCTTGCTGACGCCCCGGAGCTGCCGGTTCAGCTCCCTCACCGACATGGTGACCAGCTGGTCATCCGAGAAGCGGTCATCGCCGGCCCGCAGGTGCGGGTGCATGCCTCCGGTGCTCGCTCCGGCATTGCCCACGGCAGTGCCCACTCCTCCTCCTGCCGCTGGGTGCTGGTGCCCCTGGTGGTGATGGTGATGATGATGATGGTGGTGATGAGCTACCACAGCGCCGGCTGGAGACATCTCATCGCCGGCCAAGCCTGCTCCAGCCGCCGGGGCATACTGCTGCTGCTGCTGCTGCTGCTGCTGCTGCTGCTGCTGCTGCTGCTGTTGGCTCCGGTAACTCTCGAAGCCGGCTTGCATCTGCTGATGGGCGCTGCTGATCAGGGCCTCCACCGCATCCTCCGGCGTAAAGCTCAGGGCGTCCGGGTTCAGCTGCTGGTAGTTAGTCATCCAGTAGAAGTCTTCCAGATGCGCCGCCTTCTGCTCTCCGGGGCTCGGGGCGCTGAAGCTGGGAGACGGAGGCACCGAACTGCACGGGGTGCTCATTGGCGTAGAAGACAGCGAGCCCCCGATGCGGTTGCAGTGACTGCCCGGATTGCCTTCCGAGTCCACCGGCTCCTTTTTGACTTCGAATTTCATCAGATCGAAGTCATTAACATATTCCATCGCAAGGGGACTGTTGGGTAGGTCGGCGTTGCTGATTGCCAACTCGGATGCCATCGCTTTGTTGCAGTTGGTATGAAGATGCCCACTTCTCCAAACGCCAGGACAAACGCCAGCGATCGCAGCAATCAGACTGTTCTGAGCAGACGGGGAGAGAGCCAGTTTGAATCCTTTTTGTTGTCTGTTTTTTTGCTGGTGGTTGGTTGGATTTTCTCTCTCTCTCTCTCTCCCTCTCTATTAGGATTTAGGAAGACTTTGCAACACTTCGGCGATTTTTTGTTTGCAAAATGAAGAGGTTAGGAATGCTCCAGCTCCAATCTGTCACAGTGCAGAATCATCGGTGAAAAAACGACCTTTCCCCCTCTCTTTTAAGTCTGAGCTTCATGGACTCTGCGCAGCCGGTCTGATTGTTGCTTCTCTCTTACTCTCTCTCTCTCCCTCTCTCTCCCTCTCTCACTCACTGCTTCATCGTGGCCGCTCTATATTTTTTTTGTAGTTGGCTGTTGCTTGCACTCACAGTCTATGTGATGGAGGTAAGACTAAGCGAAAGGGGATCGGGAGGTGTGAGATAGATAGGTAAAGGACACACACGCACGCAGAGAGAGAAACAGATTAAAAATAAGATTGCGATGGTTTACTGCTTTGGAGGGGGAGGGGGTGGGGTTGGGGTTGGGATAAAATAAAATCAGGCGAAGCCCCCAGCACGAGTTGCGATTTTAGCTGCAGGACGGGAATCGCCGACTCTCTGTTTAAAAGCATCGTCCCTTTTATAGAGAACTCGACGTCAGATTTCAAATGGGAAGTTGACTAACGCGAGACAGCCAATGGGCTGGCGTCCCAGCTTGTCTGCTTAGCATAAAGAAGGGAGACGGGCAAAAAAACTTTTTAAACTGTCAATCACATAGCCTGCATCAGCTGACTGTCAGCTGGCTGCAGACAGAGAGAGAGAGAGAGAGAGAGAAAGTTTTGTCACTCTAAGGGGCTTGGCGAGGTAACCAAAAGCAAACAAAATTGTGGAACAGAGTCTGAGAGGAATAAATCTGAGTGTGTATTTTGGAGTAGGGGTGTGTATGTGTGTGAGAATCTGTACCTCAACTGTCACGAGCTATTAGTCCTGTGAAATGCTGCCCCGTGTTAAAATGGCTGTGGAGATCTCTGGTTTCGGAATAACTCCACACAGTCCGGGTGGTAATGCAGAGTCCGGTTGCTATTTCTATCTGATTTGTAGCTCGCATCAATGCGATTCAAACTGCCCTTATTAATTTTAGACAGGCAAGCCCCTGCAAGCGTATCTTGTTTACCGCAGGCTTTCTCTTAGCCTTTGAACTTTAGTCAGGGTTGACCAGATTTTCTTGCTCGGCCACCCAACTCTGGTCTCTCCTCTGAAGGGCAGGTGAAGTGGGGGAGGGGGGACCGGGGTGGGCTAGCCTGCGTGAATGACTGAGTGATCCATTTTCTAACGTTATGCATTGGGATTTTCCTACTTCTAAATAGTGGGAGACCGGACTGGGTTACTAGGGGGAAAAAAGGGAGGGTGGAAAGGAAAGCAAACTGCTGAACTTGGAGTTGGGAGAACCTGCTTGTCATAAAGTGCCCCTGGCTGTGTGTAATTTGAAGAAAAGATACAGTTGGAGTTAATGACTCTTATTGTGCTCAATGGAAAAGTCAGGCGAGGGGATACCACTTTTAAGATAAAATCGATGCATACGTTGAATTGCCAGCGAACTCGCTCTGGAAAGCAGTGAAATAATTTGACAAACACAGTCTGCTGCTGATGGTCAAAAAAATGCTGAGAAAAACCCCAGTGAAATATGCATTTGGAACCAACACAGCGACCCCTAGCGGAGGAAAGCGGTAACCGCGGGTCTTCCAGGGTCTGCCTTCGAATCACCTGCCGCTTTGGGGGTGGGGGGGGGTCGGCGCCTTTAGAATTCTATCATAACAGCAAAGCTGGAAAGGGGGAGCGGTGGTCGCGTCTGTAGCTTCGGACCAGAAGGTCCAGCTTCAAGTCTCACTCGTCCTGGAGCTGTGTGACAAGTCCAAACAGGTTGACTCAGAACATGCATAAAGTCCCGAAACAACAAAAAGTAACGTGTAGCATTTTCCTGGACAATTTGCATGGCAGACGTAGCTTTAAAATATAGTTTTTTTTAATGAGTGCTAAATCTTCTTGCAAATGTAATTGCGATTGTCCATTCAAAAAAAAAGACAATCACGAAAAAATGTCACTTGGGGCAGTATGCACGCTTTCTGTGCCTTTGCCTGGATTCGTAAATAACTGATCGCGGTTCAGCTGATAGAAACAACAGCTCTAATAAATGATTGGCAGGTTGGGGTTCCGAGCTTTATTCTCTGGAAGATACAGAAAATTCAATTGTTTTATTGTCAAACCTACCTTGCCTTTACTGGACACATCTTCTTGATGTGCCTCAGTAACACTCCCTGGTGTTAAGTCCTCAGTTGGTAACATTGAGAGCGACACAGAGCAGAACACAACGAAAATCAGCTTCAGTTTTGGCAGCTGTTGATCTGGGAGGATGTGATTGCTTTCAACTGGGAGATATCCCTTTACACGTTCGATACGTCGAAGGATTTTTAGAGGAAAGTTATCCTTAATAACCCCACGCCCCATCTCGCCCTACACACACACACACACACACACAGAGTCCATGCTCTCAATGTGAATTACGCAGTGAAGTTTGTCCCATTTACAGTCGGGTTCGAGAGATTTCAAATCTGAATTGAAAAGGATGAGTGAGAGTTCGATTTAAAATGTTACATTTTCTGTGGTGAGTGGGGGCTGCCACGGCTATAGCTCAGATCCAGAACGTGGGCAAAAAAAACCGACCAAGGGATAATGTTAAGTTCTGTTTTTTTTCCTCTGGCTTAAAGCAGACGGATGAATCATTGTCACGTCTTTATGCAACTTTTTTTGGGTCTGTATTTGAGTCAAAAAACAATTGATTGTCGGAGATTCTAATCATGGGACGCCACCTTGGCGTGTGCCCTCAGCCTCGGTGGGTGGCAAGCTTTCCCCTTGGTGCAGAAAGTAGGCTGTTCAAGCCCCTCTTCAGAGAACCTACGACCGATACCAACCCAGATGGCTCGGGCTCACATCCGACTGAGGTGTGCAATTATATCTCTGAACAGGCTGATTACAGAAAAATGGCTACAGCCTCGGTGATGTTCGAGAGCAGGACTGCGGGAGTGCTGGACTGCCGGCCGAGAGATCCATCGGTTACGATGCTAGCCAGCAATTATCTGTCAAACCAACAGTAAATGAATCGCTGCTAGAGGGATTCTCCTGTGTGGGCACTGGCACTGAGTCCCCTTGCAATGATGTACAACAGTGACCCTGTTGCGAAAAAAGAAAGCAAGTGTTTTATTTGTCCTGAAAGCAACTGCTACTTCCTTTAACTTCCTATAATAAAACTCTCAACGGCAGTCGTTACATTTCAAAAGTCGATGTGGACTTGATGGGCAAATAGCTTTCTCCATACTGTAGGGATGCTATGAATTCTAAAAAAAAGTAAGTTTCTGATTGAGAGGGGAGTTGAGACATTTGCGGTGCTAATGGAGTGTTTGCATAGCGACGGGGACAGTTTGTTCCACAATATTAGTCGACGTGAAAGTAGTTTTGAGTCACTGAGCCAGCCAGACATCCGGATGGAAACTGAGTGAGACAACTCGGGGTGTTCCAGAATGGACATCAATTGCATACTGGAGCTGAGTGACATGAGGATCCAATGCAAACAGCAGTGAGATTTCAGAGCGTGCAGGGGTCAGATCAATCGTTTTATAACGCTGTACTTTATTTCTTTGATGGATAAACTGCTCAGACAGGGGTGAGGAGTGTGCATGGTCCGTCACTCAACTTGTTTATCTGGGCATGTGTGACTCCAAGAACCGTGGCCTCTGACACTTGAACAATTATTTAAAACTGGCAGGGTGCAGGCCGCTGCATTCTCCCAGTCCTTAGCAGCTTGCACGCTCCCTACATCCGCCAAATGGCCGCAAGGCTTCCCCATGGACTAGTTTGAAATGTGAATACATGGTCAGAATTTGCTATAAAACGAGTGATAAACAAATACAACCAATCGATACCCGCAATCACCGATAATACCTGCCCACGTTGTGGAGACAGCAATACTGAACTTTACTTGAATTATGCCAAAACCAATTGAATATATTTTTTCATTCCCGTGACTTTTTCTAAAAAAAACAAATAAATACAATTAAGCTCGTGGCGTTTCATCGCCAGCTTAGATTGCGAAAACATCATAGGGTCTGTCGTTTTACGTTAAAAAAAGACTTGCATTTATGTAGCGCTCCTGACAACATTCGTACGGTTCAAAACACTCTCCGACCATAAATGTTGTAGAGTTCACACTCTCCACGGGCGGAAGGCAAGCGTGCGGAATTTTGTTGTGTTTCGATCGGTGTTCCGACGTTTCGAACTCCGGACAGTCACGTTTTTTGTACTGACCAAATCAAAGCTGCAGATTTTGAAGACTTATGAAAAAGATAAAATACACAATTGAGGCCCTCCGGCGGTGTAGAGCAGCCGCATATAAGGTCAAGTGCTAGAACAGTCAGGGTTCCCTTTACACTGTTCACACCCCACTCGAAAATCTAAGGTATCTTCGATATTCCAAAGACAATTTCAATATTTTAAAGGCTAGCGATTTGCCTGGAAGAATACATTGACAAATAACCACACCGAAATCAGGCTTGTCAAAACTCTCAAAGCGCTTTCATAATCCTTTCAGGATCATGTAAGGCCGCCGCGTAGGGGTATACTTTAAGTTCCTTCTTAAATATTCGCAATCGTCACTCTGTATTTATGGTTAAGCTATAGTTTGTGTCAATCTTCTCACAGTTATATATATTCTTTAAAGATAATGAGATAACTAACAACACAAACCTACAGAATTGAGGAGGAAATGAGAACGACAAAAATCATATTATATAATTATAAATGTTTTTCTTATTAGATTCATTGAGGGATTTTTTTTACCGTTCCGCACTTGAAAATGCCTTGGGAGAGTCACTACGATGAGACAAAAGTGAATGAATTAATTCGACAAGGAGGAAACTGCAGCTGGAAGAATAGGTGTGGAGGTGGGGAAGACGTTTCTGATTTGGGGTGGCGAGGGGAAAGTAAGTGAGACAAGTTAGGCCGGAGACCAAGCAAAACAAAATAAAACAAAGAACTGCAGATGCTGGAAATCTGAAACAAACACAGAAATATTTTGGAGAAACTCAGCGGGTCTGGCAGCGTCTATGGACAGAGAAACAGTTGCAAATGTTTCGGCTCCAGGGACTCTTCTTCAGAACAAGTGTTTCTGGCTGTTGGTTTAGCTGTGAGAAGGACATCATGAAAGCGTTGCTTTCTACTTGACGTCGGGCGTCTGAAAGGGCGAAATCACTCTGCGTGGTCACTGTGATACCTGTGTAGCCCACTACCGGGCAGGCATTTTGCCAAGAGGTAACCAATACTAGGCAGAGGCAGATCTGAGCGAACCGGACAGCTTCAAGTTTCTGAGATTGTGAGTAAGTTAGCCAAGAGTGAAACAAAAATTGCAGGAGGAATATTACTCCACAAAGAGATGGGCCTAAATGAAGGGATTAGTCTGGTTTCTGCACTAATACTGGAAAACCCAATGGTGAAAGGACGAAGATAAATAGGTGTGGAGCTGGATGAACACAGCAGCCCAAGCAGCATCTGAGGAGCAGGAAAGCTGACGTTTCGGGCCTAGACCCTTCATCAGATATTGCTTCCTCCGACTGCTTCTGTGCAGTTTGCTGCAAGGAGTATGCGCTGAGTCTGTTGCAAACCCCATCCTCCCACCTTGAGGCAAAAGCTCCAGCTGAACCCTCACAGCCTTGTGAAAACAATCTAACTTCCACAATAAGCTGTTTTCGGGCAGGGCAGCTCTGCCTTTATAAGAAGGGTAATACCTGAAAGGTTGACTGCCACTTTCCTCCAGATGCTGCCCGGCTTGCTGTGTTCTTCCAGCCTCCTGTTTGTCTACTTTGGATTCCAGCATCTGCAGTTTTTTTTTGTCCCTGCCTTTAGAACTGCCTGGCGGTTTTGAGCTGACAGAAAACGAAGACAAATGATCATGTCAGTTTAATGCCAGTTTGTGACCTTTCATTGTCCGACAATGTAACTAAGATCTAGTAAAGTTTTAAACTGGTAATCCAGAGGTTCAGCTAATGTTCTGGAGGCATGAGTTGGAATCCCATCAGAGCGGATTTTTTAATTCAGTAATAACAATCGAATAAAAGCGAGCAGGATGGCGAAATTCGGTAGATTGTCAAAACCCATCTGGTTCACACATGTCATTTAGGGAATGAAATCTGCACTCCTTATCTGGCCTGTCCTTCATTTGACTTCAGATGCACAAACAATGTGGTTGACTTTTAATGCGCTGTCCACTGGATGATACATGCTGCCCACGCCGGCGATCATGACTGAATCAATGACATATTAAAACGTAGAAGGGAGGTGAGCTTCTTTTCTTTAAATCTATTAGAATCTGCGAGCGCGGTGAAAACAGATCCAATAGTGAATTTCGGAAATGAACTGAATTCAAGGTTAGAAAAATGGAATGTAGGAGCAGGTATAGGCCACTTGGCCCTTCGAAGTCTGCCTTTCCATTCAGTATAAGCAGGACTGATCATCCAACTCTGTTCCCTGTTCCTGCTTTCCCCACATTCCTATGATCCATTTAGACGTAAGAACTAAACTGCTTCTTGAAAACATTCAATGTTTTGACCCGAACTGTATCTGTGGCAGAGAATCCCACAGTCTCCTCGTTCTCTGGGTGAAGAAATTTCTCTTCATTGCAGACCTAAATGGCTTATCCTGTATCCCTGGACTCCGGACTCCTGGTGTGTACTCCAGGTCATCGGGAACATCTTTCCTACCGTTCAATCCTGGCAGAATTTTATAAGTTTCCATGAAATCCCCCTCATTCTTCTAAACTCCAGTGAATAAAGTTCTAACCGATTCAGTCTCTTTTCACAGGTCAGACCTGCCATCCCAGGGAATGAAAAGTAATGGAAAATGCAAGGCCATAGGGATAGACCAGCTATATAGGACTAATGGGCCTATTCTTTCAAGTTTTGGCAGAGAGGCAGTGGGCCGAATGACCATCCTGCTGCGGGTTCCAAACAAGACACAGGAGTCGAAACGCTGTCTCTTTTGCTCTCCACAGATGCAGCCAGGACTGTTGAGTTTCTTCAGCGCTTCCTGCTTTAGTTTACGATTTCCAGCATCTGCAATCTTTGGCTTTTGTCTCAGCGACCTCGTTCTGCGCCGTGCGACCCAGTGCACAAAACTACTGCAACATTCTAAAAACAGAAGTCTAGAAAAGCACAGCCATGCGATGAAAAACTGTGGTCAGTCAGAAGTTACACCCTTCCTTCAGCGTGCACACTGCATCATATGGAAAATAAGACCAGCATTTAAAGCTTGCAGTTTTGATGGTGCAGAGAGAAGACCCAAGATGTACAGGCTGCTCAGAATAAAGTTTTTGCAAAGTGGGGAACCACTGTAATCTCTCTGCGCCCCCTGTGATGTATTCATTGTTCACAGGAAGAGCTAACGGCTTATAGGTTCCATAACAAGCTTTGTTTGAATAAAATTATTAACAGCTCCAGATTGCAAAGTGGGGAGAGGGATGCACGAATTTCAGATTTAAATATTCACTTAATTATGAATTAGAACTCTAATTCTAATTTTAATTTAACTAATCAAAAGGAAAATCGCCGAAAATAATGTCTACAAATCACGTCCTCTCCAAACTCAACATAAAAGTCTCAACAAATCTGCCGGATTTTATCCTCGACTGTTTCTGATTAGGATATTTGCCAAAAAAAATTGCGACTCGACTTTTCCCTCTTTATTGTCAGGGGATTACGACACCAGGCAATTTGTTCTTAAGGTTGTGATTTTGTTTTTAAAAAGACAAAACTCTCTCAGGTATATCTCCCGCCATCACCAGCTCTTCCGAACCTGCAGCTGATCCCGCTCAGAGATCGAGTCTCTTTAAAGCGATCTACGTGGCGTCTTAACCCATTTGAAATCCATGGATGTTTAGCACTTGCCCCTTTTTGAAATGGTTGTATAGGGGCAGCACAGTGGCTCAGTGGCTAGCACTGTTGTCCCATCCCTGTAAAGATGGATGGATCTTAAAGGGAGGCAAAGCACAAATATATTGGGATGATAGCGGGGCTGAGGATTGCAGAGACTTGCGTGCTCTAGACTTACGTTCCACAGTCGTTAGAATGTTGACCAGGTGACTGAACACCACAAGAAATAGGAATAGTTGACCATTTGGCCCCTCAATCCTGATCGGCCATTCAACAGGTTTTGCCATCATGTGTTGCCATTTCACTTATTTAAGCTCCCCTTTATCAGCCTGTCCTTTTCCCTGACATGCCATCATCCACGCCTTTGCCTGTCTTTCTTCACCGGGCTTCCTCCCCCATCACTCCTCAATCATTCTCATCCCCGTCTTCAGCATATATACAGGTGCTGCCAGACCTGATTATCTTCTCCAGCAATTCCTTTCTTTTTGGTTCAACAGGACCATGGCTGATCCACTTCCACTTCCTTGCCTTTTCCTATAAGCCTCGATAAGGCCACATCACTGAGGTGTTGCGAACGTTACAATTACCCCACAGGATAGAAAGAAAACAGAACGTGCTAGAGAAACTCGGCAGGCCTGGCACAAAGTTGAGATAACTTTTTTTTTCTCTCCAGCGATGCTCCGAGATCTGCTGAGTTTCCCCAACACTTTCTGCTTTTATTTATGATCTCCGACATCAGCACTACTTTGCTTCCATTACTCTGAGAGTAGATACAGAGAAACTCTTTCCTCTGGTGAGGATATCAGGAGTTAATCGGGAGCGGAGGAAGGGGGTAACTGTGGACGTGGAAATATCAGGTGAACGCATTTTTAGGCAAAGGAGAGTAGGAATCAATTTCTTTCCTCCTCTTCCGAAGAGTTGCGGCTGCTGGAGCTGAGCTGGGTTCGAACATACTCTGACAGCATGACAGCAGCAGGGACCAGGTCCGAACGGCCTCCTCTTTTGTCCCATCTCATGGAATCCATTAGAAATGGGAGCAGAATTTAGACCATTCGGCCCATTGAATCTCCACCGCCATCCCAGCATGGGGGATATGCTTCCCAACTCCCCGCTCTCTTGCCATCTCTCCATAACCCTTGATTCCCGCACGAATCAGGAATCTATGTATTTCTGTCTCAAATTCACTCCATGAATTGGCTCTCCCCAGCCTTCTGCGGCAATCGGTTATTATTTTCATCTCACCAACAGTTTCGATATTTTCTAAGCAACCTGTTGAGAGATGTTATGATACTACCACCGCACAACAGTGTAACCCCAACCACTGCAAGTTACAAAGGACGGCAGCTTAATTGTTTCCACTTCTGGTTAACATAGTGGTTGAAGACCGTGGAGTACAGCGCAGTGTGGTCTGAATTCTCCCTGTTCCATAAAGTAAGTAAACGTCTGCAAAATCACATTCCCTCACCGTCCTGTCAGTCCGGCGCAATAGTGAGCCAAGCAATATAGTTCACGTGCGGCTGACTTCAAGTGCGGGACCAGTTAAAATTTTCACAAGTGGAAAATAAATTTGGGACATTCCACACGCTAAAACCAGCAATTCGATCGGAAGGATGAGCCCAAATTTGGCGCCGTCTTCAAACCTGGCTCTAACTTTCTGGAAAGCACAACAAGATAAACTGACTTCGGGTTTTATTGTTCAAGTTTATTCATCACTTGCAGATTGACGGTGCATCAGTGGCTAGTATTCTTTGATAGCAATCATAACCAAACCACATACTAAAAACAATCATATATAAACCTGCCAAAACAGAACAAAAACACTATCCGTTCTTAAAGTGTGCGATTCAGCTTCACGCTTCTGTCTTTGTTACTGTTAGCCCAGGTCTATCGGACAGTCCCTGGTCCCCTGTCTCTCCCTGGTTCATGTATACACTATCACCCTAACCCAGGATTTAGTTTTACGCATAAGCACGCACTCTCCTGTCCTTGTCTATTCCAGTCAACAACATTCGCGAGCACCCTGACAGCTTATAATTGCAGTTAATTTTTTGACGGTATACTCAAGGGGCAGGATTTTATTGATCCCATTCTAGCATGTAAAACTTCCAGACAAAATGAACAAAAGGTGGAAGAGTTACATCATAACTGAGCTTTAAAATATCACAATTTCTGGCAAACGCTGTTGAAATGAACGCCGAGTTGCTTTTAAAAGGTTTTAAAATTCCTACCATAGCATGTTTTACACCTCACCTTACAAATGAAGGTTTCAACAAGTCAAAATAAACCAAATCGTTAGAATAAGTTTATTCGCTCTGCTTAAACAGAAGGGTCCAAATCTTCATTTTTTTTTGCTTGCAAATTGTTGAGTATTACTCTCTAAGATTCTGTATCAGGACCCTGAGGAGAATCAAGTGGGGATAGTCTTACAAAACAAGCTCTGAATTCAGGATAATCGCGGAACCGTTCTGTGACTATTTATATATGTATCAAATAATTGTATTTCGCCACCATCCAACCGACAGCGAGTTCGTAACTGATCCAAGCAACAATTACACGCCCCCACCCCCAAAATGTTTCAATAACATTGACACTCTTCCCTGTGGTCATACAGCGAGTCCCCCGGCTTCGGCAAGTTCTGGCGTCCCAGGAAAGTGTAAACCCATGGAGCTGACAGATTTAACTTGCTTCTCAGTAACTGTTTTCAGCCTAAACCACTTACATGTAATTCACTGAAGTCATGACACATTGAACAAGGAGGGAGAGACGAGAAAAAAAAGAGAAATCTTCTCCAGGCAAATTGAGAACAGCAAGCTTAAACACATTGCTAACTGATTTATACACTCTTGTGTCACAGTGGTAGTGTGGGTGGAGAGACGTGGGTTTAACTCCCATCTGCTCTAGTGGTGTGTAAAAATATCCTCTGAACAGGTTGATGAGAATAAAAAAAAGTTCAAGATAAAGAATCAGTGCTGATCTTGTCACTGTTGTCCAAATGCCTTGACTGAGTGAAAATAGGCAAAATGACCTCTGCTTTCTGGAGGTGCTGCCTGAAGGAGCTCCCTTGTGTTGCAGTGGTAGTGTCCCTACCCTGGACGAAGAGGACCAAGTTCAAGTCCCACCTGTTCTGGAGGTGTGTAATAAGATTGCTGAGCAGGTTGAATAGAAAAATAGGTTAAATAAAACATAGTAGGTTCATGTGGCCCTCTTGTGGTACAGTGGTAGTAACCCTACCCCTGAACTGGGAGGCCTAGCTTCAAGTCCAAACTTGCTCCAAAGAGCAAGTGTAATCACTAGATGTGTAATTACATCTCTGAACGGGTTGTTTGGGAAAACATGTTCCCACTATAGCTACGAAGGACTGTTGATAATTCAGTGGCAATGTTCCTACCTCTGAGCCAGGAGACCTGCACTGAAGCCCTAACTGCCGCAGAAATATGTCATCATATCTCTCAACAAGTTGATTAGGAAAATATCTGAGGGGTGAAAGTAGACATGTTAAAATATTTACACAATGACCCTTCTCCAGATTTGAACCCACAATGTCGATATCCATTTGCTACATCCTGCTGTCACAAACATTTCATTGCATATTTCCCATCACTTTCATACTTTCAACATTGATTAGGACAGTAATGAACAATTGCTCTGTGGCTAACAGGACACCTGGCTCAAGCTAGGAAAATGGATCTGGGATTGGGCCTGAACATACAAATGTATGAGTTCGAACAGAAGTAGACCACTTTTCTCCTTGATCTTGCTGCCATTCATGAAGAACATAGCTGATTTGACAACTCCACATTTTGGCCTACTACAGACAAGCTTTTGAAACCCCTTGCTTATCAACTTTCCCTGCAACTTTCCCCCCGCAGTGATCAAGAACGCTCTTGACCGCGTCTCCTGCATTTCCCGCAACACATCCCTCACACCCCGCCCCCGCCACAGCTACCCCAGAGGATCCCCTCGTCCTCACATACCACCCCACCAACCTCCGGATACAACATATCATCCACCGGCACTTCCACCATTTACAATCCGACCCCACCACCCAAGCTATTTTTATATCCCCACCATGTCTGCCTTCTGGAGAGACCACTCTCTCCATGAATCCCTTGTCCGCTCCACACTTCCCTTGGACCCCACCACACCCGGCACCTTCCCATGCAACCACAGGAAGTGCTACACTTGCCCCCACACCTCCTCCCTCACCCCTATCCCAGGCCCCAAGATGACCTTCCATATCAAGCAGATGTTCACCTCCACATCTGCCAATGTGGTACATTGTATCCATTGCACCCGGTGTGGCTTCCTCTACATTGGGGAAACCAAGCGGAGGCTTGGGGACTGCTTTGCAGAACACCTCCACTCGGTTTGCAACAAACAACTGCACATCACAGTCGCGAAACATTTTAACTCCCCCTCCCATTCCTCAGACGACATGTCCATCATGGGGCCTCCTGCAGTGCCACAATGATGTCACCCGAAGGTTGCAAGAACAGCAACTCATGTTCCGCTTGGGAACCCTGCAGCCCAATGGTATCAATGTGGACTTCACCAGCTTCAAAATCTCCCCTTCCCCCACTGCATCCCAAAACCAGCCCAGTTCTTCCCCTCCCCCCACTGCATCACAAAACCAGCCCAGCCTGTCTCTGCTTCCCTAACCTGTTCTTCCTCTCACCCATCCCTTCCTCCCACCTCAAGCCACACCTCCATTTCCTACCTACCACCTCATCCCACCTCCTTGACCTGTCCGTCTTCCCTGGACTGAACTATCCCCTCCCTACCTCCCCACCTATACTCTACTCTCCACCTATCTTCTTTTCTCTCCATCTTCGGTCCGCCTCCCCCTCTCTCCCTATTTATCCCAGTTCCCTCTCCCCATCCCCCTCTCTGATGAAGGGTCTAGGCCCAAAACGTCAGCTTTTGTGCTCCTGAGATGCTGCTTGGCCTGCTGTGCTCATCCAGCCCCACACTTTGTTATCTTGGATTCTCCAGCATCTGCAGTTCCCATTATCACCTAAATATTCTAACAATATTTTCTAGCATTTAGCCTGTAGTTTTGTCTTCCCAAATACCCATTAAATATTATAATGCTTTCTGCATCTTCCACCCTTACAAGTGGTGAGTTTCAGAAAAAAAAATCTGAACACATTCCTTTTAAATCTCCTGCCCATAACTTAAATCTATCATTGAGCCTTCCACTAAGGGGATCATTTCTTCCTGTCTACTCTGCCTGTGACTCATATTATTTTATAAATCTCTTTATCATGGACCCCTTGGTGTTCTCTACTCCAAGGAAAACAACCCAAGTCTATACAATCTCTCTTTATAACTAAAACTGTCGATCCCAGCCAACATCCTGGTAAATCTCCTCCACCCCCTCTCTACTGCATTCAAGTCCCTCCTGTTCTGAACAATGTCCAGCGATTGTTGAGCATGCTTCATTGAAGTGGATGAAATAAAGACAGAATCCAATAAACACAACTAGTGTCTGCAGGTAAACAGGCTGTGAGAGAATATGCATTGTACAGATGTTGAGTTAATTTACTATGGGTATTGGATGGGATGTTCTAAGATCCCCCTAGATTTTAGTGAGGGAGCAAAGAATTATATGTCATGCACTACATGATTAGATTATTCTCCTCGAGTCCTTGCTAGTTCATTGTAGAAAATATCGAAGCCCACAATTTAGTGAAAAGCCTTGCAGTCACTCCCAGAGGGATCAATTGTTCCATAAACAGACCGAATAACTCGACCAGACCACAGCATTCTAATTATTCCAAGCTCTCTAGGATTTTCTATTTAATAAAAGCATGCAGCAAGGAATGCCCTGTTATCAGCCCTTACAAGAGTGAGTTCACCAGTTCTGTTGTTCATTTGGAGCTTAGTGAGATGCTGGAATTAGCCAAAGGATGCAGAAAATCTTGTTATTTCTCAGTGAATCAGCACCTATGGAGAGATTTAGATTGATGATAAGATTGCAGAACAGTTTCAATAATGCCAAGATGAGCAGTGACACAGTGTCTCAAAGTGCTTCCAATAGCCAATGAAATGTTTTTGATGCGTAGTTACTGTTGTAGCATAGGAAACAAAGGAGCAAATTTACACACTGCTAGTTCCCACAAACAGCAAAATGATCACATATGCATACAAACTAGGATGTACAGGTGATCTGTTTTGGCAACGTTACTTGACGAGCGAATAATGGTTATGATACCAGGGATAAATTTCTTCTTCCTCCTTGATGATATGACCTTTTGTATTCACTTGGGAGGGAAACTAAGCCTTCAACGGTGCAACACTTTGTCAGCACTGCACTGGGAATAGGGGATGGAATTTTTGCAGGAGGGTGGGTGGGAGGAGATGTATTCTAGGTAGCTGTGGGAGTCAGTGGGCTTGAAATGGACATCATTTTCTAGCTGATTACCTATGATGGATACTGAGAGGTCCAGGAAGGTGAGGGATGTGTTGGAGATGGCCCAGGTGAACTTGAGGTTGGGGTGGAATGTGTTGGTAAAGTGGATGAACTGTTCGAGCTCCTGTGGGGCGCCTAGCCGAACTTGTCCTCACCCTCAACAACTTCTCTTTCGATTCCTCCCATTTCCTACGGACAAAGGGGGTGGCCATGGATACCCGCATGGGCCCAAGCTATGCCTGCCTCTTTGTAGGTTACGTGGAACAGTCCCTCTTCCGCACCTACACAGGTCCCAAACCCCACCTCTTCCTCCGTTACATTGATGACTGTATCGGCCTCGCCTCTTGCTCCCCAGAGGAGCTCGAACAGTTCATCCACTTCACCAACACCTTCCACCCCAACCTCAAGTTCACCTGGGCCATCTCCAACACATCCCTCACCTTCCTGGACCTCTCAGTCTCCATCTCAGGTAACCAGCTAGAAACTGATGTCCATTTCAAGCCCACTGACTCCCACAGCTATCTAGAATACATCTCCTCCCACCCACCCTCCTGCAAAAATTCCATCCCCTATACCCAGTTCCTCCGCCTCTGCTGCATCTGCTCCCAGGATGAAGCATTCCACTCCCGCACATCCCAGATGTCCACGTTCTTCCAGAACCGCAACGTTCCCCCCGCAGTGGTCGAGAACGCCCGTGACCGCGTCTCCCACATTTCCCGCAACACACCCCTCACACCTCGCCCCCACCACAAACGCCCCCAGAGGAGTCCCCTCGTCCTCACATACCACCCCACCAACCTCCGGATACAACGTATCATCCTCCGACACTTCTGCCATCTGCAATCCGACCCCACCACCCAAGCCATTTTTCCATCCCGACCCTTGTCTTCCTTTCAGAGAGACCGCTCTCTCCGAAACCCCCTTGTCTGCTCCACACACCCCTCCAACCCCACCACACCCGGCACCTTCCCCTGCAACCACAGGAAGTGTAACACTTGCCCCCACACCTCCTCCCTCACCCCCATCCCAGGCCCCAGGATGACCTTCCATATCAAACAGATGTTCACCTGCACATCTGCCAATGTGGTATATTGTATCCATTGCACCCGGTGTGGCTTCTTCTACATTGGGGAAGCCACACGGAGGCTTGGGGACCACTTTGCAGAACACCTCCGCTCGGTTCGCAACAAACAACTGCACACCACAGTCGCGAAACATTTCAACTCCCCCTCCCATTCCTCAGACGACATGTCCATCATGGGCCTCCTGCAGAGCCACAATGATGTCACCCGAAGGTTGCAGGAACAGCAACTCATATTCCGCTTGGGAACCCTGCAGCCCAATGGCATCAACGTGGACTGCTAAAGCTTCAAAATCTCCCCTTCCCCTACTGCATCCCAAAACCAGCCCAGTTCTTCCCCTCCACCCACTGCATCACAAAATCAGCCCAGCTCATCCCTCCCCCCACTGCATCCCAAAACCAGCCCAGCCTGTCTCTGCTTCGCTAACCTGTTCTTCCTCTCACCCATCCCTTCCTCCCACCCCAAGCCGCACCTCCATTTCCTACCTACCACCTCATCCCACCTCCTTGACCTGTCCATATTCCCTGGACTGACCTATCCCCTCCGTACCTCCCCACCTATACTCTCCTCTCTACCTATCTTGTTTTCTCTCCATCTTTGGTCCGCCTCCCCCTCTCTCCCTATTTATTCCAGTTCCCTGTCTCCATTCCCCTCTCTGATGAAGGTTCTCGGCCCGAAAAGTCAGCTTTTGTGCTCCTGAGATACTGCTTGGCCTGCTGTGTTCACCCAGCTCCACACTTTGTTATCTTGGATTCTCCAGCATCTGCAGTTCCCATTATCACAGGTTCAAAATCCAAACATCTTTCGGTGAGTTTGTACTTTAAATATATTTTGTAACAGAGCACCATGATACAGAACTTTATCACCCTCTGTTTGACATATTACCAATATGCCACTGTATATGGAGCACGCATAAAGATTCACTTGACATGAATAATCTATCTGACCATCAGTCTCTTTACTTGTCATTTGCCACATAATTTGAACATCAAATGTTTGCATATTCAAGGCATGCTATCTATCGCACTCTATTTGCTGTCCTTTTGCAAGTGAAACTTATAACTTTGAAATCCATGTGAATAGCGAAGACCGAAAGTAGGATATATAGTTGAGATCGAAATGAGTGAGATAAATTGAAACAAATAAATTCATGAAATTAACCTACATTAAAAAAATTCGTGTGAAAAACCCAAGAGGAAGGGAAATCTAAAGTGAATTAAGTATTTCCAAATGAATAAGGTCTTTGGTATTAATGACAGCTTTGACTTCCTTCTCCAATGTTTTTAATTCACTTAGACCCCATAATGTGTAGCAACATAAAGATTTCAACATCAGCAGTATTGGCAGTCACAGCCCATCCCCACTTTCAGTGAATGATGAACCCCAGCATTAGTACGTAACATCCATAAATCAAGTGAATGTCTGATAAAGGTTTCAGCTGTGGCTCCGTTGGTCAAATATTTGCCTCTGAATTATACCTGCTGCAGTGCTGTATTGAAGATTAGCCACATTATCAGAAATACTGCCTTTTTAGTGGGGCATTGAACATACTGCATACTTGTGTGGATATAATAGAATCCCAAGGAGATGGTCTTCTGGAACAAAGTTTATGTCACTTCCTCTGGGCCAGAAAGTCCAGATTCAAATCTGAACTTGGGATGCGATAGCCACGGAGGTGTGGCATACCAAACCGGTTGGCTACAAGAAAAGAAATCCCAAGGCACTACTGTATCGATGAGTAGGAGGTTCTGGGTGCACTATATATAGACAAGGAGCAGGAGTAGACCATTCAGTCCTTTGCCCATCAATAAAATCATGAATAATCTGATTGTAGCCTCAAATCCACCTTCCTCCTTACCCTGGTAACTTTTCTCTCCCTTGCTTAACAAGAAACTATTACCCACGTTCTTGAGAATATTCACTGACTCTGCTTCCAACACTGTGCATCCGAACGTCATATATTTTTGAGAGAAATACATTGCACCTCATCCCTGTTTTAAATGGACAATCCCTGATTTTTAAAGTGTGATTATGAGTTCTTGATTCTCCAATAACAAGAAACATCTTCTCCAAATTGACGATATCTATTGTTGGGGGAGGAGGTGATGGTCTGGTGGTATTATTGCTGGACTGCGAATTTAGAGACCCAGATAATGTTCTGTGGATTTGTGTTCAAATCCCTCCACAGTTGATGGTGGAATTTGAATCAATAAATATCTGTAATTAAGATTCTAATGATGACCATGAGCAGATTGCTGGGGGAATATCCCATCTGGTCTATTCATGTTCTTTAGGGAAGAAAACCACCATCCTAACCTGGTCTGGCTTTTTTTCCCCCTCTATTCATTCATGGTATGAGGGTATCACTGGCTAGGCAATATGTCTTGCCCACCCCTAATTACCCAGAGCGCAGTTAAGAGTCAACCGCATTGCTGTGGGTCTGGAGTCATGTGTAGGCCAGACCAGGTAAGGATGGCAGTTTTCTTCCCTGGATGGGTTTTTCCTAAAATTGACAATGGATTCATGGTCATTGTTAGGCCCTTACTTCCAGATATTTATTTAAAAACAAGGAGGCTATGCTGCAGCTGTATTGGGTCCTGGTGAGACCACACTTGGAGTTACTGTGTGCAGTTTTGGTCTCCTCACTTGAGAAGAGATATACCAGCACTGGAGGGGGTGCAGAGGAGATTCATTTGGTTGAATCGAGAGTTGAGAGGGTTGGATTATGAGGAGAGACTGAGTAGACTGGGGTTACACACATTGAAATTCGGAAGAATGAGGGGAGGTCTTATAGAAACATACAAGATTATGAAGGGAACAGATGAAGTGGAGGCAGGGAGGTTGGTTTCCGCTAGCGGGTAAAACTCGGACTAGAGGGAATTGCCTCAAAATAAGGGGAAGCAGATGTAGGACTGAGGTCAGGAGGAACTTATTCACCCAAAAGGTTGTGAATCTGTGGAATTCCCTGCCCAGTGAAGCGGTTGAAGCTACCTCACTGAATGTTTTTAAGGCAAGGCTAGTTAAATTTTTGAACAGGAAAGGAATTCAGGGTCATGGTGAGTGGGTGGGTAAGTGGAGCTGAGTCTCAAAAAGATCAGTCATGAACTTATTCAATGGCAGTACTGGCCTATCGGGCCAGATGGCCTCATCTTGCTCCTAGTTCTTAAAATTCCACCATCTGCCATGGTGGGATTCAAATCCTGGTCCCCGGAGCGTTACCAGGATCACTGGATTAACATTCCAGCGATACCACTAGACCATTGCTTCCCCATACATGTGACTCCAGACCCACAGCAAAGTGGTCGATTGTTATGATGGGCAGTAAATGCTGCCTAGCCAAAACGCTCTCATCCAGTGAACAAATTAAAAAAAAAACACATCTGTCCAGACCTCACAGTTTGCTGTATGTTTCAATCAAATCATCTCTCTTACTCTTCTAAATTGCTACAGATACAAACCTAGTCTGACCAATCTCTCTTCATAAGGCAATCTAGGGTAGGGCAGTTGTGGCATAATTTTAACATCACTGTCTGAAAAGCTCAGATTAAATTTCTGGGGGCATGGGTTCCAATCCTGCCCATGTCAGATGGTGAAATTTGAATTCAATATAATTGTGTAATAAAATGCGCTACAGAGGCAGGTTATCCTCATTTTTGGGATCACTCAGTGGTTAGCATTGTTGCCTCATTTCTCCAGGGACCCAGTTTCGATTTCAGACTCAGGTGACTGTCTGTGTGGAGTTTGCACATTCTCCCCATGTCAGTGTGGGTTTCCTCTGGGTGTTCTGATTTCTTCCCACAGTCTAAAGATGCACAGGTTAGGTGGATTGGCCATACTAAATTGCCCATAGTTTGCAGGCTAGGTGGATTACCTATGGGAAATGCAGAGTTATAGGGTCAGGGGCTGCGAATGTTTGGGATGCTCTTCAGCGGATCAGTGTGGACTCATTGGGCGAATGGCCTGCTTCCGTGCTGTAGGGACCCTATGATTCCATGACACTCATTCCTGGCCAACATTTATCTCCAACAACATATTGCAAAACAGATCACCAGTCTATGTGAATCATTGACGTCTTTAAGAGCTTTCTGTGCGCAATCTGTCTGCTCTGTTTTCTACAGTAATTATATTTGAGCATCACTTTATTAGGGATGTGTGAAGTACTTTGTGGCATCATGAGGTTGCCTAAGGTGTTCTATAAATTACAATTAACTTTCCATTTTAAGTAATTTTAAATGAACATTTTCCCTTTTCTGGCGACAGTTTGTAACTAAGTTTCTCAAAGGCAGTCATTGTTTCCTACAAACAAAGCAACAATGTAGACAATTTCAGACCAGAGGTAGTAAAGTTTATTATAAATTACTTTACATTCTTCAGTTTCAAAAGTCAAATTCAAGGAGAGGGCGAGTGGTTGGCAGTATTTGAAATAATTGACTTGTTTTGGAGAAGAGATGAAAGAAAAATTTTATTAAGATAATTTTAGAGATCTAAATAATTTGCTGGAATTTAAAACTGCATTGTTAAGCCTGGCTCAGTATGTATTACAGCAGTGGATCGATGTGGATCACATAACACTGTTTGTAGTTTCATCTGCTTGGAGCTGACAGTGGGTTGAAGACCTTACTAATTCTTGGTCTTCTGTTTGTCCGTATGTCTTCAAAACAACAAACTGGTATCACATAAATGTTTAGACTTCAACATTAAATATCAAATTAAAACAGTTGGCAGCAGTGTTTCCTCAATCAAAAACATTGTCAGATCAGATTATGTAATGTAACACAACAAGAAGTACATAGAAACATAGGCAATAGATGCAGGAGTCGGCCATTCAGCCCTTTGAGCCTGGCCTACCATTCAATGTGATCATGACTGATTATGCAGTTTCAGTATCCCACTCCCGATTTCTTTACACCTGGATCCCTTTCGCCACAAGGACCAGATCGAGCTTGGTCTCCAATATATCTAATGAACTGGTCCCAACAGCTTCATGTTGGAGCGTATTCCACAGGTTCACAGCTCTCTGATGGAAGAAATTTTTCCTCGTCTCAATCGTGAATGGTTTACCCCTTATTCTTAGACTTTGACCCCTAGTTCTAGACTTCCACAATTTTAGGAATATTCTTCCCACATCTAGCCTGTCTAGTCTCATTAAGATTTTATAAGTTTCTATGACATCCTCCCTCATTCTAAACTCCAGTGAGTGAAAGCCCAGTTAATCTAGTCTTTCTTCATACATCAGTCCTGCCATCCCGGGAATCAACCTGGGGAATCATTGGTGGACTGCCTCAATAGCAAGAATATCCTTCCTCAAATTTGGAGACCAAAACTGCACACAATACTCAAGGTGTGGTCTCCCCGAGGCCCTGGAGAACTGCAGAAAGACATCCTTACTTGTACAGATTTGAGGAAGTGTTGTCATTGTTGGAGGTACACTAATCCAAGGCTAAACTCATTGATTTTACTGTTAATGTGGGCATAATTGAAATAGAGCAGGGGGTCCCTTTCAGTGTTCTGTATAAAAACTCACCACACCCACTAATCCCCAATTATGAAACTAACAAAATATAGAAAAGCCAAATACTGTGGATTCTGAAAATCAATGAAAAATGCTGGAAGCATTCAGGAAATGTAGCAGGATTTATGAAGAGAGAAGTGGAGAACCAGTACAGAGCAGAAAGAGGCATTCAGCCCACTGTGTCCTCACTGACTCTGTGAACAATTTAACTAAGTGCCTATCTCCTGCCTTTTCCCTACGTCTCAGGTCAATGACCTGAATGTTGAAGTTCTAATGAAAGTGATTAATCTGAAATATGTACTCTGTTTCACTCTTTTCAAATGCTGTCTTATTTACTGAGAATTTCCACCACTTTCTGATGTAAAATGGCTTCTGTTTTGCAAGAAAACAAAACGTACAAAACAAGATTTTGGTGTGACATTAGGCAAAGATCATGCGCTCACACAGTGAAGCAGGCTCCCATTTCTTTGGATTTGCATCCGAGTGTGAAGTAAAATTTCACAAGTTGCCAGACTGACATTCAGCCAGTTGGAACATTATTTTCTTGACAAATGTTTAATGCTGTTATGCATTATGATCGGCCTCAACTGCTCACAAAACAAAACGTTCACTGTATTCGGGTACATGTGACAACAATAAATCAGATCAGAAGCAGTTCTTCCAAAGCTGGGAAAGTTTGCTTCATTTATGGCTGTGCTTTGTCCTAAGAGTGAATAGCTGGAATAGGACGGGTTCAATTTTCTCAGTACCAAAGAGAGAGAAAACAAAAGATAATCAGAAGAGCTTGTATGGAGAAGGTTGCACTTCCTTGAGTTTAATTATTCTTCTTGGGTTTACATGAAGCTACCATGTTTATCCCCTCCAGTAATGTTAAAACCTGAATCATAACTTGCCCTGTAATGATATAAAAACATCCTGAGATTGATGAGAAATCATTGAAATCTACCTGAGATCTGTATGAAATAGTAGGTTGTCAGTGCCAGCTCAGTGAATCCTACAAGACTGTGATTAATAGGCGCCATGCAGAGTATGGCTGTCATTAAATGTCAGAGTAGCTGAGTTTGCTAATGAGAGTCAATTCTGAACGTTTGAAGTCAAGCATATACGCATGTACAGAACACATGAATGTGAAAACTGAATGTAAGGTCATAATAAACATTAAAAGAGTAAAAAGTGAATCAAACCATCAATAATCCCGAGGTCTTCAATAAAACAAAACAAAATAAAAGGTGCAGCAAAATGTGTTGCCTTTCTGAACTCCATTTCTATTGTAAAAAGAATTAATAACAGGTAACATATCCTCTCTTTACTAAAACATATAGAAAGCTCTAACCATCACTGACTATTATTTCCACTTCCCAGTTTTAATATCATCAACAGGCCTGACAGTGTCTATGATGATCCCTCTCCACAGATTCTGCAAGGCCTACTGAGTTTCTCCAGGATTCTGTGTTTTCGTTTTGGATTTCCAGCATCCATAGTACTTTGCCTTTGCTTTTATTTACCTGGGATATTCTGGCACCTCAGAGGGACCAGACTTTCCCAGTCAAAGTGGCAATTGGGAAGTGGGAATGATTCTGGCTTACATTTCTGTATTCATCCACAGCCCCAAGAGAGAGTTGGAGTCTTCCTGATTCTAGAGACGGTTCTGATGCCTGATCAGTGGCTGGTCAAGAGGAGAGGGAATGGACATGGAACAGTAGGAAACTGGACTCCATACTGCCCTGAATCAGCAGCTACTGCTGGTAGGTCGCACTTAGTGGATGAAAGCAAAACAAAATGAGAAGATCTTCATATTTGAAGTAGCCTGGACAAATTGTGGGCTGGTACCCAGGAACAATCTGTTGGTGAAATTTAGTTGCTGTTCTATAATTCCCTTTTCTCCAAAATCTTTTATTCAACAAGTTATTTCGTGCTGTCGTAGATCTGAAGGTGAATCTACAGACTTGAAGCTGTCACTCTGTCTCGCTATGGATGCTGAGTTTCTCCAACATTTTCTGTTCTTACTCAGGGCCTCTGTCCCTGTTCCTGCCAAAGTGGACCTTGTTAGCTTCACAAAGCTCCTGATGACCGTGTGTCTCCATGGAAATCTCAGGGTGCTGGAATTCAACCTCTAAAGGCGGAGGGCAACTTCACCTTCCCACTTGTCCCTGGCCTTTGCTCACTCCACCATCCTTGCGAATGTCAGCAGGGTTGGGAACAGAGGTGGCAGAGTGGCACATAACCTGCTGCTGACAACTTTCTTTGGCTGTTCCACTTTCATTCTACTCCAATATAGGGCAGGAACATCCAGCTTCTTCCTGTTTGGCCAGACTAGTTTATTCAGGATCATAAAACAAACAAGAGATTCTGTCCTTCTCTCACTGTGATCCTTCAACAACTCCTTCTTAATAAGGACAGAACAATGAGTTGGCTTTCAACTGCTTACCTTTGCATTTTACATATAACAATATGGTATGTTTGGGATATAGCGGTGAATGTTCACTCAATAGTTACTTGGGCTGAGTGTTTTTAGATTAGATTAGATTAGATTACCTACAGTGTGGAAACAGGCCCTTTGGCCCAAGATGTCCACACCGCCCTTTGGAACATCCCACCCAGACCTATCCCCCTGTAACCCACACACCTCTGAATACTACAGGCAATAAATCCACCTAGCCTGCATATCTTTGGATTGTGGGAGGAAACCGGAGCACCCGGAGGAAACCCACGCAGACACGGGGAGAATGTGCAAACTCCACACAGACAGTTGCCCGAGGCTGGAATTGAACCCGGGTCCCTGGCACTGTGAGGCTGCAGTGCTACCCTCCAGCATTTTCTGTTTCATTCCATATTTCCAGTGTTTATTTAACTGGCCCAGAGTTGTTAAGAGACTGTCCTCATCCAATAAGCCATCAAGCTCCTCCCTGTCCTCCTGGGACACAGAAATACTTGACTTTAATGGTAAACCTAAAATGTGCACATTTCCTTATTCATTCTGCTTCAATCCTTTCTCTTAACCATGTTCATTATCCCACAAGATATCACTAATTTAGTGTGCATAACGACCAGAAGGGTGATAGATAAGCGTGGGGAGATCGCCAATTGAGCTGATAAGTTTTTTGATCTCAGTATCTGTAAAATTTAAAAACACATTTCATTCACGTTATCAAACAATTTCTTTATCATCAAGGAAAACAAAACTGAACTATGGGAGTTTACAATTTTGTGAATAATGAGGAACAGCAAACCCACCCCTCCTGTAGTGGACTGACAAGCATTGACTGTTTAGAAATATATTTTTGGAGATCAGCAAGTGAGTGAATGTCACATTTAAGAGGTTAACAGAAGATAAAGATGGAGGTAGGAGGAATATGGAAATTGCTGAGTTTAAATGGAACAAGTTCCATATGATGATATCAAGTGAGAAAAGTTTGGACCAATGCCTACTGGAAGTTAGGAAGTAAGGTGATTTTCTTTACGTCAGATTCTGAGGGAATTTAACAGGATGGATGCTGAAAGGATGTTTCCCCTGTAGGAGAGACTTCTGCAGGAGAGACAAGAACGAAGGGACATAGCGCCTTTCATTTAAGACAGAGGTGAGAAGAATTTTTTTCTGTCAAGGGGTCCTCCAGAGAGAGATGAAGAAGGGAGTGTCACAGGGATCAGTAATGGGGCAACAATATTTCCAAAATATATTAAGGATTTAGGTCGGAAAAAATGAACGTACTAGAACCAAGTTCATAGATCACACAAAATTATGTGGGAAGGCAAGTATGTGGGAGACTCAAAGAGTTTGCAGAGGACTATTCTGTCTGGGAATGTTTTAGTGATGGCTCAGCTGCAGAATGTAAATTCCCACAGTGATAACACACAAATTGGCAATATGATTTTCAGCACCACAATGTTGACAAGGGCTGACAAGTTCTGTCAAAAAGCCTGGTTTTTGGTGGATGTGGCTTAAATTAAGTTGAAGGGAAGGTTAGAGGCTGTTTATTTCACATCTGATTCATGTTCATGCTGCTTTGCATGTGCATGATGCTCACTCGGGGTAAAAAATAAAGCTTGCATTCCAGGTAACAAGTCAGTTAGAAATTTTCAGAAAAATAATTTCAGTAGGTCTGTGTCTTTGTTTAAAAAAAATGCAAAATGAGTAAATTGAGGGTGGCACAGTAGCTCAGTGGTTAGCACTGCTACCTCATAGTGATAGGGGCCCGGGTTTGATTCTAGCCTCGGATGACTGTCTGTGCGGAGTTTGCATGTCTTCCCCATGTCTGAGAGGATTTCCTCCGGGGGCTCTGGTTTCCTCTCACAGTTCAAAGGTGAATTGGCCATGCTAAATTGCCCATTATGTACAGACATATGTAGATTAGCCATGAGAAATGCAGGGAGGTGGATTTGGGTAGGATGCTCTGCAGAGGATCAGTGTGGATTCAATAGGCTGAATGACCCGTTTCCACACTAATAGAATATGGAATGGACGGGATCATTGACTAAAGATTCACACATGAATGGCTCCTAAGCTTCAGTATTGATTAAGTACAGGGATATGTAGATCGATCATCTGCAGCTGGGTTTTAGTGTGGAGGCCACTTCTGCTGTGAGTTGCCTTTGCTTTTTGCTTCAGCTATTCCTTTACAGGTCCACAACCTTCACATTAAGAGGGTTATGTTGCGATGTCCTGGCCTTTCGACCTTTCAGAGGATTTGTGGTACACATGCCATGAGAGAATATTACAATGAGATCTCTGGAAAAGTTCCAAACCTTGCCTGGATGGAAATTTCAAACTTGGAGATCAATTGATCATATTTGTGAGAGGGAAGAATGACTCTTTGCACAGATCATTTTTTCAAATAAGTTAGAACTCTACCCTGGCGTTCAGCATTCAGCTGATCCTGAGGGAACAATCTAAATGTGCTCCATCTTGCAAGATTGGAATGGAACAGGCAGAGCTGATGTGCCCTGACAGATGCCAGCTGCCCACTCACTTATCCATGTGATTCCCACCTGCAGCATTTGAATTGAGATTTCAGATTTAGAATGAGGCGGGGTCAATACAGGATCTAAAATAAGAAACTGTATCTAAAGCAAAGTGATGGTAAATCAAAATTACGATTAAAGGGACATTATAACTATAGCAAAGGCATCAAGGGTCATTATGGGGTAGGTGGAATTCAGAAGTTGAAGCCCCAATCAGATCAGCAAAGATTTTATGAAATGATAGAGCAGGCTAGAGGGGATGAATGGCCAACTCATGCTCATCATTCATATGCTCACAATAAGAATTTCAAAGGAAATTTAATTAAACTGATATTAGGAGGATTGATAATGTATCCCAGAACCTATACTTCCCACTGGCCACGGAAGATACCTAGTATATTGATTATGTTTTGAAGGTGCCAGTGTTGGACTGGGGTGGACAAGGCCTGAAATCACACCACACCAGGTTAATGTCCAACAGGCTTATTTAAAACCACAAGCTTTCAGAGCCAGAGCAAACCATTTCCACTCCCCCTCCCGTTCTTTAGATGACATGTCCATCATGGGCCTCCTGCAGTGCCACAATGATGCCACCCGAAGGTTGCAGGAACAGCAACTCATATTCTGCTTGGGAACCCTGCAGCCCAATGGTATCAATGTGGACTTTACCAGCTTCAAAATCACCCCTTCCCCCACCGCATCCCAAAACCAGCCCAGTTCGTCCCCTCCCCCCACTGCACCCCACAACCAGCCCAGCTCTTCCCCTCCACGGACTGCATCCCAAAACCAGTCCAACCTGTCTCTGCCTCCCTAACCTGTTCTTCCTCTCACCCATCCCTTCCTCCCACCCCAAGCCGCACCTCCATCTCCTACCTACTAACCGCATCCCACCTCCTTGACCTGTCCGTCTTCCCTGGACTGACCCATCCCCTCCCTACTCTCCTATACTCTCCTCTCCACCTATCTTCTTTTCTCTCCATCTTCGGTCCGCCTCCCCCTCTCTCCCTATTTATTCCAGAACCCTCACCCCATCCCCCTCTCTGATGAAGGGTCTAGGCCCGAAACGTCAGCTTTTGTGCTCCTGAGATGCTGCTGGGGCTGCTGTGTTCATCCAGCCTCACATTTCATTATCTTGGATTCTCCAGCATCTGCAGTTCCCATTATCACAGCTTTCAGAGCCTCACTCCTTCTTCAGGTTGACACTGGTATTGATTGATACTGCATTCTCCGTCTCCAAGGGCACCAGAACCTGGATGCAATGCTGGCAGAGGTTCAAGCATGCAGAGGTAGCGACCCCCTCTATGACCCAGACCCTGGATCACCTTGACTAGGTTGAGGAGCACACACACAGGAAGACCTTTTACTTGCGAGAACCTCTTGGTCCACCTGGTAGGTCAAAATTCAGGAGTACGATGCTGAAATTCCAAAGAAACCTGAGGAGCAGTCACCTTAAAGAAATTAAATGAAGACAAAAAATGAAATGCTTCACCTGATTTTTTTTGGACTTGGAAGATGATAATCCAGAAGAAATGATAACAAGAATAGACTGTTTAGGACTTCAAGCATCTCCACCATTCAATAGGATCATGGTTAATCTGACATTCCTCATATCTACTTTTGTGACCTTTCCCTGTAACTCTTGATTCCTCAATTGGTCAAAAAATTTATCTATCGCATCCTTACGTATGCACAAAGCTGTGGCAAGGATTTCCTAGGACTCACAACCCTCTGAGAGAAGAAATACCTCCTCATCTCAGTGTTAAAGTAGAGCACCTTTCTTCTGAGACAATGCCCTCTGGTCCTACCCTCTGTCATGAGGGGAAAAATCCTCTCAGCATTTACCCTGTCAAGCCCCTTAAGAATCCTACATGTTTTAATGTGATCACCTCTCATTCTTCTCAACTTCAATGAGTAGAGTCTCAAACTGTTTAACCTTTCCTCGTAAACCAATCCCTCCATACGAGGAATCATCCTTGTGAACCTACTTTGAATTGTGTCCAATGAAATGACATCTTTCCTTAAATAAGGAGACCAAAACTGCTCACAATGCTCCAGGGATGATCTCATCAGTATCTTGTATGTTTGCAGTGGGACTTGCCACTCTTATACGCAAAACCCCATGAAAGAAGGGCCAACATTCCATTAGAATTCCTGATTAACTGCTGCATCTGTGTGTAGTCCCTTTTTATATGCTCATGATACATTATCAATCAATATGCCTGAATGTGAACAATACAATTACCATAATATGACGCATCTGAGGTAGACTATAAGAAGTAAGGTAGAGATGGCATGAAGTAGGATAAATGCCACTTGCAAGTAAGGACACATTACAGCATTGGAAATAATATGTCATTGAAAATGATGCTCAGATCACATTCATCTGCATTGAATTCAAACCTCCACAAGAACGTTGAATGACCATTACATGTGGAGTATTCATGATAGGTCCAAAATGAGGTGGAAATCTGGTGAATAAACTTACAGACACTTAGATGGAGGCAAAGTTGTTGCAATATTGCAGCATAGATAATAAAATGTGAGGCTGAATGAACACAGCAGGCCCAGCAGCATCTCAGGTGCACAAAAGCTGACGTTTCGGGCCTAGACCCTTCATTTCTCTGATAAAGGGTCCAGGCCTGAAACGTCAGCTTTTGTGCTCCTGAGACGCTGCTGGGCCTGCTGTGTTCATCCAGCCTCACATTTTATTATCTTGGATTCTCCAGCATCTGCAGTTCCCATTATCACTGACTCAATATTGCAGCAGTTCTCTTTGCCTATTGATCACTGCTGAAGGCAAAGAAAATCTGTGCTCCAGCCTTTCCGAGGGTACAGACACAGAAAACCTATTTTGAGGTCAGAGTGAAAATTTGTAGCTCAGATTGTGGATGCGGTTCTTCGTTAACATGCAGCCTTGAATTCACGATATTTATCCCTGGGGATACATTGTTGTGCAGGCTTTTCAGGACTACAATGTGAGTAATATCAGAGACATTAAAGTTTAGTTGCAGAATCTGCTTGGACTAGTGGCCTAAGACTAATGTCTCTTCCAATGAGTACTTCTAGGCAATAAAATGTGAGGCTGGATGAACACAGCAGGCCCAGCAGCATCTCAGGAGCAGTAACTTTTTATTGTGTTATTAGTTTTAGCATGCTGTCAAGTTTAAATTAAATCTGCTATCTCAGTTAAATTCAATTCTTTGATAATTTTCTTGATGCTTTTATATTGAGCTATATTTCAAAAGGAAAATGAACTAATTCAGTAGGCCTACAATATATATGAACGCAAGGAATTCTGAAGAAGAGTCATATTGGATTGGAAACATTATCTCAGTACCTCTTTCCACAAATACTGCCAGACCTGCTGGGTTTCTCCATCAATTCTGTTTTGTACAACAAAATAGTCCAGGGAAGAAATTCTAGGTAAAAACGGAAAGAACTGCAGATGCTATAAATCAAGAACAAAAACAAAGTTGCTGGAAAAGCTCAGCAGGTCTGGCAGCAGAAGGAAAAAACAGAGTTAGTGTTTTGGATCTGGTGACCCTTCCTCAGTTCTGAGGAAATTCTAAGGCTTTGTAATACAAGAATCATTGACTACAGTGAAGCGGTTTGTTTCAGTGGAGAATTTTTATTTATTTATTTTCATTTATTTTCAGGAAAAATGCAGTCCATTCCAGCAGAAAGCTGGTAACATAATATTGACATTTTTTGACATTAACTCAGTCAGAAAAATCCGTGCATGAGACTGCTCTCCTGTAAAGCTAGCTACTTGTTTGTAGTGTGTAATGTTATTGTCATGTGTAGTCTTTTAACAGAAAATAAGAATGCCTTGAATTCAATGTCTGCTAGCACTTCCTACTATTTTGGTCATAAATGTTATTAAAGGTGAGTTATAGT
This sequence comes from Stegostoma tigrinum, assembly GCF_030684315.1. NCBI lineage: Eukaryota > Metazoa > Chordata > Chondrichthyes > Orectolobiformes > Stegostomatidae > Stegostoma > Stegostoma tigrinum. The sequence goes on from NC_081369.1 coordinate 55,492,258, forward strand.
CTTTTCCTCAGTGAAAGTCCATATTAAAATTATAGTTAGGTGTTAAGTCGTGGCAACATACTAATTTAACTGAGTGAATCTGGTAACACATTGATTGATATTTAGCACCATGTTCGTGTCACTCACTGTTTATGCACATGGACACAAAATAGGTTTCAGTTATTTGTTAGCTCATGGAGCTAGTTGTTCTGTGGTGCGCAGACATTTTATTACCCTCTCGGCAACATCATCAGTACGACCTCTGATTGAAGCATTGGTGTTCTGATTTATATGATCCTCTGGTGTGGTGGTCTTGTTGCTTCTGGTTCTGTTATTTTTAGCAGCCGTCTGTATACGGGGTCTATTTCAATGTACTTTAATGGAGCCCTGTTTTGAGAACCAGGCTTGAACAACCTGCATTTCCACTGACTCCGCAGTACACCCAAACATGGAATACCACTCAGACCAACAGTCTCCTTACCAGGCACATCTACACACAAGCTAGCAGGAGAATTACAACGGAGACATAAAGGCCTGATTAGCAGATCCACACTGAATCTGTTCAGACCAAACATTTCTCGCACAGCTCAAGGGCACAAAAATCAAAGAGGATGAAATCATGATCTCCTTCAATGTTACAGCACTATTTAGGTCCTTTGACATAACTTTAGCCAAAGAGACATTAGCCACACTACTGGATGGACCAGGAGCACCAACCTTGAACACCGGCAACAACATCAGCAAGGACAGCTTACTGAAACTGCTAGATTTATGCCTATCAATGTACTTCTTTTTCAACAGGTAGATATACAAACAGATCAATGGCACACTAATGGGATCACTCATCTCAGGTCTCGTAGCAGAAGCAGTGATGCAGAGATTGGAACACACGGTCCTTCCTAAAACCCAATCAAAATTGTGGGTAAGATACATGGGCGACACATTTGTAATAATCAAATACACAAGGGTAGAAGAAACCCACCAACTTGTCAACAGCATCCTCACAAACATAAATGTCAGTAGAGAGGAAGAAAGCAACAAACAGCTGCCGTTTTTGATGTAATGTTAGAAAGATTAGCTAACAGCGAATTCTGGACCCAAGTATACAAGAAGGCCACACAGACGGACCAAATCCTTAACTTCAATAGCAACAACCCAGCATATACAAACAGACCTGCATCAAAACACTATTTAAATGAGCTGCATCACACTGTAATATCCCAGAACTCCAGAGAATGGAAAAGGAAGACCTACACAATGTCTTCACCAACAGCAGATATCCAAGAAGTTTTGTCTGCAGATGCCTACAATACAAACAAGAGTCGAGGACACAATACAACAGAAGACACTAACAACACTATCTTGCATCAAACATATTTCAGAAATGATGACCAGGCCCCTAAGACCACAAAGGACCATGATTGCACACAAACCTGCAGCAACGCTGTGCCAAATGTTATCAAAGACTAAAGGCTCCATACTGACATTAAACGAGGCCAACGGTATGTACAGAAAACCATGCAGTGAATGCAGTAAACATTACATTGGACAAACAAGGAGGAAATTGACAACTAGGATACACGAATATCAGCTGGCAGTTAAAAGACAAGACCAACATTCACTTGTCTCAATACAAACAGACAATGAGGGCCATCAGTTTGACCAGGACAAAATGTATATGCTGGGACAAGCGAACACCAGACATGCAAGGGAATTTCCAGAAGCCTGGTTCTCAACACAGGACTCCATTACCATACACATTGAAATACCCATTTACAGACCGCTGCTAAAACAACAGAACCAGAAGCGACAAGACCACCACACCAGAGGATCACATAAATCTGGAAGGAAGGAGAACACCAACGCTTCGATTAGAGGTCGTACTATGATGTTACCTAGGAGAGTAATGAAATGTCTGCACACCACAGAACAACTGAAACCTATTTTGTGTCCATGTGCATAAACAGTGAGTGACATTAACATGGTGCTAAATATCATTCAATATGTTACCAGATTCATCCAGTTCAATTAATATTTTGCTATGATTTAATACCTAACCATAATTTTAATGTGGACTTTCACTGAGGAAAAGACTATAACTCACCTTTAATAACATTTATGACCAAAATAGTAGGAAGAACTAGTAGGCATTGAATTCAAGGCATTCTTATTTTCTGTTAAAAGACTGCACATGACAATAACACTAGACACTACAAACAAATAGTTACCTTTACAAGACAGCAGCCTCATTCAGGGATTTTTCTGACTGCGTTAATACAGAAAAATGTCAATATTATGTCCCCAGCTTTCTGCTAGAATGGACTGTTTTTTTTCTTGAAAACAAGTTATTCTCCACCGAAACAAAACACTTCACTGTGGTCAATGATTCTTGTATTACGAAACCTCAGATTTTTTTTTTTCCCTGGAGTATTTTGTTGTAAGAAACAGAAATGGTGGAAAAAGCCAGCAGGTGTGGCAGTCTTTGTGCAAAGAGGAACGGAGATGATGTTTCCAATTCAATATGACTCTTCTTCAGAGTTCATATATATCGTAGGTCTACTGAATTAGTCAGTTTTCCCTTTGAAATATAGCTCAATATAAAAACATCAAGAAACTTATCAAAGAATTGAGTTTGCTTGAGAATGCAAATTAATTTAAACTTGACAAATGCTAAAACTAATAACACAATAAAAAATTACTTCCTAGTAGTACTCACTGGAGGTGACATTAGTCTTAGGCCACTAGCCCGAGTAGATTCTGCAACTAAACTTTAATGTCTCTGATATTACTCACATTGTAGCCCTGGAAAGCCTGCGCAACAATGTATCCCCAGGGATAAATATTGTGTATTCAAGGTTGCACGTTAAGTTTAAGGATAACGTATACAAAGTTTAACCATCATCATGAGAAAGTCAACACATTTAGGAGATATCCCACAAGATTGAAGAATATCAGCATCCATTTTTCATAAAATATTTTACAGCAAGCCCAGGAAACTGTATAGATTCATTCAATTTTCTCTTTCTCATTTGTACAGCAGACCCACCCTCATGTTCTCCGCTTGACAGACCTCAGATCAAGAAAGGAGGGAATGCTTGCATGACAAAGTTAAAATATTTTCTACCTTAAAAGAATAATTTATCAAGCAGTCATAATTACTAATGCTCCAATGTTTGGTCTAAATTTTAAATGACACCTTTCATGGGACTTGAGTGTTGATGTCAATACCAATATTCCTTGCTATTCCGAAATTACCATTTAATGCTTTTGAGATCTTTTTATGTAAGCGAGGCATCCTTGCATAGACCCAGTTTCAAGTCCCTTCCTTGGGAGGCCCTGTTCAAGCAGAAGGATGTTGGGAATGAAGTGTTACAGCATCGAATTTTACAGTAGAGAAGATGGCCATTTGATCCTCCATGTCTGTATCAGATCATGAGAGAGCTATCCACCTAGTCCCATCTCTATAGGTTTCTAAATTCATCACTTTCAAATATATCCAGCTCTCTTTTGATATATCAACTTCAACCACTCTTCCAGCCAGCACATTCTAAATTATTATTATTTTTTATTCATTCATTCACAGAATGAAGGTATTGCTGACATTTGTTGCGCATCCCTAATTAACTACTCCCAGTTAAGAGTCTACCACATTGATGTGGATCTGATGCCACATGTAGGCCAGACCAGGCAAGGATGCTCATTCCCTCTTTAAAGGGCATTTTTGGCACAGATGGGTTCAACAACAAATAGCAACAAATTCATGGTCATCATGAGACTCTCAATTCTGGCTTTTTCCTGAAATCAAATTCTACCACCTGCTGTGGTGGGATTTGAACCTGGGTCCCTTGAACATTACCTGGATCTCTGGATTAATAGTCCAGCAAAAATGCCACTCAGCCTTCAGCAACTAATGCGAGCAACTCTCTGAGTAAAGGAGCTCCTCCTCATCCTACTCCTAACTCTGTTGCCAACAACATTGAAATTTTGACACCAAGTTCCTGGCATACTGACTAATAGAAGCAGAATGTCCTTCTTTGCCCTGTCCAAATTATTCATAATTTTGAACACCTTGGTAAAGTCACCTCTTATCCTTTTCTGATCCAAAGAGAATAAGCCCAATTTCTCTCATCAATCCTGCTATCTAAGATCCCTCCTTCTTGGTATTTTTGTTATAAAGCAGAAGTTAACCCTCCTCTGTGAACTAAGACTGAAACACCCAGTGAGGAGTACTTTGACCTCTAATCTGTAAAAAGAAGTGTGAAAAGTGGTGTCAGCTGCTTTTCAGAAACTTCTATTGGTTAAACAAAATAAACCTCTGATAGTCACTTTACAATCAACGAGTAACAATTTATTTATTTAACTCTTAACAGTGAATAAGTTAACTAAATTATTAACAAACTGAATGGACCCCTTCGAACTACTAACTATTCCCAAATAAAACAAACTTCTAATAGTATGCTGTTCCAATAAATACGACTCCCACTTACTTTTCACAGACAGAATCTCTAAAGTGTGGAAACAGGCCCTTTGGACCAATATATCCACACTGAACCTTGAAGCATCCCACCCAGACCCATTCCTATAATCCATCTAATCTACACATCTCTGAACATTATGGGTAATTTAGCATGCCAATCCATCTAGCCTGCACACCTTTGGAATGTAGGAGGAAATCGGAGCATCTGGAGGAAACGCACGCAGCCCTGGCCATAATGTGTAAACTCCACACAGACAGTCATCTGAGTCTGGAATCGAATGCTTGTCGCCAGTGCTGTGAGGCAGCAGTGCTAAACACTGAATTTAGTCTCTCAAAATTACAGCTGGATTATGTTTCTTCTGGAATGTTCTATACCTTCTCCATCAAAAGTTCCACCAGGAACACCTTCATGATTTCTTCTGTCAGGAATATTAACTAATTGTGCTGTTCGTAACATTAATTTAGCTGGTGCTTTCTCTTAGACTTAGAGAAGACTGTGAGAGCCAGTAATTCTCTCTTGCAATCGAGAAGTGTTAATTCTAGTAGATGGCAGTTAGTTCTCCCTACCCACCCCCCAATTTGTCCAACTGCCTTCTTTCTTTATGCTTTTGACAACATATCAATTTATTTTGCGCAGATTGATCCCATGTGTCCAAACCATTAGATTTAAATTTAATTGATTTTTGGTATCTCAGTGCCTGCTTCAAATTGATTGGCTAAATACAAAACTTGTTATCTTGGTTGCGAAACAAAACTGCTGTTTAAGCCTGTTAACTGTGTGGCCTTTTGATACAAGTGTTTAGATTCGGGTGTTGTCTGTGCACTTGCAAACAAACAAGCTGCTGCCTACAGACATCCTTTTTGATTCTCCAAGCAGAGAAAAAAAAAAAACATCATCTTTTACAGGGACCACACAATGCTTTCCCCCAGCATTTTACAAACACCCACATTCTAACTTCCTGCCTCCTCGTCTACAAATGCTCTACATAACTTCACAACACCTCCCTCCTTAAAAAAGAGATACACCATCATTATGAAAAGGTTTTTCTCTTTTAAAAATTTAACTGCATTGTATAATAGATCCACAGCTCATTTATCTAGACTTACATGTTGTGTTCAAACTCTTTATATGTATATATGCAAATGCAACATTGAACACTATCATTTCTATCTTACAGAAACTTCCTTTTAAACGTGCAACAGTACATCTGCAGCAACATTTTCACAAATTGTAACTTGTGCAATCTGTAAATTAAATGCTTGTAATATAAGACTCCAATGAAATAATCTGGTATCCCTGTGTTTAAATCTTTCCAGAAATGTCAAATGATTATGATTGAGATACGAAACTGTCTCTGACGTATTGTTTGCAATGTAAATATTAAAACGTTGTAAGGCAATTACCAAACTCAAAAGTCTTTTTCAATGGTTGAATTTTTTTGGTGGATATTGAGTTCTTTTTCAAAATAACCAAGTGGCCTTTCAAATCTATAATCATCCTCTTGAAACAACTGAGATCTAACACCTACATCATTTGCATTTATGGTGACGTTGTAGGGTTTCAAGAAATTTAGTATGGCTCTAACTGGTGCAGTGGTCAACACTGCTTTTAAATTTTCAAATGCATCCTGGCTTTGTTCTTTTGTTTAATAGTGCCACCATACTACTAAAGCTGCCATGTGGCATCATGTCAAATGCTTTCTGTAAGTCCAAATGTCTGACATCTACAGCACTCCCCTCATCCACTACCTGTGTCTCCTCATCAAATAAACCAAATAAATTTACCAGATATAATCTGTCCATGACAATGCTTTGTTGGCTGTCAAGTACTAACTTATTTTTCTCGAAGTGTTTACTTATCTTATCTCGTATTGTGGCCTCCATCAGGTTTCTCACTATTGATCTCAAGCTGGCAGGTCTATAGTTTCATGGGATCCTTTGTCCCTTTCTTAATCTACATTGTCACATTTGCAATCCCTCTAATCCCACAGGGCTAATCTGGAATTCAGAGATGTCTGAAAATCTTCTGTTAACAGCTCTGCAATTTGCTCTCTTACCTTTCTCAGCAGTCAAGGATGCTTCCCATATGGGCCTGGCAACCTCCCTACCTCAGTGCCGCAAGCTTTTTTAGAGCCTCTTCTTTATCTCTCACTATACTGCTCAATTGCTCAGCATCCATATTTTCAACTGGGCCATTGTCACCATCTTCCTCACCATATCAAAAGATTTTACACATTGGGTCTTGCCATGAGCAAGGACCAGCATTCTTTCAAAGGACTACCACACATCTCACTGTTAGGAAGGGAACTCAAGAATTTTGCCCAGAGAGATTGGAGTTGGCCATTGGGCTTAAGCTGATAGCTGATGATTTACGTCAATGCCATTTTCCCACATTTGTCTTGGTATTCTTCACATTTAGGAATCTGTCAACTTCTGCCTTGAATAAACACATTGACAGATTTATCATAGTCTTCAGGGTAGAGAATGCCAAAGTTTTACCAGCCTCTGAGTGAAGAAATTAGTCCCCATCCAAGTCTAAAATGGCCAACCCTTTATTCTGAGAACATGTGCCCTGGCTCTAAACCTCCAACCTGGGGAAACATCTTTACTGCATCTACCCTGTTGAGCAGGAAATGTTAGCTTTGCTCTTAGGGAAGGGCCTGCACTTATTGCTTAATTACTACAGAAAAGCTTAGGCCAACAAGTCTTCCCTAAAGCAGGAGGTGCATGGCTATTGCCAGGTCTTTAGCCAGTGGGTGAAATTCTCTTGCCTGTATTAAATATTAAATATTCCTATTTCAAACTGACCTGTTGTGAATTTTATCTTTAGAATTTTCTGTTTTGTTTTCTTGAACAGGGACGGTGCATTAAAGCCAATCTTAGAGTAGCCTGTTGGAATAAATAAAGAACCGAGGAGAAGGGAAATAAAATGTTAGAACTAACAACATGACAAAGGAGAATTAGTAAGTAGAATAAAGTGGAATGCCTTTTCACTGCCTTATTAGTATTCAAGCACTGGGTATAAATACTGAAAATGAATTGAAACGTCTGTATCTGTGACACGAATGTGTGCCCTAGGGTACATTATAGAAGTAATAAGTAATGAGGTTGTGGACGTTTATTGTGGGGTTTTACCCACCAGAAATGTATCCTGGCGGGTGGTAAATCTGAATGATAAAGGACCTGTCCAGTCAAGATGGAATTGTTTGTGATCAAAGAAATTCCACTGTTAACAATTAATTTCAAGAAACACTGTAAATAAAATAAATCCATTTTAAACAAAGAACAAACAACTCATCAAGAGTTGTCAAACCCTATACCAGTCTTTTTAACCGAGAGATGGAGGCTAGCCAAGACAAGGAGTTGCTGCTGTGTACTCACTGTGTCCTCCCCTGAGGTGTGGCTTCTTCCATCAGTAGCACATTGCTGCAGGCACACACGATTGGACTACTGCTACATCTGTCCCCAAACAAGGCTTAGCCCTTGGAATATTAGCATTTGAGGAAAGATAACCATTTACCTATCTTTGACCTCAGGTCAACCGCTCTCCTAAAGATAGTGGGATGTGACTTCCTGGATGCTGTTCAACATGGCATGGTAATTTTTTAAACAGGAGGCATGGCAACGTTGGTGCTGTTACTCCTAGAGTGCATTATACTTGGTGAGTAGCCTTTCTCCTGAGGTGCGTATCCGAAGAGGTTACATCAGGGCATACCTGGAGCTTGCAAACGGACTTGGTCAGCAGGCGAGATCACCCTCTGGCCAGTTATCGTGGAAAATGAGGCTTCAGGTGGCAGAGGATCATCAGAGGTAGCTTGTTTCACACCATCTACAAATTCAGCTGTAAAACTGAAGGTCATGATATACCCTCACATTTCTTCCTTTTTCTTTGTCATCTCTGCCTGTCTCATTCTATTCTCCACTATTCTTCTGTCACCTTCCTTTTTTTATATTCCCATCTCACATTCTCTAATATTTTGCCTTGTCTCTGAGTAGTAACATCAAAACTCAGCCTTAGTCCATTACTGTTATGACTTCCATAGAGGTGATGAGTAAAATTTTGTTAAAATAAGGACAAAAGTCACAGATTTTTAATTTTAGGGTAAATATTGGTCAGGAGCCCTGTGTGACTTCAAATGATGCCAGCATGTTCCTTATGCCTGGTGAATAAAGCAGATGGAACTGTCATTTAATGTCACATCCAAAAGATGATGCCTCCAACAGTACAGCACTCCCTCAGTACTACACTGAAGTATCATCTGAAACTTGTATACTCAAATCTCTGCAAATAGACTCAGATAGAAGAGTCCAATTCTGCCAACGACTCAGCAAATTTATGTAAGGCAACTCATTTGCCATGATTTTTATTGAAGCACACAAGCCAAACAATGTGAATTGACAGGAGAGAAAAACACTATGAATGCTGAAAACCTGAAATAGAAGCAGGAAGCACTTGAAACGCTCAGCATTTCGGACAAGCAGAGTTGAGTTAACAATTTGAGTCACGGACCTTTAATCAGAACTGCAAAGTTGGAAGTGAATAGGTTTTACACAAAATGTATAAACTTTGTGGAATATTCTGTTTGTCAATTCTTCTGAATTTCTGGTCTCTGGTTACTTTAATTTGCCACTCAACCCTCATGATGACTGCCCTGACTTTGGATTGCTCTCTGTTGCAGCCAAGCTGAAGGTAATGTCAAGGAGCGGCGTTCATGTGGTATTTTACTTTCAGGTGCAACAATTCAATAATAATTTCAATAATTTCAGAGTGTAGTCACTGCCCTGATTTTGAAACCTGTCTCTTTGGTAAATCTTCTTGCACCTTTTCTCCCATCATTCTTAGATTCAGGCAGCAGTTGTTCGTCATATTGCTGTTCATACCTCTTCTTGTTATCATTTTTGTGTTCGATTGCCACTTCTTTTGGATTTCCATGACCAACTTGTTTACTTTTCTGCCTTTCATCCTATCATAGACATGGCCCTTGTTCTTTTGCTGCCATTAATCACTTCCTTCACTCCATACCCACCTCACTTGCTGACATTTCCCTAGTTCAATCAAATGTATTTAATCTCATTGACCTGTAATCTCATACAGTACTGAAGCAGGCCGTCAAGCCCGTATCAACCCTCCAAAGAGCATCCCACCCAGACCTACCTCTCTGCCCTTTCCCAGTAACTCTGCATTTACCATGGCTAACCATAGCCTGCAAATCCCGAGATGCTGTGGGACAATTTCACATGACCAATCCACCTAACCTGCATATCCTGGGACTGTGGGAGAAAACCCGTGTAGACATGGGGAGAATGTGTGAACACCACACAGACAGACACTCAAGGCTGGAATCAAACCTGGATTGCTGATGCTGTGAGGTAATAGTGTTAACCACTGAGCCACCTGAAAGGAACATTCTTCTCTCCACTGATATTGTCTGACATACTGAGTAGCTCCAGAACATTTATTTTTACTTTAATACCATCTCCCGCCTAAACTTAAACTTAACAGTCATGGTTGTAAATGGGAGGTAATCTTAGATGATTTTGAGATGGCTTTGTGATGCAATGGTAGTGTCAGTACTTCTGAGCCAGGAGCTTGAGGTTCATGTCTCATTCCAGGATCTGATGTCATGGAAAATGCATTCAAAATGAAGATAAAATGATTGATTGTCAACCTGCAAATCCTTCCAACATGCCAGCGGCTGGTTGTAGCCCTGAAGTTATAGCCTCTGGTTTCAGGCAGTGATCTATTCCAGAAGAAACAAGCCACAAAAAATAGACAAGATGCTGTGCTTATGTGTCTTCAGATGTGGGAAATTGTAAACATGGTAACAACATGCGCCAAGTGTGCATCAGCAATGTGCTGCATTTCTGGTCAGCAGCAGTAGTTATATTGCTGTAAGAATGAAGGAAATTAACCAGTGAAGTTCTTTTAAAAGCAACAAAGAAAGATCTATGATTCTCATTTAAGACAAATTCCACTCTCAATCTTATGAGCGTTTTCTTTCAAACAAACTTGTGCTGGATGAATTCCTTTCACTTTATTCTTGCAGTTGAAGTCAAGATTTCATTTTCAAATCTAGATTTTCATCTTACTGTTGATAGCGGCTTTGCAGATCGAGATAGAAGGCGCTCATATTAAAAATAATTTTACATTTGAAAAGCACCCTGTCATGTCGACAGGGTGTCTCAAGTAAATTGCAACCATTACATTAGTATTGAAGAGCAAACACTGATGGAATACAGGAGTCTAGTTAACATGGCAAGATGCCACATACAGCAAATGAAATAATTCACCAGATAATCAGCTTTTGAACGCTTGGCCTTTGGGAATATTGTTGTTTAGGACACTGAGAGAATTCTGTATTTCTCCAAATAATGCAGAAACAGCTGGTGAAAATTGAAGGTAGTAAATTGAAAAATGCTGGAGAAATTCATGCTTTCTCAGTGCTCAAGAATGATCCCAACCATGAACATCACTCAAAATGGAAAGAAACTGTTCTCTGTAAAGCTGTATCACCTTCAAGGCTTTTATTTCCATCAGTACGGCGAGCATTATGGAAATTTTCTCCCAGCGACTGTCTCAGTGGAATTTTAATTGCACCAGAAATAGGCAATCAAAATAAACTGCTTAAAACTGCACTGATTGACCCCCTGGAATAGGCAAATTATTTGGACAGATTAATGGAGAGCTGAGTGGAAGACAGCCAAATATAAAAGTGAATGGGTGGCATCAGATTAAAAATAAGTTGGTACTGGCCGTTCCAGAGATGTCACGATGCTTTCTCTGTTTATCATTTTCATAAAAGATTAAAAAGATGGAATAGTATCCAAAATATCTCAGCTTGCAAATGGCATAAAATTGGGTGCATGTCAATGATGCAATAATCTGAAGAGACCTGGCCCAAGTCAATAAGTAGAAAGTAGAAATTACTTCACTGCGTGTGGTTTGAATTTTTGGGAATTCCCCATCTCAAAATTCAGGTCCTGCTTAGTTCTTGTGTATGTTCAACTCTGAGTTTGACTGATGTTTGGACAGAAAGGGAATCATGGAATGTAGGGACAGTGCAAAAGAGTGGAGATGAGTGAGAAGATCAGCTATGAGTGTTGGAGCAGATTCGAGAGGTCATTTGACCCATTCCTGCTTCTATTTCTTGTGTCAGCATTGGAAATTTCGTATAGATTTTCCATCATTTTTTTTTGATGTTTGGCTTTTGTTCTCTGATGTCTTGATTGAGAGTCTTGATAAGGATAACTACGGTTACCTAAGATGCCATTTAAACTCTCTCTCTGTTCAGAAAATTTCTAAAGATAGAAAGGCAAGTCTGAGGAAGTACATTTTCTCCAACCAATGCCTTCGCTGTCGCGAAGTGATAGTTCACCTGAGTGCTACATAGTTCAGACAGACTTAGCAAATCTGCGAGATCAGTTTAGTTATCAGAATCACCATTTAAAAATGAAAACCACAGGTCTCCAGATCCAACCAACAACAGTAATTTAAGGAGTGAGCTAACAAAGGCCTATTGTAAATGTCACACTATTTCCTTTGGCTTTTCATTATCTTAAATTGATCAGGTAGTTGGTTTTGGTGCATGTTGTATCCATATCTAGCTGCAACTATTAATAACACATTACTTATACATTTTAATGATTTGTTAAGAAAATTATGTATGGATCTGCACTTCACAAAGGAGTTTCTTCACCTGAACCCTTCAGAAAATTTAAGTTCATCAGTTCCGATTCTTAAAAGTATAGCTGACATTGTTAGCATGGGTTATCTTGAGAAAAGCTACAGACCTTGAGGATCGAAGAACAGGTACGACAGCTCAACAATTGCGACTGAAATTGTTCTGCTTCTTTGTGGATCTCTCAATGAGCCCGCTTGCTTCAATGAAAAGCATCAGTGGAACAGTGTGAAAAACTGTTAACTCAGACTCTGCCTTTTCAACAGAATAGTATAGGTGCTAGTCCTGTGCGTGCAAGCTTAATTGCTACTAAACAACTGTGTCCAAGCGCCATCTTTTCTGTGCGAACGTTTTGTGATGACTTTGGAACAAAGGGTTTGCTGAATGATGGAAGACCAAGCCACACATGATTCAATTTTTACCAGCTTTGTCGGAAAATGTCACAATGATTACGGAGTTTTTTTGCTTGTCCTGGAAATCAGTCCTCATCAATCTATCCACAACGGAATCTGTTTTGAGGTGAGGAAAGTTCCTAAGGTGATAAGTTTTGAAAATCACAGGTACTGAGGAGCTTTCAGTAACGGCTTCCTGATTCAGATATGAGATAGCCAGCAGAGCCAAGGCTCACACTTTGACCAATTTGATACATGTGGAGGAGATAGCTGGGACTTTTTTAGCTGGAGCATTGGAGGTTGAGGGGTGTCCTGATAAAGGTTTATAAAATCAAGAGGGGCATAGATAAGCTAAATAACAACAGTGCTTTCCCTAGGGTGTTGAAGTTCAAAACTAAGGGGCAGCCTTTTAAGATGAGAGGAGAAAGGTCCTGAGGGCAACATTTTTACACGGAGAGTGGTTTGTATGTGGAATGAACTGCCAGAGGAGGTGATGGATGCAGGAGCATTTAAAACATTTAAAAGACATTTGGATAAGTACATGAATACGAAATGTTTGGCGGTATATAGGCCAAATGCAGGCAAATGAGACAAGTTTATTTTTGGAAACCTGGTTGGCATAGATGAGTTAGACTGAAGGGTTTGTTTTCATGTTGTATGACTCTATGCCTCCATGTATATTACAGGAGTCAGTGTGAGAGACAGTGGTGTAGTGGCGATGCCACCTAGATTTAGAGCGCTAGACTGTAGGGATACATTCAAATCAGAACTTGGGAAAATGGTAGAATTTAAAATTAGCTAATGAAAAGCAAGTCTCAAATATGATGAGCATGCCTGCTTTTTTAACAAAACCTGAAAACTCCATCTGCTTCACTGGCATCAGCTAAGGAAGGAAATCTGCCATTCTTACCTGATCTGGTCTACATGTATCTCCAGGCTGTTATTTGCCCTCTAGGTAATTATGGATGGTCAATAAATGCTGGCCCAGCCAGAGACGCCCACATCGCATGAATGAACAAAAGAAAACAATGCTTTTTTATTACCATGGGCAGCTCATAATGTTTTACAGCCGATGAAGTCATTTAGAAAGTACAGTTGCTGTTGCCATGTAAGGAACACAGCAGCCAATGTTCTACACACCAAATCCATACAAGATAATGACTAGGTCACTTTGTTTTTTACTATGATGCTTGAAGGATCAACACTGTCAAGGAAATCAGGGATAACTCCCCTTGGCTTCTTTGAAGTAATACAGTGTGATACATTACACTCCTCAGAGCACGCAGGTGTGATGTTTTAATATCTCATCTGAAATATCTTGTCTGCTCTGTGTGCTGGAGAGACTATGAGTCTTAAGGGTTAACCTTTTCATCTAAAGTCTAATTTTCCTTGAGTTTGATGATCAAGTAAACTTTAAACTTTGAGTTAACAGAACTTAAGTTTTATTGCAGCTTTAAGTCAAACGTTTCCAAGCTCTAAGAGAAGTTATACCTGATTAATTGGTGTCTGGTTTTAATAGATTTGTGAAACTTGAAATCAGTCATTTCAGGAAGTACAAATAGAGGCCTCCTTATGTGCTGTATTGTTATCATAGAATGTTGCTTTGGTTGTGCTGAGTTTAAAGAGGGACTTTGGTGAGTCTGAGAAAGTTTGGTGTCGGGGTGAGAAGTGTTCTTTTCTTCTTTTCTGGAGTTTTCAGCCTCCTGTTGTTCAGTTCAGGTAAATGCAGGTATGGTTTCTACTTTTTAATTATGGCGCAGAACTTTTAAGTTTATAGCATGGCAGGTCTGCTCGTTCAAGTGGAGTGCATATCCTATGGCATGCGCAGAGTCATGTGGATTGGTGTGGGAAATGCAGGGTTGCAGGGATAGGGTAGGGGGGTGAGTCTGGGCATGATGCTCCTCGCAGAGTCAGTGTGGACTTGTTGGGCTAAACGGCTTGTTTCCATACTTTGGAGATTTCATGAAACCATGTGTCTCAAATGAACACAGCTGCAGAAAATGTAACTAGTTGCAAAAACTTGAAGTCTGAAGTTTGACACATTAGTGCCAGCTGGAGTCACAGTTATGCATCTCAGGGCGAAGACAAGTCTTGTGAGTCTCAGATGATTTGGCAGAATTGGACTGGCAGCAGCTATTTGAAGAAAAACCGATGGCAAATTACTGAGAAGGATTTAGAGGTGAGATTCTCAGGGGCAAGGTGGAATGGTGGTTCAATGGTTAGCATTGTTACCTCACAGTGCTAGGGATCTGGGTTCAATTCCATGCTTGAGCAACTGTTTGTGCAGAGTTTGCATGCCCTCCCTGTGTCTGTATGGCTTTCCTCTGGGTGCTCTGGTTTCCTCACACAGTCCAAAGAGGGAGGGTCACTGGGCCCAAACCATTAACCCTGATTTCTCTTCACAAATGCTGCCAGACCTGCTGAGCTTTTCCAGCAACTTCCGTTTTTATTGCCAAAGATGTGTAGGTTAGGTGGATTGGCAATGTTAAATTTCCACATTGTACCCAGGAAGGTAAAGTGGTTAGCCATGGCAAATGCAGGGTCAGGGGAATGGTGGGGATAGGGGGGATGGTTTGTGGATGGATGCACATCAGAGGGTTAGTGTGAACTTGATGGACTAAATGGCTTGCATTTGCACTGTAGGGATTCTTTGATTTTATGTCCATATAAACATGTTCCACAAATTAAAAAGGTGCTATTGCTAAATCTAGAGTCCCCTGATTATCCAGAAACATACAATGGAAAAGTGGAAAAATGTAGTCTATGTTAATCCCTAAAAAGTGAAAAATTACAAAGCGTAGATGAGTGAACTGGAAAAAATAAATTAGGAAAGCAAAGAAGGAATGCAAAATAATTGATTGATAAAATTAAGGAATTTCCAAAATGTTTTATAATTACAGTAAGAGTTAAAGAATGAATAAGCAAAGGTTTCAGCCTATCTGAGATGTACATGAGAACTTTTCCATGGAAGCAGTAGATATCGCAAGCTTCTTAATGAGTACTTCATTGTTGTCTTCACAAGGGAGAGGGATGAAGCGGACATTTTAGTTAAAGAGGAGTGTGAAATATTCGACAAAATAAGCAAAATGGCAAGGGAAGCATAAGTCTGGTCAAACAGTATCCAAGATTGTCAAAGACAGAGAGAAAATAGCAGACACTCAGAGGATCATTTTCCCATTCTCACTAGATGTCGGCCATGGATTGGAGAATTGAGGGTCTGCAAATATTGTACCATTATTCAAAAGGTATGTGAGGGGTAAACCAAATAATTATAGATCAGTAAGTTTGACCTTGCTTGCTAGTGGTGGGAAAATTGCTAGAGCAAATATTCAGATAGGATTAACCGTTGCTTAGAAAAACATAGATTCATCAGGGATATCCAGTATGGTTTTGTTAAGAGAATGTTATTTTTATTAACATGATTGAGTTGTTTGAGGAAGTAACAAGGTAGCTCAATGAACATAATGCAGTGGATGTTGTCTACATAGATTTTCGTCGGGCACATAATAAGAAACCATATGACAAACTAGTCCATGGAATGTAAGGAGTGTAACAAGCTGAATCTAAAATTTGCTCAGAGACAGGAAACAAAGGGTAACATCAGTAGATGTGTTTGTGAGTGGAAAGCAGTTTCCAGTGATGTTTCACTGATTTTAGCGTTGGGTCCCTTGTTGTTAGTGGTAGATATAAATGTTTTCAACAGAATTGCAGGAGGCATGATTGGGAAATTTGTAGACGATGCAAAAATTGTTTGGGTCATTGATAATGAAGTGGATGGCAGTTGATTACAGAATGATATCGATGGTTTGGTTAACTTTGTGGGGAAAGTGTTAAATAGAACTCACTCCAAAGAAGCGTGAAGTTGCAGAAGGACAAACAAAGAACGAGAATGCACAATAAATTGAGGATATTGTTGGGGGTGGAGGAAGTGAGAGACCTTTCAGTGCTTGTCAGAGATCATTGAAGACAGCTGGATGGGTAAGTTCAATGTTAAAGAAGATATATGGGATGTTTTCCTTTACGGTATGTGGTATTGAATATGAAAGTAAGGCTGTAATATTGGAAATACATAAGACACTGGTTGGGCCACAGCTACAATGTTATGTACAGTTCTGGTCACCACATTACACGAAGGATATAGTTGTTCCAGAAAGAGAGTGGAGGAGGTATACAAGTGTATAGCCACAGCTTGAAAATTGCAGCTTTGAGGAAAGATTGAGCAGGCTAAGTTTATTCTGTTTAGAATGAGGGGGCTGAGGAGTGAATTAACTGTAGTCTACAAAATAATGATTGACTTGGCTAGAGTGGATAGGGAAGAGCTGTTACACTTAGCAGAGAGATCAATTATCGGGAGAATAAATTAAAATGATTTGTAGAAGGGTTAGAGGGCACAGAAGAAAAAGTGTTTTCACTAAGAGGGTGGTGGGTTTCTGGAATTTGCATTTAAGTTTGCTAGTTGGGGTGGAAACCCTGAACTCACTTAAGAAGAATCTGGTTCTGCACTTGAAGCACTGTAACCTATAAACTACAGGTTAGGGTACTTGTAAGTGAGATGACAATGATGGCTATTTTACTCAGCCAGTGAAGATCAGCTTTTGTGCTCCTGAGATGCTGCTTGGCCTGCTGTGTTCATCCAGCCCCACATTTTATTATCTTGGATTCTCCAGCATCTGCAGTTCCCATTATCACTGAGCTAAATACCTCGTTTTTATACTGTAACTGTACTATTGTGTCACTTCCAATACTGTAACAGTCCCTCAGCGCTGCGCTGGAATACCAGACTTCAATTTTTCAGCAGCAAATTCAGAAGTGTGACTTGAACACACAACCTTGTGACTGAGAAGCAGATATGTTGCCAACTGAACCATGATTTATATTCCTGCAATTTAAGACACAGACTGACTTAGAAGACAGGTTCAGATGCTGATCTAAAGTCTACGTTACCACAGCAAGCAACCTTCTCCCTCCAGTTAAGAGACACTACTGGGCTGTTGGTTTTTTACATAAGTGTGACTAATGTGATAATTTTGTAGAAATTTCCAACTCTATTAATTCAATGCTGATATTTTTAATCAACTTGTCCCTTGACATATTTTCCTATTCAGTCATGGGACCTGGGCATCGCTGGTTGGTTGGCATTTATTGCCCCTCTCTAGTTGCCCTTGAGAATACAGTGGTGAGCTGCCTTCTTGAACCGTTACAGTCTATGTGTTGTAGGTTGTCTGACCTACAACACATAAGGAGGTAACTCCTGGATTTTAATGCAGCAGCAGTGAAGGAATGCAATATATTTCCAAGTCAGGATGGTTAGAGGGGAATTTGCGGGTGGTGGTGTTCCTATGTTTCTGCTGCACTGTTCTTCTAGATGGAAATGGTCATAGGTTTGGAAGATGCAATCCAAACATCTTTGGCAAACTGCTGCAATGCATCTTTTAGACAGCACAACTGCTGCTATTGATCATCAGGTGATGGATGGAGTGAATGTTTGTGAATGCGATGCCAATCAAGTGGGCGACTTTGTTCTGGATGGTGTCTTGCTGCTTGAGTGTTGTTGGGATTGCACACATTCAGGCAAGTGGGAAATATTCCTTCACATTCCTGACTTGTGGCTTGTAGATGGTGGACAGGCTTTGGGGAGTCAGGAAATGAGTTATCAATCTCTGTATTTCTAACATTGACCTGGTCTTGTAGGCACTCTGTTTATGTGGTGAGTGCAGTTTACTTTCGAGTCAATAGTAACTCCAAGGATGTTGAGGGTGGGTGATTCAGCGATGGTAACACCACTGAACATCGGGAGGCAGTGGTTAGATTGTCTCCTATGGTGATGGTCATTGCCTGGCATTTGTGTTGGGTGAATGTTATGTACTATTTGTCAGTCCAAGTGTGGATATTGTCTAGATCTTGTTGCATTTGAACACCGATTGCTTCAGTATCTGAACAGTCATGGATGGTGCTGAACACTATGCAAACATTCCCACTCTCCTACCTACTAACCTCATCCCGCCCCCTTGGCCTGTCTGTCCTCCTGAACTGACCTATCCCCTCCGTAGCTCCCCACCTATACTCTCCTCTCCACCTATCTTCTCCTCCATCCATCTTTGGTCTGCCACCCCCCTCTCTCCCTATTTATTTCAGAACCCTCTCCCCATCCCCCTTTTCTGATGAAGTGTCTAGGCTTGAAATGTCAGCTTTTGTGCTCCTGAGATGCTGCTTGGCCTGCTGTGTTCATCCAGCTCCACACTTTGTTTTCTCGAATTCTCCAGCATCTGCAGTTCCCATTATCTCTGATCACAATTCTAACCTCCTGATGGAGGGAAGGTCAATAATGAGGCAGCTGGGCCTCGGACACTACCGAGCGGAACTCCTGCAGAGATGCCCTGGAGCTGAGATGATTGATCTCCAAAAACCACAACCACCTTCTTATGTGTCAGATATAACTCAAACCAGTTTTCTTCATGATACCCATTGTTTCCAGTCTTATGAGGGCTCCTTGATGGCACACTTGGTAGAACACAGCCTTGATTTTAAGGATGCTTACTCTCACCATAGGCCATGACACATATCTGGTGTAGGTGTGTATTGAACCCAGGCCCTTAGCCAAGTGATAGAGACACTGCCACTGTGCCACAAGAGCAGTAATATTAACTTGAGGTTCAGGATTTCCAGTTCAGTGAAATTATTGCTACACAATCATCTTCCCCTCTTTCAATATATATGTTAGTATAAATTTATGTCCAGCGGCAAAATCAAATGCTGACTTTGCAGGATAATGCAGGATTTTTAAAAAGTACATCCATACACAGTCAGAACATTAATCTAAGACCTAATTTCTTTGAAGCCAGAACTACAGTATTCCACTCAACACAGCACTGCAGCAAATGAGTGAAGGGACCATTTGACTTCCAGGCTGGTTTTGTAAATTTGAGACGTCTAAGCCTTTGGATCACCATGATGTTACTTTATGGATTTCAAGTTTGCTTCTGTTAGTGAGATGGCTGGAATTTTAATTCACAATATCATTAACTTACCTTATACATTTGTTAGGTCTCTTTAAGTCAAATTATCGATTTTGAAAATGATTAAACATTGTATTACAGAAGTTATGCCCATTATTGAATGAAAGAATGTGAAAATAATGCATTTATTTTTGTCAGGTCCAATTTATGTCGATTACTTTTCTGTTAAATTCGTAATTACTTCAAGAGCAAAGGATGACAGGGTACATTTTGATCAGGTAAATTTGTCATTAGAGACCGACAACCAATGGTGGTCTAACCTGAGGGGCACTAAACCTCAGGCAAGGTGAAAGGTTGTGAAGAAGAATCCTTCATGGTAACTTCAGCCAGTGCAGAAATTGAGGTATTTGCCTCACTCTGCATCGCAAGTCAATATAGTGAGCTAAACCAATGGACATTATATGTGCCTTCTTCAGTACTTCCCACATATAATTGTTTTGGTGCTAATGTGTTATGCTGTTGGATACAATGAGTTTTCTGATGCTGGAAAGTTGTACGAGTTTTCACTGAAAAAGGCAATAAGGAAACAGAAAGAATTTAAAATGAAATTGATACATTATAACATTTATTAATATGAGATACTGATAATGGCAAACGTGTCAGAAGCTTTTATTTTGGTGCACTCAGCAAACTAGGTGCAAATTATTCTCAAAGACATGCCAGTTTTCAAAATTGAATGACTTTCTAGGTTTCTGCTTATTTGCATATTGCCCAGCATAAAATCTTTGATGACCCAGAACAATTGGCAACATTTTAGAACAAAGCTTCAACAAAAAAAAATTACATGAAAGAAAGCCTCTTGATGTCCTTATGCGTAGTTACTTGGTGTAATTGATTAATATGTCTGACAATGGTGTATCAAGACATAGAACACAGAACTCAGAACAGTACAGCACAGTACAGGCCCTTTGGCCCCATTGTTGTGCCCAACTTTTACCCTAAACCTAAGGTCTATCTAACCTCCACCTCTACTTTATACTATCATCCATATGCCTATCCAATAGCAAGTTAAATTCCCCTAATGAGGCTGACTTCACTACCGTCTCTAGCAATGCATTCCACGCCTCTACCACTCTCTGAGTAAAGAACCTACCTCTGACATCTCCCCTATATCTGCCTCCACTCACTTTAAAACTATGCCCCCTCATGATAGCTACCTCCACTCTAAGAAAAGTTGTCTGGCTGCCCAGTCTATCTATACCTCTGATAAATTTTGTACACCTCTATCAAGTCACCTCTCATCCTTCGTCATTCTAAAGAGAAAAGCCCTGGCTCTCTCAACCTTTCCTCGTATGGCCTTCTCTCCATTCCAGGCAACATCCTGGTAAATCTCTTCTGCACCTCTTCCAACACTTTCACAGCTTTCCTGTAATGAGGCAACCAGAACTGGACACAATACTTCAGATGTGGCCGAACCAGGGTTTTGTATATCTGGAGCATAACTTCACGGCTCTTGAATTCAACCCCTCTATTAATGAAAGCTAACGCACCATGCACCTTCTTAACAACTCTATCCACCCGGGTGGCAGATTTCAGAGAACTGTGGACATGAACGCCAAGTTCCCTCTGCTCCTCTAAATTGCCAAGAATCTTTCCGTTAACCCTGTATTCTGCTTTCAAGTTTGTCCTTCCAAAATTAATCATCTCACTCCTTTCAGGGTTAAACTTCATCTGCCACCTCTCAGCCCAGCTCTGCATCCTATCAATGTATCTTTGTAACCTCGAACAGCCCTCCACACTATTCACAACTCGACCCAGCTTTGTATCATCCGCGAACTTACTAATCCACCCTTCCACTCCTACATCCAAATCATTTACAGCAATCACAAATAGGAAGAGGACCCAGGACAGATACTTGTGGTACACCACTCAAAACTGAGCACCATGTTGAATATTTTCCATCCACTACCACTTCTCAAGTTCAGCCAATTCTGAATCCAATCTGCCACATTTCCCCTATCCCATGATTCCTTACTTTCTACATGAACCTACCATGGGGAACCTTATCAAATGCCTTACTTAAATCCATGTACAGCACATCCACTGCTCTACCTTCATCCATGTGTTTGGCCACCTCTTCTAAGAATTCCATAAGGTTTGTGAAACATGATCTACCCCTCACAAATCCATGCTTCTTCAGAAAAAGAATCTACGCGCAAAACGTCAACCTTCCCGCTCCTATGACGCTGCTTGGCCTGCTGTGTTCATCTATCTCTACACCTTGTTACCTCAGATTCTCCAGCATCTGCAGTTCCTACTACTCCCCATTACTGTGATGTCCCTTGTTCTATTGTCAGGAAAGACGCAAATGTGTTTAATAAGCTCATGATTATTTGTACAATCAACAAACTTCCATTCATACAACAGATCCATGTAATCCCCTGATGTTCACCTGTGAAATGGATTGATGTTCATTTCAGAAATGAATTAAAAGTGAACTCCCTGTCTTTACTGGTTAATACAGTCCCACTCACACCTTGTGTTAGTCTGTGTGAAAATACTGTGTTCACCTGTGGGATAAATTTGTGTTCCTAGCTGCAGAAGGTTCTGTTCCCTTGTCTGGACAAAAGCATTTTATACCCGTTTTGAAACTGAAGCTTTGTCTCTGTGTGGGTTTTAGGTCTGGGGCCAATTTGTGTGTACGAGTGCGTGACAGAGAGAGAGAGAGTTTGTGTGAGTGTGTGTGGGTGGGGTGCGTGGAGGCAAGGGAGGAACAATCAGGAGATATTGGACTGAGCTTTTCGGTTGTCGCTTTCTCTCGCCCTCCTCCTCCCACACTGCCCACCACACCCCCAACCCCCAGCTCTAACCTCACAAAGAAGCTTCTTGGTTTGCTCCATATCTGGTGGATGTGTGTTCCAGGTAGAGACAGCTGGGAACTGATTTGGGTAGCTGGGATTTTGGAGGGGAGTGAGGTTTGAATGACAGGACTTGGGGTTTATAAAACTGGTCTTGGCAGCCATACTTCCCTTCTTCATGTGGGTGAAGCCAGGAGGTGAGTATCAGAGTTATTCTAGCTGTCGGTGTCTGTGTGAGAGACAGTGTGGGTACAGCTGGAATCTGAATGCCAGATTTGAACCTGTACCACCCTTTTCCTGAAGCAGCTCTGGTGAGTATTGGCTCTTCAGACTCTGTACCTCTCCTGAACTCCTGACTGACTCTCACTGACTTCTCCTGTTCTTGTCTCTCCTTCTCCCTGCTTTCTCACTGAGTGTACCTGTCTTTCTCTCTAAGTCTTTCTCTTGTTCTCTCTTTGATTTGTCTCTCTCTGCTTCCCTTTCACTCTCTTCATCTCTTTTTCATTCTTTCTCTCCCAGTCACTCACATTCAACTCTTGTCTCTCTGTTTCATTCACTCTCTCTTCATTCTCTCTCTGTCACTTCTCCCTTTGTGTCTCTGTCTCTTTCTTTCAAAGTCTCTCCGCTTGTCTCTCTTTTGGTCTTTCTCACTCTTTGTCTCTTTCTCTCACCTGCATCTCTGTTTCTCTGTATCATTTTGTTTCATTCTCTCTCTCTCTAGCAACCACTCTTTGCCCCCTACCCCTCTGTTCTTGTTCCCTCCCCCAGCATTCTCTCTCAATCTTTTCCCTCCATATTTCTCTCTCCTTTCCCTCCATATTTCTCTCTCCTTTCCCTCCATATTCTCTCTCCTTTCCCTTCATATTTCTCTCTCCTTTCCCTCCATATTTCTCTCTCCTTTCCCTCCATATTTCTTTCTTCTTTCCCTCCATATTTCTCACTCCTTTCCCTCCATATTTCTCTCTCCTTTCCCTTCATATTTCTCTCTCCTTTCCCTCCATATTTCTCTCTCCTTTCCCTCCATATTTCTCTCTCCTTTCCCTTCATATTTCTTGCTCTCCCTTCCTTCCATCTTCTCTCTCTCCTTTCCCTCCATTTTTCTCTATTTCATCTCCTGGTGTCTTATTGCACTGCCTTTTTCTTTCTTTCCTCACTCCCAAAATTTTGTTTCCATTCAAAATTGCCAAATTCCAACCTCCCCTCCCCACCTCCACAAATATGACTGTCCCTGCAAATTTGACCCTGGAATTTTGACAATCAATTTGAGACGCTGTATACCCCTCTCATTTCAAACTCTCTTCTTCCTTCATTTTCTGTCTCCAATATATCCACCAACAAGTTTTACTGCCGCCCAGGTTTCTCCCTCTCTTTACCTCCCAGAGGGATGTCGCTAATTTTGTCCCATCCTCATAGTATTGTATCCCCATCCCGAAATCTTGTGCTGCTGAAAACAATACTGCCCCTGCCAGATATTGCACTCCACCGACACAAATATTTGGCTGCCCTACCCACCAAATATTGCCCTCTCAATTATTGCATTTCCCAATTTCAGTTCCCCAAAAGTTTGTCCTCCATCCCTATTTTGCAATCTCCCTACTTATGTCATCGCAAATATTGTTCCCCACAAATTTTGGCACCTGTTCAAATATTTCCCCTGTGATTTTTACCCCAATGAAAATTTTCAGGCTCACAGGTTCCGATAGCTGCCTATGTAGCTTCACCGTCTTTATTCATTCCTCTGTGATCCCTCTGCTGTTTATAGATTACCACACTGTATCTCCTTCCATGAACAATACCCAAAAACCCCTCACCCTCACTGGATCTCTGACTGCACCCCAGGGGCTGGAGGCCCCAGGGAATATGGCCAGAGACTCTTTGACCTGGTCACAGACTGCCTCACTGCACAGCAAGATCCCACTTCCCAGGCAGACCCCCTGCCCCCCACGCTGAGAAAGACGGCTGATGTACCAACCCCTTCCACCTTTCAGTTTAGACAAAGCACGATGCAGCAAAATGCAGGTGGGTCAAGGACCACGAAGAGCCCCTGGCATTACCCATGAAATGATGGTGAAGGGCAGAGAGGGAGATGGAGAAAGAGAATCCAAGAGGAAAATGGAGGGATGGATGGATGGAGGAGGGGAGTACAGACAGAGGAAGATACAGAAAGAGAGAAAAAGAAACAGTCAGGAAGAGAGGCAGAAATCCTATTGAGAACAAGAAAAGAGGGAGGGAGAGAGAGAGGGAGGGGAAAGGAGAAGGGGGAGAGTAGGAGAAAGATAGAAAACCTGTGGAAAGGACAGATACAAAGAATGGGAGAGATAGAAGGGACAGAGAAAAAAAATTGAGGGAGAGAAGAGCAGACAGAGAGATACCCTCCAGGACGAGTGGTGGAGATGGAGGGATGTAGACAGAATGACCCTCAGGCAGGAACAGTAAGATCACTCAGGTGAGGGAGAGAGACGGTGGTGGGGGGGGGGAGGTTGGTGTGTGAGGCGCGTGGTGGGGAGAGGGAGAGAGATTGGGTGGGGAGGAGAGGGGGAGTGAGGGAGGTGGGGGGGAGAGAAATAAGTGTTGTGGATAGGTGAGTCGGCAAATTTGGAAATCAGAAAACTGAACAATGAAGCAGCTCTTGAAGAACCTGGGGAGAGGGCGAGACAGTAGGAGGGAGGAATATGAGTGGGTGGGGGAAAGTGAATGGGGGTAGATGTGAAGGATGTGGCGGGCGCACGGGGCGAGGATTTTTCGAAAACTGTGTGAAGGACAGGCAGGTGGGAATATGGAAGCAAAGAGAGAGGGAGGCAGTGAAATCTGTGACATCAGACTTAGCATAAGCCCCATTTTTGCTCCTTTGTCTGCCCAACACTCCCGGCCCAGAGCTCATCCCCTTATGGTACAAACCCCGGAGACTGCCTGAACCTCACAGTTCTTTTCCCCCGTGAGCATGCAAGGGTGTAAATGAATGACAAAGAGGAGGGCTGATTTATTATAATCCTCTCGTCTCTGTCTGGTTCCAGCCCTTATGTGAGGATTCCTCATGGCAGAACCATTTGGTTCTCTCAGTCTGTGCATCATCCCAAATTTCAGCTCCTGAATCTAATCTCATTTAGCAGCTTCAAAAGAAAAGAAACTGCTTATTTGCTTTTAAATAATTATTTAGAAAATAATAGATAATAATAATTGCTCTGACTGTATGCTATGCTGTTCCTGAGCAAATAAGTATTCTACATATTTACAAACTTAAAAAAAAATGGCTGTAGTCAATGTACCAAATCAGCTTATTTGTAAAAGTGTCCTTTATTGGTTGTGGGAATGCAAAAAGTGGTGGTGACATAGTGATTCGTTTAAGTGGTGCCTTGGCTGATTTTTGCAGATGGTGACTAACATCAGCATGACCTTTTCTTGGACTAGTGCAAAAAACTGCAAAAATTTGATGTGCACTGGGCACGGTTATCAGTCAAAATCCTTTGCTCGTTAGTACTTGTTTGAACGATTTTGAGTGAATTATGCTGCAAAAATCTGGATTCATGACCCTTCTATATTGAGTAGCTCTGTTCACAATTCAAGATGCAGCCTGTTGGGGAATACATTTAACCTGGACTCGGGTAAAATGCAAACATATTTGCAGATTTGCATTATGTCATCTAGTTGAGTTGAATTAGCAATTCTACCTCATGACTACAGTGCATAAAAAAGTTGCATTTACTGAAAGGTCTAAAAGTGATACATGAGAGCTATGACAAATTGAGAGCAAGCCTTGTGAAGTGGTAACTGGAGATGTGGCTAAATTCATGGTCACAGGGATAATGGGAACTGCAGATGCTGGAGAATCCAAGATAATGGTCATGGTCACAGGAATTGGTTTGCTGTGTGCTTTAAAGCTGGGGAGAGAAGTTGAAATGGAGAGATTTAAGGGGGGATATTTCAAACTATGGGAATAGGCAGCGGAAGACAAGGCCATGACTGGTAGAATGATCATAGTCAGTAATATGCAGGAGACTAGAGCTGGAGAATTACATAAATCTCTGTGTATTGCAAAACAGGACTGCTTCCAGTACCAATATATCTTTCTTCAGTTAAGGGGAACAAATCTGTCCACAGTAATCTAGATGTGGTCTAACTGGATCCTTGTATAGTTTTAGCAAGACTTCCTTACCTTTATACTCTATCCTTATATTTTATCTTGTGACATGACCGGTCAATGTCTGTATTTGTCCATCTTGTCATATGCTGGTTTGGCATGTCAGCTCAGGTGAGCACTTCAGTATCTGCCGAAGGCATCTCAAGTAAAAACATTTGAGATTTTTGGCATGACTCTGGCATACAGTCCAGGTCTTGCATGTGTGGGTCAGAGTGGATAGAACCATTGGTCTGGCAACTCTTAGGTTGGTAAGCAAACTTGGTCTTCATTTTCAGACTGATGTTCAAAACCTTTGCTGAGGCAATTGTTACATTGGATTCATCATCAATATAGACAGCTTCACATAGTGTGCTGCTGAGATAAATGGCTTTCAGGTTCTGGTTTTGAAGTGAAACCTTGGGATCGAGACAAGGCTTTTCTGGAGCAGGCTGGAAGGTTGCTTTCAGCTGCCTACTCCTATAGTTATGAAATATCCCTTCTAAACATCTCCACTTCATCCTCTGTCCCCAGCTTTAATGTACACATCAAACCCATTTCTGTGACCAAGAATTTAGCCACCTCTCCAGAAACCTCTTTACAAGGCTTGCTGTCAATTTATCAAAGTGCCCATGAATCACTTCAAGATCTTTTGATATGATAAAGATACTACGTAAATGAAACTTATTTTGTTGCACATGTGAGTGAGGTTTAATTGCATGCTTAACTCAACTGCATTATATAATACAAATCTCAGTCTCAGTTTGCACATATTTGCCAAACATACTGGCATAGTTCTGTTATTGGCAAGCACAAAGTCACAAAGTAGGTCCTTGGCAGAAATCTTAATCTTTTCTTAGAATCATCTTAGATTGAATTCAATATTGTCATGAAAGACACTGATGAACCTGATTGAAAAAATACATATGAAGAGGGTGAGCAACAGAACATTGCCCTGTTTAATTCTATTAATATTTGGGATGGGCCAGGAAGCTCACCCGCGTTCAAAACATATTTGATGTCTTCATGGAACTGTTGAACCATTCCAATAAATTTACAACAAATCCCAAATTTCTGTACTACCATCTGAAGATCCTCATGGCTGACAGTATCAAAAGCCTTAGCGAAGTCAGGAAATGTGATGCAATGGTTTCTTGTTCTGTTTTTAGTATTTTTCCTGGAGTTGTCTAACTGCAAACCCATATCAATGGTACATCAACCTTTACTGAAACAGTACAGACTCTCAGGCAGCAGACCCTGGTTGAGATGTCTCACTAAATGGCTCAGAATGCTGGCAAGAATTGTGCTGGTGCAGGACAGCTGTGATATTCCTCTGATTGTTGTAAAATTGGCAAGTTCCTTTCTGCTTGCACTGTTGAGCGTGAGCTGTTAATCATTAATGCAGTTTTCCGACTCCCTAATTGCAACAAGACATCTTGGATGCATGCCTGTTCTGTGTGTTGGCATTTGACCAACTATGTCATCATCAGACATGTGGGACAGGCGGGGTACTATGAAAGCCATGTGTGGTGTTGATTGCTAGACTGACAGTATCTTGTCATTTCAAAGTGAAACATCAAGAACTATTCCCTTTAGAAAACCCTAGGGCATGAATGTTAAGAAACATTTCACTGCCTCAAGGCTCAAACTGGATTAACATTCCCTCCAGAGGGATTTTCTCAATGTCAAATTATCGCCTACCGAAATGTCTGCAGGGCTGTCCAATGCAAACTCAGACAGATGTGAGACTCTTGGCTGAATCAGGAAACAGACCATAAAGACTGAATAGGATAATTACAGGAAGAAGTACTCCAGTGTCCTGTGATCTGTCCAAAAGCATCGGTCCTTTGGTTCAGCAATATTCCTTGGTGTCAAGGGGCAACACTGCTCACAGAAAAAAAACAAGTTCTTGAAAAATGGGCAGAGAACTTCCAATCACAACATAGAATCATAGAGTTGTAGAGTCATACAGTACAGAAACAAACCCTTTGGTCCAACCAGTCCATGCTGAGCATAATCTGTGCGATTCTGTGTGATAATCCTAAAGTAAACTCATCCTACCTTACTGACTCTGGCCCATTTCCCTCCAAACTTTTCCTATTCATATACTGAACTAAATGTCTTTTAAAATTGGTAACTGTGCTTGCATTGTTCAGCTCTCATCCATTCCTGAAGAAACAATGAACAGGTTGCCTCCTTTTGCTATTAATTTCTGTCTTGATAATCATAAGATGTTAGAAATGATGAATACAGTCAAATCTTTGGAATTGATGCTCTTCCAGCTGATATCGATGCCTGATCAGGAATCTGACAGAATTCCATCAGCCTATATGGGAGCAAGGAGGCACCCTGCAAGGTGCAAAGATTCCTCATTCTCAACCTGGCTGACAAACTGCTCAGAAATATAGGAGATTACACTTCAAAGCTTCAAGACAGGTGAGTCAGTGGAAAAGGCACATACAAGACTCTGCAGCTCTGTTGGAAATTGGAGCAATCTCTGAAAAACAATAATTTAAAAAAAAAGACAGGCTCTGTGGATTATTGAGTCCACTTACTCAGAAAAACTTGAATATAATTTGTCTAAAATAAACCATCCTTTTGCCAATTTTGCATTTAATAATGATTCTTTCACTAGTGACTTGCTCTCATGGAAGAGATTAGTTCACATCTTTATCGGCAGAAAGCCTCTCAGAATTGATAACAAGTTTACAGAAAAAACATTGATCTTGGGTGTAATTTGATTTTAAGAGAATGAATGAATATGGAATATAATTAATACAATACTTCTATTGTGCTACAAGATATGGTAATTGTTTTATAATTACATTATAACGTACTAACATCACGCTATACTGCAGGCATCAAGAGATTGGGAAAATTGAAGCAAATTTTATTTTGACCGCATAGGTGGTAATCTTTTGGAATGAATTGCCTGAGTGGTGTAGTGACTGTTAATCTAGAGACCTAGATAACGTGCTGGGTTCGAATCCCACCATGATAGATGGTGGAATTTGAATTTGATAAAATATCCAGAATTAAGAATCTAATGACGACCATGAATCCATTGTCAATTGTCAGAAAAAAACCCCATCTAGCCCATGACTGCCCTTTAGAGAAGGAAACTGCCATCATTACCTGGTTTGGCTAACATGTGATTCCAACCCACAGCAATGTGGTTGACTCCGAACTGCCCTCTGGGTAATTAGGGATGGGCAATTAATGCTGCCTAGCCAGCAATGCCCTTATCCCCTCAATGAGTAATAAAAACAACGATGGCATCATTTGTTCACTGTTTCTGTTTCTAAAGCATCATGGGTGTATCTACATCACATAACCTATGGTGGCTCAAGAAGGCAGATCACTACCAGCTCGTCAAGGGCAATTAGGAATGAGCAAAAAAGTACTGGCCATGCCAGCAAGGTCATATTCCATGGAAAAATAAATAAAACTTAATCGATTAAGCTTTATTAAGTTTTATTGATCACTGTCAAAAGTATTTCAATTGGCCAAAATCATGCCTCGTTGTTGTACTTTGCATAGGCCCACAAAGTGGAACCTGTTTCGATGTGGTCCAGAATTTGATGTACCACAGATTTATAAACAGTTGCACCCCTTCAACACTACATCTTGAATTCAGGTGACTTACCACAAATCTGTTGATGACATTATCTGAATTTTAAAGCTCATTGACATTCATAAATATTATCTATGTTGTAAATATTAAAAGTATTCTCTTTTTCAGTGCCTGAAAAAGATTTTTCCTTTCTGCATAAAATAGAATGTAGATTTTAGTTAAGATATTACAAAGTTTTAATCGATTGGCCTCCACATGCCACCCCAGGATCTGAAAACGTATATGGTGAACAACAGATTTGAAGCGATACAAATCAATAAGGCTTCAATTGCTTCAGGGCAGAGAGTCACCAAAAACAATGCTCTGTCGTGTCTGGCTTTTGTGCAGTTGGCACTGACTGGGATCGGTTTTGTTTGCACAAGCCCATGTCGTGTTGTTTTGAAATATGACAAACTTGGAAAAGGAGGCCTGAAGTTTTTTTTGGATCATGTCATGATTGGTGAGGCCTGGGGATGGGGTGACAGGATAGGATCACTGCCCCAGTAATAGACTGGAAAGGACCAATCAGTCCGAGGTTGTGCAGTTTAGGCCAAATTCCAAAGCATTAGATGCCAAGTATTGTTTCTGCTCAGCCAAATGTCGAACAAGGAGGGGGTCTACAGAGAAATATCCTCTGTGTAACACTCTTGACAATTTACCTCAATTTAGCTGATTCAGATAACCATTAAGTATAACATAAATAAACATGTAAAAGATTTACCAGGATGTTGCCTGAGCTGGAGATTTTCGGTTATGAAGATAGACTGGACACACTGGGATTGTTTTCCTTAGAGCAAGGGATATTGACAGAGTACATGACAGAGATGTATAAAGTTATGAGAGTCTTAGGTAAGGTAGACAGGAAGAAAAATTTCCCCTTAAAGGTGGGATCAATGACCGGGGATACAGATCTATGGCAAAGTTAATTTGGGATGTGAAGAAACGATTTTCCACACAGAGATGGTGAGAATGCGGAACTCAGTGTCTCGAAGGGTAGTAGAGGCAGAAACCCTCATAATATTTAAGAAGTTTTAGGATGGGCACTTGTGATGCTCAGGTATACAAGACTGTGGGCCAAAGTGCTGGAAAATGGGATTAGAATATATTCTCCAACCTCACCCCCACAGGGCGTGCAGCCCGCTGCTCCCTCCGCTCCAATCCCAACCTCACCATAAAACCCGTGGACAAGGGTGGCACAGTTGTAGTATGGCGCACTGACATCTGCATCATTGAGGCCAGGCGCCAACTCTCCGACACCTCGTCCTACCGCCCTCTTGGTCATGGCCCCACCTGAGACCACCAAACCATCAGCTCCCAAACTATCCACAACCTCATCACCTCAGGTGACCTCCCACCCAGAGCCTCCAACTTCATTGTGCCGCAACCACGCACCGCCCGCTTCTATTTCCTTCCCAAAATCCACAAACCTGACTGCCCTGGTCGACCCATTGTCTCCAACTGCTCCTGACCCACTGAACCTATCTCCACCTGTCTGGACTCCATTTTCTCCCCCTTGGTCCACGAACTCCCTACCTATGTCCGTGACACCACCCACGCCCTCCAAAACTTCCAATTCCCTGGTCCCTAATACCTCATCTTTACCATGGATGTCCAGTCCCTATGCAACTGCATTCCCAATTCACATTGCCTAAAGGCCCTCTGCTTTTTTCTGTCCTGCAGGCCCGACCAGCCCCCTCCACCAACACGCTCACCCGCCTAGCCGAACTCACCCTCACCCTCAACAACTTCTCTTTCAATTCCTCCCACTTCCTACAGACAAAGGGGGTGGCCATGGGTACCCACATGGGCCCAAGCTATGCCTACCTCTTCATAGGTTATGTGGAACAACTCGTCTTCTGTAGCTACACTAGCCCTAAACCCCAGCTCTTCCTCTGTTACATTGATGACTGAATCGTTGTTGCCTTGTGCTCCAACGAGGAGCTCAAACAGTTCATCCACTTCACCAACACCTTCCACCCCAACCTTAAGTTCACCTGGACCATCTCTGATACCTCTCTATCCTTTCTGGATCTCTCTGTTTCCATCTCTGCCAACCACCCGGAAACAAATATCCATTTCAAGCCCAGCGACTCCCACGGCTACTTAGAATACACATTCTCCCATCCACTTTCCTGCAAAAATGCCATCCCCTATTCAATTCCTTCGCCTCTGTCACATCTGCTCCCAGGATGAGGCATTCCACTCCCAAACATCTCAGATGTTCTTGTTTTTCAAGGACCGCAACTTTCCCTCCACAGTAGTCGAGAACACCCTTGACCGTGTCTCCCGCATTTCCTGCAACTCATCCCTCACACCCCCTCCCCTCAATAACTACAAAAGAGAATCCCCCTTGCCCTCACGTACTACTCCACCATCCTCTGGATTCAATGCATCATCTTCTGACACTTCTGCCATCTGCAATCCAACCCCACCACTAAAGACATTATTTCCACCCGAACCTTATCTGCTTTCCAGGGGGATCACTCTCTTCGTGACTCCCTTGTCCACTCCACACTCCCCTCCAGCCCCACCATGCCCGGCACCTTTCCCTGCAACCACAGGAAGTGCGACACCTGCCCCAACACCTCCCCCCTCACCCCCATCCCAGGACCCCAGAAGACTTTCCACGTCAAGCAGATGTTTACCTGTACATCTGTTAATGTGGTATACTGCATCTGCTGTTCCCGCTGTGGCCTCCACTACATCGGGGAAACCAAGTGGAGGCTTGGGGGCTACTTTGCAGAACATCTACGCTCGGTTCGCACTAAACAACTGCACCTCCCAGTTGCGAACCATTTCAACTCCCCCTCCCATTCCTCAGATGACATGTCTATCCTGGACCTCCTGCAGTGCCACAACGATGCTAGCCGAAGGTTGCAGGAACAGCACTTCATGTTTGGCTTGGGAACCCTGCAGCTCAATGGTATCAATGTGGACTTCATAAGCTTCAAAATCTCCCCTCCTCCTACCACATCCCAAAACCAGCGCAGCTTGTCCCCGCCTCCCTAACCTGTCCTTCCTCCCACCTATCCCCTCCTCCCACCTCAAGCCCCAACCCCATTTTCTCCCTCCTAGCCTCATCCTGCCCCTTGACCCCAGACCTCCCATCCTCCCTTCCTGACCTATCCCCTGCCTAACTCCCGGCCTACAGTCACCTTTACTGGCCCCATCCCTGCGTCTTTGACCTGTCTGTCTCCTCTCCACCTACTTTCTCCTCTATCTATCTTCTATCCACCCCACCCCTCCCTATTTATTTCAGAATCACCTTCCCCTTCCCCATTTCTGAAGAAGGGTCTCGGCCCGAAACGTCAACTTTCCTGCCCCAATGATGCTGCTTGGCCTGCTGTGTTCATCCAGCTCTACACCTAGTTATCAGCAGAATAGTTAGGTGGTTGTTTTTAACCAGTATGGACATGATGGATCAAAGGAGCTTACTCTTTATTGTCAATCTCTGTGACTATACCTATAAATTAATAGAATGGTTAGACCACAAAGGAGGCCTTTCAATCCAGTTTCTTCTGAAGAAGGGTCCAGACCTGAAATGTCAGCTCTCCTGCTGTGTTCAGCCAGCTCTGCACCCTGTTTTCTCATTCAATCCATTGTGTCCTTACAAAAGCTTTTGCTAAATTCAGCTTTCCTCCTAAAATTTCCTCCCCTCCTCTCTCAAAACAACTCACCATTCATTGCTGCAAAGCAGCAGTGAATGGCAACCTAAGTTTGGAAATTCACAGGTGAAGAAGTGTGACTTACTTTCCCATTTACTCTGTGGGTTAAATACCTCTTGAGACTCATAAGTTAACCTCTGGTGCTGTAGCAAGCACCAACAAACACACAATGTGAGGAATGGTGTAAAAAAACTTCATCCCATTGAATCATTGCAGCAGAGGAGCAGGCCATTCGGCCAATTGAGTCCCCTCCAAAGAACATCCCACCCAGTCCCATCCCCGCATGTCCCACGCTGGATACAAGAAGGCAATTTAGCCTAACCTGCATTTCTTTGGACTGTGGGAGGAAACCCACGCAGATGCAGGGAGAATGTACAAACTCCACATAGACAGCTGCCGGAGGCTGGAATCAAACCCAGGTCCCTTGCACTGTGAGGCAGCAGCGCTAACCACTGAGCCACTGTGCCACCCCTTTTTAGTGCAGAATGCAGGGCAGAAGTATCATCTTCTCAATCTCTCATGAAATGGATGCTTCCTAATTATCCTTTTAGATATTAAAGCAACCGATAACAAAGCCTTGGTGTGTTCAAATATGTTTTATAATTGAAAGTTGCTTTCTGTTATTAGCTGATGCACCACTGTTATGAGAAATCAGATGTGCACAGAGTAAGTAATGATACTGGTAGGTGTGGGATTGTGAATTTCTGAAACTAATTGTTATGATAGGGATTGATAATTGTATAGATGGGCCTCTGAGGTAGACAGTGACCTCGGTAATCATTCATGTTCTAGTACGAAGCTGGACCCTGTGGAACTTGGAGCCTCTTGCTCCATCCCTCACTATCATTTGCAGTGCAACAGCAAACATAGACTAAGATACTCGGAAGTCTGACAAAACTGTACATTTATAATAGACTTAATAGGGCACCAGATAAACTGTTGACACTATTTCCACAGGGTACTGTGGCCTCAGTGATTCTTGTGATTCTTATTACCTTTTCTTTTATTTTCATATGCTAGATATTTGCTTTTACTTGAGGAAGATGAGTGATTCCTCTCTATGCATTCAGAACTGATGACGATGAACTGATGATTGGCTACTTCCTGCATCATCATCTCTGCAAATAGTCAAAGGGTCATGTCACCCTTCTTGTAAATTGTTTCTGAAAAGCCCACTCTTGACTGTTACAAATCTGCGAAACATTTCACCTTCCTAATAAGCATCACTCAGATGTATCTTTCAGACCGTTTTAACGGTCATTGTTCACCTCTCCAAAATGACAATCTAAGATTATAAGAGGTTTCAAGAATCTCAAAAATATTTTTGCTTTCAGTGCATGTTTGCAAGGCCAAATCCGTACCAGACCTCTTTGTGACTAAGGGCTCTTTGTCATTTTATTGTGTACTTCCCACCTGAAGAAGATAGCACATATAGAACACAAAGCATTTCAGACCGAATTCTGCTTAATGCTTACTTGCCCAAATGAATTGACCAGTACTATTTTTCACTCCCTTAGCCCTTGTGTTCCCGTAAAGACTAAGCTAACAGTTTTAATAGTGGTTATTTAAGATTAATGTATCATGCTAAGTATGCTTTCTTATAGCATTGCATGCATAACTTTAGCTGTGATATTTAGCCAAAAATTATTCAGTTCTAAGCCATTCCACAGATAAAGTATAAAATGGATAAATGTGAGGATATCGACTTTGGTGGAAATAAACAGGAAGGTGGATTAATATCTGAATGCCAATAGATTGGGAAAGTTGTAAGTGCAATGAGACCTGTGTGTCCTTGTACATTAGTGTTGAAAGTAAGCAAGCAGCAGAATGTGAGTGGCATGTTGGCCTTCATTGCAACAGGATTCAAGTACAGGAATAAGGATGTCTTGCTGAAATTGTAAAGGGCTTGGTGAGGAGACACATGGAACACTGTGTGCGCTTTTGGCTACCTTACCGGAGAAAGGAGGTTCTAGCTTTGAAGAAAGTGCAACAAGCATTTACCGGACTGATTTCTGGAATTCCCAGACTGATATGATGATGGGAAGCGAGATTACATCGATTCGCCTGCATTCACTGAAAGTTTGAAGAATGAGGAGGATTTTGTAGAAGATTGAAAAAGTCTAATATGTCTAGACAGTGTAAACTCAGGAAGGAAATTCACAATGACAGGGAAGTCCTGGACCAGGAGTCACAGCTGAAGAATATATGGTAAACCATTTAGGACTGAGATGAGGAGAGATTTTGTCAGCTAGAATGGTACACCTGTTGAATTCTATGTTACAGAAAGCGGTTGAAGTCAAAATAATGAATGTTTTCAAGAATCAGTTGGATTTAGTTCTTAGGACTAAAGAGATATGGGGAGAAAGCAGGAACAGGGTACTGATTTGGATGATCTGCCATGATCATATTGAATGGTGGAGTAGGCTTGAAGGGTCAATTGGCCTACGAACAAAGAACAAAGAGCAAAGAAAATTACTGCACAGGAAAACGCCCTTCGGCCATCCAAGCCTGCGCTAATCCAGATCCTCTATCTAAACCTGTCGCCAATTTTCCAAGGACCTGTATCCCTCTGCTCCCTGCCCATTCATGTATCTGTCTAGATACATCTTAAATGACACTACTGTGCCTGCCTCTATGACTTCCGCTGGCAATGTGTTCCAGGCACCCAACACCCTCTGCATAAAGAACTTTCCATGCATATCTCCCTCAAACTTTTCCCCTCTCACCTTGAACTCATGACCCGTCGTAATTGAGTTCCCCACTCTGGGTAAAAGCTTCTTGCTATCCACCCTGTCTATACTCCTCATGATTTTGTAGACCTCAATCAGGTCCTCCCTCAATCTCCGTCTTTCTAATGCAAATAATCCTAATCTACTCAACCTCTCTTCATAGCCAGCACCCTCCATATCAGGCAACATCCTGGTGAACCTTCTCTGCAACGTCTCCAAAGCATCCAATGTGGTAATGTGGCGACCAGAACTGTACGCAGTATTCCAAATGTGGTCGAACCAAAGTCCTATACAACTGTAACATAACCTGCCAACTCTTGTACTCAAAACCCTTCTGATGAATGAAAGCAAGCCGTTTCTTGAAAGCATTCTTGACCATTCTATGGACCTGCATTGCAACCTTCAGGGTACAATGGACCTCAACACCCAGATCCCTCTGTGCATCGATTTTCCCCAGGGCTTTTCTATTTTCCATACATTTTGCTCTTGAATTGATCAATGCATCACTTCGCATTTGCCTGGATTAAACTCCATCTACCATTTCTTCACCCAACTCTCCAATCTATCTAGAATCTGCTGCATTCTCTGACAGTCCCCTTCATGATCTGTTACTCCACCAATCTTGGTGCAATCTGCAAACTTGCTAATCAGACCATCAATACCTTCCTCCAGATCATTTGTGTATATCACAAACAAGAGTGTGCCCAAAACGGATCCCTGTGGAATACTACTGGTCAAAGTTCTCAATTTTGAGAAACTCCCTTCTACTACAACTCTCTGTCTCCTGTTGCCCAGCCAGTTCTCTATCCACCTAGCTAGTACACCCTGGACCTTATGCAACTTCACTTCCTCTGTCATCCTCCCATGGGGGACCTTGTCAAATGCCTTACTGAAGTCCATGCATATGACATCTACAGCCCTTCCCTCTTCTATCAACTCTGTCACTTCCTCAAAGAATTCTGCCAAGTTGGTAAGGCATGACCTTCCTTGCACAAAACCATGCTGCCTTTCACTGATAAGCTCATTTTCTTCCAAATGTAAATAGATGCTATCCCTCAGTATCTTCTCCAGCAGCTTCCCCATCACTGATGTTAGGCTCACCGGTCTATAATTACCTGGATTATCTTTGCTACCCTTCTTAAACAAGGGGACAACAGTCCTTTGGGACCTCACCCGTGCTCAAGGATGCTGCAAAGATATCTGTTAAGACCCTGGCTATTTCCTCTCTTGCTTCCCTCTGTAACCTGGGATAGATCCCATCCAGACCTGAGGACTCGTCCACCCTAATGCCTTTTAGAATACCCAATACTTCTCCCCTCCTTATGCGGACTTGACGTTGAGTAATCAAACATCTACCCCTAACCTCAACATCCATCATGTCCCTCTCCACTGATGCAAAGTACTCATTCAGAATCTTACTCATTTTTTCTGACTCCTCGCATAAGCTGCCTCCTTTGTCCTTGATAATAAAATGTGAGGCTGGATGAACACAGCAGGCCAAGCAGCATCTCAGGAGCACACAAGCTGACGTTTCGGGCCTAGACCCTTCATCAGAGAGGGGGATGGGGGGAGGGAACTGGAATAAATAGGGAGAGAGGGGGAGGCGGACCGAAGATGGAGAGTAAAGAAGATAGGTGGAGAGGGTGTAGGTGGGGAGGTAGGGAGGGGATAGGTCAGTCCAGGGAAGACGGACAGGTCAAGGAGGTGGGATGAGGTTAGTAGGTAGCTGGGGGTGCGGCTTGGGGTGGGAGGAAGGGATGGGTGAGAGGAAGAACCGGTTAGGGAAGCAGAGACAGGTTGGACTGGTTTTGGGATGCAGTGGGTGGGGGGGAAGAGCTGGGCTGGTTGTGTGGTGCAGTGGGGGGAGGGGATGAACTGGGCTGGTTTAGGGATGCAGTGGGGGAAGGGGAGATTTTGAAACTGGTGAAGTCCACATTGATACCATATGGCAGCAGGGTTCCCAGGCGGAATATGAGTTGCTGTTCCTGCAACCTTCGGGTGGCATCATTGTGGCAGTGCAGGAAGCCCATGATGGACATGTCATCAAGAGAATGGGAGGGGGAGTGGAAATGGTTTGCGACTGGGAGGTGCAGTTGTTTGTTGCGAACTGAGCGGAGGTGTTCTGCAAAGCGGTCCCCAAGCCTCCGCTTGGTTTCCCCAATGTAGAGGAAGCCGCACCGGGTACAGTGGATGCAGTATACCACATTGGCAGATGTGCAGGTGAACCTCTGCTTAATGTGGAATGTCATCTTGGGGCCTGGGATGGGGGTGAGGGAGGAGGTGTGGGGACAAGTGTAGCATTTCCTGCGGTTGCAGGGGAAGGTGCCGGGTGTGGTGGGGTTGGAGGGCAGTGTGGAGCGAACAAGGGAGTCACGGAGAGAGTGGTCTCTCCGGAAAGCAGACAGGGGAGGGGATGGAAAAATGTCTTGGGTGGTGGGGTCGGATTGTAAATGGCGGAAGTGTCGGAGGATAATGCGTTGTATCCGGAGGTTGGTAGGGTGGTGTGTGAGAACGAGGGGGATCCTCTTGGGGCGGTTGTGGCGGGGGCGGGGTGTGAGGGATGTGTCGCGGGAAATGCGGGAGACGCGGTCAAGGGCGTTCTCGATCACCGTGGGGGGAAAGTTGCGGTCCTTAAAGAACTTGGACATCTGGGATGTGCGGGAGTGGAATGTCTTATCGTGGGAGCAGATGCGGCGGAGGTGGAGGAATTGGGAATAGGGGATGGAATTTTTGCAGGAGGGTGGGTGGGAGGAGGTGTATTCTAGGTAGCTGTGGGAGTCGGTGGGCTTGAAATGGACATCAGTTACAAGCTGGTTGCCTGAGATGGAGACTGAGAGGTCCAGGAAGGTGAGGGATGTGCTGGAGATGGCCCAGGTGAACTGAAGGTTGGGGTGGAAGGTGTTGGTGAAGTGGATGAACTGTTCGAGCTCCTCTGGGGAGCAAGAAGCGGCGCCGATACAGTCATCAATCCATCATGGGCCTCCTGCACTGCCACAATGATGCCACCCGAAGGTTGCAGGAACAGCAACTCATATTCCGCCTGGGAACCCTGCAGCCATATGGTATCAATGTGGACTTCACCAGTTTCAAAATCTCCCCTTCCCCCACTGCATCCCTAAACCAGCCCAGTTCATCCCCTCCCCCCACTGCACCACACAACCAGCCCAGCTCTTCCCCCCCACCCACTGCATCCCAAAACCAGTCCAACCTGTCTCTGCCTCCCTAACCGGTTCTTCCTCTCACCCATCCCTTCCTCCCACCCCAAGCCGCACCCCCAGCTACCTACTAACCTCATCCCACCTCCTTGACCTGTCCGTCTTCCCTGGACTGACCTATCCCCTCCCTACCTCCCCACCTACACCCTCTCCACCTATCTTCTTTACTCTCCATCTTCGGTCCGCCTCCCCCTCTCTCCCTATTTATTCCAGTTCCCTCCCCCCATCCCCCTCTCTGATGAAGGGTCTAGGCCCGAAACGTCAGCTTGTGTGCTCCTGAGATGCTGCTTGGCCTGCTGTGTTCATCCAGCCTCACATTTTATTATCTTGGAATCTCCAGCATCTGCAGTTCCCATTATCTCCTTTGTCCTTGAGTGGACCAACCCTTTCTCTAGTTACCCTCTTGTTTCTTATGTATGAATAAAAGGCTTTGGGATTTTCCTCAACACTGTTTGCTAAAGATTCATGACCCCTTTTAGCCCTCTTAATTCTTCGTTTCAGATTGGCCCTACTTTCCCAATATTCTTCCAAAGCTTTGTCTGTTTTCAGTCACCTAGACCTTATGTATGCTTTCTTTTTCCTCTTTGCTAGTCTCACAATTTTACCTGCCATCTATGGTTCCCTAATCTTGCCCTTTCTATCCGTTACTTTCACAAGGACATGTCTGTCCTGCATTCTAATCAACCTCTCTTTAAAAGCCTCCCACATATCAAATGTGGATTTGCCCTCAAACAGCTGCTCCCAATCCACATTCCGCAGCTCCTGTTGAATTTTGCAATAGTTGGCCTACCCCCAATTCAGCGCTTTTCCTTTAGGGCCACTCTCGTCTTTGTCCATCGGTATTCTAAGTCTTATGGAATTGTGATCACTATTCCCAAAGTAACCCCCTACTGATACTTCAACCACCTGGCTGGGCTCATTCCCCAACACCGGGTCCAGTAATGGCCCCTTCCCGAGTTGGACTATTTACATACTGCTCTAGAAAACCCTCCTGGATTCTCCTTACGAATTCTGCTCCATCTAAATCCCGAACACTAAGTGAATCCCAGTCAATGTTGGGAAAATTAAAATCTCCCATCTCCGCCACACTGTTGCTCCTACATCTTTCCATAATCTGTCTACTTATTTATGCCTCTGTCTCACACTTGCTGTTTGGAGGCCTGTAGTATAGCCTCAACATTGTTACCACACCCTTCTTATTTCTGAGCTCCACTCATTTTGCCTCACGGCTCAAGTCCTCCATGGTGCCCTCCTTTAGCATAGCTGTGATATCCTCTTTGACCAGTAATGCAACTCCTCCACCCCTTTTACCTCCCTCTCTATCCCGCCTGAAGCATCTGTATCCTGGGATATTTAGTTGCCAATCTTGCCCTTCCCTCAACCAAGCCTCAGTAATAACAATAACATCATACTCCCAGGTACTAATCCAAGCCCTAAGTTTACCTGCCTTACCTACTACACTTCTCACATTAAACAAATGCACTTCAGGCCACCTGTTCCTTTTCGTTCATCATCTGCTCTCTGCCTACTCTTCCCCTTAGTCACACTGACTTCATTATTAAGTTTCTTACCAGCTTTAGTTACTACCTCCTTACTGTCCACTAACTTCCTCATTTGGTTCCCGTCCCCTGCCACATTAGCTTAAACCCTTCCCAACAGTGTTAGCAAAAGCAGCCCCTAGGACAGTGGTTCCAGTCCTGCCCAGGTGTGGATTGTCCGATTTGTAATAGTCCCACGGCCCCCAAAACTGGTCCCAATGTCCCAAAAATCTGAACCTCTCACCCCTGTACCATCTCTCAAGCCACTCATTTATCCTGCCTATTCTTTTATTTCTGCTCTGACCAGCACGTGGCACTGGTGGCAATCCTGAGATTACTAACTCTGAGGTCCTACGTTTTAACTTGGTTCCTAACTCCCTCAATTCTGCTTGTTGGACCTCATCTCGTTTTCTACCTATACGATTAGTTCCCAGACGCACCACGACAGCTAGCTGTTCACTCTCCCGCTTCAGAATGCCCTGCAGTTAATCTGAGACTTCCCTGACCTGTGCACTTGGGAGGCATCATACCATTCGCGAGTCTCGTTTTCAACCACAGAATCGCCTATCTACCCCGCCCACAATCGAATTCCCACTGACTACAGCCCTTCACTCTTTCTCCCGCACTTCTGTACAGCAGAGCCAGCCATGGTGCCATGAACCTGGCTACAGTTGCCTTCCCCTGGTGAGCCATCTCCCCCAGCAGTATCCAAAATGGTATACCTGTTTTGGGGGGACATGACTGCGGGAGATACGTGCACTGCCTTCCTGTTTTTTTCTGCCTTTTGATCACCCATTCCCTTTCTCCCTCAGCAATCCTAATCTGTGGTGTGGGCGATTTGCTCAGCATGCTATCCATGACTTCCTCAGCATCGCGGATGCTCCAAAGTGAGCCCATCATGTGGTCTAACAAGAGCTGCATCTGGACACATTTCCTGTACGTGAAGGAGGCAGGGACATCAGCCGCGTCCCTGAGGTCCCACGCTGAGCAAGAGGAGCACAACACGGGTCTGGGATCTCCTGTCATTTTTACTCTTAAACTTAACTTAGTCCTACTATAATATCAAATACTAGATAAATGAAACGAAAAAACATTTGTACCAAATCACTTACCAGCACCAGATTAAAAAAAGAAAAAGAAAAGCACTTACCTTATCAACACACTAGAGACTTTTCTTTTTGGTCAGAGGAGGAGGGTGGGTGGGAGACACCACACGTGTACTTGGGACACCACTACTCCAGCTCCTACTTTCTATGTTTCCATGTTTCTATTATATACATAAATGACTATTCTATAGAAATAACCTCTGTATAATTCAACTTCTTAAAGTTCATAAGAGGCAGAATTAGAAGATGCAGGAAGTCAAGAAAAAACTCAATATGTTGTACCATTCGCTCTTGATTTTGATCATTTCCATCCATTACTGTTGGGGACCTTGTTTCATATTTCACATATGCAAGCATGCACATAAACAAAAACAATATAGATTACGCCATTGTGTATACCTACATATACAGAAATACACATGCGTATTAAAACACATCCATAGACGCACATACCTATATCAAAACCGATATCAAAAAGTTGCCTTTATGTTGAATTTGCATTTTGCAGCCAGGATTAACTTGTTACTAAGTGACAACACTTACTGAGATTGCTTATATCGGAGTTGAAATTGGATGAAATACGGCTCTGATATGGAGTTAACCGCATAATTGTTTGAAATTAACATT
This sequence comes from Stegostoma tigrinum, assembly GCF_030684315.1. Classification (NCBI taxonomy): domain Eukaryota; kingdom Metazoa; phylum Chordata; class Chondrichthyes; order Orectolobiformes; family Stegostomatidae; genus Stegostoma; species Stegostoma tigrinum. Next base: position 55,535,206 of record NC_081369.1, read on the forward strand.
CTAGGGCAACAAAGCAGAAGCATCCAATACTACAATACTCATTGAGGGTCCTACAGCTGTGCTAATAGTTAGGTTACTGAACAGCAGCAAAGGCCTAATTTGATATCATTGATATAGTTCAAGGCTCATTCATAACATAATATCATTTGTCATGACGGCACACTCAGTTACAGCACAGAGTACATTTAACCTGGCCTTCACAGTGTTTTCACTTTTTACTTTTGGACATGTTAATACTTTTTAATACAAGAGCATAAGCCAATACAACACATTACTTACAGTAATTGACAGAACCAGCATAGGTCCATCTGGACAGAGAGCAATCATTGTTGGAGTTTGTCCATTGCAGCTAAAATTCCAGAATAAATGGAAAATGAAATTGAATGGATGTTGATTGACAAATTCCAATTTGCTTTCTATAACTGAAAAAAAATTGATAAATTAATTTGATCATATGCTCAGAATTTTCAAAGTATTTATGCAATTAAACTCTGCAACATTTGTTCAGTATGTCTATATATCTGTACAAAAGCAAAATATTCTACATGCTTCATGCCTGAGCAGAAGATGCTGGAAACGTTAACAAGTCAGATTGAATCAGTGGAGCGAGAAACAAAATCAAGTTCAGGATTGACCTAAAACGTTAACTCAACTTCTGTAGCTACTTATGCTGTCTGGCCTACCAAGTATTTCTTGTATTTCCTCCTTTTTTTTTGTTTTCCTTTTGAAATCTTGCAATCTCACATAATCTAATTGCACCAACTCCGATGCTCTGCTAAAAACAAAAAAAATTTCTGGATATTTTCAATCTCCTGAGTTTTCTAGTTCATTCCTGGGTTCATTTGTAATTATGTGTTATCTTCCAATATTTAAGTCTGAAAATGGTTATCTAGTAGGAAATGAAACAGGCAGTTTAGTGCATCATTTTGGCTCCAGAGTTATCACTGTTGCTTGATCCTGCCCTTCTGCAACATTCCTATGACATTAGCCACGCAAGATCACTGGATCTCAAAGAGCATGAATCAAACCCAGGCTGCCTTAATGACTCCATAAATAAAAGGTACTGAAGCTAGTTACAACGTTTCAAGAATCTTCAAGCCCACATGACCAATTAGAATGTGAGATGTGTAGTTCCTGTACCTCACTAGCCCATGAGAGAACAGATAGTCCAGTCATAGATTTCAAAACATATTTCCACCAAAAAAAATGCCTAGTGAATTTAGATGATATTGAAATGTTTATGGCTGACATGATATACTTTGAACCTCTTTGTAGTGGACATCTAGTAAAGTGTACAAATGCATTTAGAAGCAGTTCAAAGAAGGATCACTCAACTGATTCCTGTATTGGACTGGTTATCTTATGAAGAAAGGTTGGAGAGGTTGGATTTATGCTCTTTGTAGGATCAGTTGACCGGACTGCTGCTTTATTATGCAGAGTGCCGCAAATAGCATTTGCTCCCATCACCAGAAAAAAAATCAAAACTTGCGATAAAACCGCATCCATAAATGCTGCCAAGAAGACAATACAATGAAACCTAACATAAAAGACACGAGCATGGCAATGTGGACAAATTGAGAGTAGTAAGGGAATGGAACGCTTTGCCTGCAACTGTGGTAGATTCGCCAACTTTAAGTACATTTAAGTCATCATTGGACAAGCATATGGACGCACATGGAATAGGGTAGGTTAATAAAATGTTAATAAAATAGGGTAGGTTAGACGGGCTTCAGATCGGTATGACAGGTCGGCACAACATCGAGGGCCGAAGGGCATGTACTGTGCTGTAATGTTCTATGTTCTACGTTCTATGAAAGAAAATCCAAGAAAATGAATTAAATGGAAATTGATATTATTTTATGGAAGAAATAGAAGAGGTTCACAGAACATAGAACATAGAACAGTACAGCAGAGTACAGGCCCTTCAGCCCACAATGTTGTGCCAAACCTTTACCCAAAACCTAACGTTTATCTAACCTCCACCCTACCTTATACTATCATCAAAAATGTTCAAAAACTCAATACTATGGATATCTTCAAAAGAAGCCTTATCCATTGGCAAAGTGATCTGATGATGACTGGACTTTGGATTCTGGCTCAAAAGAAGACTTGAATGTAACTGTAGAGAAGGTCAGTCAAGGGCCAAATAAGATAGGCAAGGAGAGGATTGCGGTTGTAAAAGTTGAACTGGAGCGGTTTAAATGGAAATACATTGTGATGGATAAAACATGGATGAAAAATGGATGAATTTCAAAAAAGAGATGAATAGGGTGCAAGCTAGGTACATACTCATGAGAAATAAATGCGGGGTATCCAAAGCTAGAGTATCCTGAATGACTGAGAATATTGGCAAGAAAATAAGGAAGAAAAAGGAGGCATATAGAACATAGAACATTACAGCACAGTACAGGCCCTTTGGCCCTCGATGTTGTGCCGACCTGTCATCCCGATCTGAAGCCCATCTAACCTACACTATTCCATGTACGTCCATATGCTCATCCAATGACGACTTAAATGTACCTAAAGTTGGCGAATCTACTACCATTGCAGGCAAAGCGTTCCATTCCCTTACTACTCTCTGAGTAAAGAAACTACCTCTGACAAGTGTCCTATATCTTTCACCCCTCAATTTAACACTATGCCCCCTCGTGCTTGCCATCACCATCCTAGGAAAAAGGCTCTCCCTATCCACCCTATCTAACCCTCTGATTATTTTATATGTTTCAATATGCATATGATGCATACCAGAAGAATAAAAAGCAATAGAAATCAGGAAAAGTATCTCAAATACAAGAGAGAAGCTAAGGCTGGAGTAACGAAGACTAGGAGGAAGTACAAGGAAAGGATGGCAGACTACATTAACTAAAATAGTAAAATGTTCTTCAAATATATCAATAATAAAAGATTAGTGAACAATAGAGTGGGGTCCATTAGGAACAAGATGCTCAAAGAAACAAAGGATATGATAGAGGTACTAAATGAATATTTTGTTTCTGTCTTTACCAAATTAGAAAATGGTGACAGTCGCAAATTGAAAATGTGGATGTAAACAACTAAGCAGCATTGTGATTGGTAAAGAAGAGGTGTTAAAAAGGCTGGTAGCATTCCAGGTAGAGAAGCTGCTAGGCCTAGATGGGACATGTGGCAGTGTGAATTGGAAGTTGTCTAAAAAAAATTTGGAAACAGACTATTGGTATAGATGGGTTTTTCTCAGATTGGAAATGGTTTGAAAATGGTGTTCCCCAGGGATTGGTGTTGGTGACCCTTGCTTTTTCTGATTTATATAAATGATTTTGAGATGAGTGTTGAAGGCAAAATCTCTGAATTTGCAGTTGATACTTAGCTAGGGAGATTCATGAATTATGTGAGTGATGCTGAGTGATTTCAGAGGGAGGCCAATAAATTGGCCAAAAGGGCAGACAAACAGAGGCATAGAGTATAAAAGCAAGGAAGTGATGTTACATGTCTACAAATTATTGGTCAGATGACATTTGGAGCATTGTGTTCGGTTTTGGGCATCTTATTTCAGGAAGGACATGAAAGCTCTGAACAGACTGTAAAGAAAATTGACTAGAATGAGGGAGTTTAGATTCGAGGAGAGATCAGAGAAATTGGGCTTATTGGCCTTGGGGCAGAGAAGATTAAGAGGTAATCTTATTGAGGAGCTCTAAATTATGAACAATTTTTACAGGGTAAAGAAGATCTCGATTCTCCTGTGTATGTTGAGTTTAATTTGGTGCACCCTGGTTGGTGTGCAGGGCCTAATGCAGAGAGTAGTGTTGTGGATATCACAGGTAATGGTTTCATATTGATGATATTTTAGGGAAGATGTGATGCAGTATTCTCATTTCCACCTGTACGCAACTCTGGTGATGCCAGTTTCCAGCCTCCCGGTTTCTGTGGTTCAGTTTAAACTGGAGCTTGTCTGAAAAGCCATATAAGGCGTATTTGTTTGAATACACAGGATTGGAGTACATAGTTACTCGTTTGGTTTGCTTACATTTATACAGAGTGGTGCCAACAAACCTTCGCTCTTTGTTTTAACAGCTGATGGCAGGGTGCCATCATATTCTAATCATGTTCTCCTTCAGATGATAGCAATATTTTCAACCTCCAAGACTTCTAACCCAAATCTGCTCAGCATTATGAATGGGTTCCCTTATACCATGCCTAAGGCCTATCTTGGGGTTGCTTTGCTGTCATCCTCAAACCAGGCCTTGGTTGTTTGCTGTGATTGGCAATTCGAAATATTGGAGTGTCCCTTCCCATGGTGCAAGTGCTCTATTTCCTCATCACTGATTGAAGATGGAGCCTGTCCTTAGCGATAATTATTTCTTATTCTAAAATCACCAAATTTAGTCAGGTACCAATTTCTCCTGACCACTTTGACAGGAATTTCAATCAATATTTGGAGTTGGAGTGGGTTGGTGCGTGGTCATCATTGAGGAAAGTTTAATGAATGCACACTGATTTTAAGTCCACAGACAGCAGTGCAGTGCCATGGGAATGATGATGCCAATGGTGAAAAGTTGAAAAGTGGCCAAAATTGTAAAATAATTTTATGAATCCCATAGACATGGAGACCGTGTTGTCAGGTTGTAAAGCAAAAATGGTGACAGACATTTCCAGATTTTGGAAGAGTGCGAGGTAATGCTGGTTACCATCTGTACTGTGCCATGATGTGACTTGTTCATAATCCGGGAGGAGGCAATGTCTTAGTAGCATTATCGCTGGACTGTTAATCCAGAAACTCAGATAACATTCTGAAGACCTAGGTTCAATCCTGCCATGGCAGACAGTGGAATTTGAATTCAGCAAAATGTCTGGGATTAAGAATCTAATGATGGTTGTGAATCCATTGTTGATAGTCAGAAAAACTCACCTGCTTTACTAATGCCCTTTAGGGAAGGAAACTGCCATTCTTACCTGGTCTGGTCTACATGTAACTCCAGATCCACAGCAATGTGGTTGACTCTGAGCTGCCCACTGGGCAATTACGGATGCACAATAAATGCTACCTAGCCAGCAATGTCTTTATCCTGTTAATGAATAATGGATAATCCATACCGATCACGCTTCGGTGGTATGATGGCAGGCTGTGAAAACAAGAGTGATGCTCTCGTGTGACTGAGATGGATACCTGCCTATTTAATGTGGAGACAAATGATCAGACAAAAGATTAACAGAGAATGCAGGCTTTGGGATACTTCAAAAGAAGCCAGACATGAGATGAAGAGTAGTCGACAGGGCATTGACCTCAGTACTGGAGCAGGGTCAGTGTCTGAATTCAGCTCAGCATGCTCATATGTGCACTGAGGGAGGCTCTCTGCCTCAGTGGGAGGGCTGTGACCACCTCCAGGACATCTTGGCTGGAGAGCTGGAGTGAATGCCTCAGCAGAAGTACTCAGAGATAGCAAGAACTGCAGATGCTGGAGCCTGAGATAACACAGTGTGGAGCTGGAGGAACACAGGAGGCCAGGCAGCATCTGAAGAAGGGTCCTCTGATGCTGCCTGGCCTACTGTGTTTCTCTAGCTCTGCACTATGGTACCAGCAAAAGGACTGTCAGTGTCATGGCCTCAGAGGGAAGAGCACCACAGTGGACATTCTCTCGGGGGACTATTTTATCCACCTCTTTCACTGAGGCCTTATTCTCCCAGCTAGGGTGGGGAGGGCCATCTGTGAGTTGGGCTCTAAGGTCAATATCTTGGAAGAGACAGTGCTCAGAGTTGGCTCGTGACGAAGGCCTGGAGCAGTGACTGGGGCTTCCACTGGCATCAGTATTGGGGAAGTGATTGGTACTCACCCAGGTTCAGAATTGGGAACAGCGACTGAGACTTGACGGGGGTAAAGATTGGGAACAATGGCTGGGGCTTGACTGGGGTAAAGATTGGGAACAGTGACTGGGACTTGACTGGTGTAAAGATTGGGAACAGTGACTGGGACTTGTCCAGGATCAGGATTGGGAATAAAGACTGGGGCTTCACTGGATCAGAATTAAGAGCAGTGATAGTGACTTCACTGGATCAAGATTGGGAAAAGTGTCCGGCACTGGGTCAGTAAGGCCATAGGATAAGGATTGAAGTCTGCTTCTTCCAATCCCTCTAAAAACAGATCGCTGTTGCTCTGGGCTCTGTATGCCTCCAATCGGTTCACGATACCATTCAGTCTTCGCGGAGTCCAGTCAAATTTTGTACCTGATGCTCCTGCCTTATCTATAGCAGAATAGGGACCTGAGTTCCTGGGGAACAGGGGTATTCTTGGCTGACCCACAGCAGTTGATTGACTCTAAACTGCTCTCTGAGCAATTTGGGATGGGCAATAAATGCCAGCCTGGTCAGCAATACCCTCATTGCATTAGTGAATAAAAAATAAACTGAAACCCATATAGACTATGTCTACCGCCCTGCCCTCAACAACCTTCCTGGTCACTTCATCAAAGAACTCTAACAAGTTTGTGAGGCATGATCTTCCATACATGAAGCCATGTTGGCTACTCCTAATCAAGCCCTGTCTTTCCAAATGCATGTATGTCTTATCTCTCAGAATCTTCTCAAGTAACTTACCTACCACAGATACTAAGCTTACAGGTCTATAAATCCCAGGGTTTTCTTTGCAGCCCTTTTCGAATCAGGGCACAATATTTGCTACCCTCCAGTCTTCCTGGACCTTGTTCCTGACTAATGATGATGCAAATATATCAGCCAGTGCCCCTGCAATTTCTTCTCTAGCCTCTTGCAGGGTTCTTGGATATACCTGATCAGCACGAGGAGGTTTATCCACCTTCATATCTTCTAATGCCTCCAACCCCTCCTCTGCTGTGATGTGGGCTGTCCCTAAGACATCGCCACTAACTTCCCCAAGTTCCCAAGTCTTCATGTGTTTCTCCATGGTAAACACAGAGGAGAAATATTCATTGAGGACCTCACCCATCACTTGTTGTTCCACACATACATGTCCACTTTGGTCCTATTCTCTCTCAAGTTATTATTTTTCCTTTCATATACTTAAAGAATCTCTTTGGATTCACCTTAATCTTCTCAGACAAAGCCAACTCATGCCTCCTTGTCACCCTCCTGACTTCCTTCTTCAGGAATTTCTGTTTCCCCTATATACCTCCAGGGATATCCTTGATCCCAGATTCCTGTTCCTAAGACATGCCTCCTTCTGGTTAAAGCCTCAATATTTCTTGTCATCCAGGGTTCCCTGTAACCTTTCCCTTCACCCTCACAAGAAAATATAGACCGTAAACTCAAACTGTCACACTTTTAAGGACCTTCCACTACTCCAATCAACTCCTGCAAGCTCCTGTCTAATTCCATCAAAGTTCGCCTTGCCCCAATTTAGAACTTGAACCAGTGGACCAGTTTTGACGTTCTCTATAACTATATGATAACTAATAGAACTATGGTCACTGTCCTAAAGTGCTGTCACCTCAGTCACCTGTCCTGCCCTATTTCCTAGCAGTTAAAAAAGTTTTGCCCACTCCCAAGTAGGACCCTCTATACACTGCTTGAGGAAACTTTCCTGAACACGTTTAACAAAAGCCACCACATCTAAGCCCTGAGCACTACGGCAGTCCTGGACTATGTCAGGAAAATTAAAATCCCCCACCACGACAACCTTATTTCCCCTGCAAGTCTCCGCAAACCCCCTGCATATTTGTTCCTCTAATTCCCATTGACTATTTGGAGGCCTATAGTACAAACCCAATAACATCACCACCCCCTTCTTATTTCTTAGCTCCATCCACAAAGCCTCACTGGATGATCCTTCAGTTATTTCATCTCTGACTACTGCTGTGATAGTTAATCAAAAATGCGACTACCTCTCCCCTCTTTCCTCCACCTCTGGCTCGCCTAAAGCATCTGCACCCTAGCACATTAACCTGACAGTCCTTCCCTCCCTTAGCCATGTTTCTGTAATGGCTAAAATGGTCCAGATACATTTTTGTTAGCACAGATATTAAAGGATATGGGCCACAGATCAGCCATGATCGGTTTGAATGGCTGAACAGATTCGAGGGGCTGAATGGCCTACTCTTGTTCCTATGTTCTTACAAACCTTGCCAATTGCTTTTAAATCCTATAATTTGCTGACGCGCACACACACACACACACACACACACACATGATATAGTGGAGATCAGCTTGATTCTGTTGTATGTTGTATTAATAGCTTTACATTAATTGAGACTGCATCATCAGTGATGTTAAATAATGTCTGGTGTTAGATTACGTTGGTGACGTTAGATGATGTCTGTTCATGTGGGACTGGGACCTGATGGAAGAAATTTCTAGTGAAACCTGGGACAATGATGCCTCTATATCGAGTGTAAATGGTTCAGAAAACTTCATAAGTTTGTAATAGTATGGTATACTCATCTGTCAAAATCATTCACAATGTTGTTGTGATATTTATGCAGCTACCTGTGCATCACCGAAGCATAAATCAGCCTCACTAAGGATGAAATTTGTCAAAAAATGGAATTTGCAGATGCTGCAATAAAGCAACTTAAAAAAATGCATTAATCCCTCAAAGTTTATGATGACTTAAACATCTACTTAACCCAGATAATTGCCAACCAATCATCTTGTGCATTGCTGTGCAAAGGATTAATGATATTTCTTCCCTCTCCCTGCTTAACAATTATTAAGAAAAAATGTTGAGAAACTGCAATGCTGCTAAACAGCTGTTCCTCATAAGCAGTCTGAACATGTGAAAAGGGAGGCAAATCATCTTTGGGAAGCAGGGAAAAAGAAATGAATGTATTATTCGGCAAGTTTTTCCACCAGGCTAAAAATAAAACAAGTTTTGTTCTAAATGTATGGCAGTCTGCATTCATCAAAGCCTCTTGCTTCCCTCAAATATCTTCCAATGTCTCAGAGGTAAAGTAAGCAGATGGATTTCTCCCACAGCATACACTTGCAGTTAATGTGAATTAATTTTCCTGTTCCCAAGTTTGTATTAACATTTTATTTTCTTTTTCCTGTTACCAATACATTTGCTATTTGAAATTGCTTTTCAAAATTGCTTTGGTCAAGTAAAAATAATGCTGATTTGCATTAGTTATTTTAAGATGGTCCTATTATTGTCTCTCTACCTAATTCTTTTTAGGGGCTCTTTCTGCGTCACCAGCTTTTGCTTGAACAAAAGGGTGCATCACAGAAGCCATCTCCCAATTCTTTTCAGCCAAAATAATTCACAAGTCAGTTGTTAGCCAGTACACACAACCAAAGCCTTAGCTAGTTCAACATTCCTCAGGGAAGTGGTCCCTTCACTTCTTTTCAGGCCTCTACAGCAACAACATCCAGCATTGCTGAAGCAACTTGATTGGAGTAAAATGCCCCACCACACTTCACAGGAAAAGATTGCACAAATATGTCATTGAACTATGTGAAGGGATAATAGAACACCTGCCGACAGAGGTAGGGATAACAGGAGAGGGATCAAGGTATGTTGCTGGAGTGGTAAACTGGAACCCAAGCCAAATATTCTGGGAATACGGATGGGAGCCCTCCCCTGGAAGATGGTGAAATTTGATTTCAATAAAATGTTAGCCAAATAGCGACCATGTAATCACCATCAATTGCTGTAAAAACCCATCTGGTTCACTCAAGTATTTTAGGGAAGGAAAGACGCCATCCTCAATGGGTCTGGCCAACATATGACTCCAGACATACAACAATATGGCTGATCCTTAAGTGCTCTCTGGCCAATCAGGGATGTGCAAAAAGATGCTGTTCTAAGAAGAGGCCCATTTCCAGTGATAAGATTAAAAAAAATGATAGAGAGGTTTAGGGAGGTAATTGTAACCTTAGGGCTCACATGTTGAAGGCATGCTACCAATGGGAGATCACTCAAAGCTGGGAATCTACATTAAGTCAGAATGGGAGAAGTGTGGAGCTTTGGTAAAAAGTTGTAGGGCTGGAGGAAGTTGTTGAGTTAGGAAGGAGCACGGCCATGGAAGATGTGAAATAAACATCGAAAAATTGAAATTACGGCATCTGTGGACAAATTAGCTTACTGAAGTGTCCTTTGGAAAAGGAATCTGCTATTCCTATTCATTCTGGACTACCCGAGGCTCCAGTCGCATAGAGCCATCGAGTCATACAGTACTGAAACAGATTGTCCAATAAAATGTTAGCCAAATAGCGACCATGTAATCACCATCAATTGCTGTAAAAACCCATCTGGTTCACTCAAGTATTTTAGGGAAGGAAAGACTCCATCATCAATGGGTCTGGCCAACATATGACTCCAGACATACAACAATATGGCTGATCCTTAGTCCTTGGTCCAATTAGTCTATGCCAAACATAATCCCAAACAAAATTAGACCCACCTGCCTCCTCCTGGAACATATCCCTTCAAACCTTTCCTATTTATGTATCTATCCAAATATGTTTTAAATGTTGTAATTGTACCCACATCCATCACTTCCTCAGGAAGTTCATTCCACACTCGAACCACCCTCCATTTAAAAAAAATTGCCTCTCATGTCTTTTTTAAATCTCGCTCCACCCACCTTAAAAATGTGCCCCCAGTCTTGAGATTCCCATTCCAGAAAAAAGACAACTACTAACTCTATCCATACCTCTCATTATTTTATAAACTTCTATCAGGTTACCTCCCAACCTCCTTCATTCTAGTGAAAGCAATCCCAGCCTATACAGCCTTTCTTTATAAATCAAACCTTCCACACCTGTCAACATCCTGTTAAATTTCATCTGAACACTCTCCAGCTTAATAATATCCTTCTTCTAACTGGGCGACCAGAACTGGACACAGTATTCTAGAACAGGCCTCACCAATGTCCTATACAACCTCAACATGACTTCACAACTCCTATCCACAAAGTACTGAGCAAAGAATGCAAGTGTGCTAAATACCTTTTTAGCCATCCTGTCTATATGTGATGCAAACTTGAAACAACGTTGTCGATGCATAATGCTGCCAGGAAATACAGGAATGGGAATGGGCAATCAGTTTTGCCAAAACTGTGTTACCCACCTGCCAAGAATAAAATATGTAAAGGCGTTTTAAGAAGGGCCACTGAACTTAAAATGTTAACTCTGCTTTCTCTCGTCAGATATTGGCAGACCTGCTGAGTTTCTCCAGCACTTTCTGTTTTTGCCTAAACTGAAAGTGACTGCACACTTTGATATTGCTATGGCCAATGACCTGTGTAGATCTTTGTAATTTAGGCATATTTAAAACTGTTTATTTCTTCTTGGTATGTTGGCTTTTTAAACAATTGGACTGAATGGGGTGTTCTGGACAGTTGTGGTCCAGTCAAGAAGAAAAGTGTTAAATAGCATGCTTTGCATGGCTGCCAAGCATTAAGTGATTATCATTTTCAATTTCCACTCATGTGAATTATTGATCTTTTAGGTAGTGAAATTAACGATCATGTCCATAGAATAAAATACGCTTATAATCAGAATACAGTCAATGAGAGCCCAGGAAGGCTGGTAATGTAATGTTCCTTACCGAGAAAATTATCGAAATTACGTTTTTCCCCTTTCTACTTTGCAACATAAATTTTTGAAAAGAAAACTTCAGAGCCAGTGTATTCATTTTACAGAAAAAATATTCCCAGTGGTTTTTTTTTCACAACTGCTTTGCAATCACTTTTTCAGCGATTAACTGTCTTGCAATAAAACATTGTTCAGTTAATTGTGACAGATATTATTTCAGAGTCTCACTGGGAATTGTAAGCACTTAAGAGGAAACTTAAAAGTTTTCATGATAAGGTCAGAGTACAAATAATAGTTATTAATAGAGATATAAATTACGATTAAAACTTAATAGCACTTGAGCAGTGCCAATCTAATTCATTGTGCACCTAGCCTGAAAAGCACTTAGATTAAGCTCAGAACAGGAATCATGCGGGTGGAGGGTGTTCTGAGAAAAGCAATGGACTCTGCTCCTGATATTAATCACCGGGTCCTACCTGCATGCAACTCTGGGTGGTTACCTGCCCAATATTTGCAGCAAGTGGCAGCTGGGCACTTAACAGGGGGAAGAGCAATCTCTGTTGTTTTTCATATACTGATTGGTTGAAATACACAAATGTGTGTTGGACTGAGTGAATTGATGATGTCTTATTGATCTTTCATGCATTAACATGGCACATCGGAGCACAAAGTAGCATCTGCATTGTAACTAGGAGCTCATATCACACAAAAACTCACTGTCTTCCTTGGAGAGGAGTTCCAGACCTTCTAAATGGGAGAAAAAAAGAGCTTCCCATTTGCTGAAGAATCGAGAAAGATGGGCAGTGATTTGAAATAATTGTCAAAAGAAAGATATATGAAGAAAAACATTGTCAGCCAGCTAATGGTAAGGATTCGAAATGTGTTGCATGATGGTGCCACAATTATACATTTTTCCCAATAATTTTATGCTGCCCTTTATTGTTTAAGTACATCAAAGAGATCACTGATTACATATGAATTTCTTCCAGGTTGTTCAACAACTAAGATCAAACTTACGGTGAAACCAGGGCAAAGTTGTTACTGGAAGATAACAGCCAGGAAACTGGGGTTACTGCCATTTCCTGTTGTACATATTGCAAGACGTCCCTCGACCTCAACTGCTGTAGTACGTTCTTGTCTTGCTGGTAGCTGAGGGAGGCTGGGGAGAATGCTGGCAAAGCATTTGGGAAACCCAAAATCATGCATTAGTAAGCAGCCCAAAAGATCCAGACAGGTAGTGCAATAATTGTGATATTTCTTACCCAACAATTTTACAGAGGCAATGCTGTCTTTAAAGTTGGGAATCATTACTTGATGGAATCCGGCCTGATAGATAGGCTTATTTTCTGGCCAGGTGAGGAGCAGGCTGTAGAACAAGAGAGCCTTGAATACCAGCCCGTGTCATGGTTGGGTTGGCAATGGTGGTAGGGGTCTACTCCATGGAAGTGGTTGAAGATTTGAGGTAGTCAGGGGGGAGGGGGGTAGGGTTTGGGCTGGGTGCAGAGGAAGGAATATGGAATTCATGGGGATGTGGAATGATCAATGGCTTCAGAAGAAGGTGGATTCAGAAGGATTTGGGATGTTGAACATCTGAATTTTGGTATGGACTGGGCAGGTATGCTGAGTACAGCATGTGGGTGGAAAAATATTTGCTGGATCCAGCAGTCACTCACCTCAATTTAGTTATTGTTTCCCTGAGGATAAAGAGATGAGAATTATTTTTCAATTGGCAGCTGAATATGATCTGCAGGACCTTATAATAATACTTCAATTATAATATTTAAATTTTCAATCTTGCCTCCTGGGTACTGGGTGATGCCACCTCTTCCAAAACCAGAAATCGATTTTGCTGGGGACTGTTTACAGAATTAACCCTTTACTGTTGCTGCAAAGAGCCAGCATAGTGTTGGAACTTTTCATCTCACACTCATCAGACAATTGCAAGAATGCCAAAATTCAACGGTAGTAACAATTTATGTTGTATGATTAAGGATGTTAATTGGTTGGGAAGTTGACTCTGATTAGGCAAGGTATTGCCACACAAAAACTGCTGGGGAACTATTATTACCCATGCTTCTGTTTAGTGAAAGAGAGGACAATACCTGGACATGTTCCTCTTTCTTGCAGAAGACAGGTCCTTATAAAGCGATTTCTTACAATTAAATTGCAACCTTGATTATGTGTTTGGAGTAAAGCTTTAACAAATAATTGCAATGGAGTTATCACTGGGGGGTGGAAGGCAACATGATAATATCTCCTCAGTTTCGGAATTCTACAGTGCACTCTTTACATGGGCATCAACATTGGATCCCATGACTCCTGTTGTGAGCTGTTTTTTGGTGCTGGAACAGTGGAAGGCATGGTTAAGTTCATTTGTCTGTTCTTTGCATTCCCTTGGGATGGGAAAGCATTTTCTGTGAGCTACTGCTGTGGGGAATGTGACCAACACTTGGCTAAGGAGGAGATTGCAGTTTGGCTGAGAGTTGTTTGGATTGTCAGACAAGCTCTGAATTCTCATTGTCTTTGATTTTTTTTAAAGTATGTTCATAAAGACTATTTTTACTTAATATGTTTAGTACCAGTGGCATAAAGATTCACTGATTTGGAACTACTGTATATTTAGTAAGCTTTTCCCTCTATCACAGAACTCTAACTCAGTGAAGAGAATACAAACCAAATAAACACAATCCAAATCTGACCACTAACCAGACACCATAAGTGGAACTGGAAATTCCGGCACTTTGTATTTTTTTCTTGAGTATTTTTCCTTGCGCGAATTTTTACTGCTACTCATCCTGGCACTAGATGATATATTCATGTATAACTGCAATTCCACTCCATGACTGATACCAAAAGAAATGTAATTCTTTGACATTCATTCTTTTACAGAAGTCAGAAGAAATGTTTTTACTTAACAAGTTAGATGATATTTTTTCTCGGATGCCACCTGGACTGGAGAACGGGTCTTATGAGAAAGGTTGAGGGAGCTAAGGCTTTTTTCATCGGAATGAAGAAGAATGAGAGGCGACTTGATAGAGGTGTACAAGATAATGAGAGGCAGAGGTAGAGGAGATACCCACAGACTTTTTCCCTGGGAGGAAATGACAATTATGAGGGGGCATAACTTTAAGGTGATTGGAGGAATGTATAGGGGACATGTCAGAGGTAGGTTCTTTACACAGAGAGTGGTGGGTGCGTGGAATGCGCTGCTGGCAGTGGTAGTGGGGTTAGATGCATTAGAGACACTTAATCGCTTCTTGGATAGACCCCGCATGGATGGTTGCATACCGTAGGGTAGTTTGATCTAAGTTGGCACAACATCGTGGGCCGAAGGGCCTGTACTGTGCCATACTGTTCCATGTTTTATGGTCTAAAGGCATATTGGATGCCATTCAATAGTAACTTGCAAAAGGAAATTAGATTTCCACTTTGAAAGAATGTCATTTGCAGGATACAGAGATAGAACAGGGGAATGTCAGGAATTGTATTGCTCTTTCAGAGAACTGTTACAGATATGAATCACCAACACCGGCATCCTCAACCAGGCCAACTTGCCCAGGATTGAGGCACTGACCATCCTTGATTGGCTCTGATGGGCTAAGCACATCGCCCAGGCAACTGGCACAAGACTCCCCGAGTCGGGACTCTATTCCCAGCTCTGAAAGCGCAGGTGACCTCCAGGTGGACAGAGGTTCTCACTTGCAAAGTTCAGCATTCCCACAGAAACCTGGGAATCATTAGCCCAAGACAGTCCAAAGTGGAGGTGGAACATCTGGGGAGGCTTTGAGCACCTTGAGACTTGCCGTTGGGAAAATGTGGAATCCAGGTGAAAACAGCATTAGGAGCATGCTGCCACATCAATGCCCTACCCACCCTTTCCCAAATCCACCTTCTGCCTCAAGTTTTACTGAGTCTGTGCTAGCCATATTGGTCTGTACAGCCACCTATAGACTCAACCTGAGAGTGGAAGAGATTCACTCTCATCTGCAAGGAACCGCCAGTGATGATGATGATGACAGATATGACAAGCTGAATAGCCATCTTTAACAACTTTTGGACTGGTGGGGAATCTGTTATAATCTAAGTCAAGTACAATACAGATTATTTACTAATCTGGTTGTGCAGTGCCAAACCACAGACAGGGCAGGTGTCATATAATCTGTGCTGACTGGGATTTGAACTCATGACCTGCTGATGGAGAGATTGATACCTCATATTGAGAACTAACAGGTCATCCAACAATTACACACGCATAAAAAAATTCTAGTGAAAAAAACACGCAATGTACCTTGAGTTTTAATTTCCAAACCCGAAATGTTTGAGTAATATCATCTGACTAAATCAAATATATAACTTTCAGAATTTTTGCTCAAGGACTATGTCTTCCCTGCAGAACATGGTTAGTGAAATGTTCCAATACCTCAAGGTGTTTGTTCAAATCCAGGCAAACGTGCATTGATAAATATCCACACAACAGGCAGCTTACAGTGAGTTTGACAACACAGGAACAGGCTATTTGTGGTTAATTTCTGCATGAGTTTCCTCCCAATCAACTCGATCTAATCTCATCAAAATAATGTTGTGTTGCTTTCTAGCTCATATGTATACACAACTTCCTCCTAAGTTTATCCATACTATTTGCCTGGAGAAATAATAGAAATTCTTGGTGACAATGGAGGTAATTCAACCTATCCCTCCCCTACTGGCCAATTTGGGGACCATCCAATCTAACTCCAATTTCCAATCTTGATATGTATCCTTGTAGGGTATGGCACATCAAGTACATCACCAAGTTGCAACAGTAACAGTGAGCAGGAGAGTCATGGGAAGTAGTAAGTGACAATTTATTTTTAGGACAGGCTAGGCATACTCAGCAATTGTGCCACAAAAGAAAAACAGGGAGAGCACTATTTAGGTTGAGATGGCAAATTAAAAACTGGCACTCATTTTTCTTCAATCCCAATTAATTTACATTTAATTTCAAGTTTATTTGGTGAAATAATAAGGAAAATGTGCCTCGGGTAAATGGGCAGGTTGTAATGTCTGTTTATTACTTTCGCTCAGAACACCAAAAACAGGAAATTATCTGTTTCACAATCACTTTAATGTGGGACATGAATCTTTGAATTATCATTGCACAATTTCTGTTTATGTACATCAGAGCCATGGCTCATACCACCTTGCTACACGTACCCTACTGCGGGAACCACCGAGCTCTAGATTTGTACAGTCTGGACTGTGGTCTTCCTAACATTAAAGGGCATTGAGTGTGCAATTTAGTGTTACCAGGCACAACAATGTGAAAATTTCAAGCCCCAACTACCAATCTGACTATAGAACAAAAACATTTCATTAATGGTATGCTTGATCGCAAGCAAATGAATAATTGCCTCATTCCCCAAAACCAGTTTAATAAGAAAAGACAACTGAGCTTTATTGAGAGAAACACTATAGCCTGGGAAGACTCAGCTGGCCTCAGCAGAAATAGTCAGTTTTGAAGAAGATCTATACCAGGTTTGAACATTAGCTTTGTTCCTCTTTCCACAGAAGCTGCCAGGCCTGCTGAGTTTCTCCAGCATTCTCTGTGCTCTGGGCAGATTGGTGGCACCTGCAATATTTTGCCTTTGTTTGAACTTTATTCAGGGGCTGAACTCTGACGTGAGTCATTGAGATGGCTCAGACAATGTAAACACAAGACACTAAGTTGCAGTTTAATGATCACCTGCTATCAAACACCATGGAGAAGATTTTCAACTTGTCACCAGGACCTAAAACTGCAGCTGCTGCTTGAGCTCCTGCAAACGAGACCATCCATTTCATTCATATCAAGGATAAAGTAAGGCAGATTTGAAATCTGGTCAGCAAGGCACAGTACGAGACTTGTGCTGACCCACAACTCAAAAACTGATATTAGTTTCTCTTCATTTCAACATAATTTAATTCAAACTGCACAGCGAGCACTTTCAATTATCAGGAACCTTTCAGTTAGTGAGATTAAAAAGGAACCGTGCCGCAGGTAAATGAGAATGTTGCGATGTTTGGTTATAACCTTCATTCAGAACATTAAAAACAGGAAATGGTCCATTTCACAATCATTTTGATATGCGTGATGAATCTGACAGCATGAGGCAGTAGGATAATATATATTAGAAGAAAAAGTCTTCATTTTGTATAAGGATTGGTTACATTTTTCCCCGATTTCTAGCCTTTCTAATGCAATGCATTTTACATGAATCATTGAGAGCTTAGTATTTAAGATGTTAGAGTCTAATTTGTTGTTTAGAGTCACTGAATTGAGAGAAGTAGAAACTGTGTCACTCTGTAATATCTTTGTTCTTCCTCCCTCCAGTTTACTTCATTCTTCATCGCTCAGGCTCAGACTCTAGCTGGGGGACAATTGCTCACCAACAGCCCAATACACCTTGGGCACTGGGCCTTGTTTAGTCATAAAACCGCAAAATAAAGGAGATCTGAAAGAAAAAAAAACAAAACAAAGCAAGAAGCGTTGGAATACTAAGTGCTGTGAAACTACTCAGCAGTAATAATGGGAAGTGATGGCCGAGTGGTATTATCTCAATTAATCCAATGACACAGGTAATCCCCTGGAGGCCGGGGATGCTAATCCCACCACAGCAGATGAATTTGAATTCATTTTTAAAAAAAAGGAAGCCATTGCCAATTGTTCCAAAAACCGATCTGGTTCTGTAATGTCCTTGAGGGAAGGCAATCTGCCATCCTCACCTGTTCTGGCCTGAATGTGACTCCAGGCCCACAGCAATGCGATTCTCTCTCAACTACCCTCTGAGCAATTATGGATAGGCTATAAAAACTGGCATAGCCAGTTATGTGTCTGTCCTGAGAATGGAATAAATAAAGTTCTGCCAGCATCTGTGAAGATAAACAGCATTAATTGCTTTAATGAAAAGTCACCTGTGCCTGAAATCTTTGTTTTGTTCTTCTTTTTGTCTTTTTTTTGTTGTTTTATAGTTTAGGCAGTGAGAATTGACCCATGGGATTAATTTAAACAGAAGGAGCAGGCAAAGGCCGAGTGGTTTTATCACAAGATGATTAATCCAGAAACCCAACTAATATTCTGGGAACCCGGGTTCGAATCCCACTACGGAGATGGTGGATTTTGAATTCAATCTGGGATTAAAAATCTACTGATCACCATGAAATCATTGCCGATTGCCGGAAAAAACCCACCTGGTTCACTAATGTCCATCAGGGAAGGAAAATCTGCCATCCTCACCTGGTCTGGCCTACATGTGACTCCCGACCCAGAGCAATGTGGTTGACTCTAAATTGCCCTCTGAAATGGCCTAGCGAGTCATGCAGTTGTACTAATCACTACAAAGTCTCAAAGGAATGAAACTGGATGGATCACCTGGCATCAACCTAGACATGGGAGAAGACAACAGCAGAAACAGCCCTGTCAATGCTGCAAAGTCCTCCTCACCAACATCTGGGGGTTAGTGCCAAAACTGGGAGAGCTGTGTCACAGACTAGTCAAGCAACAGCCTGACACAATCATACTCACAGAATCAGACCTTACTGACAATGTCCCAGACAACAGCATCACCACCACACCTGGAATTCCCCTGTCCCATCAGCAGGACATATGTAGTAGAGGTGATGACACAGTGGTATATAGTTGGGAGGGAATTGCTCTCAGGGCCCTCAAAATTGAATCCGGACCCCATGAAGTCTCATGGCTTCAGGTTAAACATGGGCAAAGAACCTCCTGCTAATTACCACATACTGTCCTCCCTCAGTACTCCTCCATGTTGAACAACACTTGGAGAAAGCACTGAGGATGGCAAGGGCACAAAATGTGCACTGGGTGGGGGATTTCAATGTCCACCGCCAAGAATGGCTCAGCAGCAGTGCTAATGATTGAACTGATTGGGCCCTAAATGACATAGCTGCTAGACTGGGTCTGCAGCAGGTAGTGAGGGAGCTAACAAGAGGGAAAACATATCGACCTCATCCTCACTAATCTTCCAGCTACAGACACATGTTTCCATGCCAGTTTGGTAAGCGTGACCATCGCACGGTCCTTGTGGAGGCTAAGTCCCACATTCACATTGAGAATACCCTCCATCATTATGTGTGGTGCTATCACGGTGCTAAATGGGACAGACTTTGCACAGATGTGACAACTCAAGGCTGGGCCTCCACGAGGCACTGTGGGTCATCAACAACAGCAAAACTGTACTCCAGCAAAATCTGTGACTTCATGGCCCGGCATATACCCAACTCAACCATTACCATCAAGCAAGGGGATCAACCCTGGTTCAGTGCAGAGTGCAGGAGACATGCCAGAAGCTGCATCAGGATACCTGAAGATGGGATGTCTACCTGGTGAAGCCACCAAACAGGACTACTTGCATGCCAGTAAGCAAGCCATAGACAGTGATAAAAAAGTGCCGAGCTGGAGGAACAAAAAGATAAAAAAAGTCTGTTTTTGGAGGCTCTGGATGCTGTATATGTAGAGGTTGTTGCAGTCAGGGCCAAATTAGGATGGCCTGAGCGTATGTGGAAGTCCATCGGGATGATTCGGTTCTGTAGGCAGGTACTGAGAAGGGAGGTGTGGCTGTAGTACCTTGTTTGCTTGAGTATATGGTTGAGGAGTTTCAGGGCTGAAGAGATTACCAGAGGATTACAGAGGGAGGAGGATAACTTCTCCAAGACATCCTTGGAAGAGGCTTTGCAGTGGGGTTATAAATCACTCAGAGATTGCAAGAATTGCAGATGCTGGAGTGAGAGATAACAAAATGTGGAGCTGAAGTTGATTGTTTTTTTCTGCAGAAGGGTTCCAATCCAAAATGTTAACTTGCCTGCTCCTCTGATCCTTCCTGGCCTGCTGTGTTCCTCCAGTTCCACACTTAATTATCTTTGACTCCAGCATCTGTAGGGCTAAGAGATCTCACAACCAACAGATCGGATCTAAGCTCTGCAGTCCTGCCACATCCAGTTGTGAATGGTGGTGGTCAAGGACGCTCCACAAACATCCCCATCCTCAATGCTGGAAGAGCCCAGCACATCAGTGCAAAAGATAAGGCTGAAGTATTTGCAGTAATCTTCAGCCAGAAGTGCTGAGTGGTTGATTTATTTCAGCCTTCTCCAGTGGGTCCCAGCAATACAGGTACCAGTCTTCAGCCAAATCCATTCACTCCACATGATATCAAGAAATGGTTGGAGACACTGGATACTGCAAAGGCTATGGGCCCCACAACATTCCAGCAACAGCACTAAAGACTTGAGCTCCAGAACTTGTTGCTCTGTTAGCCTAGCTGTTCCAGTATAGTTACAACATTGGTCAATGCGGAAAATTGCCCAAGTACGTCCAGTACACAAAAATCAGGACAAATTGAACATGGCCAATTACTGCCCCATTAGTCGACTTGCAATCATCAGTAATGTGATGGAAGGTGTCCTCAACAGTGCTATCAAGCAGCACCTGCTCAGTAATGACCGGCTCAGTGACACCCAGTTTGGATTCCACCAGGGCCTCTCAGCTCCTGACCTCATTACTGTCTTGGTTGAAACATGGACAAAAGAGCTGAATCACAGAGGTGAGGTGAGAGTGACAGCCCTTGATTTCAAGGCCACATTTGACCGAGTGTGGCATCAAGGACCCCTAGCAAAACTGGACTCGATGGATATTGGGGGCAAACTCTCCAGTGGCTGGAGTCATACCTGACACACAAGAAGATGGTCGTGGTTGTTGTCGGTCAATCATTTCAGCTCCAGGACATCTCTGCAGAAGTTCCTCAGGGTAGTGTCCTAGGCTCAACCATTTCCAGCTGCTTCATCAATGATGTTCCCTCCATCATTAGGTCAGAAGTGGGGATGTAGGGATTAAATAGCTGCTAAGAAGATCTTGTAGCCAAGTCAATACAGTAATTGTAAGGAACTCTAAACTGCATGAAGACTTTATCAGAGGTGGTGCAGAAGATACTAAAAGAGTATCTGCACCAGTGTTAAGTGTGGAGAATGTTATGGAAAATAGAGAACTTGGGGAAATAAATAATGGCATCTTCAAAAATGTCCTATTACAGAGGAAGAGGTGCTGAACAGCTTAAAACACATAAAGATGGATAAATCCTCAGGACCTGATCAAGTTTACCCAGAGTTCTCTGGGAAGCCAGAGAAGTTATTGATGGACCCGTTGCTGAGATATTTGCAATGTTGATAGCCACAGGTGAGGTACTAGAAGGCTAGAAGTTGTTAAAATGGCATCACTATAAAAGAAAGATGGCAAGGAAAATTCAGGGAACTATTGATCGGTTATCCTGAAATCGGTAGTGAGCAAGTTATTGGAGGGAATCCTAAGGGACAGAATTTACATGTATTTGGAAAGGCAAGGACTGATTCAGGATAGTCAACATGGCTTTGTACATGGGATATCATGTCTCACTAACTTAATTAGTTTTTTGAAGAAGTAAGAAAGAGGATTGAAGAGGGCATGGTGTGGATAAGATCAATATGGACGTTAGTAAAGTGTTTAACAGGGTTACTCATGGTAGACTGGTTAGCAAGGTTAGATCATATGGAATATAGGGAGAAGGAGTCATTTGGATACAGAACTGGAACGAAGATAGGAGATTGAAGTTGATAATGGAAGGTTGTTCTTCAGAACAGAGGCCTGTGATGAGTGGTGTGCCAGAGGGATTGTTGTTGCGTCCACTTCTTTTTGTCATTAACATAAATGATTCAGATGTGAACATAGGTGGGATGGTTTGTAAGTTTGCAGATGACACCTAAATTGGTGGTATGGTGGACAGTGAAGATGGTTACCTCAGAGTACAATGGGTCCTTGAACAGATGGGCCAATGGGCCAAGGAGTGGCAGATGGAATTTAATTTAGATAAATGTGAGATACTGCATTTTGGAAAGGTAAATCAAGGCAGGATTTATACATTTAGTAGAAAGGTCCTGGGGAGGGTTGCTGAACAAAAAAAGACCTTGGAATGCAGGTTTATAGTTTCTTGAAAGTAGATCCGCAGGTAGACAGGACAGTGAAGTTGTTTGGTATGCTTGCCTTTATTGCTCGGTGCATTGAGTATAGCAGTTAGGAGGTCATGTTGCAGCTGTAGAGATTAGATTAGATTCCCTACAGAGTGGAAACAGGACCTTCGGCCCAACAAGTCCACACCACCCCTTGGAGCATCCCACCCAGACCCATCCCCATCCCCCGATAGCCCACACACCCCTGAACACCACAGGCAATTTAGCATGGCCAATCCACGTCGCCTGCACATCTTTGGACTGTGGGAGGAAACTGGAGCACCTGTACAGGATGTTGGTTCGCTCACTTTTGACATAGTGCTTGTAATTCTGATCTCCCCCCTGTAGGATGGATGTTGCCAAGCTTGAAAGGGTGCAGAAAAGATTTACAAGAATGTTGCCATAGTTGGAGGGATTGAGCTACAGGGCAAGGCTGAATAGGCTGGTGCTATTTTCCCTGGAACATCAGAGGCTGTAGGGGAGAAAATCACCTATATAGCGTATTCAAAAAGAACGGGTACCCAATGAACACAGTCCGCCGATTTCTCAGCAACAAACCAAAAGAAACAGACAAAACGGGCCCAGAAACCACAACCACTCTCCCCTACATCAAAGATATTTCCGAAATGACTGCCAGACTACTCAGACCACTTGGCATCAGGGTAGTCCACAAACCCACCGACACACTAAAACAGCAGCTAATGAACTTAAAAGACCCTATACAGACAACAAGCAAAACGACGTCATCTACAAAATACCTTGCAAGAACTGTGACAAACACTACATTGGACAAACTGGCAGAAAGCTAGCCACCAGGATACATGAACATCAACTAGCCACAAAACGACATGACCCACTATCACTCGTATCCTTACATACAGATGAGGAAGGACACCACTTTGATTGGGACAACACATCCATCCTAGGACAAACCAAACACGAGAATTCCTAGAAGCATGGCATTCCAACTGGAACTCCATCAACAAACACATTGATTTGGAGCCAATCTACCATCCTCTGAGAAAAAGAAAAGGAAATGACATCACCAACACAGGAAATGATGTCACCAACCCAAGGAAACCTAAACAGATAAATAGAAAGCGGGACATAACACCAGCGTTTCATCGGAGGCTCACTGATGATGTTACCTAGAATGGTGACGAAATGTCTGAAAACTAACCTTCCAGCTCAGTGAGCAAACTCACATCCACAACAATTAGCTATGATGGTATTAAATGGTGGAGCAGGCTAAAGGGGCTGAATGGCCTACCCCTGAACCTATGTTCTTGCATTCCTATCATACTAGTTCCCTCAATATTGCAAATGTTTCTGGAGAACTCATTGAGCTTCCATTGATTGAGGACTTTCAAACAATAAGGAAGGCACGGGTGGTGTGATAGTGTCTCAAGAGCAGTGATTCCAGCCTCCAGCCAGATTATGCACATTTCATTTGCCAAGTCCTCTCCACTGTGTTAACAGTAAAATGACCGAGATCTTCCAGTAATTCCACATTTCAATAGATTATTTTCCCAAAGACAACATTGATGTGACATGTCACCTGACATTTCAAGGGTCACTAGCTGCTACAGAAACATTTGACACACGAAGATCTTGTCAAGTCATAGATTTATACTGCACAGAAGATAGTTATTCATCCCATTGTGCTGGAGCCAGCACTTTGTAAGAAATAATCAATTAACCCCACTCTCCAGGTCACTTCTCATAGGCCTGCAATCTTTGAGTATGTTTCCAGTTCAAGATTCTCTTGAATCTACTTCCTTTCATGAAGCTCATTACATCATAAAGAATGCATTTCCCTGCTGGTTATTTTGATCCTTATCTTGAATCTGTGTCCTTCGGTTACCAAACATCCTGTCAGTGGAAAACCCTCACAGGATTTAGAATTTTACCGGTGCCACATAAGAGCTTGCTAGATAATTATCATCCAGGCAGAAGACCAAACCACCTTTCCTTGTTGACTTACAAATAATCTAAATGTCTAGTTTATCCCAAAAGTCTAGCCTACTACCGCTGTTAGTTTAATCTCAAGTGGATGATGTAGGCTCTTGAGATTCATGTGGTCAGCTACGGAGAAATATTCTGGCCCAACAAGGCTCAGCTCAAGATAACAGAATGTATGAACATACAAGATGAGAAAAAAGATATTCAATTTTAATTTTCAGGGAAATAAGCTAACTCATTCAAATTTTGGAGGACGAAGGAGACAGAAAATTGTTCTCATGAATACTGATTCAATGTTTAATCCTGATGTGCCTTTTGCTTCTCAATGAAACCTACAGTCAATTTTTCTACTAGCTTGCCTATAGCTCTCTTCTGATCTACAGCCCTTACCCTAACAGGTTGAGACCTATTTCTTTCTCCATTTTCTCAAACACCACAGCCAGACCTGTGTGTTCACATTTCTGTCAATGTAATTCAAGTTGCACTCTTAAAGAAGGACCCTACTTCTTCCTGCCAATGTATAACTTGCAGGTTAACATCAGGACATGGAGGCAGAAGAGTTAGATCAAAAATGCCAATAATAGAGTCACAGTGTCATAGGAATGTACAGCATGCAAACAGACTCTAATGTCCAACTTGTCCATGCCAACCAGATATCCTAAATTAATCTAATCCATTTTGCCAGCATTTGGCCCATATCCCTTTAAACCCTTCCTATTCACATACCCATTCAGATGCCTTTTAAATATTGTAATTGTACCAGTTTCCACCAACTCTTTTGGCAGCTTGTTTTATATATGCACCACCCTCTGTATGAAAAATTTGCCTCTTAGGTCCTTTCAAATCTATCTCCTCTCACCTTAAACCTATGGTCTCTTGCTTTGGATTCATCCAACCCTGGGAAAAAGACCTTTGTTGTTCACCCTATCCAAGTGTCTCATGATTTTATAAATATCTATAAGGCCATTCCTCAGCCTCCAGAGCTACGATTCAGAGAAAACAAAATCTTTATCATTATTTATGGGACATGAAGACTTAAAGACGAATACATTTGTGATCTTCTATTCTGCAACTGCAATTTATTTATTTTAAAAACACAGCCATATACATCAATGTTATTCATGGCATTAATCATTGCATTATGTCCACAATCTTCCTTCCACGAGAAATTGGTGAAATCCAATTAGTTCCTGCTGAAAATGTACTCTTTGAAATCATTCTCATTATTCTATTCAGAATCCTCTTCAGCATATCGATGACAGTTTGAAGATGTAACAACAAAACAAGAATGTAACAGTTCAAAAGATAGATGAACAAAAAATTAAAGAAGATAAAACAAAAATTGTTTTGACTGAAATCCAATATTTTGGAGGCACACTCCGGCATTTGATTAATCCAGTGAATGATCTTATACTGGTTGGATGTAGGAACTATGTACTCAGCAGAAACCTTTCCATGACCATTAGATACTGCATAATACATTTATGATATTTTCACTAATTTTGTAGCAATATCATTTAACATGATTGTTCTTTCTTTTAGCTTAAATATATCAATTTTGTGTGGGCTAAACAGAACTGATTTTGCGGTCCTGGTGTAAAATCCAATAAATATTCGTTATAGCTGATGTGACAAGCCTCCTCAATTTTAAACTCAGTGTTAATGCAGTGTATTCAATTCAACCAAAAAACAATAACTGGGATGCATGGCAAAGTTGGGAGCACACATTTTGCAATTACGTTCTTAACTGAAGTATATTGAGGCGAAAAGGCCTGCTCAACATTTGGTTCAATTTCAATTTGATAGGGAAACAGAAAGGACCAAGAGAACCAACAGCTGTTAAAACACAAATGCAAGGCATTCCTGTACTGGACATATCACCAAAGTGAAGGAAAGAAAACATGTAAAATAAGGTTGAGGGCCAATGAAAAGCCCGTAATCTAAAGTACGCACTATTGATGGAAAGAGTATAGGTAATCCAGAAATTCACTGGTGGGCATGATATGGACTGATTCTTCAGTGCACCCAAGACCAGCTATAGTCCAAGCATCCAAAGGTCTACCCCATTTGTGAGTTAAGAATGGAGTGGTCCTCCTCAAGGATTGAGAGCCAGTAAGCACGTGTTGGAAATGCCTGAGAATTCCTCAATAGATACTCAGTCCTCAACATAACTACCCTCAATATCAACACATTGCACGTTCCCCTGCAGCACAAACCCAATTGAACGTGAAGTTGAAAAGTCCATCTGACAACTGAGAACCGACAGGATCACCAACATAAGCAAAATCTCAGTCAAAATACAACAGTACAACAGAGAAACACTACTGGCTTGTACATAGAACATAGAACATTACAGCACAGTACAGGCCCTTCGGCCCTCGATGTTGTGCCGACCTGTCAAACCGATCTCAAGCCCAGCTAACCTACACTATTCCATGTACGTCCATATGCTTATCCAATGACGACTTAAATGTACCTAAAGTTGGCGAATCTACTACCGTTGCAGGCAAAGCGTTCCATTCCCTTACTACTCTCTGAGTAAAGAAACTACCTCTGACATCTGTCCTATAGCTTTCACTCCTCAATTTAAAGCTATGCCCCCTCGTGCTCACCGCCACCATCCTAGGAAAAAGGCTCTCCCTATCCACCCTATCTAACCCTCTGATTATTTTATATGTTTCAATTAAGTCACCTCTCAACCTTCTTCTCTCTAGCGAAAACAGCCTCAAGTCCCTCAGCCTTTCCTCGTAAGACCTTCCCTCCATACCAGGCAACATCCTACTAAATCTCCTCTGCACCCTTTCCAAAGCTTCCACATCCTTCTTATAATGCGGTGACCAGAACTGTACACAATACTCCAAGTGCGGCCGCACCAGAGTTTTGTACAGCTGCAGCATAACCTCTTGGTTCCGGAACTCGACCCCTCTATTAATAAAAGCTAAAACACTGTACGCCTTCTTAACAGCCCTGTCAACCTGGGTGCCAACTTTCAAGGATCTGTGTACATGGACACCGAGATCTCTCTGCTCATCTACACTATCAAGGATCTTACCATTAGCCCTGTACTTTGCCTTTTGTTTACTCCTACCAAAGTGCATCGCCTCACACTTGTCTGCATTAAACTCCATTTGCCACCTCTCAGCCCAGCTCTGCAACTTATCTATGTCTCTCTGCAACCTACAGCATCCGTCGTCACTATCCACAACTCCACCGACCTTAGTGTCATCTGCAAATTTACTAACCCATCCTTCTACGCCCTCATCCAGGTCATTTATAAAAATGACATACAGCAGTGGACCCAACACCGACCCTGGCGGTACACCACTAGTAACTGGTCTCCAGGATGAACATTTCCCATCAACTACCACCCTCTGTCTTCTTTCATCAAGCCAATTTCCGATCCAAACTGCTATATCTCCCACAATTCCATTCCTCCGCATTTTGTACAATAGCTTATTGTGCGGAACCTTATCGAATGCCTTGCTGAAATCCATACACACCACATCAACCGGTTTACTCTCATCTACCTGTTTGGTCACCTTCTCAAAGAACTCAATAAGGTTTGTGAGGCACGACCTTCCCTTCACAAAAACGTGCTGACTATCCCCAATCAATTTATTCTTTTCTAGATGATTATAAATCCTATTCCTTATAACCTTTTCCAACACTTTACCAACAACTGGGGTAAGGCTCACTGGTCTATAACTACCAGGGTTGTCTCTACTCCCCTTCTTGAACAGGGGAACCACATTTGCTATCCTCCAGTCATCTGGCACTATTCCTGTAGACAATGACGAGTTAAAGATCAATGCCAAAGGCTCGGCAATATCCTTCCTGGCTTCCCAGAGGATCCGAGAATAAATCCCATCCGGCCCAGGGGACTTATCTATCTTCACCCTCTGAAGGATTTCTAATACCTCTTCCTTCTGAACCTCAATCCCACCTAGTCTAGTAGCCTGTATCTCAGTATTCTCCTCGACAACATTGTCATTTTCTAGAGTGAATACTGTTGAAAAATATTCATTTAGTGCTTCTCCTATTTCATCTGACTCCACACACAACTTACCACTACTATCCTTGATTGGGCCTAATCTTACTTTCGTCATTCTTTTATTCCTTAAATACCCGTAGAAAGCCTTAGGGTTTAGCCTGATCCTATCCGCCAACAACTTCTCATGTCTCTTCCTGGCTCTTCTGAGCTCTCTCTTTAGGTCTTTCCTGGCTACCTCGTAGCCCTCAAGTGCCCTAACTGAGCCTTCACATCTCATCCTAACATAAGCCTTCTTCTTCCTCTTGACCAGAGATTCCACCTCCTTCGTAAACCACGGCTCCCGCACTCTACAGCTTCCTCCCTGCTTGACAGGTACATACTTATCTAGGACACACAGGAGCTTTTCCTTCACTAAGCTCCGCATTTCTAATGTGCCCATCTCCTGCAGTTTCCTTCCCCATTCTACGCTCCCTAAATCTTGCCTAATCTCATCGTAATTGCCTTTCCCCCAGCTATAACTCCTGCCTAGTGGTATACACCTATCCCTTTCCATCACTAAGTAAACATAACAGAATTGTGATCGCTATCACCAAAGTGCTCACCTACTTCCAAATCTAACACCCGAACAGGCTCATTATCCAGTACCAAATCTAATGTGGCTTCGCCCCTTGTTGGCCTATCTACATACTGTGTCAGGAAGCCCTCCTGCACACACTGGACAAAAACTGACCCATCTATAGTACTTGAACTATAGTGTTCCCAGTCAATATTTGGAAAGTTGAAGTCCCCCATGACAACTACCCTGTCTCTCTCACTCCTATCGAGAATCATCTTTGCTATCCTTTCTTCTACATCTCTGGAACTATTCAGAGGCCTATAGAAAACTCCCAACGGGGTGACCTCTCCTTTCCTGTTTCTAACCTCAGCCCATACTACCTCAGTTGACGAGTCCCCAAACATCCTTTCTGCAACTGTAATACTGTCCTTGACCAACAATGCCCCTTTTACCATCTTCTCTGTTCTTACTGAAACATCTAAATCCCGGAACCTGCAACAACCATTCCTGTCCCTGCTCTATCCATGTCTCCGGTTGTCCATACAACCTCATCTCCCTCATCTGTAAGGAGAACAGTATGCTAGAGGATCTTTGTGATACCCAAATGCAACCATCATTAAGGAAGGAGATAGGATCAATTGTGGTCTATACAGAAGTAACAGCCCGCTGGCAACTAAGAGAGAGGCCATTGTAAGAATCCTCTTTAGTCACCTTTTCCCCATCATTGAAGGTAGGCTCCTGGATTCATAATACAGATACCATCTACAAGAGGCACAGTTTCTGGGTGGATTGACAATGATAAATACAGGGTTATGGAGTTGGGTTGGGGGACTGAATTTGGGTGAGATGCTTTTTACATCATCAATGCAGACTTGGTGCGGTGAATGGTGTCCTTTTACACCGTAAGGATTCTATGATTCTATGAAATGATCTTCACAGCAAGATAAGTCCAAGAAAAGTGCAGACAGCAACACCAATCTCTCTATCTGGCCATCATTGATCTTGCAAAGTAGAGTCTTGATAATGTAGAGGAACTATGGAGCATCCCTCTCATATTTGGCAACCTCTAAAAATTTATCAACAATCTCCATATGTTACATGGAAACATGCAAGCTGAGATCTTCTCTAATGGGTTTACCACTGTCCCAACACAAGTGCAAACTGCGGCTATGTAAGGCTGTGCCTTTGTGCCAATGTTTTTCATTTTCTTCACTGTAACACTCTACTCCATATG
Source organism: Stegostoma tigrinum (assembly GCF_030684315.1). Lineage (NCBI taxonomy): Eukaryota > Metazoa > Chordata > Chondrichthyes > Orectolobiformes > Stegostomatidae > Stegostoma > Stegostoma tigrinum. Next base: position 55,565,440 of record NC_081369.1, read on the forward strand.
CTAAAGCCTCAAACTGGAGGCAGGTAACTCGCAAGTTGAGTTGGAAACTGTTCCTTCTGTGTTTCCTCCAGTCCAGGAACAAGACCACCCTAACCCCTGTGGTCACGCTGCAATTTGCAGGCTTTGCTTCTGTGCACAGATGCTCAGAGGTGGAGCTCCAAATCACTATTGACACATTCATGAAAGTGTATGTGGAAAGGTGCATTAGGCTAAACACCTCGAAAATAAAGGCCCTCTACCAGTCAGCTCCTATTGCTCATCACTGCCCCAACTATCATGGCCCATGGCAAGTTCTTAAACAATGAGAATGCATTCTTATGACTCGAGAGTCTCCTACCAGTGAGGGTATGATGTAGGTTTTGCACCCAACAGCCTTTGCTTTCTCTTATGATGTAAGAAACTAAGCACGGATAACATGGTCTTGAAAGATCCAACAAACATTTACGATGCCTGGCAATTACATACTAGTACTTCATTCACAAACATATAAATGATTAGGCTAGTATTTGTCAATTTTGTTACAGCAAAGCGACCCATTTTTAAAAATATCTTTCTGTGTAATTCTTCGAGTGCTCTGTATAAAGATGTTGTTGGAAACTTTTAGGCCACATGTAGACTCCATCTATCAACACACACAGAGGATGTGATCTTCACATCACAAGTCTCACTCAGGTCACATGTTATAATAATGATAAAATCATAAACATGTCTCTTAAATATGTGCCGACATACTTGTTGTAGGTGTGGCCTAAGGCCCATTTTCTCATATGCTTCTGCGAATGCATCAAAAATAACTGCGAGATCTAATATATCATATGGATGGAGATCAATGATGAAATTCTACATTATCTCCACTGTGCAAGTGGAGCCTTGGCCAGCTGGGGAACATAGCATTTGATGACAAAGATCCCAAACCTCATACCAAGATCATACAGTAGCAAACTAGAGAAGAAACATCTACAAAACCATTTTGAGGTTCTCCAACAGGCCAGATAGAACAGCCCCACCACAAAATCCAGGAAAAATTGTCTGCCTTACTTGAGGAGGAGTGTGCTAAGTATAGGATTATTTAGTCACCTCAAGACCCCCAATCAGGGTGAAGAATAAAGTCACCTTCAGACTTGTGAAGCTGACTAAATGGAACGTTTTGGATTTGCAAATGAATGTACCAAACCTGAATTGCTAGTCCAAGAGAATCAATGTTCATTATGGAGCACACAGCTGGAACTTCCATAGAGGTCTGACTGCAATGGTTTGAAATAGGTTAGGATGCAGACAAGTTCATGCCTTAGGCCTAGTTGTTTGGGAGAGCCTTATGGAAGGAGATCCCCTGTGTACCCATCACAGGGCGATATGTGGGGAGCTGCTAGGCAGGGACTCCTTGTTGATTTCATTTCTCAAAGAACATCTCTGCTTGCTGCTGTAAATGCACAGAAGTAGCAGTGGCTTTTGGACTCCATGAGAGCCCAGGAATGGATCATGGGCCGGAATTTCAAAGATTTGCCCCAAGTGCGTCCACCACCGCCTCCTTTCGTAAGGTGGCCACAATAGACAGTTTCAATTTATTTTCCAGCGACACCCCAACTTGTTTCTACTGTTGGCCTCCTTGTAAAATAAGTGCCTGCCCTTTACAGATTAGGAATTCTCGCTCTGATTTTGCAAACTCAATGGGGACAGTAAAGGAGGTAAGTAGCAGGTGAATGCTAGTGGATGCATCACATTTTCTTGCTCATAGCTTTTCAGAGCCTTCAGGCAGTTACCAACCAGACAGTGCAAAAATCTTTAACCAAAATAATTACCTTTAACTTGAAAATACACAATGAAGACACTAAGAAAATAAATACATCTAAAACCTTTTACCTCGTGATAAATGTCATGATGACACTCAACCAATAAAACTGGCTGAAATTCAATCAGACAAGTTAGTCATTTAGGTTTTAATAGTTTAAGCCATCTCTTTACTTCAGCCTTTAGGTAAACAAAGCTCCAGATGCCATCTACTTTGTTTCTGTTTATGCTGCTATCTATGTGTTTTTTTGGTTAAATTATAATAGGGCCTATTTTGGGATAACGTTGTGCAAGCTCTTTCAACTGCCAAAATTGGAAAGGATCTTTGCCCCAGTCATTATCTTATCAGAGACTGTTGCTGTGTTTTTTTAGTGTATAGGTGGAGTACAAATTTCTTTACATTGGTGTTGAAGCTGTTTCAGCTTTAATAATCCTTCCCTTTCAACATTAAATACTTTGAGCTGCTAAAACCGCTGAAGCGCCCCAGGAAAGGGAAGCTTTTACAATTTGGTGTAATGGCAAGGTAGATCAGGAAAGAGGATTATCTTTGATTTACTTCATGGCCAGTAAACAAAAACAATCTTGGCTGATGCAGAGAGGACAATTTTGTACGAATTGCTGGCATATACAGTCTCTGAGACTGTGCCTATGAAAAGATGTGCATGGAAGACAGTTTTGAGATGATAATGTTGCAGAGCTGTTACCCCAACACTCCAGGCTAATGATCTGAGAAGGTAGGTTCCAATCTCACCTTGGCAGATGGTGAAATTTAAATTCAGTAAAGAATTCACCATTCAATTTTGTTTAGAAAAAGCTAGGTTACTGAACCAATTGGCAATAGATCACTGTTGATTGTCATTTTTTAAACAAATTGGCGCTCCAATGCCTTTTAGGGAAGGAAGTCTGTCATCCTTACCTGATCTGGACTACTTTTGACTCCCTAGCGTGTGAGGGCTTTAGGGCTATGGAGCAAGCTTGTTTGATGTGACAAAGCTGTATGTCAATTAGCCTAAATAGCATAATAGGGGCAGAGTTCTATCACTCTGGAAGGTACCTAAGTGTGAGACTGTCTGGAAGAAACAAAGGAGGGGTGGGTGTGCAAGAATATGAATGCACAAAGAAAATAATTTAGTCCTTATCTAATTTAACTAAGAACCAGATCTGGAATATTTCTGTTTGCAATTAACAGACAGATCATAGCCTGTAGTCCTGTTACATTCAAGCACAGATGATGGTGGGCTAATAAACAACTTATTGGAGGAAATTGCTGCACAAATATCCCCGTCATCCAAGCAGTTGGAGACCACGATGCCAGTGCCAAAGATAAGGCTGAAGCATTTGTAACAAGCTTCAGCCAGAATTGCAGAATGAATGATCCATCTCAGCCTCCTCCTGAGGAGCCCAGCATCACAAAGGACAGTCTCCAGCCAAATCGATTAACTCCATGTGATATCAAAAAATGGCTGAAGGCACTGGAAAGGCTACTAATATGGACAAAATTCCGCTAGAAGGATTGAAGACTTGTGTTCCAGTGCTTGTTGTGGTCCTGGCCAAGTCATTCCAGTACAATTTCAACACTGACAGTATGAAACATTGCCCAGCTATGTACACAAAAAGCAGGACAAATTCAGCTCGGCCAATTTTCACACCAGCATTCTGCAGTCAATCACCTTGAAAGAGATGGAAAGGGTCCTCAATTGTGCTGTCAAGCAATACATACATTGCAAAGAGATAATAGGATGTGGAGCTGGAGGAACACAGCAGGCCAGGCAGCATCAGAGGAGTAAGAAAGTTGATATTTCGGATCTGGGCCCTTCTTCAGAAATGGGGGAGAGGAAGCCTGAAGAAGGGTCTATACCTGAAATATCAGTTTTCCTGCTCCGCTGATGCTGCCTGGCCTGCTGTTTTCCTCCAGCTCCACACCTTGTTGTCTCAGACTCCAGCATCAGCAGTTCCTACTATCCCTGACATACATTTCAATAACCTGCTAACTGATACTTTGTTTAGGTTTTGCTAAATCCAGTAAGCTTTTGAGTTCATTACAGCTTTGACTCAAATATGGGCAAGAGAGCCGAATTCCAGGAGGGGAAGTGAGAGTGACAGCCCTTGATTCAACTAGATTCAAAGAGAATCAGGGGATAAAAAGCCCTCTGGTGGTTGGAATTATAGATGGCAATCATCTCAGTTTCAGAAAGGGAGATAATAGCCTCATGTTATTATTGCTCAACTATTAATTCTGACACTCTGGTAAAGTTCTGGGGATCTTGATTTGAATCCTACCATGGCAGATGGTGGAATTTGAATTCAATAAAAGTTTACAAATTAAAAGTTAAATGACGACCATGAAACTGCTGTTAATTGTCAGGAAAAACCCAGCTGTTTCACCAATGTCCTTTAGGGAAGGAAACTGCCATCCTTACCTGGTTTGGCCTACATGCGATTTCAGGCACACAACAATGTGGTTGACTGTGAACTGCTCTTTGGGAACTTAGGGATAGGCAATAAAAGGTGGCCTGTCCCATATCCTTTGAATGAATAAAATAAAAGATATCTTTGCAGACAGGCCGAGGTGCAACCATCTTCAGATGCTTTAGCAATGCCTTTGCTTCCATGAGAGGGTGGGGCTGTTTGCTGATGATTGCGCAATATTCAGACTGAGTCGTGACTCTTGAGGTACTGAAGCAGTCCAAATGCAGAAAGATCTGGAAGATATCTCGGTTGAGTTGGCACGTGGCAAGTAACATTAATGCCGCACAAGTGCCAGGCAATTTCCATGTCAAACAGGAAAGAATCTAACCATCATCTCTTGACAATACAATCATTAAATCTTCCACATCAACATCCTGGCAATTACCAGTGACCAGCAACATGCATGGCATGGCAACAAGTGCATCTTAGAGGCTAGGAATCCTGCAGTAATTAATTCTTCTTCCAACTTTTTAAAACCTGATAATGACCCATAAGGCACAGATCAGGAGTGTGGTGGAAAACTCCCTACTTACTTGGATGAGTGTAATTCCAACAATATGAGAAAATTGACGCCATCCAAGACAAAGCTGCCCACTTGTACAAATAAACAATGCAAAAAGAGAGCAAGTTGCATCTGCGTGTATTTAAGTTCTTCCTGGTGACTGCAATGTCACAACACTGACATATTAAATATGTGAAAAAACCATGTGACACACAGAACTAATTCACAAAGAAGAAGGGAGCTCTTTCCAGACCCCTGGCCAATAGTAATCTCTGAACCTATATTTATTAAAGCAGGTAATGTGGTCATTATCACAATGCCATTAAGGGAACTTGCTGTGCATTAATTGACTGAAGTATTGCCCACATTGCAATAGTGACCACACATCCAAAATATTTAATTTCCTGCAAGGCTCCTTGGGATGCCTCCGAGTCAGGAGGTGTCATATAAATGAAAAATATTTCTTTCCTGTTCAACTGGTTTGTACAGTTGTCTCAGTTTTGATAATGAACATTGGTGAACTGGTTAGACAATGGGAGGCATCACAATTTGCTCTCATTCATTCTAGCATGGCTCATGGAATAGAATCCCTACCATGCAGAAAGAGGCCATTGGGCCCATCAGGTCTGCACCAACCCTACAAACAGCACTCCTCCCAATCCCTCAAGTCTGCATCTACCATGGCCAATTCACTGAACCTGCACATCTTTGGAGTGCGGGTGGGAACCACAGCACCTGACAGAAGCCCACGCAGACACCAGAAGGACATGCAAACTCCACATAGACAGTCACCCAAGGCTGGAATTAAACTCAGGTTCCCTGGCGCTGTGAGGCAGCAGTGCTAGCCTTTGAGCCACTTAACACGTTAACAACAAACTCAGGCTGATATTTTGCCCTTCCTTACCACTCCCTTCTTCTTAGCGGCATTGATGCCAGCTGCAGTATTCACGCTAGCAAAGGCAGCTGGCCAGCTCAGCTTGAACGAAGAGTCAAGCTCACTATCTCTTGGTCTGAATCTGCTGCTTTCTGACAAATATTTTGGGTCATCTGGATACAAGCATAATGCAGTGAGAAGCAACAGAAAAGCAGAGAATGACTAGTTAATGAGAACAGAAACAAGGTGACTTATTCCAGCCTGCACCCTAATCAATAAAGTGGGGCTGGAAGCATTTGTTCTGTCTTTTTGATTAGGTTGATGGCATCTTCGGTGCTGCTCATTAATTGCAGCATTAACCCATGACAAAATGTTTTCTTGCACTCAAAGCAGGCTGCTTCCATTTTCTAGATAACAAGATGTAGAGCTGGAGGAATACAGCAGGCCAAACAGCATCAGAGGAGCAGGAAAACCTACGTTTCAGGCCTAGACCCTTCTTCAGAAACGGGGGAGGTGGGGAGAGGGTTCTGAAATAAATAGGGAGAGGGGGGAGGCGGATAGAAGATGGATAGAGAAGAAGATAGATGGAGAGGAGACAGGCCGGTCAAAGTGGTGGGGATGGAGCCAGTAGAGGTGAGTGTAGGTGGGGAGGTAGGGAGGAGATAGATCAGTCCAGGGAGGATGGCAGGTCAAGGGGGCGGGATGAGGTTAGTAGGTAGGAGATGGGGATGGGGCTTGAAATAGGAGGAGGGGATAGGTGGGAGGAAGGACAGGTTAGGGAGGCAGGGATGAGCTGGGCTGGTTTTGGGATGTGGTGGGGGAGGAGGATTTTGAAGCTTGTAAAATCCACATTGATACAATTGGGCTGCAGGGTTCCCAAGTGGAATATGAGTTACTGTTCCTTAAACTTTTGGGTAGCATCATTGTGGCACTGCAAGAGGCCCAGGATGGACATGTCGTCGGCGGAATGGGAGGCAGAGTTGAAGTGGTTTGCAACTGAGAGGTGCAGTTGTTTAGTATGAACTGAGCGTAGGTGTTCTGCAAAGCAGTCCCTAAGTCTCCACTTGGTTTCTGTAGAGCAATCCCCAAGCCTCCGCTTTCTGCTCTTTCTGCAGACTGAGGACAAACATACTGCTAGGCAAGTGCTTTTCCATGAAGAAGGGAAAGAATGAGAAAGAAAAATGAAAATGGTCAACACGCACATCTGGTAATCTATTAAACTCACCCTATGCCCATTTCGTTATTGACAATTAACTCTGAGAATCCATAGCCGGTCAAGGCCAGACTTTGCAGAACTGTTGATTAACTTAAAAGGGAGAAAACAACAACTGCCGATATTAACTCTGTGTCGACTGACTCTGGCTTCGTACAGTGCTTGCTGACTTAAACTTCTTTCACAGTGATATCTAGTACTAATCAGTGAGTGGGTCAAAAGCTTGAAACATCACCTAAAATTCAACACATCTCATAAAGACCGGAAAGGAGATAATTGCATTTCCTCCAGCTACTGGCAATGAGGAAGGTGCACTTGTGTTTGTTGATCAAGAAATTGTAGCTCTGTTGTAGGAGAATATACATGTGCATATGTATGGGAATGATGTAGAAACACCAAAATAACATTAACATTGCAGTGGACATCCTTCCCTGTAGTTGCAGCACCCGATAACTCAGATGCCAGTTGTATGAGCAAAGACATTAAAAGATGCTGCAAACTAAACTCAAGCTACGTAAAATGTGCCAAGGTGAGGGATTGGTATCCTATATTAGGCAATGTACAGCAAAACCCAGGCTCTGGGACAAATTGCTCTATCAATGTCGGTGAGTGATATTTGAATGTCATGACTCAATTATGTCACAACAGGATGCCACACGCACTGCACCACACACAATTTCAATGTCTTATTCATACATTTAAATGACATTTATGTGGTCACTTGGATACAGCTATTGCACTTGTGGTGTCTGAATCTAAGTCAGACATTGACATAGTTTTCTTCTGCAGTTGTGCTGCAGACTCACAGGCATTGTCCTGGCAAAACCTCACAGCATCACAGAATTATTATGGCGTCAAAGGAGGCCAATTTGGCCCATTGCATCTGCACTGGCTCTTCAAATGACTCAAGCCATTTACATGTAGTTCTGGGCAGCACATTATAGGAAGGATGCGCTGAAAGTGGTTGCAAAAATGGTTCCAGACAGGCCCGAAGATGAGGCTAAATTCAGAATCCAACTAAAGAAGCAGCACGGTGGCTCAGTGGTTAGCAGTAGTGCCTCACAGCACCAGTGACCAGCGTTCGATTCCAGCCTTGGGCAACTGTCTGCCTGGAGTTTGCACATTCTCCTCATGTCTGTGTGTATTTCCTGCCACATTCCAAAGATGTGCAGGTTAGGTGGATTGGCCTTGTTAAATTGCCCATAGTGTCCGGAGATGTGTAGGCTAGGTAGATTAGTCATGGAGGAAAAATTCCAGGTTACAGGAATAGGGTGGGAGTCTGGTAGGGTGGGATGCTCTTTGGAGGGTTGGCGTGGACTCAATGAGCCAAGTGGCCTGCTTCCACACTGTGGGGATTCTATGAAGACTGAAAAGATAATAATGACAGAGGACAATAAACTATAAGGGGAAATTGGTGAGGAAGCTAAAAACAGACAATCTGAATGCTTTCAAATACATAAAAAAAAGAGTGGTCAAAAATGAAGATAGACCCCTTAGGAAATGAACGTGGGAATGGTAGAAGAGTTAAATAGATATTTTGGAGAGGGATTAAATACCATCACCATCATTAGACAGTGATTTTCGAGAAACTAATGGTGCAGAGAAATCCCCTGGCCTTGATACCTTACCATCTAAGGTCCTATCAGATGCAGCTACAGAGATAATAGCTGCATTGATAGTAATTTTCCAAAATTCAAAGGATTCTGGAGAAGTACCAGAGAGTTGGAGAACTGCCAGTGTGACGTCCCTAATCAAAAAGGAAGCAAAGAAAAGCAGTAACTATCGGCAGACTATAGTCAAACAGCGATTGTTGGAAAAGTATTAGAATCAATCATTAAGGAGGTAGTAGCAGGACATTTGGAAAATCATAATCTAATCAAGTTAGAATGGCTTCATGAAAGGGAAATTGTGTCTGTTTGAGTTATTAGAGTTTTTTGAGGAAGACGCAACCAGAATGGATAGAGATGTATTGTATTTGAACTTCCAGGAGGTGTTTGACAAAGTATCTCACAAAAGGTTAAGTCATAAGAAAAAGGCCCACAGTGCTAGAGGTAGGTATTGGCATGGATAAAGAATTGGCTTCTGAACTGTAAACAGTGAGTAGACATAAGTGGTTCTCTTTCAAGATGATGATCTGTGACCATTGTAGTTCCACAGGGCTCAGTGCTGGTCTGCAAATATTTACAATATATTGTATATTAATGGCTTGGAGAAAGGAAGAGAATATACTTTAGGCAAATTTATGAATAGCATAAATAAGTGGAAAGACAGGTGGCTAGAGGGATACAAGGCACTTACAGAGAGAGATATTGATAAGTTAAGTAAGTGGGCAAAATGTTTGCAGCTGGAATATAATGTGGGAAAATGCAAAAGTGTTCATTTGGGAATGGAGGACAAAACAACAGAGTAATATTTAATTGCAGAAAAACTGCAGAAAACTGTAACACAAAGGGACTTGGAGGTACTTATGCATGAAACACAGAAAGTTTGCACAAGGGCAACAAGTAATCAGGAAGATGAATGGAATATTGGTCCTTATCTCAAGGGGGTTGGAGTATAAGAGTAGGGAAGTCTTACTGCAACTGTACAAGGCAGTGGTGAGGACACATCTGGAGTATCGTGATAACACAATGTGGAGCTGGAGGAACACAGCAGGCCAGGCAGCATCAGAGGAGCAGAAAAGCTGATGTTTCGGGAGTTTTAGTCCCCTCATTTAAGAAAAGATGTCATTCCATTGGAGGCAATTCAGATACGATTCACTAGGATGATCCCTTGTGTGAATGGATTGTCTAATGTGAAAAGATTAAACAGGTTGGGACTCTATGCATTGGAGTTGAGAAGAATCTCGTGCCACGTGCTAGTGAGGCGAGGAATAGGGAGAGAGAGGAGTTGAACACATGGCTACAGGGATGGTGCAGGAGGGAGGGTTTTGGATTCTTGGATAATTGGGGCTCTTTCTGGGGTAGGTGGGACCTCTACTAGCAAGATGGTCTTCACCTGAACAAGAGGGGTACTGATATCCTGGGGGGGAAATTTGCTAAAGCTATTCGGGTGGGTTTAAACTAATTCAGCAGGGGGATGGGCACCAAAATTGTAGTTCGACTATAGAAAAGGTTGAGAGTAGGGTGGTCCGAAATAAAATTTCAGGGAAGCAAGATGGCGCCGGCAAGCAAGAAGTTGGTTTGAAGTGTGTCGACTTCAATGCCAGGAGCATCCGGAATAAGGTGGGTGAACTTGCAGTATGGGTTAGTACCTGGGACTTCGATGTTGTGGCCATTTCGGAGACATGGATAGAGCAGGGACAGGAATGGTTGTTGCAGATTCCGGGATTTAGATGTTTCGGTAAGAACAGAGAAGATGGTAAAAGGGGCGGAGGTGTGGCATTGTTGGTCAAGGACAGTATTACAGTTGCAGAAAGGATGTTTGGGGACTCGTCAACTGAGGTAGTATGGGCTGAGGTTAGAAACAGGAAAGGAGAGGTCCATTGGGAGTTTTCTATAGGCCTCCAAATAGTTCCAGAGATGTAGAGGAAAGGACAGCAAAGATGATTCTCGATAGGAGTGAGAGAGACAGGGTAATTGTCATGGGGGACTTCAACTTTCCAAATATTGACTGGGAACACTGTAGTTTGAGTACTATAGATGGGTCAGTTTTTGTCCAGTGTGTGCAGGAGGGCTTCCTGACACAGTATGTAGATAGGCCAACAAGGGGCGAAGCCACATTAAATTTGGTACTGGGTAATGAGCCTGTCCAGGTGTTAGATTTGGAAGTAGGTGAGCACTTTGGTGATAGCGATCACAATTCTGTTATGTTTACTTTAGTGATGGAAAGACATAGGTGTATTCCACTGGCAAGAGTTATAGCTGGGGGAAAGGCAATTACGATGAGATTAGGCAAGATTTAGGGAGCATAGAATGGGGAAGGAAACTGCAGGGGATGGGCACATTAGACATATGAGGCTTTTTCAAGGAAAAGCTCCTATGTGTCCTAGATAAGTATGTACCTGTCAAGCAGGGAGGAAGCTGTAGAGTGCGGGAGCCGTGATTTACGAAGGAGGTGGAATCTCTGGTCAAGAGGAAGAAGAAGGCTTATGTTAGGATGAGATGTGAAGGCTCAGTTAGGGCACTTGAGGGCTACGAGGTAGCCAGGAAAGACCTAAAGAGAGAGCTCAGAAGAGCCAGGAGGAGACATGAGAAGTTGTTGGCGGATAGGATCAGGCTAAACCCTAAGGCTTTCTACGGGTATTTAAGGAATAAAAGAATGACGATAGTAAGATTAGGCCCAGTCAAGGATAGTAGTGATAAGTTGTGTGTGGAGTCAGATGAGATAGGGGAAGCGCTAAATGAATATTTTTCAACAGTATTCATTCTAGAAAACGACAATGTTGTCAAGGAGAATACTGAGATACAGGCCACTAGAGTAGGTGGGATTGAGGTTCAGAAGGAAGAGGTATTAGAAATCCTTCAGATGTTGAAGATAGATAAGTCCCCTGGGCCAGATGGGATTTATCCTAGGATCCTCTCGGAAGCCTGGGACGAGATTGCTGACCCTTTGGCATTGATCTTCAACTTGTCATTGTCTACAGGAATAGTGCCAGATGACTGGAGGATAGCACATGTGGTTCCCCTGTTCATGAAGGGCAGTAGAGACAACCCTGGTAATGTGGTGTAACCCCGGTTGATGTGGTGTATTTGGATTTCAGCAAGGCGTTCGATAAGGTTCCCCACAATAGGCTATTGTACAAAATGCGGAGGAATGGAATTGTGGGAGATATAGCAGTTTGGATCGGAAATTGGCTTGCTGAAAGAAGACAGAGGGTGGTAGTTGATGGGAAATGTTCATCCTGGAGACCAGTTACTAGTGGTGTACCGCAAGGGTCGGTGTTGGGTCCACTGCTGTATGTCATTTTTATAAATGACCTGGATGAGGGCGTAGAAGGATGGGTTAGTAAATTTGCAGATGACACTAAGGTCGGTGGAGTTGTGGATAGTGACGACGGATGCTGTAGGTTGCAGAGAGACATAGATAAGTTGCAGAGCTGGGCTGAGAGGTGGCAAATGGAGTTTAATGCAGACTAGTGTGAGGTGATGCACTTTGGTAGGAGTAAACAGAAAACAAGGTACAGGACTAATCGTAAGATTCTTAGCAGTGTAGATGAGCAGAGAGATCTCGGTGTCCATGTACACAGATCCTTGAAAGTTGGCACCCAGGTTGACAGGGCTGTTAAGAAGGCATACAGTGTTTTAGCTTTTATTAATAGAGGGATCGAGTTCCGGAACCAAGATGTTATGGTGAAGCTGTATAAAACTCTGGTGCGGCCGCACTTGGAGTATTGTGTACAGTTCTGGTCACCGCATTATAAGAAGGATGTGGAAGCTTTGGAAAGGGTGCAGAGGAGATTTAGTAGGATGTTGCCTGGTACGGAGGGAAGGTCTTACGAGGAAAGGCTGAGGGACTTGAGGCTGTTTTCGCTAGAGAGAAGAAGGTTGAGAGGTGACTTAATTGAAACATATAAAATAATCAGAGGGTTAGATAGGGTGGATAAGGAGAGCCTTTTTCCTAGGATGGTGACGGCGAGCACGAGGGGGCATAGCTTTAAATCGAGGAGTGAAAGATATAGGACAGATGTCAGAGGTAGTTTCTTTGCTCAGAGAGTAGTAAGGCAATGGAATGCTTTGCTTGCAACGGTAGTAGATTCGCCAACTTTAGGTACATTTTAATCGTCATTGGATACACATATGGACGTACATGGAATAGTGTAGGTTAGATGGGCTTGAGATCGGTATGACAGGTCGGCACAACATCAAGGGCCGAAGGGCCTGTACTGTGCTGTAATGTTCTATGTTCTATGTAAGAACAAGAGATGGTCTTTTTGAGAAATACAGGACTCTGAAGGGGCTTGACAGAGAAGTCCAAGAACACAGGGCACAGTCTCAGAATCAAGGGGCACCAATTTAAGACTGATATGAGGAAATTTTTTTCTCTCAGAGGGTTGTGAGTCTTCAGATCTCCTTTCCAATGAGATCTGTAGGGGCAGAGTCCTTGCGTATATTTAAGGCTGAGGTAGAAAGATTCTTAATTAATAGCAGAATCGGGGATTATGGGGAAAGGACGGGGAGGTGGAAGTGAGGAGTGTCACATCAGCCATAATCCTGTCAAATTGTGGAGCAGGCTCAAGGAGTAAAATGGCCTACTCCTGTTCCTATTTCTTATGGTTTAATTGTGAGGGAATATTGGAGAAGTTGGAACAGTTATCCTTTTCGTAGAGAAAGCTAGGAGGCAATTTACTAGACTTTTTCATCAGGGGTCTAGACAGAGTGATAGGAAGAAACATTTTTTCACTCCTAAATGGGTTGAGAACCAGAGGGCATATTTTTAAACATTATTGAAAAAAAAGTGTATTATGAGAATAAAAAACCTTTCTCACAAGAAGTGTTTGGGTCTTGAATGCACTGTCTGGGAGTTTGGTCGAGGCAGGTTCAATTAAAGCATTCTAGAGGGCACTGGATGATTATTTAAATAGAAATAATGTGCAGCGTTACAAGGAAGAGGCAGGAAAATTGGCACCAATTCAAAATGCTCAGTGAGCCAGTGCAAATATGATTGGCTGACTGATTGCCTTTTGCTGTGTTAAATTTTGTGAACCTGAGTGGGCCTTGTTCTTTCTGTTTCTGAAGAAGAAATGAAGATTGTTGCTTTATTTACATAACAGGATCCATTTCCAGCTTGGAAGAGATCAACCTAAAGAAATGAGAACATTAAGAAATCAGCTCATTTTAGCATGACTACAAAGTAGACAATGTGGCAGGTAAGTCATGAGCCCCATTTTAAGGGCAATAACCACTCCATCAGCGATTGGCTAAGTAATTTTCTTTTCATTCACAGAATGAGGGTTTTGCCAACCAGGCAGCATATATTACTCATCCCTAATTGCCCAGAGGGCAGTTAAGTGTCAACCACATTGCTGTGGGTTTGGAGTCACATGTCGGCCAGACCAGGTAAGGATGCAGCTTCCTTCCCTATAGGACAGAGGTGAACCATGTGGGATTTTCCAATAATGGATTTATGGTCATCATTAGATTCGTAATCCCAGATATTTATTGAATTCAAATTCCACCATCTGCAATGATGGGATTTGAACCTGGGTCCCCAGAACATTATCTGGGTCACTGGATTAACCGTGTGGTGATAATCCCACTAGGCCATCACCTCCCCAGTGAAAACCCATAAACATTGTGTGGTTGATTGGGCATGTAATTTGGAAATGTTCATGCAAGCTGGAAATGTTAATGAAAATAAAATTAAAGGGATATACACAGGCTGCTTATTTACTATGACCTATCATATTTACTTTATCAACAACAAATGCTGAAGGTCACAGCAGGTCAGACAGCATCCATGGAGAGAGAACAAGCTAACATTTTGAGTCTAGATGACTCTTCAGCTAGACTTGAAATGTTAGCTTACTCTCTCTCCATGGATGCTGTGATCTCTAGCATTGGTTGTTTTTAGTACAGATTCCAGCGTGTGTAATAATTTGCTCCTACATTTATGCTATCACATATTTATCCCCAGAAAGGTGGTTTACATAAATTATATAACCCAGATGTTGGCCTTGGACATAGGAGGGTTTGTTGTTCTCATACCAGTTACAAGTCAATGCTCAAGAAGAAAACTGATAAATCCTGCTTTATATGCTGAACGTGTTCCATGTTGCAAAGTCAACTGAAGCAAGATTGAGGAAAGGAATGCCCCATACACTTCACTAGGTAAGGCAATTGGACACTTTAAATGGAACTAGAAATTAAGAAGTGAGAGATAACAATGACAGCGCCCTTGTTTGTTTCATCTGAGAAGGACTCCAGGAATACCTGCACTGATAGTGATGACAGATGACAATTCTGGATCACTTTGGGGCATGGTGAACTTTTAATAACAATGGATGTCTTTTTAAAAAAATAAAACACAACAATAAATGTTGGACAATGTAAATTTTGGGCAATGTAATTCAGCTACTGTTTGGAAGATCTATGTAAATTTTCCACAGCCTCAGGGGAAACTCTGGAATATCTCACCTGATAAGTATCATGGAAGCTTCAAAAAGGAAGACTTTGAAGGTGGAAATTCATTGCAAACTAAACTGAAATCTTCTGTGAGTTATCTCAGATTGTGAACATGATATGGGAAAAAGCCAGTTTGGTTAAGAAATATGTTTGTTTATTTTTTCCCTCAATAATACAGAAGTATAGTGGTTAAAAGCTAATTGCATTGCAGGTCTGTGTGTGCTCTTGGGTAAAGGTGTGCATTGTGAGGATTCCAGCTGAGAAAATCCTCGTCACCTCAGCACTGTAGGTAAAAGAGAAAGAAACTTGGTCTCTGTTTGCTGGAAGCCAGAAAGAAATCAAAACTGTAATCAAAGGAAAAAAGGCCTTCTGGGTAAACTGCAAAGGAACACATCTTGAAATCAAATGGTCACCTCCCAAAATTAGTGTTACTATAATCACCCAATGCATTGCTATAACGTCTCATTATCTACTCTTCATAGAATTTGGAGACTGATCTATAGATCTTTAACATTTTTTTTATCATTTTGAACTCTTTGAATACTCCCTTTCTGGAGCATGAGTTTTGCATTATCATTTAGTCTGTCATCTAATAACCAATAGATATAATCTCTAATTAACACTGGAAAGATGAGCACTTTGCCTCTTTCTAAATGTAAATTCACTTGGTCTGGAACATCGGTATCAATGAGGAAAGGGATAATTTTTAAATTGACCTATTGCCTTTCACAACCAATGTCTTTTGTACTTTCATCAGAGGGCAGGTAGCAAATTGATTTAAAACCTCGTCCAAAATATGGAACATCCAACAGGGCAGCATTCCTTCATCAATGGCACTGAAGAGTCAGTCTAATTTTTTTCACTGAAGACTTAGAGTAGGATCTGAAAGCACAACGTTCTGACTCAGTGGTGAGAGTGCTACCCACTAAGTCAAACTCGCCATGTATGCATGCAAATAGACAAGCCGTTTTTAAAGATGGAAATAACATTTTCAGAGTTTTTGACATGCGTTTTTCTTTGAAATAGACAGGATGGTTTCTTTGAAATAGACAAGATAGGAATATTTAATCTTGTTGCCTTGCTGAGGAAGTCAACATGAAGTCCCATTCTGTCTCTAAGATGGAAACTATTCATTACTCTCGCAAGAACAGACTTGAAACATGTAAATTATCATCTTATATTATCATGTCATGACAACCACTGGACCTTCTTTGCAACCATCGAAAGGTTAGTCACTCTGCAATCATATAGAAACAGCTTGACACAGGATGTTGTCAAGACAGATTGAGATGCAAAGATATCAAAGCTGCATTACATTTGAAAGTGGAACACTTGAGAACCAAAACATAAAGATTAGATGCTCAAAAGATTCATGGTCAGCCCCAAAGATCAACACGATTTTTCCCAACAGAGGCATTCATTGAACATACACGGAAAGATGTCTTTTTCCATTGATACGCATGGATTCAGTTCAATAATAACAGCATCCTTAAAACAAAAGCATGTTCAGGCAGAGTCAACATGGCTTTGTGAAAGAGAAAGGTATTTAAGGGTTTTGAGGATGTCACAATCAAATTGGATAAGTGGGAATCTGTAGCTGTGATGTACCTGGATATCCCAATTGCATTTAATAAAGTGCTGTATCATAAGTTACTGTATCATAAACCCTGGAAGAAATCCCACAAGTTCACAACTCTCTTTGCACAGAAATTCAAACTGCCCTCTGTTCTAAATCTTTAAACATTCAATTGCATATTTATGCCCCTCATTTTTGACCCTTTAACAAATGGCTACAGCTTTCTTCAATCAACACTATCTCATAGACTATGAATTACTGAAAGTGGAGCTTGAATTATTCAGACAGCTTGGCAGCATAAGTACAGTAATGCTAAAGGTCATTTCAAGAGCAAATTAATATTTTTTACAGTCCTGAAGTCAAGTAAACTATTACCTTTAAAAGTTGACAATGTTTGAAAAATTGGCAGAGTGTTTAGTTTAATTTGTTGATTTTAAATTTATTTTAAACAAACCGATCCAGGCAGTTGGGATCTAACTACGATACGTTCCAAGGTTGGAAAGGGATGGCATAAGTGTTTGAGATCAATAAAGTTCATTGGAAAATTTTCACAGGAACACAGCTAGTTCAGTATTTTGGTAGAACAGACACTGAGAGATTGATTTTGCTGCTCAGGGAATCTGAAACACAAACACGAGGTGATGGGTCACTGAGGTGCAGGTTTCACACAAAGAGTAGTGGCCCGCTGGAATTCCCTTCCTCTGAGTGTTTAGATGCCCCAGCTTTGAATCCATTTAAGGTTGGAATTTTCCATCTCTCTGGGAATCAACGGATATGGAGAGTGGGTAGGAAGGTGGAGTTGAAGACCCCAAATCAGCCATGATTATATTCAATGGTGGAGCAGTCTTACCTGGTGGCCACCTCATCCTTCCATCTTGTCTCTGACACCTCCACACCCCATTCTCATTCAGTTTTACTCTTGAAAGTTGAAGGTAGCTCCACTTTGCTTTCAGCTTTTTGTGATAAGCTGGTGCCTATAACTCTCTGTCATCCACATTGTGTCACATAACCCACTCATTCATCAATGCAGAGCAAATGAGTCAACACAAACCACAAAAAGGCTCTTAAATATTTTAGAAACAATATTTACCAAAATAGACCATTGCATGAATGCAGAATGATTTTGATTCCCATGTGACAAGAGGCTCTTTGTAAAATGTTTAGCAAATATTCTTTTCTTTGTGGATAGCCATAAGAGACGGGTATCAGTTTCATATTGTGTTAGGTTTTGGCACAGTTTAAACCATTGTGATATGCGGTTGTAAACATGATGATAAAAAAACTCGGCCAACATTTTTACAAGAGCATACCTAAGTTGGTGTCCTAAACTGGGCAGAAAACTTTGTCTCCTGTGAGTTTAACAATATATCCATTTGTTATTTAAATGCTGTATCTTGTCAGTGGCGACTGTATCCTACTTTGTACACCCACCAAGTGCAATTTGTAATGAGCCATATGACTGCTGCCTACAAAGCTATTACAAAGCCAATCTTAGTGCATATCATGCTTTGATTATCCAACTGGCTGATTGTTTGAGATGAGGATTCAAATGAGACCTTCCCTCAACCCACACCTGCATGCACCAATCTCCTGAGAGACGAAAACAAAACACTGCAGATGCTGGAAGCCAAGGTTGACAAACAGGAGGCTGAAAGGTCGCAGCAAGCCAGGCAGCATCTGGATGAAAGGGCCAGTCAATGTTTCAAGTATTGCAGGAGACTGATGCACAAACAGGAGGCTGGAAGAACACAGCAAGCCAGGCAGCATCTGGAGGGAAGTAGCAGTCGACGTTTTGGGCATTACCCTTCTTCAGGAAGGTTCTGAAGAAGGGTAATACCCGAAACATTGACCGCTCCTTTCCTCCCGCTGCTGCCTGGCCGGCTGTGTTCTTCCAGCCTCCTGTGTGAGCACCAATCTCCTGCTTGAAATAGGAAAGGGAGGAACATAAAAATTGGCGGAGGCCATTTAGTCCTTCAGGACAATTCCACCAAGTAACTGGATTGTGGCTGATCTGTATTTTAATTCTAATAGCCCTTAATTTTTATTCATGTTTCAAACCACATAGGCTAAAGAGCTTGAGGTTCAGTAATAAGTGTATTATACAGACCCCTGGCAGGAAATATGTGGACAAGGGATAGCCCATGTGGCTCCATGGCCAGCCAGTAACTTCGCAATCTGCATGGGTCAAAGACAGCCCAGACAACTGGTTTGGGCTGAGAGGATAATAAATGCCACTGGGATAGACAAAATAAAGATCAGATTCCATTTATGTGGAATCATTTGGAATTTCCCAGCACAGAAGAAAGCTATTTGACCCAAAAGGCTCCTGCCAATGTTTACGATCCACATGGACCGCCATCTATTTTACATAATTTGTCTTCAATAGCAGTTCCTAATATGCTTTGCACCGTCATGTATATATTTAGCTCTCTTTTAAATGTATTTATTCTACTCATCCCAATCACTGCTGCTGGCAGTGAGCTTTGAATGATGGAATAAGACATGAGCATGGACAATTGAGCAGGATCAGAGGAATGGCAATGTAGACTGGAGCATTCGGCCAGAATCCATCAAAGAAACAAAGTATAATGAAGCTGTGAAAAAGAGCCACATGCTAAATAAAACATACAAGTGAGGACATAATTTCAAGTTCAAGAGAGGAAACTATTTAGACAAATTAGATTTAGCTACAAACTTACAGGAAGGAACAGACTGCAGCAAACAATGGAGGTGAACAGTACTGCACATTTCTGTGGGAACGGCACAGGATTTTGTCCAGGACATCAATTGATGTCATACCAGGATGGAATAATGGACGCTATTGCAACCAGTCAAGTGGGCTACAATGGCCTCTGTATGTCCTATTGTTCTGATAGTCCCTGAGTGAGGTTCCTCGATTTGTTACAGTTCCAGATGAGATAACTCATACAGTTAATCTCCCACATGAAGAGGAATGAACTGGCTCCACTTGGTTATATGTACTCACTCTCCTCAATTGGTTTTAACTCGACTAATACATAAACAATCCTTTCCCTTGTGGCTATTGTTCTCCCAGCCCCAAATGAACTTATGTTTTAGGTCGAATCAATTTAACCCGGCTTTCTTGAATTAGCAAACAGAATAAGTTTATTAATTATTAAATGCCAGAAGAAATAGTAAAGCAACACACATGTGGCAGATTAGAAATAAGAGGTGACCCTAAAAATGTGAAAGTGCAAAAAATGCATAGTACAGTCTCTGAATTGCTTGTGAAGAGCAGACAACTGAATGTGGTGACTGTTTGAGTAGATCTGACTGGCAGCACTATCATTAATAATTGAAAAGCCAGTTTTATGCTTTATATGTTAATTAAAGTTCTTTTGTTCTGATTTCTTATGGCAGAGGCTGACTGGCAGCAGTCAGAGTAAGGGAGTCTTTCTCTTTTCTTTTACTTGCATTGCAAGGGTGTTTCAGAGTTGTGACTCTTACAGCACACTAATCCATACACTGGGAAATTAGCCTTTGAACACAAATAGACTACTGTTATAAATGGTTTTTAACCTTTTTTTAAAAATATTCTTGGACGGCTAAAACTCAAACATTTAGCAAGAGGTGATATTCTGCTGAGAGATGAGGAGATAGTCATTCCCTTTGTTAGCTCTTTCAGTTCCACTTCCATTTCTGTTTGCATTTTCCCTGATACTATACAGGTGACACTTTCCTTGAATTCCATTTAATATGAATCAAATTGCATCTGTGATCTGTTTGGGGTTGTACTACTTTTCGTTTTATAAAATCACATTTCAGCATTATAAATGAACAATGTCCATAGTACTTCAGGATTCTGTTCTGTGACTGACAAGAGAGAGGAGGCTCATGGAAACTAAACTAAACACCCAACTAAACCTTTGCATAGGCACATTAAGTGCGCCCCCCGAAACAATGCTCCTGGTTACCTCATCAAAAAATTCAATTAACTTTGTCGAGCATGCCTTTCTTTTACAAATCCATGCTGCTTCTTTCTAAGATTAGATATCAGAGAATCATAGAATCCCTACAAGACAGCTAGAGGCTACAAGGTTCATCCAGTCTGTACTGACCCTCTGAATATTCCGCCCTCAGGATTTGTTCTAATAACCTCCCCACCAGCAAAGTTAGACTGACTGACTGACCTGAGGCATTCTGATCAATACCTTCTGTTTGTTTTAAACAATGGAAGAACATCAGCAGCCCTCCTGTCCTCTCGGAGGGAAATTACTGCCAAGGCTCCAATACGATCCCCCTTGCCTACCTCAACAGCCTGAGACATATCTCATCTGGGCTTATGGATTTATTCAGTTTTAAGACTACCAAACCGAGGTAGCATCTCCTCTCCCTATCTTAATATCTTCTAATGTTTCACAGTCCTCCACTTTGATGGTCATTAACATATCATCCATTCCCATGATGGAGACTGACACAAAGTATTCATTAAGGACTGTGTCCATATTTTCTGGGTTCACACAAAAATTGTATCAGTAGTTCCTAATGGAATTTCCCCTAGTTATTTCCTTGCTCTTCCTCTGTAAAAAAAACCTTCTGGATTTTTCTTTAAGCTACCTGAGCTTTCTCATTCACCCTCTCTGCTTTCTCAATTTCAATTTAAAGACACTTGCTCGTCTTATACACCTCCAGGGACTCTCTTATATTGAGCCCTCAGCTTCTGGAAAAGCTTCTGCTTTCTTATTTAATCCTAATCTTCATTTCCTAATCAGATGGAGTTGGGACCCACCACAGGAAATTTCCACTAGCCCATATAAAGGCTAAAGAACTTGTCTTGCTAGCTTCAGAAAAAATTATGTGTTACAGTCTGCTAGTTTGATCACAAAACAATCATGTGATTACTACGATTCCACTTTGGTTATGAGAAAAGGTAAATTAAAAGGTAATTAAAAAAGGTTCTGAGTTCTTGGTCCTGCCCTTTGTCTTTACAGGAGCATATTTGTCCTGTACTATCCGCTATTTTGTCTTTGAATGCCTTCGCTGCTCCAATGCAGTTTTGCACATAGTTGTCCCCAGTCTGCATGGGCCTAGGTTTATCTTATCTTTCTAAAATTTACTTTCCTCAGGTTAGAATTATTATTCCCGGCCCGTTCTTATACTGTTTTAAAACACTTCTATTTCTAACTGCGTTATGGCCGCTGTTTCCAAAACTGCTCCCTTAGCGATGTACCTTCCACCTGTCTGGGTTTATTCCTAATATTAGACTCAGAACTCTTCCCTGCTTGTTAGGCTTTCTACATACTGGCTATAGAGGCTTTCCCAGATGCAATTTAAGAATTTTGTTCCTTCAACACTTTGTACACTAAAATTTTCCAAGTTAATTTGTGGATATTTAAAATTAAAAGAGACTTAATCCACTGTATTTTGAGGAAGAGAGTTCTGAAGAAAACTGAATGTTTTAGGCTCATGACCTCTCATCAAAACTGTCAGATGAAAAGTCATTGATGTGAAACACTGACATCAGGTCCAAATGGAGGTCATCATTGTGCACTGTGTGTGAAATTGTTACCCAGCAGTGATTTTCTCTGAACTTGACAAATGGAGACCAGAGGGCAGACTGGCCATACAGGTGGGAATGGCAGGACTCTCACCTGACCCTAACCCTCACCCTCACCCTAACCCTAACCTGAACCCTTAAGAACCTTTACATTGGAGGGACAATTGAAGCATCTCAGGAAGGGAAACAGCGATGGGATACCTTTGCCGAAGGTAAGACACTCCAAAATGGAAGCAATCTCTTCTCACTCATGTTTTCAATTTTATATTTAAAATGAAAGGCCTTAGCAACTGAGATATCATTGTGGGAGAGGTGTAAGGTCTTCTACAGAAGGTAGCCTGCAGCAGTGCTGAAGTCAAGCATGCTAGGAGGATCTCTTAGCCCATCTAGTGCACTTGCCTCCTTCTCTGCCACTAGTACACTTCTTCCAGGTAATTACAGTGGTCCCTTGCCTCTGTGGATCCAGAGGGAGCCTGGAAAATTTCAATTGAACTCCCACATTGGGTCTCAATGTTCATTGAGTCAAATCCCTATTGTGTGGGAGCAAGCCATTCGGCCCCACCAACTCTTCTGAAAAGCATCCCACCCAGACGCGCCACATCCCTGCGTTTCCCCTGGCTAATCCACCTCGACTGCATGCCTTTGGACTGTGGGATGAAACCCATGCAGACATAGGGAGAATGTGCAATCTCCACACAGTCGCCCAACAGTGAGATCAAACCCCGATCCCTGGCACTGTGAGGCAGCTGTGCTAACCACTGATCCACAATGCCACCCATATAATAGTCTCTTAATGAGTTGAGCTGGTGACCTACCACCTCTGATGTGTTGTCTTGTAGCATCCCCCTTTCCCATCTCCCAGAACAAAGGCCCAGGAATCGGATGGAGTTGGGACCCACCACAGGAAATTTCCACTAGCCCATATAAAGGCTAAAGAGCTTGTCTTGCTAGCTTCAGAAAAAATTATGTGTTACAGTCTACTAGTTTGATCACAAAACAATCATGTGATTACTACGATTCCACTTTGGTTATGAGAAAAGGTAAATAAATGCCTTTTTTACTGAGTGGGCCATGAGCCTTCTGTTGAGAGAGTTCCCTGGTTACATGCATAAGTATTCCTGCTCAATGGAGAATGTACCTCACCACCACAATCTAAAGGAGAGTAAAATTTGGATTTCTGCTTAACAGTTAGGAGAAACTTGTGATCTGAATGGTTTCATTCTGGAATACTTTTTGCTTCTCAATCTCTGAACAAGCAAGCCTGGAATCTCTGTCTTTGCTGAAAGAATAGGTTTCTTGGGTTGTTGGACCCAATGCAAAAGAACAATTCTTGTGATGTAAGTTCATTCTTACAATTAAACATTGGAACTCACCTTGCCTATCTCAAACAAAATGGTGCTGGTTGCAATAACAAGTCATGCAAGAGGTAACAATTGAATCTGCTGCAGTGTATCAAGCAAAATAACTCAATTTGTGGATTAGATCATCTGTGTTTGCAAAATTATCAATCACATTATTCTTCAATGTGAGCCCCGTGTTTATTTATCTTTTGTTAATTATTGTAGGCAACCTAATCGTTGAATGGGATATACAATGTTGTCGTGTTTAGGCCAAGGTTCATGGAGATAAGTCACAGTTAATGTGTGCTTTATTTTTGTTCCTGAAGTATGTCACTGATGTCACTGAGTGGAATCTTCTCAGGCCCTGAACAGTGTAGGCTATGGTGAGACATTTGGGAAATTCATCTGAGATGTTCAATGAAGCTTTTCTGGATGCCAAGACAAAAATATTGTATTAGCCAACCGCATCCTGGATGTTGAGATGGGATTCTCACTAATTAGTTGTAAGAGGCCTATTAAAGGGGAACATCATGCATTATCACCCTTACTTATACTTATTCTTACCTCATTAATAATCTGTCTCTTATCCTCCCACCCACTGAATAGAAACTAGATGCCGAGGGTCCAACTCGCCACTTGCTCCTCCAGATCTCCAGCCTGAACTCCCAGCACCAGTTTAGGATTTAGAATTAAATTGGCACATGTGCTCAAGTACAGGGGTACGTGAGTACAGCAAAATGTGTACAAAGTTGCCATTCCTTGCACCATCTTAGGTACAAAGGTACCTAGGTACAAAATAACATTAGAAGATCTACATTACAGTTCTTACAAAGCTCGGTACAAACATACCTAGTACAAAGTCGTCAGTATAAATTTGAAAAATAAAGAAATAAAGATAAAAGTTCAGCATTACAGTCTTTCTAAAGTAGGGACTTTATGCTGAGTTTCCTCGAGGCCATGAGTCCCTCGAATCCATGCTGGCTCAACTCTCCACCACTGATGCCATCTGAGGGATAGAAGTAAAGAGAAAAACAAATGAACAAAATAAAACAAAAAGAGGGAAAAGAAGGAAAGAAATGGATGGAGTGGATGACCTCTGGCTCAGGAAACTATTCCACTGCTACCTTGGGGAGAGTGAGTTCCTTGGACAATGGTTGTGCACTCTCCATGTCCGTCTATGCTGGCATCCCATACATGCCCACCTCCCCACATCATCCGAACAACTTGTAGTACACGGCTGGCCCTTTAATGCTGTACTTTTGAAACCACTGACGTCTTCCATTGGAATGCTGCTGCAAAGGCACTTTGGAAGCAGGGACAGACCCCGAGCTCATAGACTGGACCAGGCAGCATCTCAAAACTGCTTGCTCGCTCTCTCAATGCTCATTCACTTTGCGCCTGCTTACATTTTCCCAGCATGCCAGACTTATCTTGCATTTTAGCACTTTGTTTCTCATGGGCTCTATTGAAGGTCACAGTGCCTCTGCCTTACCTTGCAGTCTCATGCAGACACAAAGCCAAGCGGCTTGTCAGCAGTTAACATCACAGTCCTACATCAAGCTCATACATGCAGTGTGTGCCAGCCATGAATGCATCAGGTGAGTGGCCATGTCTCAAAGTTTAAGGAGTGTAGTATTTGGTCAAGTGTAAGGAGACACCTAATAGGAAGGCACAGTTAGTCAAGGGCAGCTTCTAAAACCAATACCTGGGCTTGGATGTGGTCAGGCAGCAGGTCAGGGCAGTCATAGTCAGAAGGTTCTGTACCTCTGAAGTCCAAAGAGTGGACCATGGTCAGCCCTGTGTATCCACTGCTACCAGTCTGTAAGTCACAGAAAGACCGTTGCTCAGACATCAGTGGGGGTAGTAGGAGAGTAACACAACAACACTCAATATTTTCTGAAGAAGGGTCCCAGACCAAAACATCAGCTTTCCTCTTCCTCTGATGCTGCCTGGCCTGCTGTGTTCCTTCAGCTCCACATCTTGTTAACTATTTACTACAACAATCAATGTTTCTTAGTCAGGAATGTTTTTGAACCTCCACAACAAGGGGCCTGAACTTTGCCCACAAGGGATAAGACTATCTCCCAGATGGTCACAAAATGCAAATCCAGCAGCTCCAACTCCTATCCTGGCAGTTCTGGCCCTATTATGAGGCATTTTCTTTCCTCATGAAAGAAAAAGGAGGGATTGTGAGATGTGAAAGTATGTGTAAGCTGTTTGTGCTGTTGTAGTAAGGTGAAAAGTATCTTTAAAAGTTCATGCACTCTCTCTAGCTCATCAAACAATAACGTTATCACCGTGGCATTGATGAAGGCCCTCCAGGGCTATCTCAGCATCCAGATGTGAAATGAGAGTGAGAGCTCTTGACATCAGTGAGGCATCCAACTGAATGTGGTATCAAGGAGCCCCAGGCAAATTGGAGTCAATGGGAATTAGGGGAAAATTCCCTGCTGGTTGAAACCATATGGTTGTTGTTATTGGAGGTCGATCATCGCAGTCCCAGAACATTAATGCGGGAGTTCCTCAGGGTGTCCTTGGCCTAATTACCTTCAGCCTCTTCATCAATGGCCTTCCCTCCATCAAATGACGGTTACAGAAAAAAGGGCAGGAAAGTGGAGATGAAGATTATCAGATCAGACATGATCTTATTGAGTGGTAGAGTAGAATTAATGGACTTAAGGTCTTATTTCTGCTGCTATGTCTATTCTGTTGTGGCCTTATTACATTCACTGATTCCAGTTTTTCTCTTTTGCTTGTTACTTCCTCACGGAATGTTAATAGATTAGTCAAATATGATTTCCTGTTCCTGAAGCCATGCTGACTTTGCTTTATGTTACTATGTATTTTTAAATGCTTTGTCATTGTATCCTTTAATCTTAGACTCTATCATTTTCCTATTAACATATATTAAGCTAACTAGTTTATAGTAACCTGTTTGTGTCCCCTTCACTGTTTGAATACGTGTGTTACATTGGCAATTCTCTAATCTCTAGGGCAGATGATCCACCACGAATCTTCCCTGGATCACTGACATTGATGCAATGGTCAAGAAGGCATAGTAATGCCTCGTCTTCTTCAGGAGGCTAAGGAAATTTAGCATGTTGGTAAGGATGCTCATCAACTTTTACCAATGCATTGTAGAGAGCATTCTATCTGGATATATCACAGCTTGATATGGCAACTACGCTGCCCAGGACCATAAGAAACAACAGAGAGTTGTGAACACAGCCCAGTACATCACGCAAGCCAACATTCCATCCACAGACTCCATCTACACTTTTCATTGCCTTAGAAAGGCAGCCAACATCATCAAAGACTTGTCCCACCTGGTTAATACCTCTTCTAACCTCCTTTGTCAGGTAGAAGGTACAAAAGCTTAAACACACACACCAAGAACAGCTTCTTACCTCCTGTTATTAGATTTCTGAATGGGCCTCTCTCAAATTTCAAATCCATATTGATCTTCCTTTGTATACATCTCCATTGCAGCTGTGACTTTGTACTCCTTTCTCTGTTATGCCACTCTGAGATCTTTGCATGGTATGATCTGCCTGTTTTGCACACAAAACAAAACATTTCACTGTATCCAGGTATGTGTGACAATAATAAATCAAACCAAAAAATTATTTGGGACTTTTTTCTTGGAAGATGACTACCAGTGCACCTGCATTCTATAGTTAGTTCCCTTAATAAAAATTCCAGCAAGGATGCTGCCACCAAGCATATCTTCTACTCTCCTCATCTGTCAGCATTCCATAGGGACTATTCCGCAGGGACTGTTCCCTCCTTGATACGCTCCTTCATTCTTTCATCACTCTCAAAACTTTTCCCACTGCCTATAGCATAAGGCACCTTCCCATGCAATCGAAGACAGTGGAACAGCTTGATAGATTGATTGATTGCCATGTTCTGGATGTGAGTTTGCTTGCTGAGCTGGAAGGTAAGTTTTCAGACGCTTCATCACCATTCTAGGTAACATCATCAGTGAGCCTCCGACGAAGTGCTGGTGTTATGTCCCGCTTTCTATTTATCTGTTTAGGTTTCCTTGGGTTGCTGATGTCATTTCCTGCGTTGGTGATGTCATTTCCTTTTCTTTTTCTCAAAGAATGTTAGATCGGCTCCAAATCAATGTGTTCGTTGATACAGCTCTGGTAGGAATGCCATGCTTCTAGGAATTCTCGTGCGTGTCTCTGTTTGGCTTGTCCTAGGATGGATGTGTTGTCCCAATCAAAGTTGTGTCCTTCCTCATCTGTATGTAAGGATACGAGTGATAGTGGGTCATGTCGTTTTGTGGCTAGTTGATGTTCATGTATCCTGGTGGCTAGCTTTCTGCCAGTTTGTCCAATGTAGTGTTTGTCACAGTTCTTGCAAGGTATTTTTTAGATGACATTCGTTTTATTTGTTGTCCGCATAGGGTCTTTTAAGTTCATTAGCTGCTGTTAAAGTGTGTTAGTGGGTTTGTGGGCTACCCTGATGCCAAGAGGTCCGAGTAGTCTGGCAGTCATTTCGGAAATGTCTTTGATGTAGGGGAGAGTGGTTATGGTTTCTGAGCCCGTTTTGTCTGTTTGTTTGGGTTTATTGCTGAGGAATCGGCGGACTGTGTTCATAGGGTACCCATTCTTTTTGAATACGCTGTATAGGTGATTTTCTTCTGCTCTTCGTAGTTCCTCTGTGCTGCAGTGTGTGGTGGCTCGTTGGAATAATGTTCTAATGCAGCTTCGTTTGTGGGTGTTGGGATGGTTGCTCCTGTAGTTCAGTATTTGGTCCGTATGTGTTGTTTTCCTGTAGACGCTTGTTTGAAGTTCCCCATTGACTGTTCACTCTACTGTGACATCTAGGAATGGCAGTTTATTGTTGTTTTCCTCCTCTTTTGTGAATGTTATGCCAGTAAGGGTATTATTGATGGTCTTGAAGGTTTCCTCTAATTTGTTTTGTTTAGTGATGACAAAGGTGTCATCCACGTAACGGAGCCAAAGTTTGGGTTGGATGATTGGCAGAGCTGTTTGTTCGAGTCTCTGCATTACTGCCTCTGCTCAGAACCCTGATATCGGAGATCCCATGGGTGTTCCATTGGTTTGTCTGTAGGTTTTGTTATTGAAAGTGAAGCGGGTGGTGAGGTATAGGTCCACTATCTGGATGATGTTGTCCTTGCTGATGAGGTTGGTGGTGTCTGGTGGATGTGTCTTCGGTTCTTCTAATAGTGTAGTCAGTGTTTCTTTGGCCAGGTTGATGTTGATGGATGTGAACAGGGTTGTTGCATCAAAGGAGACCATTATTACATCCTCTTCTATCTTGGTGTCTTTGACGGTGTTCAGGAATTCTTGGGTGGAGCGAATGGAGTGGTGGGAGTCTTCTACTTGGTGTTTTAGTCTTTGATGTAGTTCCTTGGCTAATCTGTAGTTTGGTGTTCCAGGTAGCGACACTATGGGTCTGAGGGGGGCTCCTGGTTTGTGAATTTTTGGTAGTCCGTAAAAGCATGGTGTGTTGGATCCATCTGGTTTCATTTTTTGGAAGTATCTCTTGTTTAATTCTCCAGATTTTTGAAGTTTTTTGAATAAAACTCGCTGATTGTCATGTGCGTTGAAATTCAGTGAAAAGCTTTGCTTATGAGTGATACAGGCAGATCACTGCAAGCAAAGGATGTACAGATCAAAAAAAAAACTTAAAGGCATTAAATATTACTTTGCAGGTTACATTATTTGAGGTTTGAGTCCTTTCAACAGTTAGATAATAGCCAGAGGGAGGTTGTTCCTGAACCTGCTGGCGCCTGCGCTCAGGCTTCTGTATCTCATGCCTGATGGAAGAGTTTGGAGGAGATCATTACCAGGGTGCAATGGGCCTTTGATGATGTTGGCCACCTTTCTGTGGAAACAAGCTGCGTAAATGAAGTCCATGGATGGGATGTTGGCTTCCGTGATGGTCTGGGCTGTGCATGCCACCTTCTGTACTTTCTTACGGTCCTGGACAGATCATTTGACATACCAGGCTGTTATGCACCCAGACAGTGTGCTTTCGATGGTGCATCTGTAGAAGTTGGTGAGTGCCGTTATGCACACGCCAAATTTCCTGAGCCGCCTAAGGAAGAAGAAGCATTGTTGTGCCTTCTTGACCATTGTATTTACATGAGGAGTCCGACAGATCGTCAGGTATCGTTACTCCAAAGAACTTGATGATCTTCACTCTATCAATCTTGGTTCGATTGATGCAGGTTGGGGTGTGTTCTCCTCCTTTCCTTCTGAAGTCAGCGATCAGTTCTTTAGTTTTGCCGACATTGAGAGACAGATTGTTCTCATTGCACCACATCACCAAGCTCTCTATCTCCCTTCTGTATTTTGACTTGCCCCACTACGGTAGTGTTGTCAGCAAATTTGTAGATGTTGCTCATTGGAAATTTGGCAACACAGTCGTAGGAGTACAGGGAGTACAGTAGGGAGCTAAGGACACATCCTTGGAGGGCTCCAGCATTGAGGGGTATTGCGGAGGAGGTGCAGTTACCTACCCTCACTGATTGCAGGCTGTGTGTCAGAAAGCTGAGGATCCATTTGCAAAGGATGGAGCCGAGACCAAGGGTCACAAGTTTTGAGATCAGTGCGGTAGTGATAATAGTGTGGAAGGTGGAGCTGTAGGCGATGAGCTGGAGTCTGATATTGGTGTCTTTGTTATCCAGATGTTCCAGAGATGAGTGCAGGGCTAGGAATAGGGCATCCTCTGTGGACCTGTTATGAGGGTAGGCAAACTGTAGGAGATCGAGGCAGGCTGGGAGACAGGAGCTGACCTGGGCCATGGCCAGCCTCCCAAAGAATTTCATGATTATTGAAGTCAGAGCTATTGCGTGGTAGTCATTAAGGCGCACTGCATGTGTTTTTTTGGGTACGATGATGATGGTGGTCTTCTTGCAGGAGGTGGGGACTTTGGCTTGTAGCAGGAAGAAGTCGAAGATATCAGTTAAAATCTCTGCAGTGTGGTCCATACAGGATGTGAGTGCTCAGCCAGGAACAAGCTCAGGGCCCATCGCTTTCCTTGGGTTGAGCACCAGGAAGACTGATCTGACTTCTGAAGCGGTGACAGTGGGAACAGGTGAGCCAGGGGCTACTGGGGCAGATGTTTCCATGCCAGCGGTATTCTGCTCAAACTGAGCATAGAAAGCATTGAGTGTGTCAGGGGAGATGTGTCTTTGTCTGCTATCACATCACCAAGCTCTCTATCTCCCTTCTGTATTTTGACTTGCCCCACTACGGTAGTGTTGTCAGCAAATTTGTAGATGTTGCTCATTGGGAATTTGGCAACACAGTCGTAGGAGTACAGGGAGTACAGTAGGGAGCTAAGGACACATCTTAGCTGTTTCATTTTGTATCCTGTAATATTGTCTAGGCCTTGCCATAGATGGTGAGAGTCTGTTTGGTAGGTCTGGTACTGCCTCTTGGCCTCCCTGACGGCTTTGCAAGGGATTTTCAATTTTGGTCCGGGTCACCCGATTAAATGCTGCACGTCTGGTTGTCAGCAGCAAGTGGATTTCCTGGTTCATCCAAGGTTTATGGTTGGGGAGCATTCAGATTGACTTGTTTGGTGCACAGCCCTCCATGCATTTGCTGATGAAGTGATGTACTGGTGTAGGTTTTCTGTTGAGCACTTGAACATTGTCCAGTTCACCGTGTCCATGCAGTCCCAGAGATAGCCTTCCGCTGCCTTGGACCAGCACTGTGCTTCTTTTTGTGAAGGATTCTCCCATTTCAGCTTCTGCTTGTAACCTGGGAAGAGGAGCACAGCGCTGTGACCTGATTTTCCGGTGTGGGTGGGGGATTGAAACTCAACCATTGATGGTTGTGTAGCAGTGCCCATTCTCCTCCTCCTTCCTCACAGTCTAAGGCACTGAATACACCTTCCAGATGTAATAACATTTTACTTAACAGACTGTATTTGCTGCTCACAATGCAGTCTCCTTTACATTGGTGAGACCAACCACAGCCTGGGTAATGGCTTTGCAGAATGCCTCTGCTTGGCTGAAGGAATGGCCTCAACCTTTTAAACCACCTTGTTCCCATGTTAACATTCCCGTCCTTGGCCTGCTACAGTGTTCTGATGAAGATTAATGCTAACTGGAAGAACAATGCCTCATTTTCTGCTTGGAGATTTTATAGCCTCTTGGGCTCAATGTTGAGTTCCACAAATTCAGAATAATGCATCTGTGCTCTATTTTTCTTACATATACCATCGTCATCTGGCTATGTCCTTCCTTTTTATTCATTCCTGAAACATGGGAATCCATGGCTTGCTGGCATTTATTGCCCATTCTTTTTTATTCTTGAGAAGGTGGTGGTGAACAGCATTCTTGAACCGCTGCAGTCCATGTGCTGTAGGTAACACTACAAAGCCCTGAGGAAAGGAAGTCCAGGATTTTGACCCAAAGATACTGAAAGAATGACGATATATTTCTGAGTCAGGATGGTGAGTGGTTTGGACAGAAACTTGCAGGTGGTGGTGTTTCCATGTATTTTCTGTATTTGTCCTTCCAGATGGAAGTGGTCGTGGGTTTGGAAGGTACTGCCCGAAGGGATCTTTGGTAAATTTTTGCCATGCATCTTGTAGATAGTATGCACTGCTGCTATTGAATGTTGGTGGTACAGTGACTGAATATGGTGCCAATTAAGTGAATATCCTGGATTGTGTCAAACTTCTTGAGTGTGTTGGAACTGCACTCATACAGGCAAGTGAACTTTGTGCAATCAGCGCCAAACATTCCCACTCCTGATCTTATGATGGAAAGAAGGTTATAGATGAAGCAGCTGAAGATGGGCAGGGCAGTGGCTTAGTTGCGCTGCTGCTACACAGCACTTGGAACCTGGGTTCGATTCTATCCTTGGACAACTGCCTGTGTGGAATTGGCATATCCTCCCTGTGTCTGCGTGGTCTTCCTCCCACAGTCCAAAGATGTGCCGGCTAGGTGGATTAGCCATATTAAATTGCCCATAATGATCAGGGACATGTAGATTCGGTGGGTTATAGGGAGCTGGTTTGGGGTGGGGCGCTCTGAGGGTTGGTGTGGACTTGTTGGGCTGAAGGGCCTGTTTCCACACTGTAGGGATTCTATGATTCTATTCTATGAAGTGGGGAATATTCCATAACATTCCTGACTTGTGCCTTGGAGATTGTGCACAGGCTATGGGGAGTCAGCAGGTGAGTTACTCAATCAGTTTTCTGAGCAACTGACCTGTTCTTGCAGCTACTGTGTTTATGTGACAAGTCTATTTTAATTTCTGATCAATGTTCCAAGCACTTCATTAGTAGGAGATTCATTGAATGTCAAGGGGCAGTGGTTAGATTGTCTCTTATTGGAGATGGTACAGAAGCTTCCATTGTCGAGGAAGATCTGCCTACTGAGTCAGTATGGGTGGAAATTAGGAACAGCAAGGGAGTAGTCACCTCGTTAGGGGTTTACTACAGGCCCCCCAATAGCAGCAGGGTGATTGTAGAAAGCATAGGTCGACAGATTTTGGAAAAGTGTGGACGCAGTAGGGTTGTTGTAATGGGTGACTTTAACTTTCCTAATATTGATTGGAACCTCCTTCGAGCAGAAGATTTGAATGGAGCTGTTTTTGTAAGGTGTGTTCAGGAGGGTTTCCTAACGCAGTACGTTGACAGGCCGACGAGGGGAGAGGCCATTCTAGACTTGGTGCTCGGAAACGAGCCGGGGCAGGTATCAGATCTTGTGGTGGGAGAGCATTTTGGTGATAGTGACCATAACACTCTCTCATTCTACATAGCTATGGAGAAGGAGAGGATTAGGCAGAATGGGAGGATATTTAATTGGGGAAGAGGAAACTATGATGCGATTAGACACGAGTTAGGAAGCATGGACTGGGAGCAGTTGTTCCATGGTAAGGGAACTATAGACATGTGGAGATGGTTTAAGGAACAGTTGTTGGGAGTGATGAGTAAATATGTCCCTCTGAGACAGGCAAGAAGGGGTAAGATAAAGGAACCTTGGATGACGAGAGCGGTGGAGCTTCTAGTGAAAAGGAAGAAGGTAGCTTACATAAGGTGGAGGAAGCTAGGGTCAAGTTCAGCTAGAGAGGATTACATGCAGGCAAGGAAGGAGCTCAAAAATGGTCTGAGGAGAGCCAGGAGGGGGCACGAGAAAGGCTTGGCAGAAGGAATCCGGGAAAACACAAAGGCATTTTACACTTACGTGAGGAATAAGAGAATGGTCAAAGAAAGAGTAGGGCCGATCAGGGATAGCATAGGGAACTTGTGTGTGGAGCCTGAGGAGGTAGGGGAAGCCCTAAATGAGTTTTTTGCTTCTGTCTTTACGAAAGAATCGAACTGTGTAGTGAATGAAACCTTTGAAGAGCAGGTGTGCATGCTGGAATGGATAGAGATAGAGGAAGCTGATGTACTGAAAATTTTGTCAAACATTAAGATTGACAAGTCGCCAGGCCCGGATCAGATTTGTCCTCGGCTGCTTTGGGAAGCGAGAAATGCAATTGCTTCGCCACTTGCGAAGATCTTTGCATCCTCGCTCTCCACTGGAGTCGTACCTGAGGACTGGAGAGAGGCAAATGTAATTCCTCTCTTCAAGAAAGGAAATAGGGAAATCCCCGGCAATTATAGACCGGTAAGTCTCACGTCTGTCGTCTGCAAGGTGTTAGAAAGGATTCTGAGGGATAAGATTTATGACCATCTGGAAGAGCATGGCTTGATCAAATACAGTCAACACGGCTTTGTGAGGGGTAGGTCATGCCTTACAAACCTTATCGAGTTTTTTGAGGATGTGACTAGTAAGGTTGATGAGGGTCGAGCTGTGGATGTGGTGTATATGGACTTCAGTAAGGCATTTGATAAGGTTCCCCATGGAAGGCTCATTCAGAAGGTCAGGAGGAATGGGATACAGGGGAACTTAGCTGCTTGGATACAGAATTGGCTGGCCAACAGAAGACAGCGTGTGGTAGTAGAAGGAAAATATTCTGCCTGGAAGTCAGTGGTGAGTGGGGTTCCACAGGGCTCTGTCCTTGGGCCTCTACTGTTTGTAATTTTTATTAATGACTTGGACGAGGGAATTGAAGGATGGGTCAGCAAGTTTGCAGACGACACAAAGGTCGGAGGTGTCGTTGACAGTGTAGAGGGCTGTTGTCGGCTGCAGCGGGACATTGACAGGATGCAGAGATGGGCTGAGAGGTGGCAGATGGAGTTCAACCTGGATAAATGCGAGGTGATGCATTTTGGAAGGTCGAATTTGAAAGCTGAGTACAGGATTAAGGATAGGATTCTTGGCAGCGTGGAGGAACAGAGGGATCTTGGTGTGCAGATACATAGATCCCTTAAAATGGCCACCCAAGTGGACAGGGTTGTTAAGAAAGCATATGGTGTTTTGGCTTTCATTAACAGGGGGATTGAGTTTAAGAGTCGTGAGATCTTGTTGCAGCTCTATAAAACTTTGGTTAGACCGCACTTGGAATACTGCGTCCAGTTCTGGGCGCCCTATTATAGGAAAGATGTGGATGCTTTGGAGAGGGTTCAGAGGAGGTTTACCAGGATGCTGCCTGGACTGGAGGGCTTATCTTATGAAGAGAGGTTGACTGAGCTCGGTCTCTTTTCATTGGAGAAAAGGAGGAGGAGAGGGGACCTAATTGAGGTATACAAGATAATGAGAGGCATAGATAGAGTCGATAGCCAGAGACTATTTCCCAGGGCAGAAATGGCTAGCACGAGGGGTCATAGTTTTAAGCTGGTTGGTGGAAAGTATAGAGGGGATGTCAGAGGCAGGTTCTTTACGCAGAGAGTTGTGAGAGCATGGAATGCGTTGCCAGCAGCAGTTGTGGAAGCAAGGTCATTGGGGTCATTTAAGAGACTGCTGGACATGCATATGGTCACAGAAATTTGAGGGTGCATCCATGAGGATCAATGGTCGGCACAACATTGTGGGCTGAAGGGCCTGTTCTGTGCTGTACTGTTCTATGTTCTATGTTCTATGTTCTATGGTCATTGCCTGGCATTTGTGTGGTACAAATATTACTTAACACTTTTCTTTTCAGGCCAAGCCTAGATATTGTCCATATCTTGTTGCATTTGGACTGCTTCAACAATTGAGAAGCATGAATAGTGCTGGACATTGTACAATCATTGTCAAAAATTCCTGTTTCTGATCTTATGATGGAGAGAAGATGGTGGATGATGCAGCTGAAGATGGTTGGCTGAGGACACTATCCGGAAGAACTCCTGCAGAGATGCCCTGGAGCAGAGATGAGAGACCTCCAACCACAATGGACATGTTCCTATGTGGCCTGTATGACTTCACCCATGAAGTGTTTGCCCCCTTGATATCCATTGATTCCAGTTTTGCTCTGGCTATTTAATGCCACACTCAGTCAAGCGCATCCTTTATTTCAAGGGCTGTCATTCTCACCTCATCTCTGAGATTCAGCTCTTTTGTCCATGTTTGAACCAAGGCTGTAATGTGGTCAGGAACTAAGTGATCCTGGCTGAACCCAAACTGGGCATCACACAGCAGGTTATTGCTGAGCAGGTGCTGCTTGGTAGCGTTGTTCATGACACTTTCCATCACTTTACTGATGATCAAGTGTCGGCTGATGAGGCGGTAATTGGCCAAGTTGAATTTGTTCTGTGTTTTGTGTACAGGACATACCTGGGCAATTTTCCGCATTGTTGGGTACATGTCAGTGTTGTAACTGTACTGGAAGAGATAGGTGAGGGAATTGATTGATTGATTGATTGATTGATTGATTAGACGGAAGTTCTGGATCACGTGTCTTCAGTACTATTGCCGGAATATTGATGATGCAGTATTCAGTGCCTCCAATCAATCCTTGATATCATGTGAATGAATCAAGTTAATTGAAGACTGACATCTGTGATGCTGGGGACCTTTGGGAGAGGGTGGCTTTCCTTTCAGCAGACAGGTCCCATTTCCTCCTTTTTAAACAATTTACAAATCCCTCCTTTACCACTACCTTTGTCCTTTGGTCTGCTCTCCGTCACAATCCATTTTGTTTTCTCCACCTATGCTTCTATCAATAGCACAAAAATATTATCAAAATGTTAACTTTGATTCTCTCTGCACTGGTCCTACTGAGTTTCTCCAGTAGTTTTTGCTTTCATTTCAGATTTCCATCATCTGCTGTGTTTTGATTGTAATATACTTAGTTGCAACCCATCAGTTTCAGGGGTCTAATTGGCCTTTCACCATTTGAGCTTACTTAGAAAGGCCTCAAGGTGTTATTACTAGACCACTAATCCAGAGTTTCAGGTAACAATCTGTGTACCCAGTTTCAAATCTAGCTATGGCAGAAGTCAGAATTTGAATTCTATAATAAAAACAAAATCTGGGATTTAAGTCTAACCATGATCATGAAGACATTGTTGATTGCCAGAAAGAAGCCCAACTAGTTCATTAATATCCTTTTTGGAAGGAAATTGTCATCCTTGGCTGGTCTGGTCTATTTGTGATCCAGACCAAAGCAAAGTGATTCATTCTTAACTGTCCTCTGGGCAATTAGGGGTGGGCAATAAATGTTGGCCTAGCCAGTGATGTCCTCATCCCATGAATAAATAAATATAAATTCTCTAATGATAGTTATTTCATTTATTTTCTCCAAGCCTTCTGCTCTTGATAATTTAGTATTTTTGAAATGCTATTAGTGTCTTCTACAATGAAGACTGCTGCAAAGCATTTATTCAACTCCTCTGTTATCTCCTGGCTCCCCATAGTTATTCCCCCAGCCTCATTCTAAAAGGGTTCGATGATAATTTTGTCTTTCTAAAAGGAGTCTATGATAACTTTAGTCAATCTCTTCCTTTTATATATTTATATAGTTATTTTTATAATTAAAGAAGTTCTTACTTCTTGTCTCTATGCTACTTGCTAAATTCATCCTCATTGCTTAATTCCTCCATCTTTATTAATATTTTGGCCATTTGTCCTGCCTTTTAAAACTTTGCCAATTCTTTGGTTTACTGCTAACCTTTGCAACATTATATGTCCCTTCTCTTGGAATTTGTTACATCCTTTTTCTTCCATGGTTAATCACTGGGGATTAACCACAGTTTATCCCCTCCCTTTTCTGAACCAGCTGGGTTCTTATGGTAACTCAGAAACCTTTTCACTATTGTGCCTCTGTAGCCAATCCACAAGGCAGCTTGCCATGGCAGAGTTTGAACTTTAAGCTTGCTTGTCTAGTTTATAACCACAATGACACTGGTCTAAAAATAATTTAATTTCAAATATACCGAGGCCAACATTACTGAGATGATTTTGCACTACTTGAAGTGTTATTCTTCAGACATTGTCAAGCTCTGGGTCTGATTTGTTGGTGAATTGGACTTTGAATGCTGCACGACTGTGTGTGAAGAAGAGGTGACAGTTCCCTTGGAACTTGATCCCACATTCCCGCATCATCCATCAGAACCAAAACTAGTCTCACCTGACATTCGGCTGATTAATGTTTGTGGACTCTTACTCTGCGCCAAATGATCATCTACAGCATAATTGCCACTGCATCTCAAAGTAATTCATGACATGTAAAGCACTTTAAGACACTTCTGAGGAACAGAATGAAGGATAATATCAAACACAAAATATTCTTCCTACGACATGCCACATTTTACCTTTGCTGACCGCACAATTACAATTAACAATATTTCTTTCCAAATCCCAAAAATCAAAAAATAGTGGGATTCTGAGTGCAATACTTGGGGTGGATGCCATCATTTCTCAGAGGATGATCAAAAGGGAGTGACAACTGAAAAAGAGGACATTTGTACATACTTATTGTTTAGCATTACATCCAGATTCATAACCGTGCAGTTAGCAGAGAATTCAAATAAGCCACATGTGACTAAGTTTTTAACTAACTTCTTACTACATGAGAACCAAATTACAATAAAGAGCCAACTGCGTTTGGAGGTGGGGGATGGTTTTATGGGTAGGAGGGAGGTATGGGGAAGAGAGAACAGAAGGCTTTCCAGCTGAAAAAAAAGAATCAGGACACAGTTTCTGCTTGCAATGTGGGCCACCACAATGCGTCATTGAGAAAACAAACAAGTACAAATTGAGAAAACACGGTGGTTCAGACAAGAGCATGGCATTTTAAGAATGAGGATATTTAAAAAATGCTGCGATGCATAAAGGAGACATTTACAATAATTTTACTGACTCTTGTCAGACCAGGCCACAGAGAAACTGAGAGCCAAAGGAAATCAAACACTATTAAGAATGGAAGGAAACCATCAAGAACTTTCCCACGACTGAGAGCAATCATTCTGAATCAGTTTAACGGACAAATATTCTTAGGTTTGGGTGGATCTGGGGGAGGCATAGATCTGAATACTTCCAAATATGTTAAAAATATCCCATTATGTCAAGGCAAGAATTTTTGTATTTTCAATATAATGCTATTTCCAAAGCAAAGCCATTGCAGAACAAATATCGCATCTGAGATATTAATGCATTTTAGTGAAGTATGAATTTATGCTTCTTTCTCCTGGGGTTGGAAGTGTTGCAGTTGCTGATGAACTGTAAGTTGTCTTTGTGAAACTTGAAATACCTTAGCCCTTGTGATGATAGCGCTCCCACAATGGAAGTTGGTCAAATATTTTAAGAAATATAAAATTATAAAGGGAATAAATAGGATAGAAGCGAGGAGGTTGTTTCCAGTGGCAAGTGGAACTAGAGCTAGGGTGCATAGCCTCAAAGTAAGAGGAAGCAGATTTACTACTGAGTTGAAGTGAAACTTCTTCACCCAAACGGTTGTGAATCTGTGGAATTCTTGCCCAGCGATGCAGTTTAGGATACCTCATTAAGTGTTTTAAATTTGCAGATTTTTGAGCTGTAAAGGAATTAAGACTTATGGTGAGAAGGTGGGTAAGTGGGGCTGAGTCCACCAAAAGATCAGCCAAGATCTTATTGAATGGTAGAGCAGTCTTAATGGGCCGGACGGCCAACTTATTGTTTCTTATGTTCTTACTGCAACATTGTGATAATGAAGTCATGACTTATGCCTGAGTCAGTTTGTGTGTGATTGAGAGATAGAGTGTATAATGATAAAGGTTTGTGCTTTCTCTGTTGACATAAAATTATGGACTTCTCTCCTTAAGAACATCGTGAAAGCAACATCCCCATTGGCTTAAGGAAATGTCCCAGCAGCACCTTCACATGTCAACTCGACCTAATTACAAACAGAATGACTGAACTCAGATTTGCGAGGGTTCTTTAGTGTTATCACCAGTCAAATGTTGTCAATGGAACAATCAATAAATGCTGGTTTTTACGCAGTATCTTCAACAGAAATAAACACATCAATGTAATTTATAGGTGGATTATCAAATAACAGATGTTGGGTTATGTAGGGGGACAGTAGAATAAGTGACCAAGCGTTTAGTCAAAGAAATAGGTTATGAATATCTTAATGGGAGAGTTTTTTTTTCTAATTCATCTGTGGGATGTGGGTATCGCTGGCTGGTCAGCATTTCTTGCCCATCCCTAGTTACCTTTAAGAAAGTGGTGGTGAGCTGCCTTCTTGAACTGCTGCAGTCCTCCTGCTGTAGGTTGACCTACAATGCCATTAGTGAGGAAATTCCACGATTTTGACCCAGTGACAGTGAAGGAATGGTGATATATTTCCAAGGCAAATGGTGAGAGATTTGAAGGGGATCTTGAAGGTGATCGTGTTCCCACATGTCTGCTGCCCTTCTCCATTGAGATGGAAGTGGTCGTGGGTTTTGAAGGTGCTGTCTCAGGATCTTTGGTGAATTTCTGCTGTGGGTCTTGTAGATAGTACACACTGCTGCTACTGAGCATCAGTGGTAGAGGGAATGGATGCTTGTAAATGTAGTGCCAATCAGGCAGGATGCTTTGTCCTGTATGGTGTCAAGCTTCTTGAGTGTTGTTGGGGCTGCCTTCATCCAGGCAAGTGTGGAGTATTCTTGTGCCTCGTAGATGGCGAACAGGTTTTGAGGAGTCAGGAGGTGAGTTACCTGCCGCAGTATTCCCAGCTTCTGGCCTGCTGTTGTAGCCATTGTGTTTATGTGGTGAGTCCAATTGAGTCTCTTGTCAATGATAACATCAAGGATATTGATAGTGGGGGATTCGGTGATGGTAACACCATTGAATGTCAAGGGGTGGTGGTTAGATTGTCTCTTATTGGTAACGGTTAAAGCCTGGCATTTGTGTGGCACGAATATTACTTGCCACTAGTCAGTCTGAGCCTGGATATTGTCCAGATCTTGTTGGACATGGACTGCTTCAGTATTTGAGGAGTCACAAATGATGCTGAACGTTGTGCAATCATTGACAAACATCCCCACTTCTCACCTTATGATGAAGGGAAGGTCATTGATGAAGCAGCTGAAGATGGTTGGGCCGAGGACACAATGCTGAGGAACTCCTGCAGAAATGTCCTGGAGCTGAGACGATTGACCTTCAACAACCACAACCATCTTCCTATGTGTCAGGTATGACTCCAACCACTGGAGAATTTCCCCCTGATACCCATTGATTCCAGTTTTGCTCGGGCTCTTTGATGCCACACTCGGTCAAATGCTCGGTTGTTGACACCTTCCATCACGTTACTGATGATCGAGAGTAGACTTGTGGAGCGGTAATTGGCCAGGTTGGAATTATCCTGCTTTTTGTGTAAAGGACACACTTGGGCAATTTTCCACATTTACGGGGAGATAGCAGTGCTGTAACTGTTCTGGAACATCTTGGCTCAGGTAGTGACAAGCTCTGGAGCACAAGTGTTCAGTACCACTGCCGGAATGTTGTCAGGGCCTATAGCCTTTGCACTATACAGTGTCTCCGACTGTTACTTTATATCACATGGAGTGAATCAAATTGGCTGAAGACTGGTATCTGTAATGCTGGGACCATTGGAGGAGGCCAAGATGGATCATCTACTCAGCACTTCTGGCTGAAGAGTGCTGGAAATGCTTCAGCCTTATCTTTTGCACTGATGTGCTGGGCTCTTCCATCATTGAGGATGGGAATGTTTGTGGAGCCTCCTCCTCCAGTGAGTTTTTTAATTGTCCACCACCATTCACGACTAGATGTGGCGGGACTGCAGAGCTTAGATCCATTCAGTTGGTTGTGGGATCACTTAGAAATGTCTATCACTTGCTGCTTTCGCTGTTTGGCGTTCAAATAGTCCTGTTTGGTGGCTTCACCAGGTTGACACCTCATCTTCAGGTATGCCTGGTGCTGCTCCAGGCATGCCCTCCTGCACTCTGCTTTGAACCAGTGTTGATCCCCTGGCATGATGATAATAGTTGAGTGGGGGATATGCCGGACCATAAGGTAACAGATTATGTTGGAGTACAGTTCTCCTGCCATTGATGGCCCACAGTGCCTCATGGATGACTTGTCTTGAGTTGCTAGATCTGTGTGAAGTCTGCCCATTTAGCACAATGGTAGTGTCACACATCACAATGGAGGGTGTTCTGAATGTGAAGATAGGACTTCATCTCCACAAGGACTGTGTGATGGTTACTCTTACCGATACTGTCATGGGCACATGTAACCGCGGCGAGCAAATTAGCAAGGATGAGGTCAACTATGTTTTTCTCTCTTGTTGGCTCCCTCACCACCTGCCGCAGACCCAGTCTAGCAGCTATGTCCTTTAGGACCCAACCCGCTCGATCAATAGTACTGCTGCCGAGCCAGTCTTGGTGGAGGACATTGAAATTCCCCACCAGGAGTACATTTTGTGCTCTTGCCATCTTCAGTGCTTCCTGTAACTGTTGCTTAACATGAGGAGTACTGATTCATCAGCTGAGGAAGGATGGTATGTGATAATCAGCAGGAAGTTTCCTTTCCCATGTTTAACGTGAAGGCATGAGACTTCATGGGGTTTGGAGTCAATGTTGAGGGCTCCAAGATCAAAACCCTCCTGACTGAATACCACTGTGCCATTACCTCTGCTCTGTCTGTCCTAGTGGTCTGTAAGTTATGATTCTGTGAGTATGACTATGTCAGGCAGTTGCTTAACGAGTCTGTGAGACAGCTCTCCCAATATTGGCACTAAGTC
Source organism: Stegostoma tigrinum (assembly GCF_030684315.1). Taxonomy (NCBI): domain Eukaryota; kingdom Metazoa; phylum Chordata; class Chondrichthyes; order Orectolobiformes; family Stegostomatidae; genus Stegostoma; species Stegostoma tigrinum. Next base: position 55,607,817 of record NC_081369.1, read on the forward strand.
CCAGGTGCCAATGAGGTGGAAATTTCAGCGTTGACAGGGCTGTTTCTGCTGTTGTCTTTTCCCATGCCTAGGTCAATGCCAGGTGATCCGTCCGATTTCATTTCTTTGAGATTTCGTAGCGATCAGTACAACAGAGTGCTTGCTAGGCCATTTCAGAGGGCAGTTTAGAGTCAACCACATTGGTCTGGGTTGGGACGCACATGCAGGCCAGACCAGGTGAGAATGACAGATTTTCCTTTCCTGATGGACATTAGTGAACCAGATGGGTTTTTTAGAGAATCGTCAATGATTTCATGGCGATCAATAGATTTTTAATTCAAGATTGAATTCAAATTCCACGATCTGTGTGACGGGATTCAAACCCGGGTCCCCAGAACATTATCTGGATTTTCTGTATTAATAGTCCCATGATAAAAGCACTAGGCCATTGCCTGCCCATGGTGAGAGAAAAAGTAGGACATTTGGTGAGGGAATGCTTGAGTTCAGGAGGCAGGTAGATAAAAGCCTGACCTTCAGTCTTGGAGGAATTATAATTAAGAATGCACAAACATATCAAATCAAAGGAGCACAGAGATCTGGCTGCAGGAGGTTACAGACATAGGGAGGGGGAGAGATTATGTGCAGTTACAATCTCTTCCCAACTGTCTTTAAACCCTACTTCTGTTCTTTGGTGAATACAGTGACAAGCTCTGTTGCCAATTGGCTTTGGCAGAACCAATACTACGTACCAGCAAGCAGTCTATTGATCTTTAGGTCTTTCAATGGTGGTACTGATTTTGCCTTCCATCACTTTGCTGATGATTACTTAAAGGCTGAGAGGATAGTAATTCACTGAACCTGTCTTGCTTTTCATATATAGGACACATCTGAACAATTTTCCCCATTGACAGAGAAATGCCAGTATCAGGACTGTAGCAGAATAATTGGCTAGAGGCATATGTATCCTTTCTAATTTGAGTTGTGTGGAACAGATAGTAGACTTGAGGTTAAAACATTAGAATCATTCAAGAAACAATTGGATGTGACAATGAAAAGTATTGGATGGGAAAGGACTTAGGATCCTTCTAGATTTCTGATAGGCCTCCCTCATCTAATTTCCTTTGCAGTAATCTCAGATAGATGTGTCAGGTGATTTTCTAGTGTAGAAGATGGGGAGCTTTCTCTGAGACAAAACTGAATTGAAACTGAATAGAAGGAAATTTAGTCACTATCCAGCTTACATTTCACCTGACAGGAGAACATTCAGTCCTGAATATGAAACGCCTCAATTTCTAATTTTGTGAAAACAAATCTATTAAAATGAATTTAGTAGTTGCACCTATCCAAATGTTTTTGCGATACCATTATCAAATTAATGCAACAGAGGTAGGAATCCAACAAAACTTCAACAGTACAATTGTACTATTTTAGCAAAATATGATCTCACTGTTCCTTATCAGAACCCTCCTTTGTCTCATCTCATCTAATTCTGGGAAAGTTCTTCGCTCACAATTACAACTTGTGCCTGCTGATGATCTGACATCATCATTGCACATTTTGTCTTGCTTCTATTCTACTGTCATTTCATTTTCCAGCCTCTACAGTTGTACCTTCTGGAGCTCCAATTTGAACCTGCTGAAGCTTACTACCTGCACCTGCTTTCATGCACCTTCTGCAACCTTCTGTCTTTAACTGTGTTTTGAGCCTGCCTTTAATTCCTTTACAACTTATCCAGGGTCCACCCCGATCTTGCATTGTGAAGTGCTTTAAGAATTCTCCACTGCAGAGAATGTGATATACAATGTTAGAGGTAGTAAGAGTGTCAATCGTTGATGTTGTTTTTGGCTTACACATGCGAGAATCTATGTTTAGACTTTGAGGAAAATCCTTCATTCGGGTTATCACAACTACTTAACAGTTCCGGGACAAGGGCACGATATTCCCGGTGGAGTATATTTGCCACCAGCAATTTGTTCGAATGGCACAAGCAGTAGATTGCCTGCGGCATTGCCAATGGTCAGTTGTTAAACACAATTTATTTTTCTGAGCAAAGTGACAATAAAGTGGGATGAAATTTCACAGCTGCATTCCACAACCCACATAATGGTTAGAGCTTCCAATGACAGAGTGCCTGATATCTGCAAAGCTGAACTGGAGGTGTTGTTACAGCCATTTGTTGCAGGGAGTATTGGAACAAAATAAATGAATGTAAAAATAGTAGCAGGATATGAAATGCACAAAAAAGATGAATAATAATAATAGATTTATTTTTCTGCCCTTGGATAACTTCATGAAGAATTGATTGTTGTACAAGTACCTAATTCCAATAATGTCCTTTCAGGGAGGAAATCTTCTATCCTTACTCGGCCTGGGCTACAAGTGACTCCAGACCTGCAGCAATATGGTTAATACTTAGGTGCTTTCTGAAATGACCTAGCAAGGTAGTCAGTTAGATTTAAGAAAGAGTCTTATTGACAGGGTTTCTCAAACAGTTAAAATGGACCATAACTAGCAGCCTTGTCCACATGCCATGAATGAATTTTAAAACAAAATTACATTCTGATACTATCTGAGTAAGCCTGGCTTGGGTGTAACTACTGATTCATTGGTGTTGTAAGCTGTGATTTAAATAAAGGCGGCATGCATTACCTGTTTTAATTACTGTTCACAATTCACCAGCCACTCTGTACAGCTCAGAGTGAGCTTGGCACTGACTGTAATCCCGATAGTGAATGTTTATCTTCATCAACAACTAGGTCCAAAACCTGTTGCCAGTGGACCCAGTAAGGGATATGAGAAAACACAAGTTTTCCCACCTATTTAGGAAGGCTTCAAGCATAGGAAATTTAAAAAAGTACAGAGTTTTAAGCCAATCAGATGCTTGGTTTCCCTATTTGCAGCTGTTATGAGGCTGCCTTCACACTAAGTGGTGTTGTTATGTAGTAGTTTCACGTCACATTGATGTTTAATTTCGAGAACAATGCAGTTTGGTTCTTGGGTCAAGCCCAGCTAATACTACAATCAAGAAGAGTAAGACACTGACACTAACCCTGTGGTACAAATACACCCCTCAAATATCAGAAACGTATTTGTTATTTCCTCATAAATTTGTATTCATTTTATTCCCATAGTATACTGTAAATAATCCCAGAAAATATGAGTCCCCATACTCCACTGACTTCTAACACAGATCATGTAGTCAAGGTACTGTGTATAAATAAAAAGAATTGATTGAGTGACTTATTTTTCATAAAATATTGATTCCCTGTCATGTTTCTATTTGTACTACAGATTTTTTTTTAGGTTTCCCGCATGTTTCAACAGAAAAATAAGCACCACTGATTTTTATTTTCTCTTCACATGACGACTGTCGCAGAATTTATAGACACTGCCTCCCTCCATCACCCCTTTTCCCCAGCCTCCACTGCCCTACCCCCTCCACTGTAAATCGTATTATACTTCCTCAGGTGGATGATGCTGTCTTCACTCTGTTACTCTAAGTCAACTAACTCATTCCCATTTGACCAGGTCCCCACTCACTCTATTGTATACACTCCCAAACCCCCACACCCTACTCTATCACTTTGGGTGTGGTATGTACCATCTATAGCAGACACTACAGAATCTTGCCAGGCATACACTTCTAGCACTCCCATACACTGCTGACTTCAAATCCTGGGATGGACAACAATTTGAAAGTAGAAGGAAAGAAAGATGGATGGAAGAGAAATTGAAACAAAAACCCTTGAATTTATGCTATGTCTCTCATGACTACAGGATGTCCCAAGTGGTTGCAAAACTCTGGTTCGGCCACATCTGAAGTATTGTGTCCAGTTCTGGTCGCCTCATGGCAGGAAAGATGTGGAAGCATTGGAAAATGATGCAGAGGATATTTACTCGGATGTTGCCTGGAATGGAGGGAAGTCTTACAAGGAAAAGTTGAGAGAGCTAGGGCTTTTCTCTTTAAAACGCCGAAGGATGAGAGGTCACTTGACAGAGGTGTACAAAATGATCAGAGGTATATATAGAGTGAGCAGCCAGAGACTTTTTCCTAGGATGGTGGTAGCTATTATGAGGGGGCATAGTTTTAAATTGAGTGGAGGTAGATATAGGGGAGACGTCAGAGGAGGTTCTTTACCCAGATAGTGGTAAGGGCATGGAATGCATTGCCGGAGAGAATAGTGAAGTCGGCCTCATTAGGGGCATTTAAGCAGCTATTAGATAGGAATTTGAAAATGTAAGGTAGGGGTGGAGGTTAGATAGACCTTAGGGTAGGGTAAATGTTTGGCACAACATCACGGGCTGAAGGGCTTGTACTGTGCTCTACTGTTCTATGTTCTAAGTTTGTGACTAATTGAGTGCTTTGTAAAAGGTAGCCACAGTTCTAATTTTGGAAATGTGTCAAGCAATTTGAATCCTTATCACAAGTAGTAACTAAATGAGGGGATTTGTACATACTAAGGAGATGGCCATGTTCTGTGGAAAAGAAGCTAAACTGATCAAGGGGATTTTCATAATTGCACTGAGGGAGGACACCTTGGAGAGCTCATCTGGTCAGGCCATATGGGAGACCTCAGGATTAGGAAGGTATAATCAATTTGATTGAGTTATACTACTGGCCTCCCAACTGCCAGCAGGAGGTAGAGAAACGGATATAGAATTATACAGAATCCCTACAGTGTGGAAACAGGCCCTTTGGCCCAATGAGTCTGCACCGACCCTCAGAGCAACCCCCAGGACCCATCCCCTTTAACCCACCTAATCCCTGAACACGGCGGGCAATTTAGCATGGCTAGTCCAGCTAAACTACACATTTTTGGACTGTGGGAGGAAACCAGATCACCTGGAGGAAACCCACTTGGACATGGGGTGAGTGTGCAAACTCCACTGAGACAGTTGCCTGAAGTTGGGATCAAACCTGGGTCTCTGGCGCTGTGAGGCATCAGTGCTAACCACTGTGTAGACAGATTAGATTAGATTCCCTACAGATTCCCTACAGTGTGGAAACTGGCCCTTCGGCCCTACAAGTCCACACCGCCCCTTGGAGCATCCCACCCAGACCCATTCCCCTATGACCCATATACCCCTGAACACTACAGGCAATTTAGCATGGCTGATCCACCTAGCCTGCACATCTTTGGACTGTGGGAGGAAACCGGAGTACCCGGAGGAAACCCACACAGACACGGGGAGAATGTGCAAACTCCACATAGACGGTTACCCGAGGCTGGAACCGAACCTGGGTTCCTGGTGCTGTGAGGCTGCAGTGCTAACCACTGAGCCACCGTGCCGCCCCACCGATTATGGAAAAATGTGAAAACAGCAGAGTTGTTATGGTGGATTATTTGAACTTCCCTAGTTTTGACTAGGACTCCATTAAGTGCCAGAGGCTTGGCTGGTCGGGGAGGTAGGGGTCGTTAGTTATATCCAGGAGGGTTTCTTGAAGCAATATGTAAATAGTGCAACCAGGGAAATGGCAGCACAAACCTAATATAGGAGTACGAACCCAGACAGGGGATCTATGTTTCAGTCTGGGACAATTTTACGAACAGTGACCATCACTCTGTAAGTTTTAAATTCCTTATGGATAAGGATAAGAGTAGTCCTCAGGTGAAAGCACTAAACTGGGAGAAGGCCAACTACCATAATATTAGGCAAGAACTGGGAATGCAACTTGGGGCAGCCGTTTGAGAATCAATCCATGTATGCAATTGAAAATCTTTTAAAAGCCAGTTGATTAGAGTTCAGAATCAGCATATTCCTGTGAAACTGAAAGATAAGAATGGTAAGATTTGGGAACTTTGGATAACAAGAGAAATTATAAACTTAGAAAGAAAAAGGAGACACACATAAAGTTTAGGAAGCTGAAGACAGACAGAGCCCTTCAGGAATATAAAGAAAGCAGGAAAGAAAAAGGATTTAGAAGGGCTGAAAGGTTTTATGAAAAGACCTTGATAAACAGGAATCTATTAATCCCAAGGCTTTTTTATACATATGTAAGGAGAAAGCGAGAAACTAAGGAAAGGGTAGATCTACTCACGGACAAAGGAGAAAACGTATTCATGCTGCTGGAGAATGTGGGTGAGATCCATGATGAATACTTTGCATCTGCATTCACAAAGGAGAAGGACATGGTGGGTGGCAAGTTTTGGTGCGGGGGGGGGGAGGATAAATATATTCTTGGGCATGTCGATGTCAAAAAGGATGAAATGTTGAGTGTTTTGAAAAGCATTAAGGTAAACAAGTCCCCAGGACCTGATGGGGTCTTTGTATCCTTTTTAGTCACAGGAGACTATCCAGAAAACTGCAGAATATCTAACATTCTTCCTTTGTTTAAGAAAGGCAACAGGGGTAATCTGGGAAATTATAGGCCAGTGAGCCTTACCTCAGTGGCAGGGAAATTATTGCCGAAGATCCTTAGGGTCAGGGTTTATTTGGATTTGGAAGCCTATGGACTTATTGGCCATAAGAAGTATAGCTTTGTGTAGGATACACCATGTCTTGCAAACTTGGTTGAGTTTTTTAAGGAAGTAACAAAGATGATTGATGAAGGCAGAGTGATGGATGTTGTCTACATGGACTTTAGCAAGGCCTTTGACAAGTTCTGTCATGGTAGGCTGATATAGCGGGTGAAGTCACATGGGATGCATGGTGAGCTGGTAAGATGGATACAGAACTGGCTTAGTCATAAAAAGCAGAGAGTAGCAGTAGAAGGTTGTTTTCCTTACTGGAATTCCAAAACCAGTGGTGTTTCACATGGATCAGGTCTGGGGGCTCCTGTTGGTTTGTGATATGTCTTTATAAATGATTTGGAGGAGAATGTAAGTAGCCTCATTTGTAAATTTGCAGATTACACAAAGGTTGGGGGAGCTGCGGATACTGAGGAGGATGGCCAGAGGATACAGCAGTATATAGATAAGCTGGAGACTTTGGTAGAGAAATGGCAAATGGAATTGATGCATTTACAAAGATTAAATGCAGGAGGGAAGTATGTAGTAAATAACAGAACCATATAAGCAGTATCATGCAGAGAAATCTAGGCGTACAGGTCCACAGTTCCCTGAAAGTGGCAATAGAAATGGATAAGATGGTCAAGAAGGCATATGGCATGCTTGCCTTCAATGGTTGGGACGTAGGGTATAAAAATTGTCAAGTCATATTGAAGTTGTGTAGAATTTTAGATCGGCCATGTTTGGAATATTGTGTACAGTTATGGTTGCGGCACAGGATATGGATGTTTTGGAGTGGCTACCGAAAAGGTTTATCAGGATGTTTCCTGGTTTGGAGGATATTAGCTATGAGGAGAGATTGGACAAATTTGATTTGTTTTCTCCTGAGCATTGTGGGCTGAGAGGTGATCTGATAGAGGTTTACAAAATTATGAAAGGCAAGGATAGAATGGAGCGTTGGAGGCTTTTTCACAGGGTATAAATGTCAATTTCTAGGGGACAAAGGTTTATGTTTAAAAGGGAAAAGATTAAACAAGTAGTAAGAGGTATAGGTAGAATTAAAGGTAGTTGTCTTTTCGCTAGGATGGGGATTTTCAAGACTAGGGGGCGCATTTTTCAGGTGAGAGGATAGAGATCTTAAAAAGAGACATGAGGGGCAAACCTTTTACACATGAGCATGCCCGTGTGTGGGAAAAACTTCCCGAGGAAGTGGTAGATGTAGGTACAAGCACAACATTTAAAAGGCATTTGGATAAGTACCTTTGAAAAGGTTTGGAGGGATATGGGCCAGGAGCAGGCAGAGGGACTAGTTTAGTTTGAGATTATGGTCGGCATGGACTCTCTCCGTGACTCCCTTGTTCGCTCCACACTGCCCTCCAACCCCATCACACCCGGCACCTTCCCCTGCAACCGCAGGAAGTGCTACACTTGCCCCCACACCTCCTCCCTCACCCCTATCCCAGGCCCCAAGATGACATTCCATATCAAGCAGATGTTCACCTGCACATCTGCCAATGTGGTATATTGTATCCATTGTACCCGGTGTGGCTTCATCTACATTGGGGAAACCAAGCGGAGGCTTGGGGACCGCTTTGCAGAACACCTCCTCTTGGTTCACAACAAACAGCTGCACCTCCCAGTCGCAAACCATTTCAACTCCCCCTCCCATTCCTTAGACGACATGTCCATCATGGGCCTCCTGCAGTGCCACAATGATGCCACCCGAAGGTTGCAGGAACAGCAACTCATATTCCGCTTGGGAACCCTGCAGCCCAATGGTATCAATGTGGATTTCACAAGCTTCAAAATCTCCCCTTCCCCCACTGCATCCCAAAACCAGTCCCGTTCTTCCCCTCGCCCCACTGCATCACTTAACCAGCCCAGCTCGTCCCCTGCCCCCACTGCATCCCAAAACCGGCCCAGCCTGTCTCTGCTTCCCTAACCTGTTCTTCCTCTCACCCATCCGTTCCTCCCACCTCAAGCCGCACCTCCATTTCCTACCTACCACCTCATCCCGCCTCCTTGACCTGTCCATCTTCCCTGGACTGACCTATCCCGTCCCTACCTCCCTACTTCTCTACCTATCTTCTTTTCTCTCCATCTTCGGTCCGCCTCCCCCTCTCTCCCTATTTATTCCAGTTCCCTCTCCCCATCCCCCTCTCTGATGAAGGGTCTAGGCCCGAAACATCAGCTTTTGTGCTCCTGAGATGCTGCTTGGCCTGCTGTGTTCATCCAGCTCCACACGTTGTTATCTTGGTATGATATGTGATGTTGGAGATTGGAAAGGCCAGAGTTTAATTCCTGGTCACTAGCTGAGCCATTCCTCATATCCAACGCCAGCTCTCCTGAACATTATTAGGGATTCAAATGAAGGAATGCGTTGTTTTCCTCAAGTCCATTAGAATCTGTGTTGAATACAAACAAACAAATTAGATCTATTTCAGACTTCAGATACAGGGCATTTGAATGCACCAGTCCGGCTTAGGTTTGACTTATTGTCTCAACAATGTGGGTTAATTCTTGTTTTGGGACCCTTTATCATCTCTAACTTCCTCTTTGAGTCACTCAACTTCTTAAGGGACAGTCACTGAGCTGATACTCTAAGATTCCATGCTTAACAACTATTGTGGGCTTCCCATTGCCATTATTTTCAACCAATAATCTATACATTGAATGGAGAACATATTATAGTTCAGAATAACAAGATGATCTATACATGCGGAGACAATGAG